>NW_026870691.1:0-722330 GCF_963576545.1 Limanda limanda | reverse complement strand
ATCCTTGAGCTTCTCCGACTTTCGGAAGGGTTAGGGTTAGGGTTAGGGATGAAAGCACATAGGAGAAAGAGATATTCTTGAATAACTTTTTTTGTGAAGGTCGGAGAGACTTGGAAAGTGGTTGCATCTGGACTAATTTGGGTCCTGCAGATCGATTGGTACCATCCCCGAGCTTGTACGACCTTCGGAAGAGGTCGACCGACGAAATTCCCCCAAATCTGAGGAGATATTCTTGAATAACTTTTTTTGTGAAGGTCGGAGAGACTTGCAAGTAGGCTCTACCCCCACTAAATGGGGTTGCGCGCATCGATCAGTACCATCCTTGAGCTTCTCCGACTTTTGGAAGGGTTAGGGTTAGGGTTAGGGATGAAAGCACATAGGAGAAAGAGATATTCTTGAATAACTTTTTTTGTGAAGGTCGGAGAGACTTGCAAGTAGGCTCTACCCCCACTAAATGGGGTAGCGCGCATCGATCGGTACCATCCTTGAGCTTCTCCGACTTTCGGAAGGGTTAGGGTTAGGGTTAGGGATGAAAGCACATAGGAGAAAGAGATATTCTTGAATAACTTTTTTTGTGAAGGTCGGAGAGACTTGGAAAGTGGTTGCATCTGGACTAATTTGGGTCCTGCGGATCGATTGGTACCATCCCCGAGCTTGTACGACCTTCGGAAGAGGTCGACCGACGAAATTCCCCCAAATCTGAGGAGATATTCTTGAATAACTTTTTTTGTGAAGGTCGGAGAGACTTGCAAGTAGGCTCTACCCCCACTAAATGGGGTAGCGCGCATCGATCGGTACCATCCTTGAGCTTCTCCGACTTTCGGAAGGGTTAGGGTTAGGGTTAGGGATGAAAGCACATAGGAGAAAGAGATATTCTTGAATAACTTTTTTTGTGAAGGTCGGAGAGACTTGGAAAGTGGTTGCATCTGGACTAATTTGGGTCCTGCAGATCGATTGGTACCATCCCCGAGCTTGTACGACCTTCGGAAGAGGTCGACCGACGAAATTCCCCCAAATCTGAGGAGATATTCTTGAATAACTTTTTTTGTGAAGGTCGGAGAGACTTGCAAGTAGGCTCTACCCCCACTAAATGGGGTTGCGCGCATCGATCAGTACCATCCTTGAGCTTCTCCGACTTTCGGAAGGGTTAGGGTTAGGGTTAGGGATGAAAGCACATAGGAGAAAGAGATATTCTTGAATAACTTTTTTTGTGAAGGTCGGAGAGACTTGCAAGTAGGCTCTACCCCCACTAAATGGGGTAGCGCGCATCGATCGGTACCATCCTTGAGCTTCTCCGACTTTCGGAAGGGTTAGGGTTAGGGTTAGGGATGAAAGCACATAGGAGAAAGAGATATTCTTGAATAACTTTTTTTGTGAAGGTCGGAGAGACTTGCAAATAGGCTCTACTCCCACTAAATGGGGTAGCGCGCATCGATCGGTACCATCCTTGAGCTTCTCCGACTTTCGGAAGGGTTAGGGTTAGGGTTAGGGATGAAAGCACATAGGAGAAAGAGATATTCTTGAATAACTTTTTTTGTGAAGGTCGGAGAGACTTGCAAGTAGGCTCTACCCCCACTAAATGGGGTAGCGCGCATCGATCGGTACCATCCTTGAGCTTCTCCGACTTTCGGAAGGGTTAGGGTTAGGGTTAGGGATGAAAGCACATAGGAGAAAGAGATATTCTTGAATAACTTTTTTTGTGAAGGTCGGAGAGACTTGGAAAGTGGTTGCATCTGGACTAATTTGGGTCCTGCGGATCGATTGGTACCATCCCCGAGCTTGTACGACCTTCGGAAGAGGTCGACCGACGAAATTCCCCCAAATCTGAGGAGATATTCTTGAATAACTTTTTTTGTGAAGGTCGGAGAGACTTGCAAGTAGGCTCTACCCCCACTAAATGGGGTAGCGCGCATCGATCGGTACCATCCTTGAGCTTCTCCGACTTTCGAAAGGGTTAGGGTTAGGGTTAGGGATGAAAGCACATAGGAGAAAGAGATATTCTTGAATAACTTTTTTTGTGAAGGTCGGAGAGACTTGCAAGTAGGCTCTACCCCCACTAAATGGGGTAGCGCGCATCGATCGGTACCATCCTTGAGCTTCTCCGACTTTCGGAAGGGTTAGGGTTAGGGTTAGGGATGAAAGCACATAGGAGAAAGAGATATTCTTGAATAACTTTTTTTGTGAAGGTCGGAGAGACTTGGAAAGTGGTTGCATCTGGACTAATTTGGGTCCTGCAGATCGATTGGTACCATCCCCGAGCTTGTACGACCTTCGGAAGAGGTCGACCGACGAAATTCCCCCAAATCTGAGGAGATATTCTTGAATAACTTTTTTTGTGAAGGTCGGAGAGACTTGCAAGTAGGCTCTACCCCCACTAAATGGGGTTGCGCGCATCGATCAGTACCATCCTTGAGCTTCTCCGACTTTTGGAAGGGTTAGGGTTAGGGTTAGGGATGAAAGCACATAGGAGAAAGAGATATTCTTGAATAACTTTTTTTGTGAAGGTCGGAGAGACTTGCAAGTAGGCTCTACCCCCACTAAATGGGGTAGCGCGCATCGATCGGTACCATCCTTGAGCTTCTCCGACTTTCGGAAGGGTTAGGGTTAGGGTTAGGGATGAAAGCACATAGGAGAAAGAGATATTCTTGAATAACTTTTTTTGTGAAGGTCGGAGAGACTTGCAAGTAGGCTCTACCCCCACTAAATGGGGTAGCGCGCATCGATCGGTACCATCCTTGAGCTTCTCCGACTTTCGGAAGGGTTAGGGTTAGGGTTAGGGATGAAAGCACATAGGAGAAAGAGATATTCTTGAATAACTTTTTTTGTGAAGGTCGGAGAGACTTGCAAGTAGGCTCTACCCCCACTAAATGGGGTAGCGCGCATCGATCGGTACCATCCTTGAGCTTCTCCGACTTTCGGAAGGGTTAGGGTTAGGGTTAGGGATGAAAGCACATAGGAGAAAGAGATATTCTTGAATAACTTTTTTTGTGAAGGTCGGAGAGACTTGCAAGTAGGCTCTACCCCCACTAAATGGGGTTGCGCGCATCGATCGGTACCATCCTTGAGCTTCTCCGACTTTCGGAAGGGTTAGGGTTAGGGATGAAAGCACATAGGAGAAAGAGATATTCTTGAATAACTTTTTTTGTGAAGGTCGGAGAGACTTGGAAAGTGGTTGCATCTGGACTAATTTGGGTCCTGCGGATCGATTGGTACCATCCCCGAGCTTGTACGACCTTCGGAAGAGGTCGACCGACGAAATTCCCCCAAATCTGAGGAGATATTCTTGAATAACTTTTTTTGTGAAGGTCGGAGAGACTTGCAAGTAGGCTCTACCCCCACTAAATGGGGTAGCGCGCATCGATCGGTACCATCCTTGAGCTTCTCCGACTTTCGGAAGGGTTAGGGTTAGGGTTAGGGATGAAAGCACATAGGAGAAAGAGATATTCTTGAATAACTTTTTTTGTGAAGGTCGGAGAGACTTGCAAGTAGGCTCTACCCCCACTAAATGGGGTTGCGCGCATCGATCGGTACCATCCTTGAGCTTCTCCGACTTTCGGAAGGGTTAGGGTTAGGGATGAAAGCACATAGGAGAAAGAGATATTCTTGAATAACTTTTTTTGTGAAGGTCGGAGAGACTTGGAAAGTGGTTGCATCTGGACTAATTTGGGTCCTGCGGATCGATTGGTACCATCCCCGAGCTTGTACGACCTTCGGAAGAGGTCGACCGACGAAATTCCCCCAAATCTGAGGAGATATTCTTGAATAACTTTTTTTGTGAAGGTCGGAGAGACTTGCAAGTAGGCTCTACCCCCACTAAATGGGGTAGCGCGCATCGATCGGTACCATCCTTGAGCTTCTCCGACTTTCGGAAGGGTTAGGGTTAGGGTTAGGGATGAAAGCACATAGGAGAAAGAGATATTCTTGAATAACTTTTTTTGTGAAGGTCGGAGAGACTTGCAAGTAGGCTCTACCCCCACTAAATGGGGTTGCGCGCATCGATCGGTACCATCCTTGAGCTTCTCCGACTTTCGGAAGGGTTAGGGTTAGGGATGAAAGCACATAGGAGAAAGAGATATTCTTGAATAACTTTTTTTGTGAAGGTCGGAGAGACTTGCAAGTAGGCTCTACCCCCACTAAATGGGGTAGCGCGCATCGATCGGTACCATCCTTGAGCTTCTCCGACTTTCGGAAGGGTTAGGGTTAGGGTTAGGGATGAAAGCACATAGGAGAAAGAGATATTCTTGAATAACTTTTTTTGTGAAGGTCGGAGAGACTTGCAAGTAGGCTCTACCCCCACTAAATGGGGTTGCGCGCATCGATCGGTACCATCCTTGAGCTTCTCCGACTTTCGGAAGGGTTAGGGTTAGGGATGAAAGCACATAGGAGAAAGAGATATTCTTGAATAACTTTTTTTGTGAAGGTCGGAGAGACTTGGAAAGTGGTTGCATCTGGACTAATTTGGGTCCTGCGGATCGATTGGTACCATCCCCGAGCTTGTACGACCTTCGGAAGAGGTCGACCGACGAAATTCCCCCAAATCTGAGGAGATATTCTTGAATAACTTTTTTTGTGAAGGTCGGAGAGACTTGCAAGTAGGCTCTACCCCCACTAAATGGGGTAGCGCGCATCGATCGGTACCATCCTTGAGCTTCTCCGACTTTCGGAAGGGTTAGGGTTAGGGTTAGGGATGAAAGCACATAGGAGAAAGAGATATTCTTGAATAACTTTTTTTGTGAAGGTCGGAGAGACTTGCAAGTAGGCTCTACCCCCACTAAATGGGGTTGCGCGCATCGATCGGTACCATCCTTGAGCTTCTCCGACTTTCGGAAGGGTTAGGGTTAGGGATGAAAGCACATAGGAGAAAGAGATATTCTTGAATAACTTTTTTTGTGAAGGTCGGAGAGACTTGGAAAGTGGTTGCATCTGGACTAATTTGGGTCCTGCGGATCGATTGGTACCATCCCCGAGCTTGTACGACCTTCGGAAGAGGTCGACCGACGAAATTCCCCCAAATCTGAGGAGATATTCTTGAATAACTTTTTTTGTGAAGGTCGGAGAGACTTGCAAGTAGGCTCTACCCCCACTAAATGGGGTAGCGCGCATCGATCAGTACCATCCTTGAGCTTCTCCGACTTTCGGAAGGGTTAGGGTTAGGGTTAGGGATGAAAGCACATAGGAGAAAGAGATATTCTTGAATAACGTTTTTTGTGAAGGTCGGAGAGACTTGCAAGTAGGCTCTACCCCCACTAAATGGGGTAGCGCGCATCGATCGGTACCATCCTTGAGCTTCTCCGACTTTCGGAAGGGTTAGGGTTAGGGTTAGGGATGAAAGCACATAGGAGAAAGAGATATTCTTGAATAACTTTTTTTGTGAAGGTCGGAGAGACTTGCAAGTAGGCTCTACCCCCACTAAATGGGGTAGCGCGCATCGATCGGTACCATCCTTGAGCTTCTCCGACTTTCGGAAGGGTTAGGGTTAGGGTTAGGGATGAAAGCACATAGGAGAAAGAGATATTCTTGAATAACCTTTTTTGTGAAGGTCGGAGAGACTTGGAAAGTGGTTGCATCTGGACTAATTTGGGTCCTGCGGATCGATTGGTACCATCCCCGAGCTTGTACGACCTTCGGAAGAGGTCGACCGACGAAATTCCCCCAAATCTGAGGAGATATTCTTGAATAACTTTTTTTGTGAAGGTCGGAGAGACTTGCAAGTAGGCTCTACCCCCACTAAATGGGGTAGCGCGCATCGATCGGTACCATCCTTGAGCTTCTCCGACTTTCGGAAGGGTTAGGGTTAGGGTTAGGGATGAAAGCACATAGGAGAAAGAGATATTCTTGAATAACTTTTTTTGTGAAGGTCGGAGAGACTTGCAAGTAGGCTCTACCCCCACTAAATGGGGTTGCGCGCATCGATCGGTACCATCCTTGAGCTTCTCCGACTTTCGGAAGGGTTAGGGTTAGGGATGAAAGCACATAGGAGAAAGAGATATTCTTGAATAACTTTTTTTGTGAAGGTCGGAGAGACTTGGAAAGTGGTTGCATCTGGACTAATTTGGGTCCTGCGGATCGATTGGTACCATCCCCGAGCTTGTACGACCTTCGGAAGAGGTCGACCGACGAAATTCCCCCAAATCTGAGGAGATATTCTTGAATAACTTTTTTTGTGAAGGTCGGAGAGACTTGCAAGTAGGCTCTACCCCCACTAAATGGGGTTGCGCGCATCGATCGGTACCATCCTTGAGCTTCTCCGACTTTCGGAAGGGTTAGGGTTAGGGATGAAAGCACATAGGAGAAAGAGATATTCTTGAATAACTTTTTTTGTGAAGGTCGGAGAGACTTGGAAAGTGGTTGCATCTGGACTAATTTGGGTCCTGCGGATCGATTGGTACCATCCCCGAGCTTGTACGACCTTCGGAAGAGGTCGACCGACGAAATTCCCCCAAATCTGAGGAGATATTCTTGAATAACTTTTTTTGTGAAGGTCGGAGAGACTTGCAAGTAGGCTCTACCCCCACTAAATGGGGTAGCGCGCATCGATCAGTACCATCCTTGAGCTTCTCCGACTTTCGGAAGGGTTAGGGTTAGGGTTAGGGATGAAAGCACATAGGAGAAAGAGATATTCTTGAATAACGTTTTTTGTGAAGGTCGGAGAGACTTGCAAGTAGGCTCTACCCCCACTAAATGGGGTAGCGCGCATCGATCGGTACCATCCTTGAGCTTCTCCGACTTTCGGAAGGGTTAGGGTTAGGGTTAGGGATGAAAGCACATAGGAGAAAGAGATATTCTTGAATAACTTTTTTTGTGAAGGTCGGAGAGACTTGCAAGTAGGCTCTACCCCCACTAAATGGGGTTGCGCGCATCGATCGGTACCATCCTTGAGCTTCTCCGACTTTCGGAAGGGTTAGGGTTAGGGATGAAAGCACATAGGAGAAAGAGATATTCTTGAATAACTTTTTTTGTGAAGGTCGGAGAGACTTGGAAAGTGGTTGCATCTGGACTAATTTGGGTCCTGCGGATCGATTGGTACCATCCCCGAGCTTGTACGACCTTCGAAAGAGGTCGACCGGCGAAATTCCCCCAAATCTGAGGAGATATTCTTGAATAACTTTTTTTGTGAAGGTCGGAGAGACTTGCAAGTAGGCTCTACCCCCACTAAATGGGGTAGCGCGCATCGATCGGTACCATCCTTGAGCTTCTCCGACTTTCGGAAGGGTTAGGGTTAGGGTTAGGGATGAAAGCACATAGGAGAAAGAGATATTCTTGAATAACTTTTTTTGTGAAGGTCGGAGAGACTTGCAAGTAGGCTCTACCCCCACTAAATGGGGTTGCGCGCATCGATCGGTACCATCCTTGAGCTTCTCCGACTTTCGGAAGGGTTAGGGTTAGGGATGAAAGCACATAGGAGAAAGAGATATTCTTGAATAACTTTTTTTGTGAAGGTCGGAGAGACTTGCAAGTAGGCTCTACCCCCACTAAATGGGGTAGCGCGCATCGATCGGTACCATCCTTGAGCTTCTCCGACTTTCGGAAGGGTTAGGGTTAGGGTTAGGGATGAAAGCACATAGGAGAAAGAGATATTCTTGAATAACTTTTTTTGTGAAGGTCGGAGAGACTTGGAAAGTGGTTGCATCTGGACTAATTTGGGTCCTGCGGATCGATTGGTACCATCCCCGAGCTTGTACGACCTTCGGAAGAGGTCGACCGACGAAATTCCCCCAAATCTGAGGAGATATTCTTGAATAACTTTTTTTGTGAAGGTCGGAGAGACTTGCAAGTAGGCTCTACCCCCACTAAATGGGGTAGCGCGCATCGATCGGTACCATCCTTGAGCTTCTCCGACTTTCGGAAGGGTTAGGGTTAGGGTTAGGGATGAAAGCACATAGGAGAAAGAGATATTCTTGAATAACTTTTTTTGTGAAGGTCGGAGAGACTTGGAAAGTGGTTGCATCTGGACTAATTTGGGTCCTGCGGATCGATTGGTACCATCCCCGAGCTTGTACGACCTTCGGAAGAGGTCGACCGACGAAATTCCCCCAAATCTGAGGAGATATTCTTGAATAACTTTTTTTGTGAAGGTCGGAGAGACTTGCAAGTAGGCTCTACCCCCACTAAATGGGGTAGCGCGCATCGATCTATACCATCCTTGAGCTTCTCCGACTTTCGGAAGGGTTAGGGTTAGGGTTAGGGATGAAAGCACATAGGAGAAAGAGATATTCTTGAATAACTTTTTTTGTGAAGGTCGGAGAGACTTGCAAGTAGGCTCTACCCCCACTAAATGGGGTAGCGCGCATCGATCGGTACCATCCTTGAGCTTCTCCGACTTTCGGAAGGGTTAGGGTTAGGGTTAGGGATGAAAGCACATAGGAGAAAGAGATATTCTTGAATAACTTTTTTTGTGAAGGTCGGAGAGACTTGCAAGTAGGCTCTACCCCCACTAAATGGGGTTGCGCGCATCGATCGGTACCATCCTTGAGCTTCTCCGACTTTCGGAAGGGTTAGGGTTAGGGATGAAAGCACATAGGAGAAAGAGATATTCTTGAATAACTTTTTTTGTGAAGGTCGGAGAGACTTGCAAGTAGGCTCTACCCCCACTAAATGGGGTAGCGCGCATCGATCGGTACCATCCTTGAGCTTCTCCGACTTTCGGAAGGGTTAGGGTTAGGGTTAGGGATGAAAGCACATAGGAGAAAGAGATATTCTTGAATAACTTTTTTTGTAAAGGTCGGAGAGACTTGCAAGTAGGCTCTACCCCCACTAAATGGGGTTGCGCGCATCGATCGGTACCATCCTTGAGCTTCTCCGACTTTCGGAAGGGTTAGGGTTAGGGATGAAAGCACATAGGAGAAAGAGATATTCTTGAATAACTTTTTTTGTGAAGGTCGGAGAGACTTGGAAAGTGGTTGCATCTGGACTAATTTGGGTCCTGCGGATCGATTGGTACCATCCCCGAGCTTGTACGACCTTCGGAAGAGGTCGACCGACGAAATTCCCCCAAATCTGAGGAGATATTCTTGAATAACTTTTTTTGTGAAGGTCGGAGAGACTTGCAAGTAGGCTCTACCCCCACTAAATGGGGTAGCGCGCATCGATCGGTACCATCCTTGAGCTTCTCCGACTTTCGGAAGGGTTAGGGTTAGGGATGAAAGCACATAGGAGAAAGAGATATTCTTGAATAACTTTTTTTGTGAAGGTCGGAGAGACTTGGAAAGTGGTTGCATCTGGACTAATTTGGGTCCTGCGGATCGATTGGTACCATCCCCGAGCTTGTACGACCTTCGGAAGAGGTCGACCGACGAAATTCCCCCAAATCTGAGGAGATATTCTTGAATAACTTTTTTTGTGAAGGTCGGAGAGACTTGCAAGTAGGCTCTACCCCCACTAAATGGGGTAGCGCGCATCGATCGGTACCATCCTTGAGCTTCTCCGACTTTCGGAAGGGTTAGGGTTAGGGTTAGGGATGAAAGCACATAGGAGAAAGAGATATTCTTGAATAACTTTTTTTGTGAAGGTCGGAGAGACTTGCAAGTAGGCTCTACCCCCACTAAATGGGGTTGCGCGCATCGATCGGTACCATCCTTGAGCTTCTCCGACTTTCGGAAGGGTTAGGGTTAGGGATGAAAGCACATAGGAGAAAGAGATATTCTTGAATAACTTTTTTTGTGAAGGTCGGAGAGACTTGCAAGTAGGCTCTACCCCCACTAAATGGGGTAGCGCGCATCGATCGGTACCATCCTTGAGCTTCTCCGACTTTCGGAAGGGTTAGGGTTAGGGTTAGGGATGAAAGCACATAGGAGAAAGAGATATTCTTGAATAACTTTTTTTGTGAAGGTCGGAGAGACTTGGAAAGTGGTTGCATCTGGACTAATTTGGGTCCTGCGGATCGATTGGTACCATCCCCGAGCTTGTACGACCTTCGGAAGAGGTCGACCGACGAAATTCCCCCAAATCTGAGGAGATATTCTTGAATAACTTTTTTTGTGAAGGTCGGAGAGACTTGCAAGTAGGCTCTACCCCCACTAAATGGGGTAGCGCGCATCGATCGGTACCATCCTTGAGCTTCTCCGACTTTCGGAAGGGTTAGGGTTAGGGTTAGGGATGAAAGCACATAGGAGAAAGAGATATTCTTGAATAACTTTTTTTGTGAAGGTCGGAGAGACTTGGAAAGTGGTTGCATCTGGACTAATTTGGGTCCTGCGGATCGATTGGTACCATCCCCGAGCTTGTACGACCTTCGGAAGAGGTCGACCGACGAAATTCCCCCAAATCTGAGGAGATATTCTTGAATAACTTTTTTTGTGAAGGTCGGAGAGACTTGCAAGTAGGCTCTACCCCCACTAAATGGGGTAGCGCGCATCGATCTATACCATCCTTGAGCTTCTCCGACTTTCGGAAGGGTTAGGGTTAGGGTTAGGGATGAAAGCACATAGGAGAAAGAGATATTCTTGAATAACTTTTTTTGTGAAGGTCGGAGAGACTTGCAAGTAGGCTCTACCCCCACTAAATGGGGTAGCGCGCATCGATCGGTACCATCCTTGAGCTTCTCCGACTTTCGGAAGGGTTAGGGTTAGGGTTAGGGATGAAAGCACATAGGAGAAAGAGATATTCTTGAATAACTTTTTTTGTGAAGGTCGGAGAGACTTGCAAGTAGGCTCTACCCCCACTAAATGGGGTTGCGCGCATCGATCGGTACCATCCTTGAGCTTCTCCGACTTTCGGAAGGGTTAGGGTTAGGGATGAAAGCACATAGGAGAAAGAGATATTCTTGAATAACTTTTTTTGTGAAGGTCGGAGAGACTTGCAAGTAGGCTCTACCCCCACTAAATGGGGTAGCGCGCATCGATCGGTACCATCCTTGAGCTTCTCCGACTTTCGGAAGGGTTAGGGTTAGGGTTAGGGATGAAAGCACATAGGAGAAAGAGATATTCTTGAATAACTTTTTTTGTAAAGGTCGGAGAGACTTGCAAGTAGGCTCTACCCCCACTAAATGGGGTTGCGCGCATCGATCGGTACCATCCTTGAGCTTCTCCGACTTTCGGAAGGGTTAGGGTTAGGGATGAAAGCACATAGGAGAAAGAGATATTCTTGAATAACTTTTTTTGTGAAGGTCGGAGAGACTTGGAAAGTGGTTGCATCTGGACTAATTTGGGTCCTGCGGATCGATTGGTACCATCCCCGAGCTTGTACGACCTTCGGAAGAGGTCGACCGACGAAATTCCCCCAAATCTGAGGAGATATTCTTGAATAACTTTTTTTGTGAAGGTCGGAGAGACTTGCAAGTAGGCTCTACCCCCACTAAATGGGGTAGCGCGCATCGATCGGTACCATCCTTGAGCTTCTCCGACTTTCGGAAGGGTTAGGGTTAGGGATGAAAGCACATAGGAGAAAGAGATATTCTTGAATAACTTTTTTTGTGAAGGTCGGAGAGACTTGGAAAGTGGTTGCATCTGGACTAATTTGGGTCCTGCGGATCGATTGGTACCATCCCCGAGCTTGTACGACCTTCGGAAGAGGTCGACCGACGAAATTCCCCCAAATCTGAGGAGATATTCTTGAATAACTTTTTTTGTGAAGGTCGGAGAGACTTGCAAGTAGGCTCTACCCCCACTAAATGGGGTAGCGCGCATCGATCGGTACCATCTTTGAGCTTCTCCGACTTTCGGAAGGGTTAGGGTTAGGGTTAGGGATGAAAGCACATAGGAGAAAGAGATATTCTTGAATAACTTTTTTTGTGAAGGTCGGAGAGACTTGGAAAGTGGTTGCATCTGGACTAATTTGGGTCCTGCAGATCGATTGGTACCATCCCCGAGCTTGTACGACCTTCGGAAGAGGTCGACCGACGAAATTCCCCCAAATCTGAGGAGATATTCTTGAATAACTTTTTTTGTGAAGGTCGGAGAGACTTGCAAGTAGGCTCTACCCCCACTAAATGGGGTAGCGCGCATCGATCGGTACCATCCTTGAGCTTCTCCGACTTTCGGAAGGGTTAGGGTTAGGGTTAGGGATGAAAGCACATAGGAGAAAGAGATATTCTTGAATAACTTTTTTTGTGAAGGTCGGAGAGACTTGGAAAGTGGTTGCATCTGGACTAATTTGGGTCCTGCGGATCGATTGGTACCATCCCCGAGCTTGTACGACCTTCGAAAGAGGTCGACCGACGAAATTCCCCCAAATCTGAGGAGATATTCTTGAATAACTTTTTTTGTAAAGGTCGGAGAGACTTGCAAGTAGGCTCTACCCCCACTAAATGGGGTAGCGCGCATCGATCGGTACCATCCTTGAGCTTCTCCGACTTTCGGAAGGGTTAGGGTTAGGGTTAGGGATGAAAGCACATAGGAGAAAGAGATATTCTTGAATAACTTTTTTTGTGAAGGTCGGAGAGACTTGCAAGTAGGCTCTACCCCCACTAAATGGGGTTGCGCGCATCGATCAGTACCATCCTTGAGCTTCTCCGACTTTCGGAAGGGTTAGGGTTAGGGATGAAAGCACATAGGAGAAAGAGATATTCTTGAATAACTTTTTTTGTGAAGGTCGGAGAGACTTGGAAAGTGGTTGCATCTGGACTAATTTGGGTCCTGCGGATCGATTGGTACCATCCCCGAGCTTGTACGACCTTCGGAAGAGGTCGACCGACGAAATTCCCCCAAATCTGAGGAGATATTCTTGAATAACTTTTTTTGTGAAGGTCGGAGAGACTTGCAAGTAGGCTCTACTCCCACTAAATGGGGTAGCGCGCATCGATCGGTACCATCCTTGAGCTTCTCCGACTTTCGGAAGGGTTAGGGTTAGGGTTAGGGATGAAAGCACATAGGAGAAAGAGATATTCTTGAATAACTTTTTTTGTGAAGGTCGGAGAGACTTGCAAGTAGGCTCTACCCCCACTAAATGGGGTTGCGCGCATCGATCGGTACCATCCTTGAGCTTCTCCGACTTTCGGAAGGGTTAGGGTTAGGGATGAAAGCACATAGGAGAAAGAGATATTCTTGAATAACTTTTTTTGTGAAGGTCGGAGAGACTTGGAAAGTGGTTGCATCTGGACTAATTTGGGTCCTGCGGATCGATTGGTACCATCCCCGAGCTTGTACGACCTTCGGAAGAGGTCGACCGACGAAATTCCCCCAAATCTGAGGAGATATTCTTGAATAACTTTTTTTGTGAAGGTCGGAGAGACTTGCAAGTAGGCTCTACCCCCACTAAATGGGGTAGCGCGCATCGATCGGTACCATCCTTGAGCTTCTCCGACTTTCGGAAGGGTTAGGGTTAGGGTTAGGGATGAAAGCACATAGGAGAAAGAGATATTCTTGAATAACTTTTTTTGTGAAGGTCGGAGAGACTTGCAAGTAGGCTCTACCCCCACTAAATGGGGTTGCGCGCATCGATCGGTACCATCCTTGAGCTTCTCCGACTTTCGGAAGGGTTAGGGTTAGGGATGAAAGCACATAGGAGAAAGAGATATTCTTGAATAACTTTTTTTGTGAAGGTCGGAGAGACTTGGAAAGTGGTTGCATCTGGACTAATTTGGGTCCTGCGGATCGATTGGTACCATCCCCGAGCTTGTACGACCTTCGGAAGAGGTCGACCGACGAAATTCCCCCAAATCTGAGGAGATATTCTTGAATAACTTTTTTTGTGAAGGTCGGAGAGACTTGCAAGTAGGCTCTACCCCCACTAAATGGGGTAGCGCGCATCGATCGGTACCATCCTTGAGCTTCTCCGACTTTCGGAAGGGTTAGGGTTAGGGTTAGGGATGAAAGCACATAGGAGAAAGAGATATTCTTGAATAACTTTTTTTGTGAAGGTCGGAGAGACTTGGAAAGTGGTTGCATCTGGACTAATTTGGGTCCTGCGGATCGATTGGTACCATCCCCGAGCTTGTACGACCTTCGAAAGAGGTCGACCGACGAAATTCCCCCAAATCTGAGGAGATATTCTTGAATAACTTTTTTTGTAAAGGTCGGAGAGACTTGCAAGTAGGCTCTACCCCCACTAAATGGGGTAGCGCGCATCGATCGGTACCATCCTTGAGCTTCTCCGACTTTCGGAAGGGTTAGGGTTAGGGTTAGGGATGAAAGCACATAGGAGAAAGAGATATTCTTGAATAACTTTTTTTGTGAAGGTCGGAGAGACTTGCAAGTAGGCTCTACCCCCACTAAATGGGGTTGCGCGCATCGATCAGTACCATCCTTGAGCTTCTCCGACTTTCGGAAGGGTTAGGGTTAGGGATGAAAGCACATAGGAGAAAGAGATATTCTTGAATAACTTTTTTTGTGAAGGTCGGAGAGACTTGGAAAGTGGTTGCATCTGGACTAATTTGGGTCCTGCGGATCGATTGGTACCATCCCCGAGCTTGTACGACCTTCGGAAGAGGTCGACCGACGAAATTCCCCCAAATCTGAGGAGATATTCTTGAATAACTTTTTTTGTGAAGGTCGGAGAGACTTGCAAGTAGGCTCTACTCCCACTAAATGGGGTAGCGCGCATCGATCGGTACCATCCTTGAGCTTCTCCGACTTTCGGAAGGGTTAGGGTTAGGGTTAGGGATGAAAGCACATAGGAGAAAGAGATATTCTTGAATAACTTTTTTTGTGAAGGTCGGAGAGACTTGCAAGTAGGCTCTACCCCCACTAAATGGGGTTGCGCGCATCGATCGGTACCATCCTTGAGCTTCTCCGACTTTCGGAAGGGTTAGGGTTAGGGATGAAAGCACATAGGAGAAAGAGATATTCTTGAATAACTTTTTTTGTGAAGGTCGGAGAGACTTGGAAAGTGGTTGCATCTGGACTAATTTGGGTCCTGCGGATCGATTGGTACCATCCCCGAGCTTGTACGACCTTCGGAAGAGGTCGACCGACGAAATTCCCCCAAATCTGAGGAGATATTCTTGAATAACTTTTTTTGTGAAGGTCGGAGAGACTTGCAAGTAGGCTCTACCCCCACTAAATGGGGTAGCGCGCATCGATCGGTACCATCCTTGAGCTTCTCCGACTTTCGGAAGGGTTAGGGTTAGGGTTAGGGATGAAAGCACATAGGAGAAAGAGATATTCTTGAATAACTTTTTTTGTGAAGGTCGGAGAGACTTGCAAGTAGGCTCTACCCCCACTAAATGGGGTTGCGCGCATCGATCGGTACCATCCTTGAGCTTCTCCGACTTTCGGAAGGGTTAGGGTTAGGGATGAAAGCACATAGGAGAAAGAGATATTCTTGAATAACTTTTTTTGTGAAGGTCGGAGAGACTTGGAAAGTGGTTGCATCTGGACTAATTTGGGTCCTGCGGATCGATTGGTACCATCCCCGAGCTTGTACGACCTTCGGAAGAGGTCGACCGACGAAATTCCCCCAAATCTGAGGAGATATTCTTGAATAACTTTTTTTGTGAAGGTCGGAGAGACTTGCAAGTAGGCTCTACCCCCACTAAATGGGGTAGCGCGCATCGATCGGTACCATCCTTGAGCTTCTCCGACTTTCGGAAGGGTTAGGGTTAGGGTTAGGGATGAAAGCACATAGGAGAAAGAGATATTCTTGAATAACTTTTTTTGTGAAGGTCGGAGAGACTTGCAAGTAGGCTCTACCCCCACTAAATGGGGTTGCGCGCATCGATCGGTACCATCCTTGAGCTTCTCCGACTTTCGGAAGGGTTAGGGTTAGGGATGAAAGCACATAGGAGAAAGAGATATTCTTGAATAACTTTTTTTGTGAAGGTCGGAGAGACTTGGAAAGTGGTTGCATCTGGACTAATTTGGGTCCTGCGGATCGATTGGTACCATCCCCGAGCTTGTACGACCTTCGGAAGAGGTCGACCGACGAAATTCCCCCAAATCTGAGGAGATATTCTTGAATAACTTTTTTTGTGAAGGTCGGAGAGACTTGCAAGTAGGCTCTACCCCCACTAAATGGGGTAGCGCGCATCGATCGGTACCATCCTTGAGCTTCTCCGACTTTCGGAAGGGTTAGGGTTAGGGTTAGGGATGAAAGCACATAGGAGAAAGAGATATTCTTGAATAACTTTTTTTGTGAAGGTCGGAGAGACTTGCAAGTAGGCTCTACCCCCACTAAATGGGGTTGCGCGCATCGATCGGTACCATCCTTGAGCTTCTCCGACTTTCGGAAGGGTTAGGGTTAGGGATGAAAGCACATAGGAGAAAGAGATATTCTTGAATAACTTTTTTTGTGAAGGTCGGAGAGACTTGGAAAGTGGTTGCATCTGGACTAATTTGGGTCCTGCGGATCGATTGGTACCATCCCCGAGCTTGTACGACCTTCGGAAGAGGTCGACCGACGAAATTCCCCCAAATCTGAGGAGATATTCTTGAATAACTTTTTTTGTGAAGGTCGGAGAGACTTGCAAGTAGGCTCTACCCCCACTAAATGGGGTAGCGCGCATCGATCAGTACCATCCTTGAGCTTCTCCGACTTTCGGAAGGGTTAGGGTTAGGGTTAGGGATGAAAGCACATAGGAGAAAGAGATATTCTTGAATAACGTTTTTTGTGAAGGTCGGAGAGACTTGCAAGTAGGCTCTACCCCCACTAAATGGGGTAGCGCGCATCGATCGGTACCATCCTTGAGCTTCTCCGACTTTCGGAAGGGTTAGGGTTAGGGTTAGGGATGAAAGCACATAGGAGAAAGAGATATTCTTGAATAACTTTTTTTGTGAAGGTCGGAGAGACTTGCAAGTAGGCTCTACCCCCACTAAATGGGGTAGCGCGCATCGATCGGTACCATCCTTGAGCTTCTCCGACTTTCGGAAGGGTTAGGGTTAGGGTTAGGGATGAAAGCACATAGGAGAAAGAGATATTCTTGAATAACTTTTTTTGTGAAGGTCGGAGAGACTTGGAAAGTGGTTGCATCTGGACTAATTTGGGTCCTGCGGATCGATTGGTACCATCCCCGAGCTTGTACGACCTTCGGAAGAGGTCGACCGACGAAATTCCCCCAAATCTGAGGAGATATTCTTGAATAACTTTTTTTGTGAAGGTCGGAGAGACTTGCAAGTAGGCTCTACCCCCACTAAATGGGGTAGCGCGCATCGATCGGTACCATCCTTGAGCTTCTCCGACTTTCGGAAGGGTTAGGGTTAGGGTTAGGGATGAAAGCACATAGGAGAAAGAGATATTCTTGAATAACTTTTTTTGTGAAGGTCGGAGAGACTTGCAAGTAGGCTCTACCCCCACTAAATGGGGTTGCGCGCATCGATCGGTACCATCCTTGAGCTTCTCCGACTTTCGGAAGGGTTAGGGTTAGGGATGAAAGCACATAGGAGAAAGAGATATTCTTGAATAACTTTTTTTGTGAAGGTCGGAGAGACTTGGAAAGTGGTTGCATCTGGACTAATTTGGGTCCTGCGGATCGATTGGTACCATCCCCGAGCTTGTACGACCTTCGGAAGAGGTCGACCGACGAAATTCCCCCAAATCTGAGGAGATATTCTTGAATAACTTTTTTTGTGAAGGTCGGAGAGACTTGCAAGTAGGCTCTACCCCCACTAAATGGGGTAGCGCGCATCGATCAGTACCATCCTTGAGCTTCTCCGACTTTCGGAAGGGTTAGGGTTAGGGTTAGGGATGAAAGCACATAGGAGAAAGAGATATTCTTGAATAACGTTTTTTGTGAAGGTCGGAGAGACTTGCAAGTAGGCTCTACCCCCACTAAATGGGGTAGCGCGCATCGATCGGTACCATCCTTGAGCTTCTCCGACTTTCGGAAGGGTTAGGGTTAGGGTTAGGGATGAAAGCACATAGGAGAAAGAGATATTCTTGAATAACTTTTTTTGTGAAGGTCGGAGAGACTTGCAAGTAGGCTCTACCCCCACTAAATGGGGTAGCGCGCATCGATCGGTACCATCCTTGAGCTTCTCCGACTTTCGGAAGGGTTAGGGTTAGGGTTAGGGATGAAAGCACATAGGAGAAAGAGATATTCTTGAATAACTTTTTTTGTGAAGGTCGGAGAGACTTGGAAAGTGGTTGCATCTGGACTAATTTGGGTCCTGCGGATCGATTGGTACCATCCCCGAGCTTGTACGACCTTCGGAAGAGGTCGACCGACGAAATTCCCCCAAATCTGAGGAGATATTCTTGAATAACTTTTTTTGTGAAGGTCGGAGAGACTTGCAAGTAGGCTCTACCCCCACTAAATGGGGTAGCGCGCATCGATCGGTACCATCCTTGAGCTTCTCCGACTTTCGGAAGGGTTAGGGTTAGGGTTAGGGATGAAAGCACATAGGAGAAAGAGATATTCTTGAATAACTTTTTTTGTGAAGGTCGGAGAGACTTGCAAGTAGGCTCTACCCCCACTAAATGGGGTTGCGCGCATCGATCGGTACCATCCTTGAGCTTCTCCGACTTTCGGAAGGGTTAGGGTTAGGGATGAAAGCACATAGGAGAAAGAGATATTCTTGAATAACTTTTTTTGTGAAGGTCGGAGAGACTTGGAAAGTGGTTGCATCTGGACTAATTTGGGTCCTGCGGATCGATTGGTACCATCCCCGAGCTTGTACGACCTTCGGAAGAGGTCGACCGACGAAATTCCCCCAAATCTGAGGAGATATTCTTGAATAACTTTTTTTGTGAAGGTCGGAGAGACTTGCAAGTAGGCTCTACCCCCACTAAATGGGGTTGCGCGCATCGATCGGTACCATCCTTGAGCTTCTCCGACTTTCGGAAGGGTTAGGGTTAGGGATGAAAGCACATAGGAGAAAGAGATATTCTTGAATAACTTTTTTTGTGAAGGTCGGAGAGACTTGGAAAGTGGTTGCATCTGGACTAATTTGGGTCCTGCGGATCGATTGGTACCATCCCCGAGCTTGTACGACCTTCGGAAGAGGTCGACCGACGAAATTCCCCCAAATCTGAGGAGATATTCTTGAATAACTTTTTTTGTGAAGGTCGGAGAGACTTGCAAGTAGGCTCTACCCCCACTAAATGGGGTAGCGCGCATCGATCAGTACCATCCTTGAGCTTCTCCGACTTTCGGAAGGGTTAGGGTTAGGGTTAGGGATGAAAGCACATAGGAGAAAGAGATATTCTTGAATAACGTTTTTTGTGAAGGTCGGAGAGACTTGCAAGTAGGCTCTACCCCCACTAAATGGGGTAGCGCGCATCGATCGGTACCATCCTTGAGCTTCTCCGACTTTCGGAAGGGTTAGGGTTAGGGTTAGGGATGAAAGCACATAGGAGAAAGAGATATTCTTGAATAACTTTTTTTGTGAAGGTCGGAGAGACTTGGAAAGTGGTTGCATCTGGACTAATTTGGGTCCTGCGGATCGATTGGTACCATCCCCGAGCTTGTACGACCTTCGGAAGAGGTCGACCGACGAAATTCCCCCAAATCTGAGGAGATATTCTTGAATAACTTTTTTTGTGAAGGTCGGAGAGACTTGCAAGTAGGCTCTACCCCCACTAAATGGGGTAGCGCGCATCGATCGGTACCATCCTTGAGCTTCTCCGACTTTCGGAAGGGTTAGGGTTAGGGTTAGGGATGAAAGCACATAGGAGAAAGAGATATTCTTGAATAACTTTTTTTGTGAAGGTCGGAGAGACTTGCAAGTAGGCTCTACCCCCACTAAATGGGGTTGCGCGCATCGATCGGTACCATCCTTGAGCTTCTCCGACTTTCGGAAGGGTTAGGGTTAGGGATGAAAGCACATAGGAGAAAGAGATATTCTTGAATAACTTTTTTTGTGAAGGTCGGAGAGACTTGGAAAGTGGTTGCATCTGGACTAATTTGGGTCCTGCGGATCGATTGGTACCATCCCCGAGCTTGTACGACCTTCGGAAGAGGTCGACCGACGAAATTCCCCCAAATCTGAGGAGATATTCTTGAATAACTTTTTTTGTGAAGGTCGGAGAGACTTGCAAGTAGGCTCTACCCCCACTAAATGGGGTTGCGCGCATCGATCGGTACCATCCTTGAGCTTCTCCGACTTTCGGAAGGGTTAGGGTTAGGGATGAAAGCACATAGGAGAAAGAGATATTCTTGAATAACTTTTTTTGTGAAGGTCGGAGAGACTTGGAAAGTGGTTGCATCTGGACTAATTTGGGTCCTGCGGATCGATTGGTACCATCCCCGAGCTTGTACGACCTTCGGAAGAGGTCGACCGACGAAATTCCCCCAAATCTGAGGAGATATTCTTGAATAACTTTTTTTGTGAAGGTCGGAGAGACTTGCAAGTAGGCTCTACCCCCACTAAATGGGGTAGCGCGCATCGATCAGTACCATCCTTGAGCTTCTCCGACTTTCGGAAGGGTTAGGGTTAGGGTTAGGGATGAAAGCACATAGGAGAAAGAGATATTCTTGAATAACGTTTTTTGTGAAGGTCGGAGAGACTTGCAAGTAGGCTCTACCCCCACTAAATGGGGTAGCGCGCATCGATCGGTACCATCCTTGAGCTTCTCCGACTTTCGGAAGGGTTAGGGTTAGGGTTAGGGATGAAAGCACATAGGAGAAAGAGATATTCTTGAATAACTTTTTTTGTGAAGGTCGGAGAGACTTGCAAGTAGGCTCTACCCCCACTAAATGGGGTAGCGCGCATCGATCGGTACCATCCTTGAGCTTCTCCGACTTTCGGAAGGGTTAGGGTTAGGGTTAGGGATGAAAGCACATAGGAGAAAGAGATATTCTTGAATAACTTTTTTTGTGAAGGTCGGAGAGACTTGGAAAGTGGTTGCATCTGGACTAATTTGGGTCCTGCGGATCGATTGGTACCATCCCCGAGCTTGTACGACCTTCGGAAGAGGTCGACCGACGAAATTCCCCCAAATCTGAGGAGATATTCTTGAATAACTTTTTTTGTGAAGGTCGGAGAGACTTGCAAGTAGGCTCTACCCCCACTAAATTGGGTTGCGCGCATCGATCGGTACCATCCTTGAGCTTCTCCGACTTTCGGAAGGGTTAGGGTTAGGGATGAAAGCACATAGGAGAAAGAGATATTCTTGAATAACTTTTTTTGTGAAGGTCGGAGAGACTTGGAAAGTGGTTGCATCTGGACTAATTTGGGTCCTGCGGATCGATTGGTACCATCCCCGAGCTTGTACGACCTTCGGAAGAGGTCGACCGACGAAATTCCCCCAAATCTGAGGAGATATTCTTGAATAACTTTTTTTGTGAAGGTCGGAGAGACTTGCAAGTAGGCTCTACCCCCACTAAATGGGGTAGCGCGCATCGATCGGTACCATCCTTGAGCTTCTCCGACTTTCGGAAGGGTTAGGGTTAGGGTTAGGGATGAAAGCACATAGGAGAAAGAGATATTCTTGAATAACTTTTTTTGTGAAGGTCGGAGAGACTTGCAAGTAGGCTCTACCCCCACTAAATGGGGTTGCGCGCATCGATCGGTACCATCCTTGAGCTTCTCCGACTTTCGGAAGGGTTAGGGTTAGGGATGAAAGCACATAGGAGAAAGAGATATTCTTGAATAACTTTTTTTGTGAAGGTCGGAGAGACTTGGAAAGTGGTTGCATCTGGACTAATTTGGGTCCTGCGGATCGATTGGTACCATCCCCGAGCTTGTACGACCTTCGGAAGAGGTCGACCGACGAAATTCCCCCAAATCTGAGGAGATATTCTTGAATAACTTTTTTTGTGAAGGTCGGAGAGACTTGCAAGTAGGCTCTACCCCCACTAAATGGGGTAGCGCGCATCGATCGGTACCATCCTTGAGCTTCTCCGACTTTCGGAAGGGTTAGGGTTAGGGTTAGGGATGAAAGCACATAGGAGAAAGAGATATTCTTGAATAACTTTTTTTGTGAAGGTCGGAGAGACTTGCAAGTAGGCTCTACCCCCACTAAATGGGGTTGCGCGCATCGATCGGTACCATCCTTGAGCTTCTCCGACTTTCGGAAGGGTTAGGGTTAGGGATGAAAGCACATAGGAGAAAGAGATATTCTTGAATAACTTTTTTTGTGAAGGTCGGAGAGACTTGGAAAGTGGTTGCATCTGGACTAATTTGGGTCCTGCGGATCGATTGGTACCATCCCCGAGCTTGTACGACCTTCGGAAGAGGTCGACCGACGAAATTCCCCCAAATCTGAGGAGATATTCTTGAATAACTTTTTTTGTGAAGGTCGGAGAGACTTGCAAGTAGGCTCTACCCCCACTAAATGGGGTAGCGCGCATCGATCGGTACCATCCTTGAGCTTCTCCGACTTTCGGAAGGGTTAGGGTTAGGGTTAGGGATGAAAGCACATAGGAGAAAGAGATATTCTTGAATAACTTTTTTTGTGAAGGTCGGAGAGACTTGCAAGTAGGCTCTACCCCCACTAAATGGGGTTGCGCGCATCGATCGGTACCATCCTTGAGCTTCTCCGACTTTCGGAAGGGTTAGGGTTAGGGATGAAAGCACATAGGAGAAAGAGATATTCTTGAATAACTTTTTTTGTGAAGGTCGGAGAGACTTGGAAAGTGGTTGCATCTGGACTAATTTGGGTCCTGCGGATCGATTGGTACCATCCCCGAGCTTGTACGACCTTCGGAAGAGGTCGACCGACGAAATTCCCCCAAATCTGAGGAGATATTCTTGAATAACTTTTTTTGTGAAGGTCGGAGAGACTTGCAAGTAGGCTCTACCCCCACTAAATGGGGTAGCGCGCATCGATCAGTACCATCCTTGAGCTTCTCCGACTTTCGGAAGGGTTAGGGTTAGGGTTAGGGATGAAAGCACATAGGAGAAAGAGATATTCTTGAATAACGTTTTTTGTGAAGGTCGGAGAGACTTGCAAGTAGGCTCTACCCCCACTAAATGGGGTAGCGCGCATCGATCGGTACCATCCTTGAGCTTCTCCGACTTTCGGAAGGGTTAGGGTTAGGGTTAGGGATGAAAGCACATAGGAGAAAGAGATATTCTTGAATAACTTTTTTTGTGAAGGTCGGAGAGACTTGCAAGTAGGCTCTACCCCCACTAAATGGGGTAGCGCGCATCGATCGGTACCATCCTTGAGCTTCTCCGACTTTCGGAAGGGTTAGGGTTAGGGTTAGGGATGAAAGCACATAGGAGAAAGAGATATTCTTGAATAACTTTTTTTGTGAAGGTCGGAGAGACTTGGAAAGTGGTTGCATCTGGACTAATTTGGGTCCTGCGGATCGATTGGTACCATCCCCGAGCTTGTACGACCTTCGGAAGAGGTCGACCGACGAAATTCCCCCAAATCTGAGGAGATATTCTTGAATAACTTTTTTTGTGAAGGTCGGAGAGACTTGCAAGTAGGCTCTACCCCCACTAAATGGGGTAGCGCGCATCGATCGGTACCATCCTTGAGCTTCTCCGACTTTCGGAAGGGTTAGGGTTAGGGTTAGGGATGAAAGCACATAGGAGAAAGAGATATTCTTGAATAACTTTTTTTGTGAAGGTCGGAGAGACTTGCAAGTAGGCTCTACCCCCACTAAATGGGGTTGCGCGCATCGATCGGTACCATCCTTGAGCTTCTCCGACTTTCGGAAGGGTTAGGGTTAGGGATGAAAGCACATAGGAGAAAGAGATATTCTTGAATAACTTTTTTTGTGAAGGTCGGAGAGACTTGGAAAGTGGTTGCATCTGGACTAATTTGGGTCCTGCGGATCGATTGGTACCATCCCCGAGCTTGTACGACCTTCGGAAGAGGTCGACCGACGAAATTCCCCCAAATCTGAGGAGATATTCTTGAATAACTTTTTTTGTGAAGGTCGGAGAGACTTGCAAGTAGGCTCTACCCCCACTAAATGGGGTTGCGCGCATCGATCGGTACCATCCTTGAGCTTCTCCGACTTTCGGAAGGGTTAGGGTTAGGGATGAAAGCACATAGGAGAAAGAGATATTCTTGAATAACTTTTTTTGTGAAGGTCGGAGAGACTTGGAAAGTGGTTGCATCTGGACTAATTTGGGTCCTGCGGATCGATTGGTACCATCCCCGAGCTTGTACGACCTTCGGAAGAGGTCGACCGACGAAATTCCCCCAAATCTGAGGAGATATTCTTGAATAACTTTTTTTGTGAAGGTCGGAGAGACTTGCAAGTAGGCTCTACCCCCACTAAATGGGGTAGCGCGCATCGATCAGTACCATCCTTGAGCTTCTCCGACTTTCGGAAGGGTTAGGGTTAGGGTTAGGGATGAAAGCACATAGGAGAAAGAGATATTCTTGAATAACGTTTTTTGTGAAGGTCGGAGAGACTTGCAAGTAGGCTCTACCCCCACTAAATGGGGTAGCGCGCATCGATCGGTACCATCCTTGAGCTTCTCCGACTTTCGGAAGGGTTAGGGTTAGGGTTAGGGATGAAAGCACATAGGAGAAAGAGATATTCTTGAATAACTTTTTTTGTGAAGGTCGGAGAGACTTGCAAGTAGGCTCTACCCCCACTAAATGGGGTAGCGCGCATCGATCGGTACCATCCTTGAGCTTCTCCGACTTTCGGAAGGGTTAGGGTTAGGGTTAGGGATGAAAGCACATAGGAGAAAGAGATATTCTTGAATAACTTTTTTTGTGAAGGTCGGAGAGACTTGGAAAGTGGTTGCATCTGGACTAATTTGGGTCCTGCGGATCGATTGGTACCATCCCCGAGCTTGTACGACCTTCGGAAGAGGTCGACCGACGAAATTCCCCCAAATCTGAGGAGATATTCTTGAATAACTTTTTTTGTGAAGGTCGGAGAGACTTGCAAGTAGGCTCTACCCCCACTAAATTGGGTTGCGCGCATCGATCGGTACCATCCTTGAGCTTCTCCGACTTTCGGAAGGGTTAGGGTTAGGGATGAAAGCACATAGGAGAAAGAGATATTCTTGAATAACTTTTTTTGTGAAGGTCGGAGAGACTTGGAAAGTGGTTGCATCTGGACTAATTTGGGTCCTGCGGATCGATTGGTACCATCCCCGAGCTTGTACGACCTTCGGAAGAGGTCGACCGACGAAATTCCCCCAAATCTGAGGAGATATTCTTGAATAACTTTTTTTGTGAAGGTCGGAGAGACTTGCAAGTAGGCTCTACCCCCACTAAATGGGGTAGCGCGCATCGATCGGTACCATCCTTGAGCTTCTCCGACTTTCGGAAGGGTTAGGGTTAGGGTTAGGGATGAAAGCACATAGGAGAAAGAGATATTCTTGAATAACTTTTTTTGTGAAGGTCGGAGAGACTTGCAAGTAGGCTCTACCCCCACTAAATGGGGTTGCGCGCATCGATCGGTACCATCCTTGAGCTTCTCCGACTTTCGGAAGGGTTAGGGTTAGGGATGAAAGCACATAGGAGAAAGAGATATTCTTGAATAACTTTTTTTGTGAAGGTCGGAGAGACTTGGAAAGTGGTTGCATCTGGACTAATTTGGGTCCTGCGGATCGATTGGTACCATCCCCGAGCTTGTACGACCTTCGGAAGAGGTCGACCGACGAAATTCCCCCAAATCTGAGGAGATATTCTTGAATAACTTTTTTTGTGAAGGTCGGAGAGACTTGCAAGTAGGCTCTACCCCCACTAAATGGGGTAGCGCGCATCGATCAGTACCATCCTTGAGCTTCTCCGACTTTCGGAAGGGTTAGGGTTAGGGTTAGGGATGAAAGCACATAGGAGAAAGAGATATTCTTGAATAACTTTTTTTGTGAAGGTCGGAGAGACTTGCAAGTAGGCTCTACCCCCACTAAATGGGGTAGCGCGCATCGATCGGTACCATCCTTGAGCTTCTCCGACTTTCGGAAGGGTTAGGGTTAGGGTTAGGGATGAAAGCACATAGGAGAAAGAGATATTCTTGAATAACTTTTTTTGTGAAGGTCGGAGAGACTTGCAAGTAGGCTCTACCCCCACTAAATGGGGTAGCGCGCATCGATCGGTACCATCCTTGAGCTTCTCCGACTTTCGGAAGGGTTAGGGTTAGGGTTAGGGATGAAAGCACATAGGAGAAAGAGATATTCTTGAATAACTTTTTTTGTGAAGGTCGGAGAGACTTGGAAAGTGGTTGCATCTGGACTAATTTGGGTCCTGCGGATCGATTGGTACCATCCCCGAGCTTGTACGACCTTCGGAAGAGGTCGACCGACGAAATTCCCCCAAATCTGAGGAGATATTCTTGAATAACTTTTTTTGTGAAGGTCGGAGAGACTTGCAAGTAGGCTCTACCCCCACTAAATGGGGTAGCGCGCATCGATCGGTACCATCCTTGAGCTTCTCCGACTTTCGGAAGGGTTAGGGTTAGGGTTAGGGATGAAAGCACATAGGAGAAAGAGATATTCTTGAATAACTTTTTTTGTGAAGGTCGGAGAGACTTGCAAGTAGGCTCTACCCCCACTAAATGGGGTAGCGCGCATCGATCGGTACCATCCTTGAGCTTCTCCGACTTTCGGAAGGGTTAGGGTTAGGGTTAGGGATGAAAGCACATAGGAGAAAGAGATATTCTTGAATAACTTTTTTTGTGAAGGTCGGAGAGACTTGCAAGTAGGCTCTACCCCCACTAAATGGGGTAGCGCGCATCGATCGGTACCATCTTTGAGCTTCTCCGACTTTCGGAAGGGTTAGGGTTAGGGTTAGGGATGAAAGCACATAGGAGAAAGAGATATTCTTGAATAACTTTTTTTGTGAAGGTCGGAGAGACTTGGAAAGTGGTTGCATCTGGACTAATTTGGGTCCTGCGGATCGATTGGTACCATCCCCGAGCTTGTACGACCTTCGGAAGAGGTCGACCGACGAAATTCCCCCAAATCTGAGGAGATATTCTTGAATAACTTTTTTTGTGAAGGTCGGAGAGACTTGCAAGTAGGCTCTACCCCCACTAAATGGGGTAGCGCGCATCGATCGGTACCATCCTTGAGCTTCTCCGACTTTCGGAAGGGTTAGGGTTAGGGTTAGGGATGAAAGCACATAGGAGAAAGAGATATTCTTGAATAACTTTTTTTGTGAAGGTCGGAGAGACTTGGAAAGTGGTTGCATCTGGACTAATTTGGGTCCTGCGGATCGATTGGTACCATCCCCGAGCTTGTACGACCTTCGGAAGAGGTCGACCGACGAAATTCCCCCAAATCTGAGGAGATATTCTTGAATAACTTTTTTTGTGAAGGTCGGAGAGACTTGCAAGTAGGCTCTACCCCCACTAAATGGGGTAGCGCGCATCGATCGGTACCATCCTTGAGCTTCTCCGACTTTCGGAAGGGTTAGGGTTAGGGTTAGGGATGAAAGCACATAGGAGAAAGAGATATTCTTGAATAACTTTTTTTGTGAAGGTCGGAGAGACTTGGAAAGTGGTTGCATCTGGACTAATTTGGGTCCTGCGGATCGATTGGTACCATCCCCGAGCTTGTACGACCTTCGAAAGAGGTCGACCGACGAAATTCCCCCAAATCTGAGGAGATATTCTTGAATAACTTTTTTTGTGAAGGTCGGAGAGACTTGCAAGTAGGCTCTACCCCCACTAAATGGGGTAGCGCGCATCGATCGGTACCATCCTTGAGCTTCTCCGACTTTCGGAAGGGTTAGGGTTAGGGTTAGGGATGAAAGCACATAGGAGAAAGAGATATTCTTGAATAACTTTTTTTGTGAAGGTCGGAGAGACTTGCAAGTAGGCTCTACCCCCACTAAATGGGGTAGCGCGCATCGATCGGTACTATCGTTGAGCTTCTCCGACTTTCGGAAGGGTTAGGGTTAGGGTTAGGGATGAAAGCACATAGGAGAAAGAGATATTCTTGAATAACTTTTTTTGTGAAGGTCGGAGAGACTTGGAAAGTGGTTGCATCTGGACTAATTTGGGTCCTGCGGATCGATTGGTACCATCCCCGAGCTTGTACGACCTTCGAAAGAGGTCGACCGGCGAAATTCCCCCAAATCTGAGGAGATATTCTTGAATAACTTTTTTTGTGAAGGTCGGAGAGACTTGCAAGTAGGCTCTACCCCCACTAAATGGGGTAGCGCGCATCGATCGGTACCATCCTTGAGCTTCTCCGACTTTCGGAAGGGTTAGGGTTAGGGTTAGGGATGAAAGCACATAGGAGAAAGAGATATTCTTGAATAACTTTTTTTGTGAAGGTCGGAGAGACTTGCAAGTAGGCTCTACCCCCACTAAATGGGGTTGCGCGCATCGATCGGTACCATCCTTGAGCTTCTCCGACTTTCGGAAGGGTTAGGGTTAGGGATGAAAGCACATAGGAGAAAGAGATATTCTTGAATAACTTTTTTTGTGAAGGTCGGAGAGACTTGCAAGTAGGCTCTACCCCCACTAAATGGGGTAGCGCGCATCGATCGGTACCATCCTTGAGCTTCTCCGACTTTCGGAAGGGTTAGGGTTAGGGTTAGGGATGAAAGCACATAGGAGAAAGAGATATTCTTGAATAACTTTTTTTGTGAAGGTCGGAGAGACTTGTAAAGTGGTTGCATCTGGACTAATTTGGGTCCTGCGGATCGATTGGTACCATCCCCGAGCTTGTACGACCTTCGGAAGAGGTCGACCGACGAAATTCCCCCAAATCTGAGGAGATATTCTTGAATAACTTTTTTTGTGAAGGTCGGAGAGACTTGCAAGTAGGCTCTACCCCCACTAAATGGGGTAGCGCGCATCGATCGGTACCATCCTTGAGCTTCTCCGACTTTCGGAAGGGTTAGGGTTAGGGTTAGGGATGAAAGCACATAGGAGAAAGAGATATTCTTGAATAACTTTTTTTGTGAAGGTCGGAGAGACTTGGAAAGTGGTTGCATCTGGACTAATTTGGGTCCTGCGGATCGATTGGTACCATCCCCGAGCTTGTACGACCTTCGGAAGAGGTCGACCGACGAAATTCCCCCAAATCTGAGGAGATATTCTTGAATAACTTTTTTTGTGAAGGTCGGAGAGACTTGCAAGTAGGCTCTACCCCCACTAAATGGGGTAGCGCGCATCGATCGGTACCATCCTTGAGCTTCTCCGACTTTCGGAAGGGTTAGGGTTAGGGTTAGGGATGAAAGCACATAGGAGAAAGAGATATTCTTGAATAACTTTTTTTGTGAAGGTCGGAGAGACTTGCAAGTAGGCTCTACCCCCACTAAATGGGGTAGCGCGCATCGATCGGTACCATCCTTGAGCTTCTCCGACTTTCGGAAGGGTTAGGGTTAGGGTTAGGGATGAAAGCACATAGGAGAAAGAGATATTCTTGAATAACTTTTTTTGTGAAGGTCGGAGAGACTTGCAAGTAGGCTCTACCCCCACTAAATGGGGTTGCGCGCATCGATCGGTACCATCCTTGAGCTTCTCCGACTTTCGGAAGGGTTAGGGTTAGGGATGAAAGCACATAGGAGAAAGAGATATTCTTGAATAACTTTTTTTGTGAAGGTCGGAGAGACTTGCAAGTAGGCTCTACCCCCACTAAATGGGGTAGCGCGCATCGATCGGTACCATCCTTGAGCTTCTCCGACTTTCGGAAGGGTTAGGGTTAGGGTTAGGGATGAAAGCACATAGGAGAAAGAGATATTCTTGAATAACTTTTTTTGTAAAGGTCGGAGAGACTTGCAAGTAGGCTCTACCCCCACTAAATGGGGTTGCGCGCATCGATCGGTACCATCCTTGAGCTTCTCCGACTTTCGGAAGGGTTAGGGTTAGGGATGAAAGCACATAGGAGAAAGAGATATTCTTGAATAACTTTTTTTGTGAAGGTCGGAGAGACTTGTAAAGTGGTTGCATCTGGACTAATTTGGGTCCTGCGGATCGATTGGTACCATCCCCGAGCTTGTACGACCTTCGGAAGAGGTCGACCGACGAAATTCCCCCAAATCTGAGGAGATATTCTTGAATAACTTTTTTTGTGAAGGTCGGAGAGACTTGCAAGTAGGCTCTACCCCCACTAAATGGGGTAGCGCGCATCGATCGGTACCATCCTTGAGCTTCTCCGACTTTCGGAAGGGTTAGGGTTAGGGTTAGGGATGAAAGCACATAGGAGAAAGAGATATTCTTGAATAACTTTTTTTGTGAAGGTCGGAGAGACTTGGAAAGTGGTTGCATCTGGACTAATTTGGGTCCTGCGGATCGATTGGTACCATCCCCGAGCTTGTACGACCTTCGGAAGAGGTCGACCGACGAAATTCCCCCAAATCTGAGGAGATATTCTTGAATAACTTTTTTTGTGAAGGTCGGAGAGACTTGCAAGTAGGCTCTACCCCCACTAAATGGGGTAGCGCGCATCGATCGGTACCATCCTTGAGCTTCTCCGACTTTCGGAAGGGTTAGGGTTAGGGTTAGGGATGAAAGCACATAGGAGAAAGAGATATTCTTGAATAACTTTTTTTGTGAAGGTCGGAGAGACTTGCAAGTAGGCTCTACCCCCACTAAATGGGGTAGCGCGCATCGATCGGTACCATCCTTGAGCTTCTCCGACTTTCGGAAGGGTTAGGGTTAGGGTTAGGGATGAAAGCACATAGGAGAAAGAGATATTCTTGAATAACTTTTTTTGTGAAGGTCGGAGAGACTTGCAAGTAGGCTCTACCCCCACTAAATGGGGTTGCGCGCATCGATCGGTACCATCCTTGAGCTTCTCCGACTTTCGGAAGGGTTAGGGTTAGGGATGAAAGCACATAGGAGAAAGAGATATTCTTGAATAACTTTTTTTGTGAAGGTCGGAGAGACTTGCAAGTAGGCTCTACCCCCACTAAATGGGGTAGCGCGCATCGATCGGTACCATCCTTGAGCTTCTCCGACTTTCGGAAGGGTTAGGGTTAGGGTTAGGGATGAAAGCACATAGGAGAAAGAGATATTCTTGAATAACTTTTTTTGTAAAGGTCGGAGAGACTTGCAAGTAGGCTCTACCCCCACTAAATGGGGTTGCGCGCATCGATCGGTACCATCCTTGAGCTTCTCCGACTTTCGGAAGGGTTAGGGTTAGGGATGAAAGCACATAGGAGAAAGAGATATTCTTGAATAACTTTTTTTGTGAAGGTCGGAGAGACTTGGAAAGTGGTTGCATCTGGACTAATTTGGGTCCTGCGGATCGATTGGTACCATCCCCGAGCTTGTACGACCTTCGGAAGAGGTCGACCGACGAAATTCCCCCAAATCTGAGGAGATATTCTTGAATAACTTTTTTTGTTAAGGTCGGAGAGACTTGCAAGTAGGCTCTACCCCCACTAAATGGGGTAGCGCGCATCGATCGGTACCATCCTTGAGCTTCTCCGACTTTCGGAAGGGTTAGGGTTAGGGATGAAAGCACATAGGAGAAAGAGATATTCTTGAATAACTTTTTTTGTGAAGGTCGGAGAGACTTGGAAAGTGGTTGCATCTGGACTAATTTGGGTCCTGCGGATCGATTGGTACCATCCCCGAGCTTGTACGACCTTCGGAAGAGGTCGACCGACGAAATTCCCCCAAATCTGAGGAGATATTCTTGAATAACTTTTTTTGTGAAGGTCGGAGAGACTTGCAAGTAGGCTCTACCCCCACTAAATGGGGTAGCGCGCATCGATCGGTACCATCCTTGAGCTTCTCCGACTTTCGGAAGGGTTAGGGTTAGGGTTAGGGATGAAAGCACATAGGAGAAAGAGATATTCTTGAATAACTTTTTTTGTGAAGGTCGGAGAGACTTGCAAGTAGGCTCTACCCCCACTAAATGGGGTAGCGCGCATCGATCGGTACCATCCTTGAGCTTCTCCGACTTTCGGAAGGGTTAGGGTTAGGGTTAGGGATGAAAGCACATAGGAGAAAGAGATATTCTTGAATAACTTTTTTTGTGAAGGTCGGAGAGACTTGCAAGTAGGCTCTACCCCCACTAAATGGGGTTGCGCGCATCGATCGGTACCATCCTTGAGCTTCTCCGACTTTCGGAAGGGTTAGGGTTAGGGATGAAAGCACATAGGAGAAAGAGATATTCTTGAATAACTTTTTTTGTGAAGGTCGGAGAGACTTGCAAGTAGGCTCTACCCCCACTAAATGGGGTAGCGCGCATCGATCGGTACCATCCTTGAGCTTCTCCGACTTTCGGAAGGGTTAGGGTTAGGGTTAGGGATGAAAGCACATAGGAGAAAGAGATATTCTTGAATAACTTTTTTTGTAAAGGTCGGAGAGACTTGCAAGTAGGCTCTACCCCCACTAAAAGGGGTTGCGCGCATCGATCGGTACCATCCTTGAGCTTCTCCGACTTTCGGAAGGGTTAGGGTTAGGGATGAAAGCACATAGGAGAAAGAGATATTCTTGAATAACTTTTTTTGTGAAGGTCGGAGAGACTTGGAAAGTGGTTGCATCTGGACTAATTTGGGTCCTGCGGATCGATTGGTACCATCCCCGAGCTTGTACGACCTTCGGAAGAGGTCGACCGACGAAATTCCCCCAAATCTGAGGAGATATTCTTGAATAACTTTTTTTGTGAAGGTCGGAGAGACTTGCAAGTAGGCTCTACCCCCACTAAATGGGGTAGCGCGCATCGATCGGTACCATCCTTGAGCTTCTCCGACTTTCGGAAGGGTTAGGGTTAGGGTTAGGGATGAAAGCACATAGGAGAAAGAGATATTCTTGAATAACTTTTTTTGTGAAGGTCGGAGAGACTTGGAAAGTGGTTGCATCTGGACTAATTTGGGTCCTGCGGATCGATTGGTACCATCCCCGAGCTTGTACGACCTTCGGAAGAGGTCGACCGACGAAATTCCCCCAAATCTGAGGAGATATTCTTGAATAACTTTTTTTGTGAAGGTCGGAGAGACTTGCAAGTAGGCTCTACCCCCACTAAATGGGGTAGCGCGCATCGATCGGTACCATCCTTGAGCTTCTCCGACTTTCGGAAGGGTTAGGGTTAGGGTTAGGGATGAAAGCACATAGGAGAAAGAGATATTCTTGAATAACTTTTTTTGTGAAGGTCGGAGAGACTTGGAAAGTGGTTGCATCTGGACTAATTTGGGTCCTGCGGATCGATTGGTACCATCCCCGAGCTTGTACGACCTTCGAAAGAGGTCGACCGACGAAATTCCCCCAAATCTGAGGAGATATTCTTGAATAACTTTTTTTGTGAAGGTCGGAGAGACTTGCAAGTAGGCTCTACCCCCACTAAATGGGGTAGCGCGCATCGATCGGTACCATCCTTGAGCTTCTCCGACTTTCGGAAGGGTTAGGGTTAGGGTTAGGGATGAAAGCACATAGGAGAAAGAGATATTCTTGAATAACTTTTTTTGTGAAGGTCGGAGAGACTTGCAAGTAGGCTCTACCCCCACTAAATGGGGTTGCGCGCATCGATCGGTACCATCCTTGAGCTTCTCCGACTTTCGGAAGGGTTAGGGTTAGGGATGAAAGCACATAGGAGAAAGAGATATTCTTGAATAACTTTTTTTTTGAAGGTCGGAGAGACTTGAAAAGTGGTTGCATCTGGACTAATTCGGGTCCTGCAGATCGATTGGTACCATCCCCGAGCTTGTACGACCTTCGGAAGAGGTCGACCGACGAAATTCCCCCAAATCTGAGGAGATATTCTTGAATAACTTTTTTTGTGAAGGTCGGAGAGACTTGCAAGTAGGCTCTACCCCCACTAAATGGGGTAGCGCGCATCGATCGGTACCATCCTTGAGCTTCTCCGACTTTCGGAAGGGTTAGGGTTAGGGTTAGGGATGAAAGCACATAGGAGAAAGAGATATTCTTGAATAACTTTTTTTGTGAAGGTCGGAGAGACTTGCAAGTAGGCTCTACCCCCACTAAATGGGGTTGCGCGCATCGATCGGTACCATCCTTGAGCTTCTCCGACTTTCGGAAGGGTTAGGGTTAGGGATGAAAGCACATAGGAGAAAGAGATATTCTTGAATAACTTTTTTTGTGAAGGTCGGAGAGACTTGGAAAGTGGTTGCATCTGGACTAATTTGGGTCCTGCGGATCGATTGGTACCATCCCCGAGCTTGTACGACCTTCGGAAGAGGTCGACCGACGAAATTCCCCCAAATCTGAGGAGATATTCTTGAATAACTTTTTTTGTGAAGGTCGGAGAGACTTGCAAGTAGGCTCTACCCCCACTAAATGGGGTAGCGCGCATCGATCAGTACCATCCTTGAGCTTCTCCGACTTTCGGAAGGGTTAGGGTTAGGGTTAGGGATGAAAGCACATAGGAGAAAGAGATATTCTTGAATAACTTTTTTTGTGAAGGTCGGAGAGACTTGCAAGTAGGCTCTACCCCCACTAAATGGGGTAGCGCGCATCGATCGGTACCATCCTTGAGCTTCTCCGACTTTCGGAAGGGTTAGGGTTAGGGTTAGGGATGAAAGCACATAGGAGAAAGAGATATTCTTGAATAACTTTTTTTGTGAAGGTCGGAGAGACTTGCAAGTAGGCTCTACCCCCACTAAATGGGGTTGCGCGCATCGATCGGTACCATCCTTGAGCTTTTCCGACTTTCGGAAGGGTTAGGGTTAGGGTTAGGGATGAAAGCACATAGGAGAAAGAGATATTCTTGAATAACTTTTTTTGTGAAGGTCGGAGAGACTTGGAAAGTGGTTGCATCTGGACTAATTTGGGTCCTGCGGATCGATTGGTACCATCCCCGAGCTTGTACGACCTTCGAAAGAGGTCGACCGACGAAATTCCCCCAAATCTGAGGAGATATTCTTGAATAACTTTTTTTGTGAAGGTCGGAGAGACTTGCAAGTAGGCTCTACCCCCACTAAATGGGGTAGCGCGCATCGATCGGTACCATCCTTGAGCTTCTCCGACTTTCGGAAGGGTTAGGGTTAGGGTTAGGGATGAAAGCACATAGGAGAAAGAGATATTCTTGAATAACTTTTTTTGTGAAGGTCGGAGAGACTTGCAAGTAGGCTCTACCCCCACTAAATGGGGTTGCGCGCATCGATCGGTACCATCCTTGAGCTTCTCCGACTTTCGGAAGGGTTAGGGTTAGGGATGAAAGCACATAGGAGAAAGAGATATTCTTGAATAACTTTTTTTGTGAAGGTCGGAGAGACTTGGAAAGTGGTTGCATCTGGACTAATTTGGGTCCTGCGGATCGATTGGTACCATCCCCGAGCTTGTACGACCTTCGGAAGAGGTCGACCGACGAAATTCCCCCAAATCTGAGGAGATATTCTTGAATAACTTTTTTTGTGAAGGTCGGAGAGACTTGCAAGTAGGCTCTACCCCCACTAAATGGGGTAGCGCGCATCGATCGGTACCATCCTTGAGCTTCTCCGACTTTCGGAAGGGTTAGGGTTAGGGTTAGGGATGAAAGCACATAGGAGAAAGAGATATTCTTGAATAACTTTTTTTGTGAAGGTCGGAGAGACTTGCAAGTAGGCTCTACCCCCACTAAATGGGGTTGCGCGCATCGATCGGTACCATCCTTGAGCTTCTCCGACTTTCGGAAGGGTTAGGGTTAGGGATGAAAGCACATAGGAGAAAGAGATATTCTTGAATAACTTTTTTTGTGAAGGTCGGAGAGACTTGGAAAGTGGTTGCATCTGGACTAATTTGGGTCCTGCGGATCGATTGGTACCATCCCCGAGCTTGTACGACCTTCGGAAGAGGTCGACCGACGAAATTCCCCCAAATCTGAGGAGATATTCTTGAATAACTTTTTTTGTGAAGGTCGGAGAGACTTGCAAGTAGGCTCTACCCCCACTAAATGGGGTAGCGCGCATCGATCAGTACCATCCTTGAGCTTCTCCGACTTTCGGAAGGGTTAGGGTTAGGGTTAGGGATGAAAGCACATAGGAGAAAGAGATATTCTTGAATAACTTTTTTTGTGAAGGTCGGAGAGACTTGCAAGTAGGCTCTACCCCCACTAAATGGGGTAGCGCGCATCGATCGGTACCATCCTTGAGCTTCTCCGACTTTCGGAAGGGTTAGGGTTAGGGTTAGGGATGAAAGCACATAGGAGAAAGAGATATTCTTGAATAACTTTTTTTGTGAAGGTCGGAGAGACTTGCAAGTAGGCTCTACCCCCACTAAATGGGGTTGCGCGCATCGATCGGTACCATCCTTGAGCTTTTCCGACTTTCGGAAGGGTTAGGGTTAGGGTTAGGGATGAAAGCACATAGGAGAAAGAGATATTCTTGAATAACTTTTTTTGTGAAGGTCGGAGAGACTTGGAAAGTGGTTGCATCTGGACTAATTTGGGTCCTGCGGATCGATTGGTACCATCCCCGAGCTTGTACGACCTTCGAAAGAGGTCGACCGACGAAATTCCCCCAAATCTGAGGAGATATTCTTGAATAACTTTTTTTGTGAAGGTCGGAGAGACTTGCAAGTAGGCTCTACCCCCACTAAATGGGGTAGCGCGCATCGATCGGTACCATCCTTGAGCTTCTCCGACTTTCGGAAGGGTTAGGGTTAGGGTTAGGGATGAAAGCACATAGGAGAAAGAGATATTCTTGAATAACTTTTTTTGTGAAGGTCGGAGAGACTTGCAAGTAGGCTCTACCCCCACTAAATGGGGTTGCGCGCATCGATCGGTACCATCCTTGAGCTTCTCCGACTTTCGGAAGGGTTAGGGTTAGGGATGAAAGCACATAGGAGAAAGAGATATTCTTGAATAACTTTTTTTGTGAAGGTCGGAGAGACTTGCAAGTAGGCTCTACCCCCACTAAATGGGGTAGCGCGCATCGATCGGTACCATCCTTGAGCTTCTCCGACTTTCGGAAGGGTTAGGGTTAGGGTTAGGGATGAAAGCACATAGGAGAAAGAGATATTCTTGAATAACTTTTTTTGTAAAGGTCGGAGAGACTTGCAAGTAGGCTCTACCCCCACTAAATGGGGTTGCGCGCATCGATCGGTACCATCCTTGAGCTTCTCCGACTTTCGGAAGGGTTAGGGTTAGGGATGAAAGCACATAGGAGAAAGAGATATTCTTGAATAACTTTTTTTGTGAAGGTCGGAGAGACTTGGAAAGTGGTTGCATCTGGACTAATTTGGGTCCTGCGGATCGATTGGTACCATCCCCGAGCTTGTACGACCTTCGGAAGAGGTCGACCGACGAAATTCCCCCAAATCTGAGGAGATATTCTTGAATAACTTTTTTTGTGAAGGTCGGAGAGACTTGCAAGTAGGCTCTACCCCCACTAAATGGGGTAGCGCGCATCGATCGGTACCATCCTTGAGCTTCTCCGACTTTCGGAAGGGTTAGGGTTAGGGTTAGGGATGAAAGCACATAGGAGAAAGAGATATTCTTGAATAACTTTTTTTGTGAAGGTCGGAGAGACTTGCAAGTAGGCTCTACCCCCACTAAATGGGGTTGCGCGCATCGATCGGTACCATCCTTGAGCTTCTCCGACTTTCGGAAGGGTTAGGGTTAGGGATGAAAGCACATAGGAGAAAGAGATATTCTTGAATAACTTTTTTTGTGAAGGTCGGAGAGACTTGGAAAGTGGTTGCATCTGGACTAATTCGGGTCCTGCAGATCGATTGGTACCATCCCCGAGCTTGTACGACCTTCGGAAGAGGTCGACCGACGAAATTCCCCCAAATCTGAGGAGATATTCTTGAATAACTTTTTTTGTGAAGGTCGGAGAGACTTGCAAGTAGGCTCTACCCCCACTAAATGGGGTAGCGCGCATCGATCGGTACCATCCTTGAGCTTCTCCGACTTTCGGAAGGGTTAGGGTTAGGGTTAGGGATGAAAGCACATAGGAGAAAGAGATATTCTTGAATAACTTTTTTTGTGAAGGTCGGAGAGACTTGCAAGTAGGCTCTACCCCCACTAAATGGGGTTGCGCGCATCGATCGGTACCATCCTTGAGCTTCTCCGACTTTCGGAAGGGTTAGGGTTAGGGATGAAAGCACATAGGAGAAAGAGATATTCTTGAATAACTTTTTTTGTGAAGGTCGGAGAGACTTGGAAAGTGGTTGCATCTGGACTAATTTGGGTCCTGCGGATCGATTGGTACCATCCCCGAGCTTGTACGACCTTCGGAAGAGGTCGACCGACGAAATTCCCCCAAATCTGAGGAGATATTCTTGAATAACTTTTTTTGTGAAGGTCGGAGAGACTTGCAAGTAGGCTCTACCCCCACTAAATGGGGTAGCGCGCATCGATCAGTACCATCCTTGAGCTTCTCCGACTTTCGGAAGGGTTAGGGTTAGGGTTAGGGATGAAAGCACATAGGAGAAAGAGATATTCTTGAATAACTTTTTTTGTGAAGGTCGGAGAGACTTGCAAGTAGGCTCTACCCCCACTAAATGGGGTAGCGCGCATCGATCGGTACCATCCTTGAGCTTCTCCGACTTTCGGAAGGGTTAGGGTTAGGGTTAGGGATGAAAGCACATAGGAGAAAGAGATATTCTTGAATAACTTTTTTTGTGAAGGTCGGAGAGACTTGCAAGTAGGCTCTACCCCCACTAAATGGGGTTGCGCGCATCGATCGGTACCATCCTTGAGCTTTTCCGACTTTCGGAAGGGTTAGGGTTAGGGTTAGGGATGAAAGCACATAGGAGAAAGAGATATTCTTGAATAACTTTTTTTGTGAAGGTCGGAGAGACTTGGAAAGTGGTTGCATCTGGACTAATTTGGGTCCTGCGGATCGATTGGTACCATCCCCGAGCTTGTACGACCTTCGAAAGAGGTCGACCGACGAAATTCCCCCAAATCTGAGGAGATATTCTTGAATAACTTTTTTTGTGAAGGTCGGAGAGACTTGCAAGTAGGCTCTACCCCCACTAAATGGGGTAGCGCGCATCGATCGGTACCATCCTTGAGCTTCTCCGACTTTCGGAAGGGTTAGGGTTAGGGTTAGGGATGAAAGCACATAGGAGAAAGAGATATTCTTGAATAACTTTTTTTGTGAAGGTCGGAGAGACTTGCAAGTAGGCTCTACCCCCACTAAATGGGGTTGCGCGCATCGATCGGTACCATCCTTGAGCTTCTCCGACTTTCGGAAGGGTTAGGGTTAGGGATGAAAGCACATAGGAGAAAGAGATATTCTTGAATAACTTTTTTTGTGAAGGTCGGAGAGACTTGCAAGTAGGCTCTACCCCCACTAAATGGGGTAGCGCGCATCGATCGGTACCATCCTTGAGCTTCTCCGACTTTCGGAAGGGTTAGGGTTAGGGTTAGGGATGAAAGCACATAGGAGAAAGAGATATTCTTGAATAACTTTTTTTGTAAAGGTCGGAGAGACTTGCAAGTAGGCTCTACCCCCACTAAATGGGGTTGCGCGCATCGATCGGTACCATCCTTGAGCTTCTCCGACTTTCGGAAGGGTTAGGGTTAGGGATGAAAGCACATAGGAGAAAGAGATATTCTTGAATAACTTTTTTTGTGAAGGTCGGAGAGACTTGGAAAGTGGTTGCATCTGGACTAATTTGGGTCCTGCGGATCGATTGGTACCATCCCCGAGCTTGTACGACCTTCGGAAGAGGTCGACCGACGAAATTCCCCCAAATCTGAGGAGATATTCTTGAATAACTTTTTTTGTGAAGGTCGGAGAGACTTGCAAGTAGGCTCTACCCCCACTAAATGGGGTAGCGCGCATCGATCGGTACCATCCTTGAGCTTCTCCGACTTTCGGAAGGGTTAGGGTTAGGGTTAGGGATGAAAGCACATAGGAGAAAGAGATATTCTTGAATAACTTTTTTTGTGAAGGTCGGAGAGACTTGGAAAGTGGTTGCATCTGGACTAATTTGGGTCCTGCGGATCGATTGGTACCATCCCCGAGCTTGTACGACCTTCGGAAGAGGTCGACCGACGAAATTCCCCCAAATCTGAGGAGATATTCTTGAATAACTTTTTTTGTGAAGGTCGGAGAGACTTGCAAGTAGGCTCTACCCCCACTAAATGGGGTAGCGCGCATCGATCAGTACCATCCTTGAGCTTCTCCGACTTTCGGAAGGGTTAGGGTTAGGGTTAGGGATGAAAGCACATAGGAGAAAGAGATATTCTTGAATAACTTTTTTTGTGAAGGTCGGAGAGACTTGCAAGTAGGCTCTACCCCCACTAAATGGGGTTGCGCGCATCGATCGGTACCATCCTTGAGCTTTTCCGACTTTCGGAAGGGTTAGGGTTAGGGTTAGGGATGAAAGCACATAGGAGAAAGAGATATTCTTGAATAACTTTTTTTGTGAAGGTCGGAGAGACTTGGAAAGTGGTTGCATCTGGACTAATTTGGGTCCTGCGGATCGATTGGTACCATCCCCGAGCTTGTACGACCTTCGAAAGAGGTCGACCGACGAAATTCCCCCAAATCTGAGGAGATATTCTTGAATAACTTTTTTTGTGAAGGTCGGAGAGACTTGCAAGTAGGCTCTACCCCCACTAAATGGGGTAGCGCGCATCGATCGGTACCATCCTTGAGCTTCTCCGACTTTCGGAAGGGTTAGGGTTAGGGTTAGGGATGAAAGCACATAGGAGAAAGAGATATTCTTGAATAACTTTTTTTGTGAAGGTCGGAGAGACTTGCAAGTAGGCTCTACCCCCACTAAATGGGGTTGCGCGCATCGATCGGTACCATCCTTGAGCTTCTCCGACTTTCGGAAGGGTTAGGGTTAGGGATGAAAGCACATAGGAGAAAGAGATATTCTTGAATAACTTTTTTTGTGAAGGTCGGAGAGACTTGCAAGTAGGCTCTACCCCCACTAAATGGGGTAGCGCGCATCGATCGGTACCATCCTTGAGCTTCTCCGACTTTCGGAAGGGTTAGGGTTAGGGTTAGGGATGAAAGCACATAGGAGAAAGAGATATTCTTGAATAACTTTTTTTGTAAAGGTCGGAGAGACTTGCAAGTAGGCTCTACCCCCACTAAATGGGGTTGCGCGCATCGATCGGTACCATCCTTGAGCTTCTCCGACTTTCGGAAGGGTTAGGGTTAGGGATGAAAGCACATAGGAGAAAGAGATATTCTTGAATAACTTTTTTTGTGAAGGTCGGAGAGACTTGGAAAGTGGTTGCATCTGGACTAATTTGGGTCCTGCGGATCGATTGGTACCATCCCCGAGCTTGTACGACCTTCGGAAGAGGTCGACCGACGAAATTCCCCCAAATCTGAGGAGATATTCTTGAATAACTTTTTTTGTGAAGGTCGGAGAGACTTGCAAGTAGGCTCTACCCCCACTAAATGGGGTAGCGCGCATCGATCGGTACCATCCTTGAGCTTCTCCGACTTTCGGAAGGGTTAGGGTTAGGGTTAGGGATGAAAGCACATAGGAGAAAGAGATATTCTTGAATAACTTTTTTTGTGAAGGTCGGAGAGACTTGCAAGTAGGCTCTACCCCCACTAAATGGGGTTGCGCGCATCGATCGGTACCATCCTTGAGCTTCTCCGACTTTCGGAAGGGTTAGGGTTAGGGATGAAAGCACATAGGAGAAAGAGATATTCTTGAATAACTTTTTTTGTGAAGGTCGGAGAGACTTGGAAAGTGGTTGCATCTGGACTAATTTGGGTCCTGCGGATCGATTGGTACCATCCCCGAGCTTGTACGACCTTCGGAAGAGGTCGACCGACGAAATTCCCCCAAATCTGAGGAGATATTCTTGAATAACTTTTTTTGTGAAGGTCGGAGAGACTTGCAAGTAGGCTCTACCCCCACTAAATGGGGTAGCGCGCATCGATCAGTACCATCCTTGAGCTTCTCCGACTTTCGGAAGGGTTAGGGTTAGGGTTAGGGATGAAAGCACATAGGAGAAAGAGATATTCTTGAATAACTTTTTTTGTGAAGGTCGGAGAGACTTGCAAGTAGGCTCTACCCCCACTAAATGGGGTTGCGCGCATCGATCGGTACCATCCTTGAGCTTTTCCGACTTTCGGAAGGGTTAGGGTTAGGGTTAGGGATGAAAGCACATAGGAGAAAGAGATATTCTTGAATAACTTTTTTTGTGAAGGTCGGAGAGACTTGGAAAGTGGTTGCATCTGGACTAATTTGGGTCCTGCGGATCGATTGGTACCATCCCCGAGCTTGTACGACCTTCGAAAGAGGTCGACCGACGAAATTCCCCCAAATCTGAGGAGATATTCTTGAATAACTTTTTTTGTGAAGGTCGGAGAGACTTGCAAGTAGGCTCTACCCCCACTAAATGGGGTAGCGCGCATCGATCGGTACCATCCTTGAGCTTCTCCGACTTTCGGAAGGGTTAGGGTTAGGGTTAGGGATGAAAGCACATAGGAGAAAGAGATATTCTTGAATAACTTTTTTTGTGAAGGTCGGAGAGACTTGCAAGTAGGCTCTACCCCCACTAAATGGGGTTGCACGCATCGATCGGTACCATCCTTGAGCTTCTCCGACTTTCGGAAGGGTTAGGGTTAGGGTTAGGGATGAAAGCACATAGGAGAAAGAGATATTCTTGAATAACTTTTTTTGTGAAGGTCGGAGAGACTTGCAAGTAGGCTCTACCCCCACTAAATGGGGTAGCGCGCATCGATCGGTACCATCCTTGAGCTTCTCCGACTTTCGGAAGGGTTAGGGTTAGGGTTAGGGATGAAAGCACATAGGAGAAAGAGATATTCTTGAATAACTTTTTTTGTGAAGGTCGGAGAGACTTGCAAGTAGGCTCTACCCCCACTAAATGGGGTTGCGCGCATCGATCGGTACCATCCTTGAGCTTCTCCGACTTTCGGAAGGGTTAGGGTTAGGGTTAGGGATGAAAGCACATAGGAGAAAGAGATATTCTTGAATAACTTTTTTTGTGAAGGTCGGAGAGACTTGGAAAGTGGTTGCATCTGGACTAATTTGGGTCCTGCGGATCGATTGGTACCATCCCCGAGCTTGTACGACCTTCGAAAGAGGTCGACCGACGAAATTCCCCCAAATCTGAGGAGATATTCTTGAATAACTTTTTTTGTGAAGGTCGGAGAGACTTGCAAGTAGGCTCTACCCCCACTAAATGGGGTAGCGCGCATCGATCGGTACCATCCTTGAGCTTCTCCGACTTTCGGAAGGGTTAGGGTTAGGGTTAGGGATGAAAGCACATAGGAGAAAGAGATATTCTTGAATAACTTTTTTTGTGAAGGTCGGAGAGACTTGCAAGTAGGCTCTACCCCCACTAAATGGGGTTGCGCGCATCGATCGGTACCATCCTTGAGCTTCTCCGACTTTCGGAAGGGTTAGGCTTAGGGATGAAAGCACATAGGAGAAAGAGATATTCTTGAATAACTTTTTTTGTGAAGGTCGGAGAGACTTGCAAGTAGGCTCTACCCCCACTAAATGGGGTAGCGCGCATCGATCGGTACCATCCTTGAGCTTCTCCGACTTTCGGAAGGGTTAGGGTTAGGGTTAGGGATGAAAGCACATAGGAGAAAGAGATATTCTTGAATAACTTTTTTTGTAAAGGTCGGAGAGACTTGCAAGTAGGCTCTACCCCCACTAAATGGGGTTGCGCGCATCGATCGGTACCATCCTTGAGCTTCTCCGACTTTCGGAAGGGTTAGGGTTAGGGATGAAAGCACATAGGAGAAAGAGATATTCTTGAATAACTTTTTTTGTGAAGGTCGGAGAGACTTGGAAAGTGGTTGCATCTGGACTAATTTGGGTCCTGCGGATCGATTGGTACCATCCCCGAGCTTGTACGACCTTCGGAAGAGGTCGACCGACGAAATTCCCCCAAATCTGAGGAGATATTCTTGAATAACTTTTTTTGTGAAGGTCGGAGAGACTTGCAAGTAGGCTCTACCCCCACTAAATGGGGTAGCGCGCATCGATCGGTACCATCCTTGAGCTTCTCCGACTTTCGGAAGGGTTAGGGTTAGGGTTAGGGATGAAAGCACATAGGAGAAAGAGATATTCTTGAATAACTTTTTTTGTGAAGGTCGGAGAGACTTGCAAGTAGGCTCTACCCCCACTAAATGGGGTTGCGCGCATCGATCGGTACCATCCTTGAGCTTCTCCGACTTTCGGAAGGGTTAGGGTTAGGGATGAAAGCACATAGGAGAAAGAGATATTCTTGAATAACTTTTTTTGTGAAGGTCGGAGAGACTTGGAAAGTGGTTGCATCTGGACTAATTTGGGTCCTGCGGATCGATTGGTACCATCCCCGAGCTTGTACGACCTTCGGAAGAGGTCGACCGACGAAATTCCCCCAAATCTGAGGAGATATTCTTGAATAACTTTTTTTGTGAAGGTCGGAGAGACTTGCAAGTAGGCTCTACCCCCACTAAATGGGGTAGCGCGCATCGATCAGTACCATCCTTGAGCTTCTCCGACTTTCGGAAGGGTTAGGGTTAGGGTTAGGGATGAAAGCACATAGGAGAAAGAGATATTCTTGAATAACTTTTTTTGTGAAGGTCGGAGAGACTTGCAAGTAGGCTCTACCCCCACTAAATGGGGTTGCGCGCATCGATCGGTACCATCCTTGAGCTTTTCCGACTTTCGGAAGGGTTAGGGTTAGGGTTAGGGATGAAAGCACATAGGAGAAAGAGATATTCTTGAATAACTTTTTTTGTGAAGGTCGGAGAGACTTGCAAGTAGGCTCTACCCCCACTAAATGGGGTTGCGCGCATCGATCGGTACCATCCTTGAGCTTCTCCGACTTTCGGAAGGGTTAGGGTTAGGGATGAAAGCACATAGGAGAAAGAGATATTCTTGAATAACTTTTTTTGTGAAGGTCGGAGAGACTTGGAAAGTGGTTGCATCTGGACTAATTTGGGTCCTGCGGATCGATTGGTACCATCCCCGAGCTTGTACGACCTTCGGAAGAGGTCGACCGACGAAATTCCCCCAAATCTGAGGAGATATTCTTGAATAACTTTTTTTGTGAAGGTCGGAGAGACTTGCAAGTAGGCTCTACCCCCACTAAATGGGGTAGCGCGCATCGATCAGTACCATCCTTGAGCTTCTCCGACTTTCGGAAGGGTTAGGGTTAGGGTTAGGGATGAAAGCACATAGGAGAAAGAGATATTCTTGAATAACTTTTTTTGTGAAGGTCGGAGAGACTTGCAAGTAGGCTCTACCCCCACTAAATGGGGTTGCGCGCATCGATCGGTACCATCCTTGAGCTTTTCCGACTTTCGGAAGGGTTAGGGTTAGGGTTAGGGATGAAAGCACATAGGAGAAAGAGATATTCTTGAATAACTTTTTTTGTGAAGGTCGGAGAGACTTGGAAAGTGGTTGCATCTGGACTAATTTGGGTCCTGCGGATCGATTGGTACCATCCCCGAGCTTGTACGACCTTCGAAAGAGGTCGACCGACGAAATTCCCCCAAATCTGAGGAGATATTCTTGAATAACTTTTTTTGTGAAGGTCGGAGAGACTTGCAAGTAGGCTCTACCCCCACTAAATGGGGTAGCGCGCATAGATCGGTACCATCCTTGAGCTTCTCCGACTTTCGGAAGGGTTAGGGTTAGGGTTAGGGATGAAAGCACATAGGAGAAAGAGATATTCTTGAATAACTTTTTTTGTGAAGGTCGGAGAGACTTGCAAGTAGGCTCTACCCCCACTAAATGGGGTTGCACGCATCGATCGGTACCATCCTTGAGCTTCTCCGACTTTCGGAAGGGTTAGGGTTAGGGTTAGGGATGAAAGCACATAGGAGAAAGAGATATTCTTGAATAACTTTTTTTGTGAAGGTCGGAGAGACTTGCAAGTAGGCTCTACCCCCACTAAATGGGGTAGCGCGCATCGATCGGTACCATCCTTGAGCTTCTCCGACTTTCGGAAGGGTTAGGGTTAGGGTTAGGGATGAAAGCACATAGGAGAAAGAGATATTCTTGAATAACTTTTTTTGTGAAGGTCGGAGAGACTTGCAAGTAGGCTCTACCCCCACTAAATGGGGTTGCGCGCATCGATCGGTACCATCCTTGAGCTTCTCCGACTTTCGGAAGGGTTAGGGTTAGGGTTAGGGATGAAAGCACATAGGAGAAAGAGATATTCTTGAATAACTTTTTTTGTGAAGGTCGGAGAGACTTGGAAAGTGGTTGCATCTGGACTAATTTGGGTCCTGCGGATCGATTGGTACCATCCCCGAGCTTGTACGACCTTCGACAGAGGTCGACCGACGAAATTCCCCCAAATCTGAGGAGATATTCTTGAATAACTTTTTTTGTGAAGGTCGGAGAGACTTGCAAGTAGGCTCTACCCCCACTAAATGGGGTAGCGCGCATCGATCGGTACCATCCTTGAGCTTCTCCGACTTTCGGAAGGGTTAGGGTTAGGGTTAGGGATGAAAGCACATAGGAGAAAGAGATATTCTTGAATAACTTTTTTTGTGAAGGTCGGAGAGACTTGCAAGTAGGCTCTACCCCCACTAAATGGGGTTGCGCGCATCGATCGGTACCATCCTTGAGCTTCTCCGACTTTCGGAAGGGTTAGGGTTAGGGTTAGGGATGAAAGCACATAGGAGAAAGAGATATTCTTGAATAACTTTTTTTGTGAAGGTCGGAGAGACTTGGAAAGTGGTTGCATCTGGACTAATTTGGGTCCTGCGGATCGATTGGTACCATCCCCGAGCTTGTACGACCTTCGACAGAGGTCGACCGACGAAATTCCCCCAAATCTGAGGAGATATTCTTGAATAACTTTTTTTGTGAAGGTCGGAGAGACTTGCAAGTAGGCTCTACCCCCACTAAATGGGGTAGCGCGCATCGATCGGTACCATCCTTGAGCTTCTCCGACTTTCGGAAGGGTTAGGGTTAGGGTTAGGGATGAAAGCACATAGGAGAAAGAGATATTCTTGAATAACTTTTTTTGTGAAGGTCGGAGAGACTTGCAAGTAGGCTCTACCCCCACTAAATGGGGTTGCGCGCATCGATCGGTACCATCCTTGAGCTTCTCCGACTTTCGGAAGGGTTAGGCTTAGGGATGAAAGCACATAGGAGAAAGAGATATTCTTGAATAACTTTTTTTGTGAAGGTCGGAGAGACTTGCAAGTAGGCTCTACCCCCACTAAATGGGGTAGCGCGCATCGATCGGTACCATCCTTGAGCTTCTCCGACTTTCGGAAGGGTTAGGGTTAGGGTTAGGGATGAAAGCACATAGGAGAAAGAGATATTCTTGAATAACTTTTTTTGTAAAGGTCGGAGAGACTTGCAAGTAGGCTCTACCCCCACTAAATGGGGTTGCGCGCATCGATCGGTACCATCCTTGAGCTTCTCCGACTTTCGGAAGGGTTAGGGTTAGGGATGAAAGCACATAGGAGAAAGAGATATTCTTGAATAACTTTTTTTGTGAAGGTCGGAGAGACTTGGAAAGTGGTTGCATCTGGACTAATTTGGGTCCTGCGGATCGATTGGTACCATCCCCGAGCTTGTACGACCTTCGGAAGAGGTCGACCGACGAAATTCCCCCAAATCTGAGGAGATATTCTTGAATAACTTTTTTTGTGAAGGTCGGAGAGACTTGCAAGTAGGCTCTACCCCCACTAAATGGGGTAGCGCGCATCGATCGGTACCATCCTTGAGCTTCTCCGACTTTCGGAAGGGTTAGGGTTAGGGTTAGGGATGAAAGCACATAGGAGAAAGAGATATTCTTGAATAACTTTTTTTGTGAAGGTCGGAGAGACTTGCAAGTAGGCTCTACCCCCACTAAATGGGGTTGCGCGCATCGATCGGTACCATCCTTGAGCTTCTCCGACTTTCGGAAGGGTTAGGGTTAGGGATGAAAGCACATAGGAGAAAGAGATATTCTTGAATAACTTTTTTTGTGAAGGTCGGAGAGACTTGGAAAGTGGTTGCATCTGGACTAATTTGGGTCCTGCGGATCGATTGGTACCATCCCCGAGCTTGTACGACCTTCGGAAGAGGTCGACCGACGAAATTCCCCCAAATCTGAGGAGATATTCTTGAATAACTTTTTTTGTGAAGGTCGGAGAGACTTGCAAGTAGGCTCTACCCCCACTAAATGGGGTAGCGCGCATCGATCAGTACCATCCTTGAGCTTCTCCGACTTTCGGAAGGGTTAGGGTTAGGGTTAGGGATGAAAGCACATAGGAGAAAGAGATATTCTTGAATAACTTTTTTTGTGAAGGTCGGAGAGACTTGCAAGTAGGCTCTACCCCCACTAAATGGGGTTGCGCGCATCGATCGGTACCATCCTTGAGCTTTTCCGACTTTCGGAAGGGTTAGGGTTAGGGTTAGGGATGAAAGCACATAGGAGAAAGAGATATTCTTGAATAACTTTTTTTGTGAAGGTCGGAGAGACTTGGAAAGTGGTTGCATCTGGACTAATTTGGGTCCTGCGGATCGATTGGTACCATCCCCGAGCTTGTACGACCTTCGAAAGAGGTCGACCGACGAAATTCCCCCAAATCTGAGGAGATATTCTTGAATAACTTTTTTTGTGAAGGTCGGAGAGACTTGCAAGTAGGCTCTACCCCCACTAAATGGGGTAGCGCGCATCGATCGGTACCATCCTTGAGCTTCTCCGACTTTCGGAAGGGTTAGGGTTAGGGTTAGGGATGAAAGCACATAGGAGAAAGAGATATTCTTGAATAACTTTTTTTGTGAAGGTCGGAGAGACTTGCAAGTAGGCTCTACCCCCACTAAATGGGGTTGCACGCATCGATCGGTACCATCCTTGAGCTTCTCCGACTTTCGGAAGGGTTAGGGTTAGGGTTAGGGATGAAAGCACATAGGAGAAAGAGATATTCTTGAATAACTTTTTTTGTGAAGGTCGGAGAGACTTGCAAGTAGGCTCTACCCCCACTAAATGGGGTAGCGCGCATCGATCGGTACCATCTTTGAGCTTCTCCGACTTTCGGAAGGGTTAGGGTTAGGGTTAGGGATGAAAGCACATAGGAGAAAGAGATATTCTTGAATAACTTTTTTTGTAAAGGTCGGAGAGACTTGCAAGTAGGCTCTACCCCCACTAAATGGGGTTGCGCGCATCGATCGGTACCATCCTTGAGCTTCTCCGACTTTCGGAAGGGTTAGGGTTAGGGATGAAAGCACATAGGAGAAAGAGATATTCTTGAATAACTTTTTTTGTGAAGGTCGGAGAGACTTGGAAAGTGGTTGCATCTGGACTAATTTGGGTCCTGCGGATCGATTGGTACCATCCCCGAGCTTGTACGACCTTCGGAAGAGGTCGACCGACGAAATTCCCCCAAATCTGAGGAGATATTCTTGAATAACTTTTTTTGTGAAGGTCGGAGAGACTTGCAAGTAGGCTCTACCCCCACTAAATGGTTTAGCGCGCATCGATCGGTACCATCCTTGAGCTTCTCCGACTTTCGGAAGGGTTAGGGTTAGGGTTAGGGATGAAAGCACATAGGAGAAAGAGATATTCTTGAATAACTTTTTTTGTGAAGGTCGGAGAGACTTGGAAAGTGGTTGCATCTGGACTAATTTGGGTCCTGCGGATCGATTGGTACCATCCCCGAGCTTGTACGACCTTCGGAAGAGGTCGACCGACGAAATTCCCCCAAATCTGAGGAGATATTCTTGAATAACTTTTTTTGTGAAGGTCGGAGAGACTTGCAAGTAGGCTCTACCCCCACTAAATGGGGTAGCGCGCATCGATCGGTACCATCCTTGAGCTTCTCCGACTTTCGGAAGGGTTAGGGTTAGGGTTAGGGATGAAAGCACATAGGAGAAAGAGATATTCTTGAATAACTTTTTTTGTGAAGGTCGGAGAGACTTGGAAAGTGGTTGCATCTGGACTAATTTGGGTCCTGCGGATCGATTGGTACCATCCCCGAGCTTGTACGACCTTCGAAAGAGGTCGACCGACGAAATTCCCCCAAATCTGAGGAGATATTCTTGAATAACTTTTTTTGTGAAGGTCGGAGAGACTTGCAAGTAGGCTCTACCCCCACTAAATGGGGTAGCGCGCATCGATCGGTACCATCCTTGAGCTTCTCCGACTTTCGGAAGGGTTAGGGTTAGGGTTAGGGATGAAAGCACATAGGAGAAAGAGATATTCTTGAATAACTTTTTTTGTGAAGGTCGGAGAGACTTGCAAGTAGGCTCTACCCCCACTAAATGGGGTTGCGCGCATCGATCAGTACCATCCTTGAGCTTCTCCGACTTTCGGAAGGGTTAGGGTTAGGGATGAAAGCACATAGGAGAAAGAGATATTCTTGAATAACTTTTTTTGTGAAGGTCGGAGAGACTTGGAAAGTGGTTGCATCTGGACTAATTTGGGTCCTGCGGATCGATTGGTACCATCCCCGAGCTTGTACGACCTTCGGAAGAGGTCGACCGACGAAATTCCCCCAAATCTGAGGAGATATTCTTGAATAACTTTTTTTGTGAAGGTCGGAGAGACTTGCAAGTAGGCTCTACCCCCACTAAATGGGGTAGCGCGCATCGATCGGTACCATCCTTGAGCTTCTCCGACTTTCGGAAGGGTTAGGGTTAGGGTTAGGGATGAAAGCACATAGGAGAAAGAGATATTCTTGAATAACTTTTTTTGTGAAGGTCGGAGAGACTTGCAAGTAGGCTCTACCCCCACTAAATGGGGTTGCGCGCATCGATCGGTACCATCCTTGAGCTTCTCCGACTTTCGGAAGGGTTAGGGTTAGGGATGAAAGCACATAGGAGAAAGAGATATTCTTGAATAACTTTTTTTGTGAAGGTCGGAGAGACTTGGAAAGTGGTTGCATCTGGACTAATTTGGGTCCTGCGGATCGATTGGTACCATCCCCGAGCTTGTACGACCTTCGGAAGAGGTCGACCGACGAAATTCCCCCAAATCTGAGGAGATATTCTTGAATAACTTTTTTTGTGAAGGTCGGAGAGACTTGCAAGTAGGCTCTACCCCCACTAAATGGGGTAGCGCGCATCGATCAGTACCATCCTTGAGCTTCTCCGACTTTCGGAAGGGTTAGGGTTAGGGTTAGGGATGAAAGCACATAGGAGAAAGAGATATTCTTGAATAACTTTTTTTGTGAAGGTCGGAGAGACTTGCAAGTAGGCTCTACCCCCACTAAATGGGGTAGCGCGCATCGATCGGTACCATCCTTGAGCTTCTCCGACTTTCGGAAGGGTTAGGGTTAGGGTTAGGGATGAAAGCACATAGGAGAAAGAGATATTCTTGAATAACTTTTTTTGTGAAGGTCGGAGAGACTTGCAAGTAGGCTCTACCCCCACTAAATGGGGTAGCGCGCATCGATCGGTACCATCCTTGAGCTTCTCCGACTTTCGGAAGGGTTAGGGTTAGGGTTAGGGATGAAAGCACATAGGAGAAAGAGATATTCTTGAATAACTTTTTTTGTGAAGGTCGGAGAGACTTGGAAAGTGGTTGCATCTGGACTAATTTGGGTCCTGCGGATCGATTGGTACCATCCCCGAGCTTGTACGACCTTCGGAAGAGGTCGACCGACGAAATTCCCCCAAATCTGAGGAGATATTCTTGAATAACTTTTTTTGTGAAGGTCGGAGAGACTTGCAAGTAGGCTCTACCCCCACTAAATGGGGTAGCGCGCATCGATCGGTACCATCCTTGAGCTTCTCCGACTTTCGGAAGGGTTAGGGTTAGGGTTAGGGATGAAAGCACATAGGAGAAAGAGATATTCTTGAATAACTTTTTTTGTGAAGGTCGGAGAGACTTGGAAAGTGGTTGCATCTGGACTAATTTGGGTCCTGCGGATCGATTGGTACCATCCTTGAGCTTGTACGACCTTCGGAAGAGGTCGACCGACGAAATTCCCCCAAATCTGAGGAGATATTCTTGAATAACTTTTTTTGTGAAGGTCGGAGAGACTTGCAAGTAGGCTCTACCCCCACTAAATGGGGTAACGCGCATCGATCGGTACCATCCTTGAGCTTCTCCGACTTTCGGAAGGGTTAGGGTTAGGGTTAGGGATGAAAGCACATAGGAGAAAGAGATATTCTTGAATAACTTTTTTTGTGAAGGTCGGAGAGACTTGGAAAGTGGTTGCATCTGGACTAATTTGGGTCCTGCGGATCGATTGGTACCATCCCCGAGCTTGTACGACCTTCGGAAGAGGTCGACCGACGAAATTCCCCCAAATCTGAGGAGATATTCTTGAATAACTTTTTTTGTGAAGGTCGGAGAGACTTGCAAGTAGGCTCTACCCCCACTAAATGGGGTAGCGCACATCGATCGGTACCATCCTTGAGCTTCTCCGACTTTCGGAAGGGTTAGGGTTAGGGTTAGGGATGAAAGCACATAGGAGAAAGAGATATTCTTGAATAACTTTTTTTTTGAAGGTCGGAGAGACTTGGAAAGTGGTTGCATCTGGACTAATTTGGGTCCTGCGGATCGATTGGTACCATCCCCGAGCTTGTACGACCTTCGGAAGAGGTCGACCGACGAAATTCCCCCAAATCTGAGGAGATATTCTTGAATAACTTTTTTTGTGAAGGTCGGAGAGACTTGCAAGTAGGCTCTACCCCCACTAAATGGGGTAGCGCACATCGATCGGTACCATCCTTGAGCTTCTCCGACTTTCGGAAGGGTTAGGGTTAGGGTTAGGGATGAAAGCACATAGGAGAAAGAGATATTCTTGAATAACTTTTTTTTTGAAGGTCGGAGAGACTTGGAAAGTGGTTGCATCTGGACTAATTTGGGTCCTGCGGATCGATTGGTACCATCCCCGAGCTTGTACGACCTTCGGAAGAGGTCGACCGACGAAATTCCCCCAAATCTGAGGAGATATTCTTGAATAACTTTTTTTGTGAAGGTCGGAGAGACTTGCAAGTAGGCTCTACCCCCACTAAATGGGGTAGCGCACATCGATCGGTACCATCCTTGAGCTTCTCCGACTTTCGGAAGGGTTAGGGTTAGGGTTAGGGATGAAAGCACATAGGAGAAAGAGATATTCTTGAATAACTTTTTTTGTGAAGGTCGGAGAGACTTGCAAGTAGGCTCTACCCCCACTAAATGGGGTTGCGCGCATCGATCGGTACCATCCTTGAGCTTTTCCGACTTTCGGAAGGGTTAGGGTTAGGGATGAAAGCACATAGGAGAAAGAGATATTCTTGAATAACTTTTTTTGTGAAGGTCGGAGAGACTTGGAAAGTGGTTGCATCTGGACTAATTTGGGTCCTGCGGATCGATTGGTACCATCCCCGAGCTTGTACGACCTTCGAAAGAGGTCGACCGACGAAATTCCCCCAAATCTGAGGAGATATTCTTGAATAACTTTTTTTGTGAAGGTCGGAGAGACTTGCAAGTAGGCTCTACCCCCACTAAATGGGGTAGCGCGCATCGATCAGTACCATCCTTGAGCTTCTCCGACTTTCGGAAGGGTTAGGGTTAGGGTTAGGGATGAAAGCACATAGGAGAAAGAGATATTCTTGAATAACTTTTTTTGTGAAGGTCGGAGAGACTTGCAAGTAGGCTCTACCCCCACTAAATGGGGTTGCGCGCATCGATCGGTACCATCCTTGAGCTTCTCCGACTTTCGGAAGGGTTAGGGTTAGGGATGAAAGCACATAGGAGAAAGAGATATTCTTGAATAACTTTTTTTGTGAAGGTCGGAGAGACTTGCAAGTAGGCTCTACCCCCACTAAATGGGGTAGCGCGCATCGATCGGTACCATTTTTGAGCTTCTCCGACTTTCGGAAGGGTTAGGGTTAGGGTTAGGGATGAAAGCACATAGGAGAAAGAGATATTCTTGAATAACTTTTTTTGTAAAGGTCGGAGAGACTTGCAAGTAGGCTCTACCCCCACTAAATGGGGTTGCGCGCATCGATCGGTACCATCCTTGAGCTTCTCCGACTTTCGGAAGGGTTAGGGTTAGGGATGAAAGCACATAGGAGAAAGAGATATTCTTGAATAACTTTTTTTGTGAAGGTCGGAGAGACTTGGAAAGTGGTTGCATCTGGATTAATTTGGGTCCTGCGGATCGATTGGTACCATCCCCGAGCTTGTACGACCTTCGGAAGAGGTCGACCGACGAAATTCCCCCAAATCTGAGGAGATATTCTTGAATAACTTTTTTTGTGAAGGTCGGAGAGACTTGCAAGTAGGCTCTACCCCACTAAATGGGGTAGCGCGCATCGATCGGTACCATCCTTGAGCTTCTCCGACTTTCGGAAGGGTTAGGGTTAGGGTTAGGGATGAAAGCACATAGGAGAAAGAGATATTCTTGAATAACTTTTTTTGTGAAGGTCGGAGAGACTTGGAAAGTGGTTGCATCTGGACTAATTTGGGTCCTGCGGATCGATTGGTACCATCCCCGAGCTTGTACGACCTTCGGAAGAGGTCGACCGACGAAATTCCCCCAAATCTGAGGAGATATTCTTGAATAACTTTTTTTGTGAAGGTCGGAGAGACTTGCAAGTAGGCTCTACCCCCACTAAATGGGGTAGCGCGCATCGATCGGTACCATCCTTGAGCTTCTCCGACTTTCGGAAGGGTTAGGGTTAGGGATGAAAGCACATAGGAGAAAGAGATATTCTTGAATAACTTTTTTTGTGAAGGTCGGAGAGACTTGGAAAGTGGTTGCATCTGGACTAATTTGGGTCCTGCGGATCGATTGGTACCATCCCCGAGCTTGTACGACCTTCGAAAGAGGTCGACCGACGAAATTCCCCCAAATCTGAGGAGATATTCTTGAATAACTTTTTTTGTGAAGGTCGGAGAGACTTGCAAGTAGGCTCTACTCCCACTAAATGGGGTAGCGCACATCGATCGGTACCATCCTTGAGCTTCTCCGACTTTCGGAAGGGTTAGGGTTAGGGTTAGGGATGAAAGCACATAGGAGAAAGAGATATTCTTGAATAACTTTTTTTGTGAAGGTCGGAGAGACTTGCAAGTAGGCTCTACCCCCACTAAATGGGGTTGCGCGCATCGATCGGTACCATCCTTGAGCTTCTCCGACTTTCGGAAGGGTTAGGGTTAGGGATGAAAGCACATAGGAGAAAGAGATATTCTTGAATAACTTTTTTTGTGAAGGTCGGAGAGACTTGGAAAGTGGTTGCATCTGGACTAATTTGGGTCCTGCGGATCGATTGGTACCATCCCCGAGCTTGTACGACCTTCGGAAGAGGTCGACCGACGAAATTCCCCCAAATCTGAGGAGATATTCTTGAATAACTTTTTTTGTGAAGGTCGGAGAGACTTGCAAGTAGGCTCTACCCCCACTAAATGGGGTAGCGCGCATCGATCGGTACCATCCTTGAGCTTCTCCGACTTTCGGAAGGGTTAGGGTTAGGGTTAGGGATGAAAGCACATAGGAGAAAGAGATATTCTTGAATAACTTTTTTTGTGAAGGTCGGAGAGACTTGGAAAGTGGTTGCATCTGGACTAATTTGGGTCCTGCGGATCGATTGGTACCATCCCCGAGCTTGTACGACCTTAGGAAGAGGTCGACCGACGAAATTCCCCCAAATCTGAGGAGATATTCTTGAATAACTTTTTTTGTGAAGGTCGGAGAGACTTGCAAGTAGGCTCTACCCCCACTAAATGGGGTAGCGCGCATCGATCGGTACCATCCTTGAGCTTCTCCGACTTTCGGAAGGGTTAGGGTTAGGGTTAGGGATGAAAGCACATAGGAGAAAGAGATATTCTTGAATAACTTTTTTTGTGAAGGTCGGAGAGACTTGCAAGTAGGCTCTACCCCCACTAAATGGGGTTGCGCACATCGATCGGTACCATCCTTGAGCTTCTCCGACTTTCGGAAGGGTTAGGGTTAGGGTTAGGGATGAAAGCACATAGGAGAAAGAGATATTCTTGAATAACTTTTTTTGTGAAGGTCGGAGAGACTTGGAAAGTGGTTGCATCTGGACTAATTTGGGTCCTGCGGATCGATTGGTACCATCCCCGAGCTTGTACGACCTTCGAAAGAGGTCGACCGACGAAATTCCCCCAAATCTGAGGAGATATTCTTGCATAACTTTTTTTGTGAAGGTCGGAGAGACTTGCAAGTAGGCTCTACCCCCACTAAATGGGGTAGCGCGCATCGATCGGTACCATCCTTGAGCTTCTCCGACTTTCGGAAGGTTTAGGGTTAGGGATGAAAGCACATAGGAGAAAGAGATATTCTTGAATAACTTTTTTTGTGAAGGTCGGAGAGACTTGCAAGTAGGCTCTACCCCCACTAAATGGGGTTGCGCGCATCGATCGGTACCATCCTTGAGCTTCTCCGACTTTCGGAAGGGTTAGGGTTAGGGATGAAAGCACATAGGAGAAAGAGATATTCTTGAATAACTTTTTTTGTGAAGGTCGGAGAGACTTGCAAGTAGGCTCTACCCCCACTAAATGGGGTAGCGCGCATCGATCGGTACCATCCTTGAGCTTCTCCGACTTTCGGAAGGGTTAGGGTTAGGGTTAGGGATGAAAGCACATAGGAGAAAGAGATATTCTTGAATAACTTTTTTTGTAAAGGTCGGAGAGACTTGCAAGTAGGCTCTACCCCCACTAAATGGGGTTGCGCGCATCGATCGGTACCATCCTTGAGCTTCTCCGACTTTCGGAAGGGTTAGGGTTAGGGATGAAAGCACATAGGAGAAAGAGATATTCTTGAATAACTTTTTTTGTGAAGGTCGGACAGACTTGAAAAGTGGTTGCATCTGGACTAATTTGGGTCCTGCGGATCGATTGGTACCATCCCCGAGCTTGTACGACCTTCGGAAGAGGTCGACCGACGAAATTCCCCCAAATCTGAGGAGATATTCTTGAATAACTTTTTTTGTGAAGGTCGGAGAGACTTGCAAGTATGCTCTACCCCCACTAAATGGGGTAGCGCGCATCGATCGGTACCATCCTTGAGCTTCTCCGACTTTCGGAAGGGTTAGGGTTAGGGTTAGGGATGAAAGCACATAGGAGAAAGAGATATTCTTGAATAACTTTTTTTGTAAAGGTCGGAGAGACTTGCAAGTAGGCTCTACCCCCACTAAATGGGGTTGCGCGCATCGATCGGTACCATCCTTGAGCTTCTCCGACTTTCGGAAGGGTTAGGGTTAGGGATGAAAGCACATAGGAGAAAGAGATATTCTTGAATAACTTTTTTTGTGAAGGTCGGAGAGACTTGGAAAGTGGTTGCATCTGGACTAATTTGGGTCCTGCGGATCGATTGGTACCATCCCCGAGCTTGTACGACCTTCGGAAGAGGTCGACCGACGAAATTCCCCCAAATCTGAGGAGATATTCTTGAATAACTTTTTTTGTGAAGGTCGGAGAGACTTGCAAGTAGGCTCTACCCCCACTAAATGGGGTAGCGCGCATCGATCGGTACCATCCTTGAGCTTCTCCGACTTTCGGAAGGGTTAGGGTTAGGGTTAGGGATGAAAGCACATAGGAGAAAGAGATATTCTTGAATAACTTTTTTTGTGAAGGTCGGAGAGACTTGGAAAGTGGTTGCATCTGGACTAATTTGGGTCCTGCGGATCGATTGGTACCATCCCCGAGCTTGTACGACCTTCGGAAGAGGTCGACCGACGAAATTCCCCCAAATCTGAGGAGATATTCTTGAATAACTTTTTTTGTGAAGGTCGGAGAGACTTGCAAGTAGGCTCTACCCCCACTAAATGGGGTAGCGCGCATCGATCGGTACCATCCTTGAGCTTCTCCGACTTTCGGAAGGGTTAGGGTTAGGGATGAAAGCACATAGGAGAAAGAGATATTCTTGAATAACTTTTTTTGTGAAGGTCGGAGAGACTTGGAAAGTGGTTGCATCTGGACTAATTTGGGTCCTGCGGATCGATTGGTACCATCCCCGAGCTTGTACGACCTTCGAAAGAGGTCGACCGACGAAATTCCCCCAAATCTGAGGAGATATTCTTGAATAACTTTTTTTGTGAAGGTCGGAGAGACTTGCAAGTAGGCTCTACCCCCACTAAATGGGGTAGCGCACATCGATCGGTACCATCCTTGAGCTTCTCCGACTTTCGGAAGGGTTAGGGTTAGGGTTAGGGATGAAAGCACATAGGAGAAAGAGATATTCTTGAATAACTTTTTTTGTGAAGGTCGGAGAGACTTGCAAGTAGGCTCTACCCCCACTAAATGGGGTTGCGCGCATCGATCGGTACCATCCTTGAGCTTCTCCGACTTTCGGAAGGGTTAGGGTTAGGGATGAAAGCACATAGGAGAAAGAGATATTCTTGAATAACTTTTTTTGTGAAGGTCGGAGAGACTTGGAAAGTGGTTGCATCTGGACTAATTTGGGTCCTGCGGATCGATTGGTACCATCCCCGAGCTTGTACGACCTTCGGAAGAGGTCGACCGACGAAATTCCCCCAAATCTGAGGAGATATTCTTGAATAACTTTTTTTGTGAAGGTCGGAGAGACTTGCAAGTAGGCTCTACCCCCACTAAATGGGGTAGCGCGCATCGATCGGTACCATCCTTGAGCTTCTCCGACTTTCGGAAGGGTTAGGGTTAGGGTTAGGGATGAAAGCACATAGGAGAAAGAGATATTCTTGAATAACTTTTTTTGTGAAGGTCGGAGAGACTTGGAAAGTGGTTGCATCTGGACTAATTTGGGTCCTGCGGATCGATTGGTACCATCCCCGAGCTTGTACGACCTTCGGAAGAGGTCGACCGACGAAATTCCCCCAAATCTGAGGAGATATTCTTGAATAACTTTTTTTGTGAAGGTCGGAGAGACTTGCAAGTAGGCTCTACCCCCACTAAATGGGGTAGCGCGCATCGATCGGTACCATCCTTGAGCTTCTCCGACTTTTGGAAGGGTTAGGGTTAGGGATGAAAGCACATAGGAGAAAGAGATATTCTTGAATAACTTTTTTTGTGAAGGTCGGAGAGACTTGGAAAGAGGTTGCATCTGGACTAATTTGGGTCCTGCGGATCGATTGGTACCATCCCCGAGCTTGTACGACCTTCGAAAGAGGTCGACCGACGAAATTCCCCCAAATCTGAGGAGATATTCTTGAATAACTTTTTTTGTGAAGGTCGGAGAGACTTGCAAGTAGGCTCTACCCCCACTAAATGGGGTAGCGCACATCGATCGGTACCATCCTTGAGCTTCTCCGACTTTCGGAAGGGTTAGGGTTAGGGTTAGGGATGAAAGCACATAGGAGAAAGAGATATTCTTGAATAACTTTTTTTGTGAAGGTCGGAGAGACTTGCAAGTAGGCTCTACCCCCACTAAATGGGGTTGCGCGCATCGATCGGTACCATCCTTGAGCTTCTCCGACTTTCGGAAGGGTTAGGGTTAGGGATGAAAGCACATAGGAGAAAGAGATATTCTTGAATAACTTTTTTTGTGAAGGTCGGAGAGACTTGGAAAGTGGTTGCATCTGGACTAAATTGGGTCCTGCGGATCGATTGGTACCATCCCCGAGCTTGTACGACCTTCGGAAGAGGTCGACCGACGAAATTCCCCCAAATCTGAGGAGATATTCTTGAATAACTTTTTTTGTGAAGGTCGGAGAGACTTGCAAGTAGGCTCTACCCCCACTAAATGGGGTAGCGCGCATCGATCGGTACCATCCTTGAGCTTCTCCGACTTTCGGAAGGGTTAGGGTTAGGGTTAGGGATGAAAGCACATAGGAGAAAGAGATATTCTTGAATAACTTTTTTTGTGAAGGTCGGAGAGACTTGCAAGTAGGCTCTACCCCCACTAAATGGGGTTGCGCGCATCGATCGGTACCATCCTTGAGCTTCTCCGACTTTCGGAAGGGTTAGGGTTAGGGATGAAAGCACATAGGAGAAAGAGATATTCTTGAATAACTTTTTTTGTGAAGGTCGGAGAGACTTGCAAGTAGGCTCTACCCCCACTAAATGGGGTAGCGCGCATCGATCGGTACCATCCTTGAGCTTCTCCGACTTTCGGAAGGGTTAGGGTTAGGGTTAGGGATGAAAGCACATAGGAGAAAGAGATATTCTTGAATAACTTTTTTTGTAAAGGTCGGAGAGACTTGCAAGTAGGCTCTACCCCCACTAAATGGGGTTGCGCGCATCGATCGGTACCATCCTTGAGCTTCTCCGACTTTCGGAAGGGTTAGGGTTAGGGATGAAAGCACATAGGAGAAAGAGATATTCTTGAATAACTTTTTTTGTGAAGGTCGGAGAGACTTGAAAAGTGGTTGCATCTGGACTAATTTGGGTCCTGCGGATCGATTGGTACCATCCCCGAGCTTGTACGACCTTCGGAAGAGGTCGACCGACGAAATTCCCCCAAATCTGAGGAGATATTCTTGAATAACTTTTTTTGTGAAGGTCGGAGAGACTTGCAAGTATGCTCTACCCCCACTAAATGGGGTAGCGCGCATCGATCGGTACCATCCTTGAGCTTCTCCGACTTTCGGAAGGGTTAGGGTTAGGGTTAGGGATGAAAGCACATAGGAGAAAGAGATATTCTTGAATAACTTTTTTTGTGAAGGTCGGAGAGACTTGGAAAGTGGTTGCATCTGGACTAATTTGGGTCCTGCGGATCGATTGGTACCATCCCCGAGCTTGTACGACCTTCGAAAGAGGTCGACCGACGAAATTCCCCCAAATCTGAGGAGATATTCTTGAATAACTTTTTTTTTGAAGGTCGGAGAGACTTGCAAGTAGGCTCTACCCCCACTAAATGGGGTAGCGCGCATCGATCGGTACCATCCTTGAGCTTCTCCGACTTTCGGAAGGGTTAGGGTTAGGGTTAGGGATGAAAGCACATAGGAGAAAGAGATATTCTTGAATAACTTTTTTTGTGAAGGTCGGAGAGACTTGCAAGTAGGCTCTACCCCCACTAAATGGGGTTGCGCGCATCGATCGGTACCATCCTTGAGCTTCTCCGACTTTCGGAAGGGTTAGGGTTAGGGATGAAAGCACATAGGAGAAAGAGATATTCTTGAATAACTTTTTTTGTGAAGGTCGGAAGGACTTGGATAGTGGTTGCATCTGGACTAATTTGGGTCTTGCGGATCGATTGGTACCATCCCCGAGCTTGTACGACCTTCGGAAGAGGTCGACCGACGAAATTCCCCCAAATCTGAGGAGATATTCTTGAATAACTTTTTTTGTGAAGGTCGGAGAGACTTGCAAGTAGGCTCTACCCCCACTAAATGGGGTAGCGCGCATCGATCGGTACCATCCTTGAGCTTCTCCGACTTTCGGAAGGGTTAGGGTTAGGGTTAGGGATGAAAGCACATAGGAGAAAGAGATATTCTTGAATAACTTTTTTTGTGAAGGTCGGAGAGACTTGCAAGTAGGCTCTACCCCCACTAAATGGGGTTGCGCGCATCGATCAGTACCATCCTTGAGCTTCTCCGACTTTCGGAAGGGTTAGGGTTAGGGTTAGGGATGAAAGCACATAGGAGAAAGAGATATTCTTGAATAACTTTTTTTGTGAAGGTCGGAGAGACTTGGAAAGTGGTTGCATCTGGACTAATTTGGGTCCTGCAGATCGATTGGTACCATCCCCGAGCTTGTACGACCTTCGAAAGAGGTCGACCGACGAAATTCCCCCAAATCTGAGGAGATATTCTTGAATAACTTTTTTTGTGAAGGTCGGAGAGACTTGCAAGTAGGCTCTACCCCCACTAAATGGGGTAGCGCGCATCGATCGGTACCATCCTTGAGCTTCTCCGACTTTCGGAAGGGTTAGGGTTAGGGTTAGGGATGAAAGCACATAGGAGAAAGAGATATTCTTGAATAACTTTTTTTGTGAAGGTCGGAGAGACTTGCAAGTAGGCTCTACCCCCACTAAATGGGGTTGCGCGCATCGATCGGTACCATCCTTGAGCTTCTCCGACTTTCGGAAGGGTTAGGGTTAGGGTTAGGGATGAAAGCACATAGGAGAAAGAGATATTCTTGAATAACTTTTTTTGTGAAGGTCGGAGAGACTTGGAAAGTGGTTGCATCTGGACTAATTTGGGTCCTGCAGATCGATTGGTACCATCCCCGAGCTTGTACGACCTTCGGAAAAGGTCGACCGACGAAATTCCCCCAAATCTGAGGAGATATTCTTGAATAACTTTTTTTGTGAAGGTCGGAGAGACTTGCAAGTAGGCTCTACCCCCACTAAATGGGGTAGCGCGCATCGATCGGTACCATCCTTGAGCTTCTCCGACTTTCGGAAGGGTTAGGGTTAGGGTTAGGGATGAAAGCACATAGGAGAAAGAGATATTCTTGAATAACTTTTTTTGTGAAGGTCGGAGAGACTTGCAAGTAGGCTCTACCCCCACTAAATGGGGTAGCGCGCATCGATCGGTACCATCCTTGAGCTTCTGCGACTTTCGGAAGGGTTAGGGTTAGGGTTAGGGATGAAAGCACATAGGAGAAAGAGATATTCTTGAATAACTTTTTTTGTGAAGGTCGGAGAGACTTGCAAGTAGGCTCTACCCCCACTAAATGGGGTAGCGCGCATCGATCGGTACCATCCTTGAGCTTCTCCGACTTTCGGAAGGGTTAGGGTTAGGGTTAGGGATGAAAGCACATAGGAGAAAGAGATATTCTTGAATAACTTTTTTTGTGAAGGTCGGAGAGACTTGGAAAGTGGTTGCATCTGGACTAATTTGGGTCCTGCGGATCGATTGGTACCATCCCCGAGCTTGTACGACCTTCGGAAGAGGTCGACCGACGAAATTCCCCCAAATCTGAGGAGATATTCTTGAATAACTTTTTTTGTGAAGGTCGGAGAGACTTGCAAGTAGGCTCTACCCCCACTAAATGGGGTAGCGCGCATCGATCGGTACCATCCTTGAGCTTCTCCGACTTTCGGAAGGGTTAGGGTTAGGGTTAGGGATGAAAGCACATAGGAGAAAGAGATATTCTTGAATAACTTTTTTTGTGAAGGTCGGAGAGACTTGGAAAGTGGTTGCATCTGGACTAATTTGGGTCCTGCGGATCGATTGGTACCATCCCCGAGCTTGTACGACCTTCGAAAGAGGTCGACCGACGAAATTCCCCCAAATCTGAGGAGATATTCTTGAATAACTTTTTTTGTGAAGGTCGGAGAGACTTGCAAGTAGGCTCTACCCCCACTAAATGGGGTAGCGCGCATCGATCGGTACCATCCTTGAGCTTCTCCGACTTTCGGAAGGGTTAGGGTTAGGGTTAGGGATGAAAGCACATAGGAGAAAGAGATATTCTTGAATAACTTTTTTTGTGAAGGTCGGAGAGACTTGGAAAGTGGTTGCATCTGGACTAATTTGGGTCCTGCGGATCGATTGGTACCATCCCCGAGCTTGTACGACCTTCGGAAGAGGTCGACCGACGAAATTCCCCCAAATCTGAGGAGATATTCTTGAATAACTTTTTTTGTGAAGGTCGGAGAGACTTGCAAGTAGGCTTTACCCCCACTAAATGGGGTAGCGCGCATCGATCGGTACCATCCTTGAGCTTCTCCGACTTTCGGAAGGGTTAGGGTTAGGGTTAGGGATGAAAGCACATAGGAGAAAGAGATATTCTTGAATAACTTTTTTTGTAAAGGTCGGAGAGACTTGCAAGTAGGCTCTACCCCCACTAAATGGGGTTGCGCGCATCGATCGGTACCATCCTTGAGCTTCTCCGACTTTCGGAAGGGTTAGGGTTAGGGTTAGGGATGAAAGCACATAGGAGAAAGAGATATTCTTGAATAACTTTTTTTGTGAAGGTCGGAGAGACTTGGAAAGTGGTTGCATCTGGACTAATTTGGGTCCTGCGGATCGATTGGTACCATCCCCGAGCTTGTACGACCTTCGAAAGAGGTCGACCGACGAAATTCCCCCAAATCTGAGGAGATATTCTTGAATAACTTTTTTTGTGAAGGTCGGAGAGACTTGCAAGTAGGCTCTACCCCCACTAAATGGGGTAGCGCGCATCGATCGGTACCATCCTTGAGCTTCTCCGACTTTCGGAAGGGTTAGGGTTAGGGTTAGGGATGAAAGCACATAGGAGAAAGAGATATTCTTGAATAACTTTTTTTGTGAAGGTCGGAGAGACTTGCAAGTAGGCTCTACCCCCACTAAATGGGGTTGCGCGCATCGATCGGTACCATCCTTGAGCTTCTCCGACTTTCGGAAGGGTTAGGGTTAGGGATGAAAGCACATAGGAGAAAGAGATATTCTTGAATAACTTTTTTTGTGAAGGTCGGAGAGACTTGCAAGTAGGCTCTACCCCCACTAAATGGGGTAGCGCGCATCGATCGGTACCATCCTTGAGCTTCTCCGACTTTCGGAAGGGTTAGGGTTAGGGTTAGGGATGAAAGCACATAGGAGAAAGAGATATTCTTGAATAACTTTTTTTGTAAAGGTCGGAGAGACTTGCAAGTAGGCTCTACCCCCACTAAATGGGGTTGCGCGCATCGATCGGTACCATCCTTGAGCTTCTCCGACTTTCGGAAGGGTTAGGGTTAGGGATGAAAGCACATAGGAGAAAGAGATATTCTTGAATAACTTTTTTTGTGAAGGTCGGAGAGACTTGAAAAGTGGTTGCATCTGGACTAATTTGGGTCCTGCGGATCGATTGGTACCATCCCCGAGCTTGTACGACCTTCGGAAGAGGTCGACCGACGAAATTCCCCCAAATCTGAGGAGATATTCTTGAATAACTTTTTTTGTGAAGGTCGGAGAGACTTGCAAGTATGCTCTACCCCCACTAAATGGGGTAGCGCGCATCGATCGGTACCATCCTTGAGCTTCTCCGACTTTCGGAAGGGTTAGGGTTAGGGTTAGGGATGAAAGCACATAGGAGAAAGAGATATTCTTGAATAACTTTTTTTGTGAAGGTCGGAGAGACTTGGAAAGTGGTTGCATCTGGACTAATTTGGGTCCTGCGGATCGATTGGTACCATCCCCGAGCTTGTACGACCTTCGAAAGAGGTCGACCGACGAAATTCCCCCAAATCTGAGGAGATATTCTTGAATAACTTTTTTTTTGAAGGTCGGAGAGACTTGCAAGTAGGCTCTACCCCCACTAAATGGGGTAGCGCGCATCGATCGGTACCATCCTTGAGCTTCTCCGACTTTCGGAAGGGTTAGGGTTAGGGTTAGGGATGAAAGCACATAGGAGAAAGAGATATTCTTGAATAACTTTTTTTGTGAAGGTCGGAGAGACTTGCAAGTAGGCTCTACCCCCACTAAATGGGGTTGCGCGCATCGATCGGTACCATCCTTGAGCTTCTCCGACTTTCGGAAGGGTTAGGGTTAGGGATGAAAGCACATAGGAGAAAGAGATATTCTTGAATAACTTTTTTTGTGAAGGTCGGAAGGACTTGGATAGTGGTTGCATCTGGACTAATTTGGGTCTTGCGGATCGATTGGTACCATCCCCGAGCTTGTACGACCTTCGGAAGAGGTCGACCGACGAAATTCCCCCAAATCTGAGGAGATATTCTTGAATAACTTTTTTTGTGAAGGTCGGAGAGACTTGCAAGTAGGCTCTACCCCCACTAAATGGGGTAGCGCGCATCGATCGGTACCATCCTTGAGCTTCTCCGACTTTCGGAAGGGTTAGGGTTAGGGTTAGGGATGAAAGCACATAGGAGAAAGAGATATTCTTGAATAACTTTTTTTGTGAAGGTCGGAGAGACTTGCAAGTAGGCTCTACCCCCACTAAATGGGGTTGCGCGCATCGATCGGTACCATCCTTGAGCTTCTCCGACTTTCGGAAGGGTTAGGGTTAGGGATGAAAGCACATAGGAGAAAGAGATATTCTTGAATAACTTTTTTTGTGAAGGTCGGAGAGACTTGGAAAGTGGTTGCATCTGGACTAATTTGGGTCCTGCGGATCGATTGGTACCATCCCCGAGCTTGTACGACCTTCGGAAGAGGTCGACCGACGAAATTCCCCCAAATCTGAGGAGATATTCTTGAATAACTTTTTTTGTGAAGGTCGGAGAGACTTGCAAGTAGGCTCTACCCCCACTAAATGGGGTAGCGCGCATCGATCAGTACCATCCTTGAGCTTCTCCGACTTTCGGAAGGGTTAGGGTTAGGGTTAGGGATGAAAGCACATAGGAGAAAGAGATATTCTTGAATAACTTTTTTTGTGAAGGTCGGAGAGACTTGGAAAGTGGTTGCATCTGGACTAATTTGGGTCCTGCAGATCGATTGGTACCATCCCCGAGCTTGTACGACCTTCGAAAGAGGTCGACCGACGAAATTCCCCCAAATCTGAGGAGATATTCTTGAATAACTTTTTTTGTGAAGGTCGGAGAGACTTGCAAGTAGGCTCTACCCCCACTAAATGGGGTAGCGCGCATCGATCGGTACCATCCTTGAGCTTCTCCGACTTTCGGAAGGGTTAGGGTTAGGGTTAGGGATGAAAGCACATAGGAGAAAGAGATATTCTTGAATAACTTTTTTTGTGAAGGTCGGAGAGACTTGCAAGTAGGCTCTACCCCCACTAAATGGGGTTGCGCGCATCGATCGGTACCATCCTTGAGCTTCTCCGACTTTCGGAAGGGTTAGGGTTAGGGTTAGGGATGAAAGCACATAGGAGAAAGAGATATTCTTGAATAACTTTTTTTGTGAAGGTCGGAGAGACTTGGAAAGTGGTTGCATCTGGACTAATTTGGGTCCTGCAGATCGATTGGTACCATCCCCGAGCTTGTACGACCTTCGGAAAAGGTCGACCGACGAAATTCCCCCAAATCTGAGGAGATATTCTTGAATAACTTTTTTTGTGAAGGTCGGAGAGACTTGCAAGTAGGCTCTACCCCCACTAAATGGGGTAGCGCGCATCGATCGGTACCATCCTTGAGCTTCTCCGACTTTCGGAAGGGTTAGGGTTAGGGTTAGGGATGAAAGCACATAGGAGAAAGAGATATTCTTGAATAACTTTTTTTGTGAAGGTCGGAGAGACTTGCAAGTAGGCTCTACCCCCACTAAATGGGGTAGCGCGCATCGATCGGTACCATCTTTGAGCTTCTGCGACTTTCGGAAGGGTTAGGGTTAGGGTTAGGGATGAAAGCACATAGGAGAAAGAGATATTCTTGAATAACTTTTTTTGTGAAGGTCGGAGAGACTTGCAAGTAGGCTCTACCCCCACTAAATGGGGTAGCGCGCATCGATCGGTACCATCCTTGAGCTTCTCCGACTTTCGGAAGGGTTAGGGTTAGGGTTAGGGATGAAAGCACATAGGAGAAAGAGATATTCTTGAATAACTTTTTTTGTGAAGGTCGGAGAGACTTGGAAAGTGGTTGCATCTGGACTAATTTGGGTCCTGCGGATCGATTGGTACCATCCCCGAGCTTGTACGACCTTCGGAAGAGGTCGACCGACGAAATTCCCCCAAATCTGAGGAGATATTCTTGAATAACTTTTTTTGTGAAGGTCGGAGAGACTTGCAAGTAGGCTCTACCCCCACTAAATGGGGTAGCGCGCATCGATCGGTACCATCCTTGAGCTTCTCCGACTTTCGGAAGGGTTAGGGTTAGGGTTAGGGATGAAAGCACATAGGAGAAAGAGATATTCTTGAATAACTTTTTTTGTGAAGGTCGGAGAGACTTGGAAAGTGGTTGCATCTGGACTAATTTGGGTCCTGCGGATCGATTGGTACCATCCCCGAGCTTGTACGACCTTCGAAAGAGGTCGACCGACGAAATTCCCCCAAATCTGAGGAGATATTCTTGAATAACTTTTTTTGTGAAGGTCGGAGAGACTTGCAAGTAGGCTCTACCCCCACTAAATGGGGTAGCGCGCATCGATCGGTACCATCCTTGAGCTTCTCCGACTTTCGGAAGGGTTAGGGTTAGGGTTAGGGATGAAAGCACATAGGAGAAAGAGATATTCTTGAATAACTTTTTTTGTGAAGGTCGGAGAGACTTGGAAAGTGGTTGCATCTGGACTAATTTGGGTCCTGCGGATCGATTGGTACCATCCCCGAGCTTGTACGACCTTCGGAAGAGGTCGACCGACGAAATTCCCCCAAATCTGAGGAGATATTCTTGAATAACTTTTTTTGTGAAGGTCGGAGAGACTTGCAAGTAGGCTCTACCCCCACTAAATGGGGTAGCGCGCATCGATCGGTACCATCCTTGAGCTTCTCCGACTTTCGGAAGGGTTAGGGTTAGGGTTAGGGATGAAAGCACATAGGAGAAAGAGATATTCTTGAATAACTTTTTTTGTGAAGGTCGGAGAGACTTGCAAGTAGGCTCTACCCCCACTAAATGGGGTAGCGCGCATCGATCGGTACTATCCTTGAGCTTCTCCGACTTTCGGAAGGGTTAGGGTTAGGGTTAGGGATGAAAGCACATAGGAGAAAGAGATATTCTTGAATAACTTTTTTTGTGAAGGTCGGAGAGACTTGGAAAGTGGTTGCATCTGGACTAATTTGGGTCCTGCGGATCGATTGGTACCATCCCCGAGCTTGTACGACCTTCGAAAGAGGTCGACCGACGAAATTCCCCCAAATCTGAGGAGATATTCTTGAATAACTTTTTTTGTGAAGGTCGGAGAGACTTGCAAGTAGGCTCTACCCCCACTAAATGGGGTAGCGCGCATCGATCGGTACCATCCTTGAGCTTCTCCGACTTTCGGAAGGGTTAGGGTTAGGGTTAGGGATGAAAGCACATAGGAGAAAGAGATATTCTTGAATAACTTTTTTTGTGAAGGTCGGAGAGACTTGGAAAGTGGTTGCATCTGGACTAATTTGGGTCCTGCAGATCGATTGGTACCATCCCCGAGCTTGTACGACCTTCGAAAGAGGTCGACCGACGAAATTCCCCCAAATCTGAGGAGATATTCTTGAATAACTTTTTTTGTGAAGGTCGGAGAGACTTGCAAGTAGGCTCTACCCCCACTAAATGGGGTAGCGCGCATCGATCGGTACCATCCTTGAGCTTCTCCGACTTTCGGAAGGGTTAGGGTTAGGGTTAGGGATGAAAGCACATAGGAGAAAGAGATATTCTTGAATAACTTTTTTTGTGAAGGTCGGAGAGACTTGGAAAGTGGTTGCATCTGGACTAATTTGGGTCCTGCGGATCGATTGGTACCATCCCCGAGCTTGTACGACCTTCGGAAGAGGTCGACCGACGAAATTCCCCCAAATCTGAGGAGATATTCTTGAATAACTTTTTTTGTGAAGGTCGGAGAGACTTGCAAGTAGGCTCTACCCCCACTAAATGGGGTAGCGCGCATCGATCGGTACCATCCTTGAGCTTCTCCGACTTTCGGAAGGGTTAGGGTTAGGGTTAGGGATGAAAGCACATAGGAGAAAGAGATATTCTTGAATAACTTTTTTTGTGAAGGTCGGAGAGACTTGCAAGTAGGCTCTACCCCCACTAAATGGGGTAGCGCGCATCGATCGGTACTATCCTTGAGCTTCTCCGACTTTCGGAAGGGTTAGGGTTAGGGTTAGGGATGAAAGCACATAGGAGAAAGAGATATTCTTGAATAACTTTTTTTGTGAAGGTCGGAGAGACTTGGAAAGTGGTTGCATCTGGACTAATTTGGGTCCTGCGGATCGATTGGTACCATCCCCGAGCTTGTACGACCTTCGAAAGAGGTCGACCGACGAAATTCCCCCAAATCTGAGGAGATATTCTTGAATAACTTTTTTTGTGAAGGTCGGAGAGACTTGCAAGTAGGCTCTACCCCCACTAAATGGGGTAGCGCGCATCGATCGGTACCATCCTTGAGCTTCTCCGACTTTCGGAAGGGTTAGGGTTAGGGTTAGGGATGAAAGCACATAGGAGAAAGAGATATTCTTGAATAACTTTTTTTGTGAAGGTCGGAGAGACTTGCAAGTAGGCTCTACCCCCACTAAATGGGGTTGCGCGCATCGATCAGTACCATCCTTGAGCTTCTCCGACTTTCGGAAGGGTTAGGGTTAGGGATGAAAGCACATAGGAGAAAGAGATATTCTTGAATAACTTTTTTTGTGAAGGTCGGAGAGACTTGCAAGTAGGCTCTACCCCCACTAAATGGGGTAGCGCGCATCGATCGGTACCATCTTTGAGCTTCTCCGACTTTCGGAAGGGTTAGGGTTAGGGTTAGGGATGAAAGCACATAGGAGAAAGAGATATTCTTGAATAACTTTTTTTGTGAAGGTCGGAGAGACTTGGAAAGTGGTTGCATCTGGACTAATTTGGGTCCTGCGGATCGATTGGTACCATCCCCGAGCTTGTACGACCTTCGGAAGAGGTCGACCGACGAAATTCCCCCAAATCTGAGGAGATATTCTTGAATAACTTTTTTTGTGAAGGTCGGAGAGACTTGCAAGTAGGCTGTACCCCCACTAAATGGGGTAGCGCGCATCGATCGGTACCATCCTTGAGCTTCTCCGACTTTCGGAAGGGTTAGGGTTAGGGTTAGGGATGAAAGCACATAGGAGAAAGAGATATTCTTGAATAACTTTTTTTGTGAAGGTCGGAGAGACTTGGAAAGTGGTTGCATCTGGACTAATTTGGGTCCTGCGGATCGATTGGTACCATCCCCGAGCTTGTACGACCTTCGGAAGAGGTCGACCGACGAAATTCCCCCAAATCTGAGGAGATATTCTTGAATAACTTTTTTTGTGAAGGTCGGAGAGACTTGCAAGTAGGCTCTACCCCCACTAAATGGGGTAGCGCGCATCGATCGGTACCATCCTTGAGCTTCTCCGACTTTCGGAAGGGTTAGGGTTAGGGTTAGGGATGAAAGCACATAGGAGAAAGAGATATTCTTGAATAACTTTTTTTGTGAAGGTCGGAGAGACTTGCAAGTAGGCTCTACCCCCACTAAATGGGGTTGCGCGCATCGATCGGTACCATCCTTGAGCTTCTCCGACTTTCGGAAGGGTTAGGGTTAGGGTTAGGGATGAAAGCACATAGGAGAAAGAGATATTCTTGAATAACTTTTTTTGTGAAGGTTGGAGAGACTTGGAAAGTGGTTGCATCTGGACTAATTTGGGTCCTGCGGATCGATTGGTACCATCCCCGAGCTTGTACGACCTTCGAAAGAGGTCGACCGACGAAATTCCCCCAAATCTGAGGAGATATTCTTGAATAACTTTTTTTGTGAAGGTCGGAGAGACTTGCAAGTAGGCTCTACCCCCACTAAATGGGGTAGCGCGCATCGATCGGTACCATCCTTGAGCTTCTCCGACTTTCGGAAGGGTTAGGGTTAGGGTTAGGGATGAAAGCACATAGGAGAAAGAGATATTCTTGAATAACTTTTTTTGTGAAGGTCGGAGAGACTTGCAAGTAGGCTCTACCCCCACTAAATGGGGTTGCGCGCATCGATCGGTACCATCCTTGAGCTTCTCCGACTTTCGGAAGGGTTAGGGTTAGGGATGAAAGCACATAGGAGAAAGAGATATTCTTGAATAACTTTTTTTGTGAAGGTCGGAGAGACTTGCAAGTAGGCTCTACCCCCACTAAATGGGGTAGCGCGCATCGATCGGTACCATCCTTGAGCTTCTCCGACTTTCGGAAGGGTTAGGGTTAGGGTTAGGGATGAAAGCACATAGGAGAAAGAGATATTCTTGAATAACTTTTTTTGTAAAGGTCGGAGAGACTTGCAAGTAGGCTCTACCCCCACTAAATGGGGTTGCGCGCATCGATCGGTACCATCCTTGAGCTTCTCCGACTTTCGGAAGGGTTAGGGTTAGGGATGAAAGCACATAGGAGAAAGAGATATTCTTGAATAACTTTTTTTGTGAAGGTCGGAGAGACTTGAAAAGTGGTTGCATCTGGACTAATTTGGGTCCTGCGGATCGATTGGTACCATCCCCGAGCTTGTACGACCTTCGGAAGAGGTCGACCGACGAAATTCCCCCAAATCTGAGGAGATATTCTTGAATAACTTTTTTTGTGAAGGTCGGAGAGACTTGCAAGTAGGCTCTACCCCCACTAAATGGGGTAGCGCGCATCGATCGGTACCATCCTTGAGCTTCTCCGACTTTCGGAAGGGTTAGGGTTAGGGTTAGGGATGAAAGCACATAGGAGAAAGAGATATTCTTGAATAACTTTTTTTGTGAAGGTCAGAGAGACTTGGAAAGTGGTTGCATCTGGACTAATTTGGGTCCTGCGGATCGATTGGTACCATCCCCGAGCTTGTACGACCTTCGGAAGAGGTCGACCGACGAAATTCCCCCAAATCTGAGGAGATATTCTTGAATAACTTTTTTTGTGAAGGTCGGAGAGACTTGCAAGTAGGCTCTACCCCCACTAAATGGGGTAGCGCGCATCGATCGGTACCATCCTTGAGCTTCTCCGACTTTCGGAAGGGTTAGGGTTAGGGTTAGGGATGAAAGCACATAGGAGAAAGAGATATTCTTGAATAACTTTTTTTGTGAAGGTCGGAGAGACTTGGAAAGTGGTTGCATCTGGACTAATTTGGGTCCTGCGGATCGATTGGTACCATCCCCGAGCTTGTACGACCTTCGGAAGAGGTCGACCGACGAAATTCCCCCAAATCTGAGGAGATATTCTTGAATAACTTTTTTTGTGAAGGTCGGAGAGACTTGCAAGTAGGCTCTACCCCCACTAAATGGGGTAGCGCGCATCGATCGGTACCATCCTTGAGCTTCTCCGACTTTCGGAAGGGTTAGGGTTAGGGTTAGGGATGAAAGCACATAGGAGAAAGAGATATTCTTGAATAACTTTTTTTGTGAAGGTCGGAGAGACTTGGAAAGTGGTTGTATCTGGACTAATTTGGGTCCTGCAGATCGATTGGTACCATCCCCGAGCTTGTACGACCTTCGGAAGAGGTCGACCGACGAAATTCCCCCAAATCTGAGGAGATATTCTTGAATAACTTTTTTTTTGAAGGTCGGAGAGACTTGCAAGTAGGCTCTACCCCCACTAAATGGGGTAGCGCGCATCGATCGGTACCATCCTTGAGCTTCTCCGACTTTCGGAAGGGTTAGGGATGAAAGCACATAGGAGAAAGAGATATTCTTGAATAACTTTTTTTGTAAAGGTCGGAGAGACTTGCAAGTAGGCTCTACCCCCACTAAATGGGGTTGCGCGCATCGATCGGTACCATCCTTGAGCTTCTCCGACTTTCGGAAGGGTTAGGGTTAGGGTTAGGGATGAAAGCACATAGGAGAAAGAGATATTCTTGAATAACTTTTTTTGTGAAGGTCGGAGAGACTTGGAAAGTGGTTGCATCTGGACTAATTTGGGTCCTGCAGATCGATTGGTACCATCCCCGAGCTTGTACGACCTTCGGAAAAGGTCGACCGACGAAATTCCCCCAAATCTGAGGAGATATTCTTGAATAACTTTTTTTGTGAAGGTCGGAGAGACTTGCAAGTAGGCTCTACCCCCACTAAATGGGGTTGCGCGCATCGATCGGTACCATCCTTGAGCTTCTCCGACTTTCGGAAGGGTTAGGGTTAGGGATGAAAGCACATAGGAGAAAGAGATATTCTTGAATAACTTTTTTTGTGAAGGTCGGAGAGACTTGCAAGTAGGCTCTACCCCCACTAAATGGGGTAGCGCGCATCGATCGGTACCATCCTTGAGCTTCTCCGACTTTCGGAAGGGTTAGGGTTAGGGTTAGGGATGAAAGCACATAGGAGAAAGAGATATTCTTGAATAACTTTTTTTGTGAAGGTCGGAGAGACTTGGAAAGTGGTTGCATCTGGACTAATTTGGGTCCTGCGGATCGATTGGTACCATCCCCGAGCTTGTACGACCTTCGGAAGAGGTCGACCGACGAAATTCCCCCAAATCTGAGGAGATATTCTTGAATAACTTTTTTTGTGAAGGTCGGAGAGACTTGCAAGTAGGCTCTACCCCCACTAAATGGGGTAGCGCGCATCGATCGGTACCATCCTTGAGCTTCTCCGACTTTCGGAAGGGTTAGGGTTAGGGTTAGGGATGAAAGCACATAGGAGAAAGAGATATTCTTGAATAACTTTTTTTGTGAAGGTCGGAGAGACTTGCAAGTAGGCTCTACCCCCACTAAATGGGGTAGCGCGCATCGATCAGTACTATCCTTGAGCTTCTCCGACTTTCGGAAGGGTTAGGGTTAGGGTTAGGGATGAAAGCACATAGGAGAAAGAGATATTCTTGAATAACTTTTTTTGTGAAGGTCGGAGAGACTTGGAAAGTGGTTGCATCTGGACTAATTTGGGTCCTGCGGATCGATTGGTACCATCCCCGAGCTTGTACGACCTTCGAAAGAGGTCGACCGACGAAATTCCCCCAAATCTGAGGAGATATTCTTGAATAACTTTTTTTGTGAAGGTCGGAGAGACTTGCAAGTAGGCTCTACCCCCACTAAATGGGGTAGCGCGCATCGATCGGTACCATCCTTGAGCTTCTCCGACTTTCGGAAGGGTTAGGGTTAGGGTTAGGGATGAAAGCACATAGGAGAAAGAGATATTCTTGAATAACTTTTTTTGTGAAGGTCGGAGAGACTTGCAAGTAGGCTCTACCCCCACTAAATGGGGTTGCGCGCATCGATCGGTACCATCCTTGAGCTTCTCCGACTTTCGGAAGGGTTAGGGTTAGGGATGAAAGCACATAGGAGAAAGAGATATTCTTGAATAACTTTTTTTGTGAAGGTCGGAGAGACTTGCAAGTAGGCTCTACCCCCACTAAATGGGGTAGCGCGCATCGATCGGTACCATCCTTGAGCTTCTCCGACTTTCGGAAGGGTTAGGGTTAGGGTTAGGGATGAAAGCACATAGGAGAAAGAGATATTCTTGAATAACTTTTTTTGTGAAGGTCGGAGAGACTTGGAAAGTGGTTGCATCTTGACTAATTTGGGTCCTGCGGATCGATTGGTACCATCCCCGAGCTTGTACGACCTTCGGAAGAGGTCGACCGACGAAATTCCCCCAAATCTGAGGAGATATTCTTGAATAACTTTTTTTGTGAAGGTCGGAGAGACTTGCAAGTAGGCTCTACCCCCACTAAATGGGGTAGCGCGCATCGATCGGTACCATCCTTGAGCTTCTCCGACTTTCGGAAGGGTTAGGGTTAGGGTTAGGGATGAAAGCACATAGGAGAAAGAGATATTCTTGAATAACTTTTTTTGTGAAGGTCGGAGAGACTTGGAAAGTGGTTGCATCTGGACTAATTTGGGTCCTGCGGATCGATTGGTACCATCCCCGAGCTTGTACGACCTTCGGAAGAGGTCGACCGACGAAATTCCCCCAAATCTGAGGAGATATTCTTGAATAACTTTTTTTGTGAAGGTCGGAGAGACTTGCAAGTAGGCTCTACCCCCACTAAATGGGGTAGCGCGCATCGATCGGTACCATCCTTGAGCTTCTCCGACTTTCGGAAGGGTTAGGGTTAGGGTTAGGGATGAAAGCACATAGGAGAAAGAGATATTCTTGAATAACTTTTTTTGTGAAGGTCGGAGAGACTTGCAAGTAGGCTTTACCCCCACTAAATGGGGTTGCGCGCATCGATCGGTACCATCCTTGAGCTTCTCCGACTTTCGGAAGGGTTAGGGTTAGGGTTAGGGATGAAAGCACATAGGAGAAAGAGATATTCTTGAATAACTTTTTTTGTGAAGGTCGGAGAGACTTGGAAAGTGGTTGCATCTGGACTAATTTGGGTCCTGCGGATCGATTGGTACCATCCCCGAGCTTGTACGACCTTCGAAAGAGGTCGACCGACGAAATTCCCCCAAATCTGAGGAGATATTCTTGAATAACTTTTTTTGTGAAGGTCGGAGAGACTTGCAAGTAGGCTCTACCCCCACTAAATGGGGTAGCGCGCATCGATCGGTACCATCCTTGAGCTTCTCCGACTTTCGGAAGGGTTAGGGTTAGGGTTAGGGATGAAAGCACATAGGAGAAAGAGATATTCTTGAATAACTTTTTTTGTGAAGGTCGGAGAGACTTGCAAGTAGGCTCTACCCCCACTAAATGGGGTTGCGCGCATCGATCGGTACCATCCTTGAGCTTCTCCGACTTTCGGAAGGGTTAGGGTTAGGGATGAAAGCACATAGGAGAAAGAGATATTCTTGAATAACTTTTTTTGTGAAGGTCGGAGAGACTTGCAAGTAGGCTCTACCCCCACTAAATGGGGTAGCGCGCATCGATCGGTACCATCCTTGAGCTTCTCCGACTTTCGGAAGGGTTAGGGTTAGGGTTAGGGATGAAAGCACATAGGAGAAAGAGATATTCTTGAATAACTTTTTTTGTAAAGGTCGGAGAGACTTGCAAGTAGGCTCTACCCCCACTAAATGGGGTTGCGCGCATCGATCGGTACCATCCTTGAGCTTCTCCGACTTTCGGAAGGGTTAGGGTTAGGGATGAAAGCACATAGGAGAAAGAGATATTCTTGAATAACTTTTTTTGTGAAGGTCGGAGAGACTTGAAAAGTGGTTGCATCTGGACTAATTTGGGTCCTGCGGATCGATTGGTACCATCCCCGAGCTTGTACGACCTTCGGAAGAGGTCGACCGACGAAATTCCCCCAAATCTGAGGAGATATTCTTGAATAACTTTTTTTGTGAAGGTCGGAGAGACTTGCAAGTAGGCTCTACCCCCACTAAATGGGGTAGCGCGCATCGATCGGTACCATCCTTGAGCTTCTCCGACTTTCGGAAGGGTTAGGGTTAGGGTTAGGGATGAAAGCACATAGGAGAAAGAGATATTCTTGAATAACTTTTTTTGTGAAGGTCGGAGAGACTTGCAAGTAGGCTCTACCCCCACTAAATGGGGTTGCGCGCATCGATCGGTACCATCCTTGAGCTTCTCCGACTTTCGGAAGGGTTAGGGTTAGGGATGAAAGCACATAGGAGAAAGAGATATTCTTGAATAACTTTTTTTGTGAAGGTCGGAGAGACTTGCAAGTAGGCTCTACCCCCACTAAATGGGGTAGCGCGCATCGATCGGTACCATCCTTGAGCTTCTCCGACTTTCGGAAGGGTTAGGGTTAGGGTTAGGGATGAAAGCACATAGGAGAAAGAGATATTCTTGAATAACTTTTTTTGTGAAGGTCGGAGAGACTTGGAAAGTGGTTGCATCTTGACTAATTTGGGTCCTGCGGATCGATTGGTACCATCCCCGAGCTTGTACGACCTTCGGAAGAGGTCGACCGACGAAATTCCCCCAAATCTGAGGAGATATTCTTGAATAACTTTTTTTGTGAAGGTCGGAGAGACTTGCAAGTAGGCTCTACCCCCACTAAATGGGGTAGCGCGCATCGATCGGTACCATCCTTGAGCTTCTCCGACTTTCGGAAGGGTTAGGGTTAGGGTTAGGGATGAAAGCACATAGGAGAAAGAGATATTCTTGAATAACTTTTTTTGTGAAGGTCGGAGAGACTTGCAAGTAGGCTCTACCCCCACTAAATGGGGTTGCGCGCATCGATCGGTACCATCCTTGAGCTTCTCCGACTTTCGGAAGGGTTAGGGTTAGGGATGAAAGCACATAGGAGAAAGAGATATTCTTGAATAACTTTTTTTGTGAAGGTCGGAGAGACTTGCAAGTAGGCTCTACCCCCACTAAATGGGGTAGCGCGCATCGATCGGTACCATCCTTGAGCTTCTCCGACTTTCGGAAGGGTTAGGGTTAGGGTTAGGGATGAAAGCACATAGGAGAAAGAGATATTCTTGAATAACTTTTTTTGTGAAGGTCGGAGAGACTTGGAAAGTGGTTGCATCTTGACTAATTTGGGTCCTGCGGATCGATTGGTACCATCCCCGAGCTTGTACGACCTTCGGAAGAGGTCGACCGACGAAATTCCCCCAAATCTGAGGAGATATTCTTGAATAACTTTTTTTGTGAAGGTCGGAGAGACTTGCAAGTAGGCTCTACCCCCACTAAATGGGGTAGCGCGCATCGATCGGTACCATCCTTGAGCTTCTCCGACTTTCGGAAGGGTTAGGGTTAGGGTTAGGGATGAAAGCACATAGGAGAAAGAGATATTCTTGAATAACTTTTTTTGTGAAGGTCGGAGAGACTTGGAAAGTGGTTGCATCTGGACTAATTTGGGTCCTGCGGATCGATTGGTACCATCCCCGAGCTTGTACGACCTTCGGAAGAGGTCGACCGACGAAATTCCCCCAAATCTGAGGAGATATTCTTGAATAACTTTTTTTGTGAAGGTCGGAGAGACTTGCAAGTAGGCTCTACCCCCACTAAATGGGGTAGCGCGCATCGATCGGTACCATCCTTGAGCTTCTCCGACTTTCGGAAGGGTTAGGGTTAGGGTTAGGGATGAAAGCACATAGGAGAAAGAGATATTCTTGAATAACTTTTTTTGTGAAGGTCGGAGAGACTTGCAAGTAGGCTTTACCCCCACTAAATGGGGTTGCGCGCATCGATCGGTACCATCCTTGAGCTTCTCCGACTTTCGGAAGGGTTAGGGTTAGGGTTAGGGATGAAAGCACATAGGAGAAAGAGATATTCTTGAATAACTTTTTTTGTGAAGGTCGGAGAGACTTGGAAAGTGGTTGCATCTGGACTAATTTGGGTCCTGCAGATCGATTGGTACCATCCCCGAGCTTGTACGACCTTCGAAAGAGGTCGACCGACGAAATTCCCCCAAATCTGAGGAGATATTCTTGAATAACTTTTTTTGTGAAGGTCGGAGAGACTTGCAAGTAGGCTCTACCCCCACTAAATGGGGTAGCGCGCATCGATCGGTACCATCCTTGAGCTTCTCCGACTTTCGGAAGGGTTAGGGTTAGGGTTAGGGATGAAAGCACATAGGAGAAAGAGATATTCTTGAATAACTTTTTTTGTGAAGGTCGGAGAGACTTGCAAGTAGGCTCTACCCCCACTAAATGGGGTTGCGCGCATCGATCGGTACCATCCTTGAGCTTCTCCGACTTTCGGAAGGGTTAGGGTTAGGGATGAAAGCACATAGGAGAAAGAGATATTCTTGAATAACTTTTTTTGTGAAGGTCGGAGAGACTTGCAAGTAGGCTCTACCCCCACTAAATGGGGTAGCGCGCATCGATCGGTACCATCCTTGAGCTTCTCCGACTTTCGGAAGGGTTAGGGTTAGGGTTAGGGATGAAAGCACATAGGAGAAAGAGATATTCTTGAATAACTTTTTTTGTAAAGGTCGGAGAGACTTGCAAGTAGGCTCTACCCCCACTAAATGGGGTTGCGCGCATCGATCGGTACCATCCTTGAGCTTCTCCGACTTTCGGAAGGGTTAGGGTTAGGGATGAAAGCACATAGGAGAAAGAGATATTCTTGAATAACTTTTTTTGTGAAGGTCGGAGAGACTTGAAAAGTGGTTGCATCTGGACTAATTTGGGTCCTGCGGATCGATTGGTACCATCCCCGAGCTTGTACGACCTTCGGAAGAGGTCGACCGACGAAATTCCCCCAAATCTGAGGAGATATTCTTGAATAACTTTTTTTGTGAAGGTCGGAGAGACTTGCAAGTAGGCTCTACCCCCACTAAATGGGGTAGCGCGCATCGATCGGTACCATCCTTGAGCTTCTCCGACTTTCGGAAGGGTTAGGGTTAGGGTTAGGGATGAAAGCACATAGGAGAAAGAGATATTCTTGAATAACTTTTTTTGTGAAGGTCGGAGAGACTTGGAAAGTGGTTGCATCTGGACTAATTTGGGTCCTGCGGATCGATTGGTACCATCCCCGAGCTTGTACGACCTTCGGAAGAGGTCGACCGACGAAATTCCCCCAAATCTGAGGAGATATTCTTGAATAACTTTTTTTGTGAAGGTCGGAGAGACTTGCAAGTAGGCTCTACCCCCACTAAATGGGGTAGCGCGCATCGATCGGTACCATCCTTGAGCTTCTCCGACTTTCGGAAGGGTTAGGGTTAGGGTTAGGGATGAAAGCACATAGGAGAAAGAGATATTCTTGAATAACTTTTTTTGTGAAGGTCGGAGAGACTTGGAAAGTGGTTGCATCTGGACTAATTTGGGTCCTGCGGATCGATTGGTACCATCCTTGAGCTTGTACGACCTTCGGAAGAGGTCGACCGACGAAATTCCCCCAAATCTGAGGAGATATTCTTGAATAACTTTTTTTGTGAAGGTCGGAGAGACTTGCAAGTAGGCTCTACCCCCACTAAATGGGGTAACGCGCATCGATCGGTACCATCCTTGAGCTTCTCCGACTTTCGGAAGGGTTAGGGTTAGGGTTAGGGATGAAAGCACATAGGAGAAAGAGATATTCTTGAATAACTTTTTTTGTGAAGGTCGGAGAGACTTGGAAAGTGGTTGCATCTGGACTAATTTGGGTCCTGCGGATCGATTGGTACCATCCCCGAGCTTGTACGACCTTCGGAAGAGGTCGACCGACGAAATTCCCCCAAATCTGAGGAGATATTCTTGAATAACTTTTTTTGTGAAGGTCGGAGAGACTTGCAAGTAGGCTCTACCCCCACTAAATGGGGTAGCGCACATCGATCGGTACCATCCTTGAGCTTCTCCGACTTTCGGAAGGGTTAGGGTTAGGGTTAGGGATGAAAGCACATAGGAGAAAGAGATATTCTTGAATAACTTTTTTTTTGAAGGTCGGAGAGACTTGGAAAGTGGTTGCATCTGGACTAATTTGGGTCCTGCGGATCGATTGGTACCATCCCCGAGCTTGTACGACCTTCGGAAGAGGTCGACCGACGAAATTCCCCCAAATCTGAGGAGATATTCTTGAATAACTTTTTTTGTGAAGGTCGGAGAGACTTGCAAGTAGGCTCTACCCCCACTAAATGGGGTAGCGCGCATCGATCGGTACCATCCTTGAGCTTCTCCGACTTTCGGAAGGGTTAGGGTTAGGGTTAGGGATGAAAGCACATAGGAGAAAGAGATATTCTTGAATAACTTTTTTTGTGAAGGTCGGAGAGACTTGGAAAGTGGTTGCATCTGGACTAATTTGGGTCCTGCGGATCGATTGGTACCATCCCCGAGCTTGTACGACCTTCGGAAGAGGTCGACCGACGAAATTCCCCCAAATCTGAGGAGATATTCTTGAATAACTTTTTTTGTGAAGGTCGGAGAGACTTGCAAGTAGGCTCTACCCCCACTAAATGGGGTAGCGCGCATCGATCGGTACCATCCTTGAGCTTCTCCGACTTTCGGAAGGGTTAGGGTTAGGGTTAGGGATGAAAGCACATAGGAGAAAGAGATATTCTTGAATAACTTTTTTTGTGAAGGTCGGAGAGACTTGGAAAGTGGTTGCATCTGGACTAATTTGGATCCTGCGGATCGATTGGTACCATCCCCGAGCTTGTACGACCTTCGGAAGAGGTCGACCGACGAAATTCCCCCAAATCTGAGGAGATATTCTTGAATAACTTTTTTTTTGAAGGTCGGAGAGACTTGCAAGTAGGCTCTACCCCCACTAAATGGGGTAGCGCGCATCGATCGGTACCATCCTTGAGCTTCTCCGACTTTCGGAAGGGTTAGGGTTAGGGATGAAAGCACATAGGAGAAAGAGATATTCTTGAATAACTTTTTTTGTGAAGGTCGGAGAGACTTGCAAGTAGGCTCTACCCCCACTAAATGGGGTTGCGCGCATCGATCGGTACCATCCTTGAGCTTCTCCGACTTTCGGAAGGGTTAGGGTTAGGGTTAGGGATGAAAGCACATAGGAGAAAGAGATATTCTTGAATAACTTTTTTTGTGAAGGTCGGAGAGACTTGGAAAGTGGTTGCATCTGGACTAATTTGGGTCCTGCAGATCGATTGGTACCATCCCCGAGCTTGTACGACCTTCGGAAAAGGTCGACCGACGAAATTCCCCCAAATCTGAGGAGATATTCTTGAATAACTTTTTTTGTGAAGGTTGGAGAGACTTGCAAGTAGGCTCTACCCCCACTAAATGGGGTTGCGCGCATCGATCGGTACCATCCTTGAGCTTCTCCGACTTTCGGAAGTGTTAGGGTTAGGGATGAAAGCACATAGGAGAAAGAGATATTCTTGAATAACGTTTTTTGTGAAGGTCGGAGAGACTTGCAAGTAGGCTCTACCCCCACTAAATGGGGTAGCGCGCATCGATCGGTACCATCCTTGAGCTTCTCCGACTTTCGGAAGGGTTAGGGTTAGGGTTAGGGATGAAAGCACATAGGAGAAAGAGATATTCTTGAATAACTTTTTTTGTGAAGGTCGGAGAGACTTGGAAAGCCGTTGCATCTGGACTAATTTGGGTCCTGCGGATCGATTGGTACCATCCCCGAGCTTGTACGACCTTCGGAAGAGGTCGACCGACGAAATTCCCCCAAATCTGAGGAGATATTCTTGAATAACTTTTTTTGTGAAGGTCGGAGAGACTTGCAAGTAGGCTCTACCCCCACTAAATGGGGTAGCGCGCATCGATCGGTACCATCCTTGAGCTTCTCCGACTTTCGGAAGGGTTAGGGTTAGGGTTAGGGATGAAAGCACATAGGAGAAAGAGATATTCTTGAATAACTTTTTTTTTGAAGGTCGGAGAGACTTGGAAAGTGGTTGCATCTGGACTAATTTGGGTCCTGCGGATCGATTGGTACCATCCCCGAGCTTGTACGACCTTCGGAAGAGGTCGACCGACGAAATTCCCCCAAATCTGAGGAGATATTCTTGAATAACTTTTTTTGTGAAGGTCGGAGAGACTTGCAAGTAGGCTCTACCCCCACTAAATGGGGTAGCGCGCATCGATCGGTACCATCCTTGAGCTTCTCCGACTTTCGGAAGGGTTAGGGTTAGGGTTAGGGATGAAAGCACATAGGAGAAAGAGATATTCTTGAATAACTTTTTTTGTGAAGGTCGGAGAGACTTGGAAAGTGGTTGCATCTGGACTAATTTGGGTCCTGCAGATCGATTGGTACCATCCCCGAGCTTGTACGACCTTCGAAAAAGGTCGACCGACGAAATTCCCCCAAATCTGAGGAGATATTCTTGAATAACTTTTTTTGTGAAGGTCGGAGAGACTTGCAAGTAGGCTCTACCCCCACTAAATGGGGTAGCGCGCATCGATCGGTACCATCCTTGAGCTTCTCCGACTTTCGGAAGGGTTAGGGTTAGGGTTAGGGATGAAAGCACATAGGAGAAAGAGATATTCTTGAATAACTTTTTTTGTGAAGGTCGGAGAGACTTGCAAGTAGGCTCTACCCCCACTAAATGGGGTAGCGCGCATCGATCGGTACTATCCTTGAGCTTCTCCGACTTTCGGAAGGGTTAGGGTTAGGGTTAGGGATGAAAGCACATAGGAGAAAGAGATATTCTTGAATAACTTTTTTTGTGAAGGTCGGAGAGACTTGGAAAGTGGTTGCATCTGGACTAATTTGGGTCCTGCGGATCGATTGGTACCATCCCCGAGCTTGTACGACCTTCGAAAGAGGTCGACCGACGAAATTCCCCCAAATCTGAGGAGATATTCTTGAATAACTTTTTTTGTGAAGGTCGGAGAGACTTGCAAGTAGGCTCTACCCCCACTAAATGGGGTAGCGCGCATCGATCGGTACCATCCTTGAGCTTCTCCGACTTTCGGAAGGGTTAGGGTTAGGGTTAGGGATGAAAGCACATAGGAGAAAGAGATATTCTTGAATAACTTTTTTTGTGAAGGTCGGAGAGACTTGGAAAGTGGTTGCATCTGGACTAATTTGGGTCCTGCGGATCGATTGGTACCATCCCCGAGCTTGTACGACCTTCGGAAGAGGTCGACCGACGAAATTCCCCCAAATCTGAGGAGATATTCTTGAATAACTTTTTTTGTGAAGGTCGGAGAGACTTGCAAGTAGGCTCTACCCCCACTAAATGGGGTAGAGCGCATCGATCGGTACCATCCTTGAGCTTCTCCGACTTTCGGAAGGGTTAGGGTTAGGGTTAGGGATGAAAGCACATAGGAGAAAGAGATATTCTTGAATAACTTTTTTTGTGAAGGTCGGAGAGACTTGCAAGTAGGCTCTACCCCCACTAAATGGGGTAGCGCGCATCGATCGGTACTATCCTTGAGCTTCTCCGACTTTCGGAAGGGTTAGGGTTAGGGTTAGGGATGAAAGCACATAGGAGAAAGAGATATTCTTGAATAACTTTTTTTGTGAAGGTCGGAGAGACTTGGAAAGTGGTTGCATCTGGACTAATTTGGGTCCTGCGGATCGATTGGTACCATCCCCGAGCTTGTACGACCTTCGAAAGAGGTCGACCGACGAAATTCCCCCAAATCTGAGGAGATATTCTTGAATAACTTTTTTTGTGAAGGTCGGAGAGACTTGCAAGTAGGCTCTACCCCCACTAAATGGGGTAGCGCGCATCGATCGGTACCATCCTTGAGCTTCTCCGACTTTCGGAAGGGTTAGGGTTAGGGTTAGGGATGAAAGCACATAGGAGAAAGAGATATTCTTGAATAACTTTTTTTGTGAAGGTCGGAGAGACTTGGAAAGTGGTTGCATCTGGACTAATTTGGGTCCTGCGGATCGATTGGTACCATCCCCGAGCTTGTACGACCTTCGGAAGAGGTCGACCGACGAAATTCCCCCAAATCTGAGGAGATATTCTTGAATAACTTTTTTTGTGAAGGTCGGAGAGACTTGCAAGTAGGCTCTACCCCCACTAAATGGGGTAGAGCGCATCGATCGGTACCATCCTTGAGCTTCTCCGACTTTCGGAAGGGTTAGGGTTAGGGTTAGGGATGAAAGCACATAGGAGAAAGAGATATTCTTGAATAACTTTTTTTGTGAAGGTCGGAGAGACTTGCAAGTAGGCTCTACCCCCACTAAATGGGGTAGCGCGCATCGATCGGTACTATCCTTGAGCTTCTCCGACTTTCGGAAGGGTTAGGGTTAGGGTTAGGGATGAAAGCACATAGGAGAAAGAGATATTCTTGAATAACTTTTTTTGTGAAGGTCGGAGAGACTTGGAAAGTGGTTGCATCTGGACTAATTTGGGTCCTGCGGATCGATTGGTACCATCCCCGAGCTTGTACGACCTTCGAAAGAGGTCGACCGACGAAATTCCCCCAAATCTGAGGAGATATTCTTGAATAACTTTTTTTGTGAAGGTCGGAGAGACTTGCAAGTAGGCTCTACCCCCACTAAATGGGGTAGCGCGCATCGATCGGTACCATCCTTGAGCTTCTCCGACTTTCGGAAGGGTTAGGGTTAGGGATGAAAGCACATAGGAGAAAGAGATATTCTTGAATAACTTTTTTTGTGAAGGTCGGAGAGACTTGCAAGTAGGCTCTACCCCCACTAAATGGGGTTGCGCGCATCGATCGGTACCATCCTTGAGCTTCTCCGACTTTCGGAAGGGTTAGGGTTAGGGATGAAAGCACATAGGAGAAAGAGATATTCTTGAATAACTTTTTTTGTGAAGGTCGGAGAGACTTGCAAGTAGGCTCTACCCCCACTAAATGGGGTAGCGCGCATCGATCGGTACCATCCTTGAGCTTCTCCGACTTTCGGAAGGGTTAGGGTTAGGGTTAGGGATGAAAGCACATAGGAGAAAGAGATATTCTTGAATAACTTTTTTTGTGAAGGTCGGAGAGACTTGGAAAGTGGTTGCATCTGGACTAATTTGGGTCCTGCGGATCGATTGGTACCATCCCCGAGCTTGTACGACCTTCGGAAGAGGTCGACCGACGAAATTCCCCCAAATCTGAGGAGATATTCTTGAATAACTTTTTTTGTGAAGGTCGGAGAGACTTGCAAGTAGGCTCTACCCCCACTAAATGGGGTAGCGCGCATCGATCGGTACCATCCTTGAGCTTCTCCGACTTTCGGAAGGGTTAGGGTTAGGGTTAGGGATGAAAGCACATAGGAGAAAGAGATATTCTTGAATAACTTTTTTTGTGAAGGTCGGAGAGACTTGGAAAGTGGTTGCATCTGGACTAATTTGGGTCCTGCGGATCGATTGGTACCATCCCCGAGCTTGTACGACCTTCGGAAGAGGTCGACCGACGAAATTCCCCCAAATCTGAGGAGATATTCTTGAATAACTTTTTTTGTGAAGGTCGGAGAGACTTGCAAGTAGGCTCTACCCCCACTAAATGGGGTAGCGCGCATCGATCAGTACCATCCTTGAGCTTCTCCGACTTTCGGAAGGGTTAGGGTTAGGGTTAGGGATGAAAGCACATAGGAGAAAGAGATATTCTTGAATAACTTTTTTTGTGAAGGTCGGAGAGACTTGCAAGTAGGCTCTACCCCCACTAAATGGGGTTGCGCGCATCGATCGGTACCATCCTTGAGCTTCTCCGACTTTCGGAAGGGTTAGGGTTAGGGTTAGGGATGAAAGCACATAGGAGAAAGAGATATTCTTGAATAACTTTTTTTGTGAAGGTCGGAGAGACTTGGAAAGTGGTTGCATCTGGACTAATTTGGGTCCTGCGGATCGATTGGTACCATCCCCGAGCTTGTACGACCTTCGAAAGAGGTCGACCGACGAAATTCCCCCAAATCTGAGGAGATATTCTTGAATAACTTTTTTTGTGAAGGTCGGAGAGACTTGCAAGTAGGCTCTACCCCCACTAAATGGGGTAGCGCGCATCGATCGGTACCATCCTTGAGCTTTTCCGACTTTCGGAAGGGTTAGGGTTAGGGTTAGGGATGAAAGCACATAGGAGAAAGAGATATTCTTGAATAACTTTTTTTGTGAAGGTCGGAGAGACTTGCAAGTAGGCTCTACCCCCACTAAATGGGGTTGCGCGCATCGATCGGTACCATCCTTGAGCTTCTCCGACTTTCGGAAGGGTTAGGGTTAGGGATGAAAGCACATAGGAGAAAGAGATATTCTTGAATAACTTTTTTTGTGAAGGTCGGAGAGACTTGCAAGTAGGCTCTACCCCCACTAAATGGGGTAGCGCGCATCGATCGGTACCATCCTTGAGCTTCTCCGACTTTCGGAAGGGTTAGGGTTAGGGTTAGGGATGAAAGCACATAGGAGAAAGAGATATTCTTGAATAACTTTTTTTGTGAAGGTCGGAGAGACTTGCAAGTAGGCTCTACCCCCACTAAATGGGGTTGCGCGCATCGATCGGTACCATCCTTGAGCTTCTCCGACTTTCGGAAGGGTTAGGGTTAGGGATGAAAGCACATAGGAGAAAGAGATATTCTTGAATAACTTTTTTTGTGAAGGTCGGAGAGACTTGCAAGTAGGCTCTACCCCCACTAAATGGGGTAGCGCGCATCGATCGGTACCATCCTTGAGCTTCTCCGACTTTCGGAAGGGTTAGGGTTAGGGTTAGGGATGAAAGCACATAGGAGAAAGAGATATTCTTGAATAACTTTTTTTGTAAAGGTCGGAGAGACTTGCAAGTAGGCTCTACCCCCACTAAATGGGGTTGCGCGCATCGATCGGTACCATCCTTGAGCTTCTCTGACTTTCGGAAGGGTTAGGGTTAGGGATGAAAGCACATAGGAGAAAGAGATATTCTTGAATAACTTTTTTTGTGAAGGTCGGAGAGACTTGAAAAGTGGTTGCATCTGGACTAATTTGGGTCCTGCGGATCGATTGGTACCATCCCCGAGCTTGTACGACCTTCGGAAGAGGTCGACCGACGAAATTCCCCCAAATCTGAGGAGATATTCTTGAATAACTTTTTTTGTGAAGGTCGGAGAGACTTGCAAGTAGGCTCTACCCCCACTAAATGGGGTAGCGCGCATCGATCGGTACCATCCTTGAGCTTCTCCGACTTTCGGAAGGGTTAGGGTTAGGGTTAGGGATGAAAGCACATAGGAGAAAGAGATATTCTTGAATAACTTTTTTTGTGAAGGTTGGAGAGACTTGGAAAGTGGTTGCATCTGGACTAATTTGGGTCCTGCGGATCGATTGGTACCATCCCCGAGCTTGTACGACCTTCGGAAGAGGTCGACCGACGAAATTCCCCCAAATCTGAGGAGATATTCTTGAATAACTTTTTTTGTGAAGGTCGGAGAGACTTGCAAGTAGGCTCTACCCCCACTAAATGGGGTAGCGCGCATCGATCGGTACCATCCTTGAGCTTCTCCGACTTTCGGAAGGGTTAGGGTTAGGGTTAGGGATGAAAGCACATAGGAGAAAGAGATATTCTTGAATAACTTTTTTTGTGAAGGTCGGAGAGACTTGCAAGTAGGCTCTACCCCCACTAAATGGGGTTGCGCGCATCGATCGGTACCATCCTTGAGCTTCTCCGACTTTCGGAAGGGTTAGGGTTAGGGATGAAAGCACATAGGAGAAAGAGATATTCTTGAATAACTTTTTTTGTGAAGGTCGGAGAGACTTGCAAGTAGGCTCTACCCCCACTAAATGGGGTAGCGCGCATCGATCGGTACCATCCTTGAGCTTCTCCGACTTTCGGAAGGGTTAGGGTTAGGGTTAGGGATGAAAGCACATAGGAGAAAGAGATATTCTTGAATAACTTTTTTTGTAAAGGTCGGAGAGACTTGCAAGTAGGCTCTACCCCCACTAAATGGGGTTGCGCGCATCGATCGGTACCATCCTTGAGCTTCTCCGACTTTCGGAAGGGTTAGGGTTAGGGATGAAAGCACATAGGAGAAAGAGATATTCTTGAATAACTTTTTTTGTGAAGGTCGGAGAGACTTGAAAAGTGGTTGCATCTGGACTAATTTGGGTCCTGCAGATCGATTGGTACCATCCCCGAGCTTGTACGACCTTCGGAAGAGGTCGACCGACGAAATTCCCCCAAATCTGAGGAGATATTCTTGAATAACTTTTTTTGTGAAGGTCGGAGAGACTTGCAAGTAGGCTCTACCCCCACTAAATGGGGTAGCGCGCATCGATCGGTACCATCCTTGAGCTTCTCCGACTTTCGGAAGGGTTAGGGTTAGGGTTAGGGATGAAAGCACATAGGAGAAAGAGATATTCTTGAATAACTTTTTTTGTGAAGGTCGGAGAGACTTGGAAAGTGGTTGCATCTGGACTAATTTGGGTCCTGCGGATCGATTGGTACCATCCCCGAGCTTGTACGACCTTCGGAAGAGGTCGACCGACGAAATTCCCCCAAATCTGAGGAGATATTCTTGAATAACTTTTTTTGTGAAGGTCGGAGAGACTTGCAAGTAGGCTCTACCCCCACTAAATGGGGTAGCGCGCATCGATCGGTACCATCCTTGAGCTTCTCCGACTTTCGGAAGGGTTAGGGTTAGGGTTAGGGATGAAAGCACATAGGAGAAAGAGATATTCTTGAATAACTTTTTTTGTGAAGGTCGAAGAGACTTGGAAAGTGGTTGCATCTGGACTAATTTGGGTCCTGCGGATCGATTGGTACCATCCCCGAGCTTGTACGACCTTCGAAAGAGGTCGACCGACGAAATTCCCCCAAATCTGAGGAGATATTCTTGAATAACTTTTTTTGTGAAGGTCGGAGAGACTTGCAAGTAGGCTCTACCCCCACTAAATGGGGTAGCGCGCATCGATCGGTACCATCCTTGAGCTTCTCCGACTTTCGGAAGGGTTAGGGTTAGGGTTAGGGATGAAAGCACATAGGAGAAAGAGATATTCTTGAATAACTTTTTTTGTGAAGGTCGGAGAGACTTGCAAGTAGGCTCTACCCCCACTAAATGGGGTTGCGCGCATCGATCGGTACCATCTTTGAGCTTCTCCGACTTTCGGAAGGGTTAGGGTTAGGGATGAAAGCACATAGGAGAAAGAGATATTCTTGAATAACTTTTTTTGTGAAGGTCGGAGAGACTTGGAAAGTGGTTGCATCTGGACTAATTTGGGTCCTGCGGATCGATTGGTACCATCCCCGAGCTTGTACGACCTTCGGAAGAGGTCGACCGACGAAATTCCGCCAAATCTGAGGAGATATTCTTGAATAACTTTTTTTGTGAAGGTCGGAGAGACTTGCAAGTAGGCTCTACCCCCACTAAATGGGGTAGCGCGCATCGATCGGTACCATCCTTGAGCTTCTCCGACTTTCGGAAGGGTTAGGGTTAGGGTTAGGGATGAAAGCACATAGGAGAAAGAGATATTCTTGAATAACTTTTTTTGTGAAGGTCGGAGAGACTTGCAAGTAGGCTCTACCCCCACTAAATGGAGTTGCGCGCATCGATTGGTACCATCCTTGAGCTTCTCCGACTTTCGGAAGGGTTAGGGTTAGGGTTAGGGATGAAAGCACATAGGAGAAAGAGATATTCTTGAATAACTTTTTTTGTGAAGGTCGGAGAGACTTGCAAGTAGGCTCTACCCCCACTAAATGGGGTAGCGCACATCGATCGGTACCATCCTTGAGCTTCTCCGACTTTCGGAAGGGTTAGGGTTAGGGTTAGGGATGAAAGCACATAGGAGAAAGAGATATTCTTGAATAACTTTTTTTGTGAAGGTCGGAGAGACTTGCAAGTAGGCTCTACCCCCACTAAATGGGGTTGCGCGCATCGATCGGTACCATCCTTGAGCTTCTCCGACTTTCGGAAGGGTTAGGGTTAGGGATGAAAGCACATAGGAGAAAGAGATATTCTTGAATAACTTTTTTTGTGAAGGTCGGAGAGACTTGGAAAGTGGTTGCATCTGGACTAATTTGGGTCCTGCGGATCGATTGGTACCATCCCCGAGCTTGTACGACCTTCGGAAGAGGTCGACCGACGAAATTCCCCCAAATCTGAGGAGATATTCTTGAATAACTTTTTTTGTGAAGGTCGGAGAGACTTGCAAGTAGGCTCTACCCCCACTAAATGGGGTAGCGCGCATCGATCGGTACCATCCTTGAGCTTCTCCGACTTTCGGAAGGGTTAGGGTTAGGGTTAGGGATGAAAGCACATAGGAGAAAGAGATATTCTTGAATAACTTTTTTTGTGAAGGTCGGAGAGACTTGGGAAGTGGTTGCATCTGGACTAATTTGGGTCCTGCGGATCGATTGGTACCATCCCCGAGCTTGTACGACCTTCGGAAGAGGTCGACCAACGAAATTCCCCCAAATCTGAGGAGATATTCTTGAATAACTTTTTTTGTGAAGGTCGGAGAGACTTGCAAGTAGGCTCTACCCCCACTAAATGGGGTAGCGCGCATCGATTGGTACCATCCTTGAGCTTCTCCGACTTTCGGAAGGGTTAGGGTTAGGGTTAGGGATGAAAGCACATAGGAGAAAGAGATATTCTTGAATAACGTTTTTTGTGAAGGTCGGAGAGACTTGCAAGTAGGCTCTACCCCCACTAAATGCGGTTGCGCGCATCGATCGGTACCATCCTTGAGCTTCTCCGACTTTCGGAAGGGTTAGGGTTAGGGATGAAAGCACATAGGAGAAAGAGATATTCTTGAATAACTTTTTTTGTGAAGGTCGGAGAGACTTGGAAAGTGGTTGCATCTGGACTAATTTGGGTCCTGCGGATCGATTGGTACCATCCCCGAGCTTGTACGACCTTCGGAAGAGGTCGACCGACGAAATTCCCCCAAATCTGAGGAGATATTCTTGAATAACTTTTTTTGTGAAGGTCGGAGAGACTTGCAAGTAGGCTCTACCCCCACTAAATGGGGTAGCGCGCATCGATCGGTACCATCCTTGAGCTTCTCCGACTTTCGGAAGGGTTAGGGTTAGGGTTAGGGATGAAAGCACATAGGAGAAAGAGATATTCTTGAATAACTTTTTTTGTGAAGGTCGGAGAGACTTGGGAAGTGGTTGCATCTGGACAAATTTGGGTCCTGCGGATCGATTGGTACCATCCCCGAGCTTGTACGACCTTCGGAAGAGGTCGACCAACGAAATTCCCCCAAATCTGAGGAGATATTCTTGAATAACTTTTTTTGTGAAGGTCGGAGAGACTTGCAAGTAGGCTCTACCCCCACTAAATGGGGTAGCGCGCATCGATTGGTACCATCTTTGAGCTTCTCCGACTTTCGGAAGGGTTAGGGTTAGGGTTAGGGATGAAAGCACATAGGAGAAAGAGATATTCTTGAATAACTTTTTTTGTGAAGGTCGGAGAGACTTGCAAGTAGGCTCTACCCCCACTAAATGGGGTTGCGCGCATCGATCGGTACCATCCTTGAGCTTCTCCGACTTTCGGAAGGGTTAGGGTTAGGGATGAAAGCACATAGGAGAAAGAGATATTCTTGAATAACTTTTTTTGTGAAGGTCGGAGAGACTTGGAAAGTGGTTGCATCTGGACTAATTTGGGTCCTGCGGATCGATTGGTACCATCCCCGAGCTTGTACGACCTTCGGAAGAGGTCGACCGACGAAATTCCCCCAAATCTGAGGAGATATTCTTGAATAACTTTTTTTTTGAAGGTCGGAGAGACTTGCAAGTAGGCTCTACCCCCACTAAATGGGGTAGCGCGCATCGATCGGTACCATCCTTGAGCTTCTCCGACTTTCGGAAGGGTTAGGGTTAGGGATGAAAGCACATAGGAGAAAGAGATATTCTTGAATAACTTTTTTTGTGAAGGTCGGAGAGACTTGCAAGTAGGCTCTACCCCCACTAAATGGGGTTGCGCGCATCGATCGGTACCATCCTTGAGCTTCTCCGACTTTCGGAAGGGTTAGGGTTAGGGTTAGGGATGAAAGCACATAGGAGAAAGAGATATTCTTGAATAACTTTTTTTGTGAAGGTCGGAGAGACTTGGAAAGTGGTTGCATCTGGACTAATTTGGGTCCTGCAGATCGATTGGTACCATCCCCGAGCTTGTACGACCTTCGGAAAAGGTCGACCGACGAAATTCCCCCAAATCTGAGGAGATATTCTTGAATAACTTTTTTTGTGAAGGTCGGAGAGACTTGCAAGTAGGCTCTACCCCCACTAAATGGGGTAGCGCGCATCGATCGGTACCATCCTTGAGCTTCTCCGACTTTCGGAAGGGTTAGGGTTAGGGTTAGGGATGAAAGCACATAGGAGAAAGAGATATTCTTGAATAACTTTTTTTGTGAAGGTCGGAGAGACTTGCAAGTAGGCTCTACCCCACTAAATGGGGTACCGCGCATCGATCGGTACCATCCTTGAGCTTCTCCGACTTTCGGAAGGGTTAGGGTTAGGGTTAGGGATGAAAGCACATAGGAGAAAGAGATATTCTTGAATAACTTTTTTTGTGAAGGTCGGAGAGACTTGCAAGTAGGCTCTACCCCCACTAAATGGGGTAGCGCGCATCGATCGGTACCATCCTTGAGCTTCTCCGACTTTCGGAAGGGTTAGGGTTAGGGTTAGGGATGAAAGCACATAGGAGAAAGAGATATTCTTGAATAACTTTTTTTGTGAAGGTCGGAGAGACTTGGAAAGTGGTTGCATCTGGACTAATTTGGGTCCTGCGGATCGATTGGTACTATCCCCGAGCTTGTACGACCTTCGAAAGAGGTCGACCGACGAAATTCCCCCAAATCTGAGGAGATATTCTTGAATAACTTTTTTTGTGAAGGTCGGAGAGACTTGCAAGTAGGCTCTACCCCCACTAAATGGGGTAGCGCGCATCGATCGGTACCATCCTTGAGCTTCTCCGACTTTCGGAAGGGTTAGGGTTAGGGATGAAAGCACATAGGAGAAAGAGATATTCTTGAATAACTTTTTTTGTGAAGGTCGGAGAGACTTGCAAGTAGGCTCTACCCCCACTAAATGGGGTAGCGCGCATCAATCGGTACCATCCTTGAGCTTCTCCGACTTTCGGAAGGGTTAGGGTTAGGGTTAGGGATGAAAGCACATAGGAGAAAGAGATATTCTTGAATAACTTTTTTTGTGAAGGTCGGAGAGACTTGCAAGTAGGCTCTACCCCCACTAAATGGGGTTGCGCGCATCGATCGGTACCATCCTTGAGCTTCTCCGACTTTCGGAAGGGTTAGGGTTAGGGTTAGGGATGAAAGCACATAGGAGAAAGAGATATTCTTGAATAACTTTTTTTGTGAAGGTCGGAGAGACTTGCAAGTAGGCTCTACCCCCACTAAATGGGGTTGCGCGCATCGATCGGTACCATCCTTGAGCTTCTCCGACTTTCGGAAGGGTTAGGGTTAGGGTTAGGGATGAAAGCACATAGGAGAAAGAGATATTCTTGAATAACTTTTTTTGTGAAGGTCGGAGAGACTTGGAAAGTGGTTGCATCTGGACTAATTTGGGTCCTGCGGATCGATTGGTACCATCCCCGAGCTTGTACGACCTTCGAAAGAGGTCGACCGACGAAATTCCCCCAAATCTGAGGAGATATTCTTGAATAACTTTTTTTGTGAAGGTCGGAGAGACTTGCAAGTAGGCTCTACCCCCACTAAATGGGGTAGCGCGCATCGATCGGTACCATCCTTGAGCTTCTCCGACTTTCGGAAGGGTTAGGGTTAGGGATGAAAGCACATAGGAGAAAGAGATATTCTTGAATAACTTTTTTTGTGAAGGTCGGAGAGACTTGCAAGTAGGCTCTACCCCCACTAAATGGGGTAGCGCGCATCGATCGGTACCATCCTTGAGCTTCTCCGACTTTCGGAAGGGTTAGGGTTAGGGTTAGGGATGAAAGCACATAGGAGAAAGAGATATTCTTGAATAACTTTTTTTGTGAAGGTCGGAGAGACTTGCAAGTAGGCTCTACCCCCACTAAATGGGGTAGCGCGCATCGATCGGTACCATCCTTGAGCTTCTCCGACTTTCGGAAGGGTTAGGGTTAGGGTTAGGGATGAAAGCACATAGGAGAAAGAGATATTCTTGAATAACTTTTTTTGTGAAGGTCGGAGAGACTTGCAAGTAGGCTCTACCCCCACTAAATGGGGTAGCGCGCATCGATCGGTACCATCGTTGAGCTTCTCCGACTTTCGGAAGGGTTAGGGTTAGGGTTAGGGATGAAAGCACATAGGAGAAAGAGATATTCTTGAATAACTTTTTTTGTGAAGGTCGGAGAGACTTGGAAAGTGGTTGCATCTGGACTAATTTGGGTCCTGCAGATCGATTGGTACCATCCCCGAGCTTGTACGACCTTCGGAAAAGGTCGACCGACGAAATTCCCCCAAATCTGAGGAGATATTCTTGAATAACTTTTTTTGTGAAGGTCGGAGAGACTTGCAAGTAGGCTCTACCCCCACTAAATGGGGTAGCGCGCATCGATCGGTACCATCCTTGAGCTTCTCCGACTTTCGGAAGGGTTAGGGTTAGGGTTAGGGATGAAAGCACATAGGAGAAAGAGATATTCTTGAATAACTTTTTTTGTGAAGGTCGGAGAGACTTGCAAGTAGGCTCTACCCCCACTAAATGGGGTAGCGCGCATCGATCGGTACCATCCTTGAGCTTCTCCGACTTTCGGAAGGGTTAGGGTTAGGGTTAGGGATGAAAGCACATAGGAGAAAGAGATATTCTTGAATAACTTTTTTTGTGAAGGTCGGAGAGACTTGGAAAGTGGTTGCATCTGGACTAATTTGGGTCCTGCGGATCGATTGGTACCATCCCCGAGCTTGTACGACCTTCGAAAGAGGTCGACCGACGAAATTCCCCCAAATCTGAGGAGATATTCTTGAATAACTTTTTTTGTGAAGGTCGGAGAGACTTGCAAGTAGGCTCTACCCCCACTAAATGGGGTAGCGCGCATCGATCGGTACCATCCTTGAGCTTCTCCGACTTTCGGAAGGGTTAGGGTTAGGGATGAAAGCACATAGGAGAAAGAGATATTCTTGAATAACTTTTTTTGTGAAGGTCGGAGAGACTTGCAAGTAGGCTCTACCCCCACTAAATGGGGTAGCGCGCATCGATCGGTACCATCCTTGAGCTTCTCCGACTTTCGGAAGGGTTAGGGTTAGGGTTAGGGATGAAAGCACATAGGAGAAAGAGATATTCTTGAATAACTTTTTTTGTGAAGGTCGGAGAGACTTGCAAGTAGGCTCTACCCCCACTAAATGGGGTAGCGCGCATCGATCGGTACCATCGTTGAGCTTCTCCGACTTTCGGAAGGGTTAGGGTTAGGGTTAGGGATGAAAGCACATAGGAGAAAGAGATATTCTTGAATAACTTTTTTTGTGAAGGTCGGAGAGACTTGGAAAGTGGTTGCATCTGGACTAATTTGGGTCCTGCAGATCGATTGGTACCATCCCCGAGCTTGTACGACCTTCGGAAAAGGTCGACCGACGAAATTCCCCCAAATCTGAGGAGATATTCTTGAATAACTTTTTTTGTGAAGGTCGGAGAGACTTGCAAGTAGGCTCTACCCCCACTAAATGGGGTAGCGCGCATCGATCGGTACCATCCTTGAGCTTCTCCGACTTTCGGAAGGGTTAGGGTTAGGGTTAGGGATGAAAGCACATAGGAGAAAGAGATATTCTTGAATAACTTTTTTTGTGAAGGTCGGAGAGACTTGCAAGTAGGCTCTACCCCCACTAAATGGGGTAGCGCGCATCGATCGGTACCATCCTTGAGCTTCTCCGACTTTCGGAAGGGTTAGGGTTAGGGTTAGGGATGAAAGCACATAGGAGAAAGAGATATTCTTGAATAACTTTTTTTGTGAAGGTCGGAGAGACTTGGAAAGTGGTTGCATCTGGACTAATTTGGGTCCTGCGGATCGATTGGTACCATCCCCGAGCTTGTACGACCTTCGAAAGAGGTCGACCGACGAAATTCCCCCAAATCTGAGGAGATATTCTTGAATAACTTTTTTTGTGAAGGTCGGAGAGACTTGCAAGTAGGCTCTACCCCCACTAAATGGGGTAGCGCGCATCGATCGGTACCATCCTTGAGCTTCTCCGACTTTCGGAAGGGTTAGGGTTAGGGATGAAAGCACATAGGAGAAAGAGATATTCTTGAATAACTTTTTTTGTGAAGGTCGGAGAGACTTGCAAGTAGGCTCTACCCCCACTAAATGGGGTAGCGCGCATCGATCGGTACCATCCTTGAGCTTCTCCGACTTTCGGAAGGGTTAGGGTTAGGGTTAGGGATGAAAGCACATAGGAGAAAGAGATATTCTTGAATAACTTTTTTTGTGAAGGTCGGAGAGACTTGCAAGTAGGCTCTACCCCCACTAAATGGGGTAGCGCGCATCGATCGGTACCATCCTTGAGCTTCTCCGACTTTCGGAAGGGTTAGGGTTAGGGTTAGGGATGAAAGCACATAGGAGAAAGAGATATTCTTGAATAACTTTTTTTGTGAAGGTCGGAGAGACTTGCAAGTAGGCTCTACCCCCACTAAATGGGGTAGCGCGCATCGATCGGTACCATCGTTGAGCTTCTCCGACTTTCGGAAGGGTTAGGGTTAGGGTTAGGGATGAAAGCACATAGGAGAAAGAGATATTCTTGAATAACTTTTTTTGTGAAGGTCGGAGAGACTTGGAAAGTGGTTGCATCTGGACTAATTTGGGTCCTGCAGATCGATTGGTACCATCCCCGAGCTTGTACGACCTTCGGAAAAGGTCGACCGACGAAATTCCCCCAAATCTGAGGAGATATTCTTGAATAACTTTTTTTGTGAAGGTCGGAGAGACTTGCAAGTAGGCTCTACCCCCACTAAATGGGGTAGCGCGCATCGATCGGTACCATCCTTGAGCTTCTCCGACTTTCGGAAGGGTTAGGGTTAGGGTTAGGGATGAAAGCACATAGGAGAAAGAGATATTCTTGAATAACTTTTTTTGTGAAGGTCGGAGAGACTTGCAAGTAGGCTCTACCCCCACTAAATGGGGTAGCGCGCATCGATCGGTACCATCCTTGAGCTTCTCCGACTTTCGGAAGGGTTAGGGTTAGGGTTAGGGATGAAAGCACATAGGAGAAAGAGATATTCTTGAATAACTTTTTTTGTGAAGGTCGGAGAGACTTGGAAAGTGGTTGCATCTGGACTAATTTGGGTCCTGCGGATCGATTGGTACCATCCCCGAGCTTGTACGACCTTCGAAAGAGGTCGACCGACGAAATTCCCCCAAATCTGAGGAGATATTCTTGAATAACTTTTTTTGTGAAGGTCGGAGAGACTTGCAAGTAGGCTCTACCCCCACTAAATGGGGTAGCGCGCATCGATCGGTACCATCCTTGAGCTTCTCCGACTTTCGGAAGGGTTAGGGTTAGGGATGAAAGCACATAGGAGAAAGAGATATTCTTGAATAACTTTTTTTGTGAAGGTCGGAGAGACTTGCAAGTAGGCTCTACCCCCACTAAATGGGGTAGCGCGCATCAATCGGTACCATCCTTGAGCTTCTCCGACTTTCGGAAGGGTTAGGGTTAGGGTTAGGGATGAAAGCACATAGGAGAAAGAGATATTCTTGAATAACTTTTTTTGTGAAGGTCGGAGAGACTTGCAAGTAGGCTCTACCCCCACTAAATGGGGTTGCGCGCATCGATCGGTACCATCCTTGAGCTTCTCCGACTTTCGGAAGGGTTAGGGTTAGGGTTAGGGATGAAAGCACATAGGAGAAAGAGATATTCTTGAATAACTTTTTTTGTGAAGGTCGGAGAGACTTGCAAGTAGGCTCTACCCCCACTAAATGGGGTTGCGCGCATCGATTGGTACCATCTTTGAGCTTCTCCGACTTTCGGAAGGGTTAGGGTTAGGGTTAGGGATGAAAGCACATAGGAGAAAGAGATATTCTTGAATAACTTTTTTTGTGAAGGTCGGAGAGACTTGCAAGTAGGCTCTACCCCCACTAAATGGGGTTGCGCGCATCGATCGGTACCATCCTTGAGCTTCTCCGACTTTCGGAAGGGTTAGGGTTAGGGTTAGGGATGAAAGCACATAGGAGAAAGAGATATTCTTGAATAACTTTTTTTGTGAAGGTCGGAGAGACTTGGAAAGTGGTTGCATCTGGACTAATTTGGGTCCTGCGGATCGATTGGTACCATCCCCGAGCTTTTACGACCTTCGAAAGAGGTCGACCGACGAAATTCCCCCAAATCTGAGGAGATATTCTTGAATAACTTTTTTTGTGAAGGTCGGAGAGACTTGCAAGTAGGCTCTACCCCCACTAAATGGGGTAGCGCGCATCGATCGGTACCATCCTTGAGCTTCTCCGACTTTCGGAAGGGTTAGGGTTAGGGATGAAAGCACATAGGAGAAAGAGATATTCTTGAATAACTTTTTTTGTGAAGGTCGGAGAGACTTGCAAGTAGGCTCTACCCCCACTAAATGGGGTAGCGCGCATCGATCGGTACCATCCTTGAGCTTCTCCGACTTTCGGAAGGGTTAGGGTTAGGGTTAGGGATGAAAGCACATAGGAGAAAGAGATATTCTTGAATAACTTTTTTTGTGAAGGTCGGAGAGACTTGCAAGTAGGCTCTACCCCCACTAAATGGGGTAGCGCGCATCGATCGGTACCATCCTTGAGCTTCTCCGACTTTCGGAAGGGTTAGGGTTAGGGTTAGGGATGAAAGCACATAGGAGAAAGAGATATTCTTGAATAACTTTTTTTGTGAAGGTCGGAGAGACTTGCAAGTAGGCTCTACCCCCACTAAATGGGGTAGCGCGCATCGATCGGTACCATCCTTGAGCTTCTCCGACTTTCGGAAGGGTTAGGGTTAGGGTTAGGGATGAAAGCACATAGGAGAAAGAGATATTCTTGAATAACTTTTTTTGTGAAGGTCGGAGAGACTTGCAAGTAGGCTCTACCCCCACTAAATGGGGTAGCGCGCATCGATCGGTACCATCGTTGAGCTTCTCCGACTTTCGGAAGGGTTAGGGTTAGGGTTAGGGATGAAAGCACATAGGAGAAAGAGATATTCTTGAATAACTTTTTTTGTGAAGGTCGGAGAGACTTGGAAAGTGGTTGCATCTGGACTAATTTGGGTCCTGCAGATCGATTGGTACCATCCCCGAGCTTGTACGACCTTCGGAAAAGGTCGACCGACGAAATTCCCCCAAATCTGAGGAGATATTCTTGAATAACTTTTTTTGTGAAGGTCGGAGAGACTTGCAAGTAGGCTCTACCCCCACTAAATGGGGTAGCGCGCATCGATCGGTACCATCCTTGAGCTTCTCCGACTTTCGGAAGGGTTAGGGTTAGGGTTAGGGATGAAAGCACATAGGAGAAAGAGATATTCTTGAATAACTTTTTTTGTGAAGGTCGGAGAGACTTGCAAGTAGGCTCTACCCCCACTAAATGGGGTAGCGCGCATCGATCGGTACCATCCTTGAGCTTCTCCGACTTTCGGAAGGGTTAGGGTTAGGGTTAGGGATGAAAGCACATAGGAGAAAGAGATATTCTTGAATAACTTTTTTTGTGAAGGTCGGAGAGACTTGGAAAGTGGTTGCATCTGGACTAATTTGGGTCCTGCGGATCGATTGGTACCATCCCCGAGCTTGTACGACCTTCGAAAGAGGTCGACCGACGAAATTCCCCCAAATCTGAGGAGATATTCTTGAATAACTTTTTTTGTGAAGGTCGGAGAGACTTGCAAGTAGGCTCTACCCCCACTAAATGGGGTAGCGCGCATCGATCGGTACCATCCTTGAGCTTCTCCGACTTTCGGAAGGGTTAGGGTTAGGGATGAAAGCACATAGGAGAAAGAGATATTCTTGAATAACTTTTTTTGTGAAGGTCGGAGAGACTTGCAAGTAGGCTCTACCCCCACTAAATGGGGTAGCGCGCATCGATCGGTACCATCCTTGAGCTTCTCCGACTTTCGGAAGGGTTAGGGTTAGGGTTAGGGATGAAAGCACATAGGAGAAAGAGATATTCTTGAATAACTTTTTTTGTGAAGGTCGGAGAGACTTGCAAGTAGGCTCTACCCCCACTAAATGGGGTAGCGCGCATCGATCGGTACCATCGTTGAGCTTCTCCGACTTTCGGAAGGGTTAGGGTTAGGGTTAGGGATGAAAGCACATAGGAGAAAGAGATATTCTTGAATAACTTTTTTTGTGAAGGTCGGAGAGACTTGGAAAGTGGTTGCATCTGGACTAATTTGGGTCCTGCAGATCGATTGGTACCATCCCCGAGCTTGTACGACCTTCGGAAAAGGTCGACCGACGAAATTCCCCCAAATCTGAGGAGATATTCTTGAATAACTTTTTTTGTGAAGGTCGGAGAGACTTGCAAGTAGGCTCTACCCCCACTAAATGGGGTAGCGCGCATCGATCGGTACCATCCTTGAGCTTCTCCGACTTTCGGAAGGGTTAGGGTTAGGGTTAGGGATGAAAGCACATAGGAGAAAGAGATATTCTTGAATAACTTTTTTTGTGAAGGTCGGAGAGACTTGCAAGTAGGCTCTACCCCCACTAAATGGGGTAGCGCGCATCGATCGGTACCATCCTTGAGCTTCTCCGACTTTCGGAAGGGTTAGGGTTAGGGTTAGGGATGAAAGCACATAGGAGAAAGAGATATTCTTGAATAACTTTTTTTGTGAAGGTCGGAGAGACTTGGAAAGTGGTTGCATCTGGACTAATTTGGGTCCTGCGGATCGATTGGTACCATCCCCGAGCTTGTACGACCTTCGAAAGAGGTCGACCGACGAAATTCCCCCAAATCTGAGGAGATATTCTTGAATAACTTTTTTTGTGAAGGTCGGAGAGACTTGCAAGTAGGCTCTACCCCCACTAAATGGGGTAGCGCGCATCGATCGGTACCATCCTTGAGCTTCTCCGACTTTCGGAAGGGTTAGGGTTAGGGATGAAAGCACATAGGAGAAAGAGATATTCTTGAATAACTTTTTTTGTGAAGGTCGGAGAGACTTGCAAGTAGGCTCTACCCCCACTAAATGGGGTAGCGCGCATCGATCGGTACCATCCTTGAGCTTCTCCGACTTTCGGAAGGGTTAGGGTTAGGGTTAGGGATGAAAGCACATAGGAGAAAGAGATATTCTTGAATAACTTTTTTTGTGAAGGTCGGAGAGACTTGCAAGTAGGCTCTACCCCCACTAAATGGGGTAGCGCGCATCGATCGGTACCATCCTTGAGCTTCTCCGACTTTCGGAAGGGTTAGGGTTAGGGTTAGGGATGAAAGCACATAGGAGAAAGAGATATTCTTGAATAACTTTTTTTGTGAAGGTCGGAGAGACTTGGAAAGTGGTTGCATCTGGACTAATTTGGGTCCTGCGGATCGATTGGTACCATCCCCGAGCTTGTACGACCTTCGAAAGAGGTCGACCGACGAAATTCCCCCAAATCTGAGGAGATATTCTTGAATAACTTTTTTTGTGAAGGTCGGAGAGACTTGCAAGTAGGCTCTACCCCCACTAAATGGGGTAGCGCGCATCGATCGGTACCATCCTTGAGCTTCTCCGACTTTCGGAAGGGTTAGGGTTAGGGATGAAAGCACATAGGAGAAAGAGATATTCTTGAATAACTTTTTTTGTGAAGGTCGGAGAGACTTGCAAGTAGGCTCTACCCCCACTAAATGGGGTAGCGCGCATCGATCGGTACCATCCTTGAGCTTCTCCGACTTTCGGAAGGGTTAGGGTTAGGGTTAGGGATGAAAGCACATAGGAGAAAGAGATATTCTTGAATAACTTTTTTTGTGAAGGTCGGAGAGACTTGCAAGTAGGCTCTACCCCCACTAAATGGGGTAGCGCGCATCGATCGGTACCATCCTTGAGCTTCTCCGACTTTCGGAAGGGTTAGGGTTAGGGTTAGGGATGAAAGCACATAGGAGAAAGAGATATTCTTGAATAACTTTTTTTGTGAAGGTCGGAGAGACTTGCAAGTAGGCTCTACCCCCACTAAATGGGGTAGCGCGCATCGATCGGTACCATCGTTGAGCTTCTCCGACTTTCGGAAGGGTTAGGGTTAGGGTTAGGGATGAAAGCACATAGGAGAAAGAGATATTCTTGAATAACTTTTTTTGTGAAGGTCGGAGAGACTTGGAAAGTGGTTGCATCTGGACTAATTTGGGTCCTGCAGATCGATTGGTACCATCCCCGAGCTTGTACGACCTTCGGAAAAGGTCGACCGACGAAATTCCCCCAAATCTGAGGAGATATTCTTGAATAACTTTTTTTGTGAAGGTCGGAGAGACTTGCAAGTAGGCTCTACCCCCACTAAATGGGGTAGCGCGCATCGATCGGTACCATCCTTGAGCTTCTCCGACTTTCGGAAGGGTTAGGGTTAGGGTTAGGGATGAAAGCACATAGGAGAAAGAGATATTCTTGAATAACTTTTTTTGTGAAGGTCGGAGAGACTTGCAAGTAGGCTCTACCCCCACTAAATGGGGTAGCGCGCATCGATCGGTACCATCCTTGAGCTTCTCCGACTTTCGGAAGGGTTAGGGTTAGGGTTAGGGATGAAAGCACATAGGAGAAAGAGATATTCTTGAATAACTTTTTTTGTGAAGGTCGGAGAGACTTGGAAAGTGGTTGCATCTGGACTAATTTGGGTCCTGCGGATCGATTGGTACCATCCCCGAGCTTGTACGACCTTCGAAAGAGGTCGACCGACGAAATTCCCCCAAATCTGAGGAGATATTCTTGAATAACTTTTTTTGTGAAGGTCGGAGAGACTTGCAAGTAGGCTCTACCCCCACTAAATGGGGTAGCGCGCATCGATCGGTACCATCCTTGAGCTTCTCCGACTTTCGGAAGGGTTAGGGTTAGGGATGAAAGCACATAGGAGAAAGAGATATTCTTGAATAACTTTTTTTGTGAAGGTCGGAGAGACTTGCAAGTAGGCTCTACCCCCACTAAATGGGGTAGCGCGCATCGATCGGTACCATCCTTGAGCTTCTCCGACTTTCGGAAGGGTTAGGGTTAGGGTTAGGGATGAAAGCACATAGGAGAAAGAGATATTCTTGAATAACTTTTTTTGTGAAGGTCGGAGAGACTTGCAAGTAGGCTCTACCCCCACTAAATGGGGTAGCGCGCATCGATCGGTACCATCCTTGAGCTTCTCCGACTTTCGGAAGGGTTAGGGTTAGGGTTAGGGATGAAAGCACATAGGAGAAAGAGATATTCTTGAATAACTTTTTTTGTGAAGGTCGGAGAGACTTGCAAGTAGGCTCTACCCCCACTAAATGGGGTAGCGCGCATCGATCGGTACCATCGTTGAGCTTCTCCGACTTTCGGAAGGGTTAGGGTTAGGGTTAGGGATGAAAGCACATAGGAGAAAGAGATATTCTTGAATAACTTTTTTTGTGAAGGTCGGAGAGACTTGGAAAGTGGTTGCATCTGGACTAATTTGGGTCCTGCAGATCGATTGGTACCATCCCCGAGCTTGTACGACCTTCGGAAAAGGTCGACCGACGAAATTCCCCCAAATCTGAGGAGATATTCTTGAATAACTTTTTTTGTGAAGGTCGGAGAGACTTGCAAGTAGGCTCTACCCCCACTAAATGGGGTAGCGCGCATCGATCGGTACCATCCTTGAGCTTCTCCGACTTTCGGAAGGGTTAGGGTTAGGGTTAGGGATGAAAGCACATAGGAGAAAGAGATATTCTTGAATAACTTTTTTTGTGAAGGTCGGAGAGACTTGCAAGTAGGCTCTACCCCCACTAAATGGGGTAGCGCGCATCGATCGGTACCATCCTTGAGCTTCTCCGACTTTCGGAAGGGTTAGGGTTAGGGTTAGGGATGAAAGCACATAGGAGAAAGAGATATTCTTGAATAACTTTTTTTGTGAAGGTCGGAGAGACTTGGAAAGTGGTTGCATCTGGACTAATTTGGGTCCTGCGGATCGATTGGTACCATCCCCGAGCTTGTACGACCTTCGAAAGAGGTCGACCGACGAAATTCCCCCAAATCTGAGGAGATATTCTTGAATAACTTTTTTTGTGAAGGTCGGAGAGACTTGCAAGTAGGCTCTACCCCCACTAAATGGGGTAGCGCGCATCGATCGGTACCATCCTTGAGCTTCTCCGACTTTCGGAAGGGTTAGGGTTAGGGATGAAAGCACATAGGAGAAAGAGATATTCTTGAATAACTTTTTTTGTGAAGGTCGGAGAGACTTGCAAGTAGGCTCTACCCCCACTAAATGGGGTAGCGCGCATCAATCGGTACCATCCTTGAGCTTCTCCGACTTTCGGAAGGGTTAGGGTTAGGGTTAGGGATGAAAGCACATAGGAGAAAGAGATATTCTTGAATAACTTTTTTTGTGAAGGTCGGAGAGACTTGCAAGTAGGCTCTACCCCCACTAAATGGGGTTGCGCGCATCGATCGGTACCATCCTTGAGCTTCTCCGACTTTCGGAAGGGTTAGGGTTAGGGTTAGGGATGAAAGCACATAGGAGAAAGAGATATTCTTGAATAACTTTTTTTGTGAAGGTCGGAGAGACTTGCAAGTAGGCTCTACCCCCACTAAATGGGGTTGCGCGCATCGATTGGTACCATCCTTGAGCTTCTCCGACTTTCGGAAGGGTTAGGGTTAGGGTTAGGGATGAAAGCACATAGGAGAAAGAGATATTCTTGAATAACTTTTTTTGTGAAGGTCGGAGAGACTTGCAAGTAGGCTCTACCCCCACTAAATGGGGTTGCGCGCATCGATCGGTACCATCCTTGAGCTTCTCCGACTTTCGGAAGGGTTAGGGTTAGGGTTAGGGATGAAAGCACATAGGAGAAAGAGATATTCTTGAATAACTTTTTTTGTGAAGGTCGGAGAGACTTGGAAAGTGGTTGCATCTGGACTAATTTGGGTCCTGCGGATCGATTGGTACCATCCCCGAGCTTTTACGACCTTCGAAAGAGGTCGACCGACGAAATTCCCCCAAATCTGAGGAGATATTCTTGAATAACTTTTTTTGTGAAGGTCGGAGAGACTTGCAAGTAGGCTCTACCCCCACTAAATGGGGTAGCGCGCATCGATCGGTACCATCCTTGAGCTTCTCCGACTTTCGGAAGGGTTAGGGTTAGGGATGAAAGCACATAGGAGAAAGAGATATTCTTGAATAACTTTTTTTGTGAAGGTCGGAGAGACTTGCAAGTAGGCTCTACCCCCACTAAATGGGGTAGCGCGCATCGATCGGTACCATCCTTGAGCTTCTCCGACTTTCGGAAGGGTTAGCGTTAGGGTTAGGGATGAAAGCACATAGGAGAAAGAGATATTCTTGAATAACTTTTTTTGTGAAGGTCGGAGAGACTTGCAAGTAGGCTCTACCCCCACTAAATGGGGTAGCGCGCATCGATCGGTACCATCCTTGAGCTTCTCCGACTTTCGGAAGGGTTAGGGTTAGGGTTAGGGATGAAAGCACATAGGAGAAAGAGATATTCTTGAATAACTTTTTTTGTGAAGGTCGGAGAGACTTGCAAGTAGGCTCTACCCCCACTAAATGGGGTAGCGCGCATCGATCGGTACCATCGTTGAGCTTCTCCGACTTTCGGAAGGGTTAGGGTTAGGGTTAGGGATGAAAGCACATAGGAGAAAGAGATATTCTTGAATAACTTTTTTTGTGAAGGTCGGAGAGACTTGGAAAGTGGTTGCATCTGGACTAATTTGGGTCCTGCAGATCGATTGGTACCATCCCCGAGCTTGTACGACCTTCGGAAAAGGTCGACCGACGAAATTCCCCCAAATCTGAGGAGATATTCTTGAATAACTTTTTTTGTGAAGGTCGGAGAGACTTGCAAGTAGGCTCTACCCCCACTAAATGGGGTAGCGCGCATCGATCGGTACCATCCTTGAGCTTCTCCGACTTTCGGAAGGGTTAGGGTTAGGGTTAGGGATGAAAGCACATAGGAGAAAGAGATATTCTTGAATAACTTTTTTTGTGAAGGTCGGAGAGACTTGCAAGTAGGCTCTACCCCACTAAATGGGGTACCGCGCATCGATCGGTACCATCCTTGAGCTTCTCCGACTTTCGGAAGGGTTAGGGTTAGGGTTAGGGATGAAAGCACATAGGAGAAAGAGATATTCTTGAATAACTTTTTTTGTGAAGGTCGGAGAGACTTGCAAGTAGGCTCTACCCCCACTAAATGGGGTAGCGCGCATCGATCGGTACCATCCTTGAGCTTCTCCGACTTTCGGAAGGGTTAGGGTTAGGGTTAGGGATGAAAGCACATAGGAGAAAGAGATATTCTTGAATAACTTTTTTTGTGAAGGTCGGAGAGACTTGGAAAGTGGTTGCATCTGGACTAATTTGGGTCCTGCGGATCGATTGGTACCATCCCCGAGCTTGTACGACCTTCGAAAGAGGTCGACCGACGAAATTCCCCCAAATCTGAGGAGATATTCTTGAATAACTTTTTTTGTGAAGGTCGGAGAGACTTGCAAGTAGGCTCTACCCCCACTAAATGGGGTAGCGCGCATCGATCGGTACCATCCTTGAGCTTCTCCGACTTTCGGAAGGGTTAGGGTTAGGGATGAAAGCACATAGGAGAAAGAGATATTCTTGAATAACTTTTTTTGTGAAGGTCGGAGAGACTTGCAAGTAGGCTCTACCCCCACTAAATGGGGTAGCGCGCATCGATCGGTACCATCCTTGAGCTTCTCCGACTTTCGGAAGGGTTAGGGTTAGGGTTAGGGATGAAAGCACATAGGAGAAAGAGATATTCTTGAATAACTTTTTTTGTGAAGGTCGGAGAGACTTGCAAGTAGGCTCTACCCCCACTAAATGGGGTTGCGCGCATCGATCGGTACCATCCTTGAGCTTCTCCGACTTTCGGAAGGGTTAGGGTTAGGGTTAGGGATGAAAGCACATAGGAGAAAGAGATATTCTTGAATAACTTTTTTTGTGAAGGTCGGAGAGACTTGGAAAGTGGTTGCATCTGGACTAATTTGGGTCCTGCAGATCGATTGGTACCATCCCCGAGCTTGTACGACCTTCGGAAAAGGTCGACCGACGAAATTCCCCCAAATCTGAGGAGATATTCTTGAATAACTTTTTTTGTGAAGGTCGGAGAGACTTGCAAGTAGGCTCTACCCCCACTAAATGGGGTAGCGCGCATCGATCGGTACCATCCTTGAGCTTCTCCGACTTTCGGAAGGGTTAGGGTTAGGGTTAGGGATGAAAGCACATAGGAGAAAGAGATATTCTTGAATAACTTTTTTTGTGAAGGTCGGAGAGACTTGCAAGTAGGCTCTACCCCACTAAATGGGGTACCGCGCATCGATCGGTACCATCCTTGAGCTTCTCCGACTTTCGGAAGGGTTAGGGTTAGGGTTAGGGATGAAAGCACATAGGAGAAAGAGATATTCTTGAATAACTTTTTTTGTGAAGGTCGGAGAGACTTGCAAGTAGGCTCTACCCCCACTAAATGGGGTAGCGCGCATCGATCGGTACCATCCTTGAGCTTCTCCGACTTTCGGAAGGGTTAGGGTTAGGGTTAGGGATGAAAGCACATAGGAGAAAGAGATATTCTTGAATAACTTTTTTTGTGAAGGTCGGAGAGACTTGGAAAGTGGTTGCATCTGGACTAATTTGGGTCCTGCGGATCGATTGGTACCATCCCCGAGCTTGTACGACCTTCGAAAGAGGTCGACCGACGAAATTCCCCCAAATCTGAGGAGATATTCTTGAATAACTTTTTTTGTGAAGGTCGGAGAGACTTGCAAGTAGGCTCTACCCCCACTAAATGGGGTAGCGCACATCGATCGGTACCATCCTTGAGCTTCTCCGACTTTCGGAAGGGTTAGGGTTAGGGATGAAAGCACATAGGAGAAAGAGATATTCTTGAATAACTTTTTTTGTGAAGGTCGGAGAGACTTGCAAGTAGGCTCTACCCCCACTAAATGGGGTAGCGCGCATCGATCGGTACCATCCTTGAGCTTCTCCGACTTTCGGAAGGGTTAGGGTTAGGGTTAGGGATGAAAGCACATAGGAGAAAGAGATATTCTTGAATAACTTTTTTTGTGAAGGTCGGAGAGACTTGCAAGTAGGCTCTACCCCCACTAAATGGGGTAGCGCGCATCGATCGGTACCATCCTTGAGCTTCTCCGACTTTCGGAAGGGTTAGGGTTAGGGATGAAAGCACATAGGAGAAAGAGATATTCTTGAATAACTTTTTTTGTGAAGGTCGGAGAGACTTACAAGTAGGCTCTACCCCCACTAAATGGGGTAGCGCGCATCGATCGGTACCATCGTTGAGCTTCTCCGACTTTCGGAAGGGTTAGGGTTAGGGTTAGGGATGAAAGCACATAGGAGAAAGAGATATTCTTGAATAACTTTTTTTGTGAAGGTCGGAGAGACTTGCAAGTAGGCTCTACCCCACTAAATGGGGTACCGCGCATCGATCGGTACCATCCTTGAGCTTCTCCGACTTTCGGAAGGGTTAGGGTTAGGGTTAGGGATGAAAGCACATAGGAGAAAGAGATATTCTTGAATAACTTTTTTTGTGAAGGTCGGAGAGACTTGCAAGTAGGCTCTACCCCCACTAAATGGGGTAGCGCGCATCGATCGGTACCATCCTTGAGCTTCTCCGACTTTCGGAAGGGTTAGGGTTAGGGTTAGGGATGAAAGCACATAGGAGAAAGAGATATTCTTGAATAACTTTTTTTGTGAAGGTCGGAGAGACTTGCAAGTAGGCTCTACCCCCACTAAATGGGGTTGCGCGCATCGATCGGTACCATCCTTGAGCTTCTCCGACTTTCGGAAGGGTTAGGGTTAGGGTTAGGGATGAAAGCACATAGGAGAAAGAGATATTCTTGAATAACTTTTTTTGTGAAGGTCGGAGAGACTTGGAAAGTGGTTGCATCTGGACTAATTTGGGTCCTGCAGATCGATTGGTACCATCCCCGAGCTTGTACGACCTTCGGAAAAGGTCGACCGACGAAATTCCCCCAAATCTGAGGAGATATTCTTGAATAACTTTTTTTGTGAAGGTCGGAGAGACTTGCAAGTAGGCTCTACCCCCACTAAATGGGGTAGCGCGCATCGATCGGTACCATCCTTGAGCTTCTCCGACTTTCGGAAGGGTTAGGGTTAGGGATGAAAGCACATAGGAGAAAGAGATATTCTTGAATAACTTTTTTTGTGAAGGTCGGAGAGACTTGCAAGTAGGCTCTACCCCACTAAATGGGGTACCGCGCATCGATCGGTACCATCCTTGAGCTTCTCCGACTTTCGGAAGGGTTAGGGTTAGGGTTAGGGATGAAAGCACATAGGAGAAAGAGATATTCTTGAATAACTTTTTTTGTGAAGGTCGGAGAGACTTGCAAGTAGGCTCTACCCCCACTAAATGGGGTAGCGCGCATCGATCGGTACCATCCTTGAGCTTCTCCGACTTTCGGAAGGGTTAGGGTTAGGGTTAGGGATGAAAGCACATAGGAGAAAGAGATATTCTTGAATAACTTTTTTTGTGAAGGTCGGAGAGACTTGGAAAGTGGTTGCATCTGGACTAATTTGGGTCCTGCGGATCGATTGGTACCATCCCCGAGCTTGTACGACCTTCGAAAGAGGTCGACCGACGAAATTCCCCCAAATCTGAGGAGATATTCTTGAATAACTTTTTTTGTGAAGGTCGGAGAGACTTGCAAGTAGGCTCTACCCCCACTAAATGGGGTAGCGCACATCGATCGGTACCATCCTTGAGCTTCTCCGACTTTCGGAAGGGTTAGGGTTAGGGATGAAAGCACATAGGAGAAAGAGATATTCTTGAATAACTTTTTTTGTGAAGGTCGGAGAGACTTGCAAGTAGGCTCTACCCCCACTAAATGGGGTAGCGCGCATCGATCGGTACCATCCTTGAGCTTCTCCGACTTTCGGAAGGGTTAGGGTTAGGGTTAGGGATGAAAGCACATAGGAGAAAGAGATATTCTTGAATAACTTTTTTTGTGAAGGTCGGAGAGACTTGCAAGTAGGCTCTACCCCCACTAAATGGGGTAGCGCGCATCGATCGGTACCATCCTTGAGCTTCTCCGACTTTCGGAAGGGTTAGGGTTAGGGTTAGGGATGAAAGCACATAGGAGAAAGAGATATTCTTGAATAACTTTTTTTGTGAAGGTCGGAGAGACTTGCAAGTAGGCTCTACCCCCACTAAATGGGGTAGCGCGCATCGATCGGTACCATCGTTGAGCTTCTCCGACTTTCGGAAGGGTTAGGGTTAGGGTTAGGGATGAAAGCACATAGGAGAAAGAGATATTCTTGAATAACTTTTTTTGTGAAGGTCGGAGAGACTTGCAAGTAGGCTCTACCCCACTAAATGGGGTACCGCGCATCGATCGGTACCATCCTTGAGCTTCTCCGACTTTCGGAAGGGTTAGGGTTAGGGTTAGGGATGAAAGCACATAGGAGAAAGAGATATTCTTGAATAACTTTTTTTGTGAAGGTCGGAGAGACTTGCAAGTAGGCTCTACCCCCACTAAATGGGGTAGCGCGCATCGATCGGTACCATCCTTGAGCTTCTCCGACTTTCGAAAGGGTTAGGGTTAGGGTTAGGGATGAAAGCACATAGGAGAAAGAGATATTCTTGAATAACTTTTTTTGTGAAGGTCGGAGAGACTTGGAAAGTGGTTGCATCTGGACTAATTTGGGTCCTGCGGATCGATTGGTACCATCCCCGAGCTTGTACGACCTTCGAAAGAGGTCGACCGACGAAATTCCCCCAAATCTGAGGAGATATTCTTGAATAACTTTTTTTGTGAAGGTCGGAGAGACTTGCAAGTAGGCTCTACCCCCACTAAATGGGGTAGCGCGCATCGATCGGTACCATCCTTGAGCTTCTCCGACTTTCGGAAGGGTTAGGGTTAGGGATGAAAGCACATAGGAGAAAGAGATATTCTTGAATAACTTTTTTTGTGAAGGTCGGAGAGACTTGCAAGTAGGCTCTACCCCCACTAAATGGGGTAGCGCGCATCGATCGGTACCATCCTTGAGCTTCTCCGACTTTCGGAAGGGTTAGGGTTAGGGTTAGGGATGAAAGCACATAGGAGAAAGAGATATTCTTGAATAACTTTTTTTGTGAAGGTCGGAGAGACTTGCAAGTAGGCTCTACCCCCACTAAATGGGGTTGCGCGCATCGATCGGTACCATCCTTGAGCTTCTCCGACTTTCGGAAGGGTTAGGGTTAGGGTTAGGGATGAAAGCACATAGGAGAAAGAGATATTCTTGAATAACTTTTTTTGTGAAGGTCGGAGAGACTTGGAAAGTGGTTGCATCTGGACTAATTTGGGTCCTGCAGATCGATTGGTACCATCCCCGAGCTTGTACGACCTTCGGAAAAGGTCGACCGACGAAATTCCCCCAAATCTGAGGAGATATTCTTGAATAACTTTTTTTGTGAAGGTCGGAGAGACTTGCAAGTAGGCTCTACCCCCACTAAATGGGGTAGCGCGCATCGATCGGTACCATCCTTGAGCTTCTCCGACTTTCGGAAGGGTTAGGGTTAGGGTTAGGGATGAAAGCACATAGGAGAAAGAGATATTCTTGAATAACTTTTTTTGTGAAGGTCGGAGAGACTTGCAAGTAGGCTCTACCCCACTAAATGGGGTACCGCGCATCGATCGGTACCATCCTTGAGCTTCTCCGACTTTCGGAAGGGTTAGGGTTAGGGTTAGGGATGAAAGCACATAGGAGAAAGAGATATTCTTGAATAACTTTTTTTGTGAAGGTCGGAGAGACTTGCAAGTAGGCTCTACCCCCACTAAATGGGGTAGCGCGCATCGATCGGTACCATCCTTGAGCTTCTCCGACTTTCGGAAGGGTTAGGGTTAGGGTTAGGGATGAAAGCACATAGGAGAAAGAGATATTCTTGAATAACTTTTTTTGTGAAGGTCGGAGAGACTTGGAAAGTGGTTGCATCTGGACTAATTTGGGTCCTGCGGATCGATTGGTACCATCCCCGAGCTTGTACGACCTTCGAAAGAGGTCGACCGACGAAATTCCCCCAAATCTGAGGAGATATTCTTGAATAACTTTTTTTGTGAAGGTCGGAGAGACTTGCAAGTAGGCTCTACCCCCACTAAATGGGGTAGCGCACATCGATCGGTACCATCCTTGAGCTTCTCCGACTTTCGGAAGGGTTAGGGTTAGGGATGAAAGCACATAGGAGAAAGAGATATTCTTGAATAACTTTTTTTGTGAAGGTCGGAGAGACTTGCAAGTAGGCTCTACCCCCACTAAATGGGGTAGCGCGCATCGATCGGTACCATCCTTGAGCTTCTCCGACTTTCGGAAGGGTTAGGGTTAGGGTTAGGGATGAAAGCACATAGGAGAAAGAGATATTCTTGAATAACTTTTTTTGTGAAGGTCGGAGAGACTTGCAAGTAGGCTCTACCCCCACTAAATGGGGTAGCGCGCATCGATCGGTACCATCCTTGAGCTTCTCCGACTTTCGGAAGGGTTAGGGTTAGGGTTAGGGATGAAAGCACATAGGAGAAAGAGATATTCTTGAATAACTTTTTTTGTGAAGGTCGGAGAGACTTGCAAGTAGGCTCTACCCCCACTAAATGGGGTAGCGCGCATCGATCGGTACCATCGTTGAGCTTCTCCGACTTTCGGAAGGGTTAGGGTTAGGGTTAGGGATGAAAGCACATAGGAGAAAGAGATATTCTTGAATAACTTTTTTTGTGAAGGTCGGAGAGACTTGCAAGTAGGCTCTACCCCACTAAATGGGGTACCGCGCATCGATCGGTACCATCCTTGAGCTTCTCCGACTTTCGGAAGGGTTAGGGTTAGGGTTAGGGATGAAAGCACATAGGAGAAAGAGATATTCTTGAATAACTTTTTTGTGAAGGTCGGAGAGACTTGCAAGTAGGCTCTACCCCCACTAAATGGGGTAGCGCGCATCGATCGGTACCATCCTTGAGCTTCTCCGACTTTCGGAAGGGTTAGGGTTAGGGTTAGGGATGAAAGCACATAGGAGAAAGAGATATTCTTGAATAACTTTTTTTGTGAAGGTCGGAGAGACTTGGAAAGTGGTTGCATCTGGACTAATTTGGGTCCTGCGGATCGATTGGTACCATCCCCGAGCTTGTACGACCTTCGAAAGAGGTCGACCGACGAAATTCCCCCAAATCTGAGGAGATATTCTTGAATAACTTTTTTTGTGAAGGTCGGAGAGACTTGCAAGTAGGCTCTACCCCCACTAAATGGGGTAGCGCGCATCGATCGGTACCATCCTTGAGCTTCTCCGACTTTCGGAAGGGTTAGGGTTAGGGATGAAAGCACATAGGAGAAAGAGATATTCTTGAATAACTTTTTTTGTGAAGGTCGGAGAGACTTGCAAGTAGGCTCTACCCCCACTAAATGGGGTAGCGCGCATCGATCGGTACCATCCTTGAGCTTCTCCGACTTTCGGAAGGGTTAGGGTTAGGGTTAGGGATGAAAGCACATAGGAGAAAGAGATATTCTTGAATAACTTTTTTTGTGAAGGTCGGAGAGACTTGCAAGTAGGCTCTACCCCCACTAAATGGGGTAGCGCGCATCGATCGGTACCATCCTTGAGCTTCTCCGACTTTCGGAAGGGTTAGGGTTAGGGTTAGGGATGAAAGCACATAGGAGAAAGAGATATTCTTGAATAACTTTTTTTGTGAAGGTCGGAGAGACTTGCAAGTAGGCTCTACCCCCACTAAATGGGGTAGCGCGCATCGATCGGTACCATCGTTGAGCTTCTCCGACTTTCGGAAGGGTTAGGGTTAGGGTTAGGGATGAAAGCACATAGGAGAAAGAGATATTCTTGAATAACTTTTTTTGTGAAGGTCGGAGAGACTTGCAAGTAGGCTCTACCCCACTAAATGGGGTACCGCGCATCGATCGGTACCATCCTTGAGCTTCTCCGACTTTCGGAAGGGTTAGGGTTAGGGTTAGGGATGAAAGCACATAGGAGAAAGAGATATTCTTGAATAACTTTTTTTGTGAAGGTCGGAGAGACTTGCAAGTAGGCTCTACCCCCACTAAATGGGGTAGCGCGCATCGATCGGTACCATCCTTGAGCTTCTCCGACTTTCGGAAGGGTTAGGGTTAGGGTTAGGGATGAAAGCACATAGGAGAAAGAGATATTCTTGAATAACTTTTTTTGTGAAGGTCGGAGAGACTTGGAAAGTGGTTGCATCTGGACTAATTTGGGTCCTGCGGATCGATTGGTACCATCCCCGAGCTTGTACGACCTTCGAAAGAGGTCGACCGACGAAATTCCCCCAAATCTGAGGAGATATTCTTGAATAACTTTTTTTGTGAAGGTCGGAGAGACTTGCAAGTAGGCTCTACCCCCACTAAATGGGGTAGCGCACATCGATCGGTACCATCCTTGAGCTTCTCCGACTTTCGGAAGGGTTAGGGTTAGGGATGAAAGCACATAGGAGAAAGAGATATTCTTGAATAACTTTTTTTGTGAAGGTCGGAGAGACTTGCAAGTAGGCTCTACCCCCACTAAATGGGGTAGCGCGCATCGATCGGTACCATCCTTGAGCTTCTCCGACTTTCGGAAGGGTTAGGGTTAGGGTTAGGGATGAAAGCACATAGGAGAAAGAGATATTCTTGAATAACTTTTTTTGTGAAGGTCGGAGAGACTTGCAAGTAGGCTCTACCCCCACTAAATGGGGTAGCGCGCATCGATCGGTACCATCCTTGAGCTTCTCCGACTTTCGGAAGGGTTAGGGTTAGGGTTAGGGATGAAAGCACATAGGAGAAAGAGATATTCTTGAATAACTTTTTTTGTGAAGGTCGGAGAGACTTGCAAGTAGGCTCTACCCCCACTAAATGGGGTAGCGCGCATCGATCGGTACCATCGTTGAGCTTCTCCGACTTTCGGAAGGGTTAGGGTTAGGGTTAGGGATGAAAGCACATAGGAGAAAGAGATATTCTTGAATAACTTTTTTTGTGAAGGTCGGAGAGACTTGCAAGTAGGCTCTACCCCACTAAATGGGGTACCGCGCATCGATCGGTACCATCCTTGAGCTTCTCCGACTTTCGGAAGGGTTAGGGTTAGGGTTAGGGCTGAAAGCACATAGGAGAAAGAGATATTCTTGAATAACTTTTTTTGTGAAGGTCGGAGAGACTTGCAAGTAGGCTCTACCCCCACTAAATGGGGTAGCGCGCATCGATCGGTACCATCCTTGAGCTTCTCCGACTTTCGGAAGGGTTAGGGTTAGGGTTAGGGATGAAAGCACATAGGAGAAAGAGATATTCTTGAATAACTTTTTTTGTGAAGGTCGGAGAGACTTGGAAAGTGGTTGCATCTGGACTAATTTGGGTCCTGCGGATCGATTGGTACCATCCCCGAGCTTGTACGACCTTCGAAAGAGGTCGACCGACGAAATTCCCCCAAATCTGAGGAGATATTCTTGAATAACTTTTTTTGTGAAGGTCGGAGAGACTTGCAAGTAGGCTCTACCCCCACTAAATGGGGTAGCGCGCATCGATCGGTACCATCCTTGAGCTTCTCCGACTTTCGGAAGGGTTAGGGTTAGGGATGAAAGCACATAGGAGAAAGAGATATTCTTGAATAACTTTTTTTGTGAAGGTCGGAGAGACTTGCAAGTAGGCTCTACCCCCACTAAATGGGGTAGCGCGCATCGATCGGTACCATCCTTGAGCTTCTCCGACTTTCGGAAGGGTTAGGGTTAGGGTTAGGGATGAAAGCACATAGGAGAAAGAGATATTCTTGAATAACTTTTTTTGTGAAGGTCGGAGAGACTTGCAAGTAGGCTCTACCCCCACTAAATGGGGTAGCGCGCATCGATCGGTACCATCCTTGAGCTTCTCCGACTTTCGGAAGGGTTAGGGTTAGGGTTAGGGATGAAAGCACATAGGAGAAAGAGATATTCTTGAATAACTTTTTTTGTGAAGGTCGGAGAGACTTGCAAGTAGGCTCTACCCCCACTAAATGGGGTAGCGCGCATCGATCGGTACCATCGTTGAGCTTCTCCGACTTTCGGAAGGGTTAGGGTTAGGGTTAGGGATGAAAGCACATAGGAGAAAGAGATATTCTTGAATAACTTTTTTTGTGAAGGTCGGAGAGACTTGGAAAGTGGTTGCATCTGGACTAATTTGGGTCCTGCGGATCGATTGGTACCATCCCCGAGCTTGTACGACCTTCGGAAGAGGTCGACCGACGAAATTCCCCCAAATCTGAGGAGATATTCTTGAATAACTTTTTTTGTGAAGGTCGGAGAGACTTGCAAGTAGGCTCTACCCCCACTAAATGGGGTAGCGCGCATCGATCGGTACCATCCTTGAGCTTCTCCGACTTTCGGAAGGGTTAGGGTTAGGGTTAGGGATGAAAGCACATAGGAGAAAGAGATATTCTTGAATAACTTTTTTTGTGAAGGTCGGAGAGACTTGCAAGTAGGCTCTACCCCCACTAAATGGAGTTGCGCGCATCGATCGGTACCATCCTTGAGCTTCTCCGACTTTCGGAAGGGTTAGGGTTAGGGTTAGGGATGAAAGCACATAGGAGAAAGAGATATTCTTGAATAACTTTTTTTGTGAAGGTCGGAGAGACTTGCAAGTAGGCTCTACCCCCACTAAATGGGGTAGCGCGCATCGATCGGTACCATCCTTGAGCTTCTCCGACTTTCGGAAGGGTTAGGGTTAGGGTTAGGGATGAAAGCACATAGGAGAAAGAGATATTCTTGAATAACTTTTTTTGTGAAGGTCGGAGAGACTTGCAAGTAGGCTCTACCCCCACTAAATGGGGTTGCGCGCATCGATCGGTACCATCCTTGAGCTTCTCCGACTTTCGGAAGGGTTAGGGTTAGGGTTAGGGATGAAAGCACATAGGAGAAAGAGATATTCTTGAATAACTTTTTTTGTGAAGGTCGGAGAGACTTGCAAGTAGGCTCTACCCCCACTAAATGGGGTTGCGCGCATCGATCGGTACCATCCTTGAGCTTCTCCGACTTTCGGAAGGGTTAGGGTTAGGGTTAGGGATGAAAGCACATAGGAGAAAGAGATATTCTTGAATAACTTTTTTTGTGAAGGTCGGAGAGACTTGCAAGTAGGCTCTACCCCCACTAAATGGGGTTGCGCGCATCGATCGGTACCATCCTTGAGCTTCTCCGACTTTCGGAAGGGTTAGGGTTAGGGTTAGGGATGAAAGCACATAGGAGAAAGAGATATTCTTGAATAACTTTTTTTGTGAAGGTCGGAGAGACTTGGAAAGTGGTTGCATCTGGACTAATTTGGGTCCTGCGGATCGATTGGTACCATCCCCGAGCTTGTACGACCTTCGAAAGAGGTCGACCGACGAAATTCCCCCAAATCTGAGGAGATATTCTTGAATAACTTTTTTTGTGAAGGTCGGAGAGACTTGCAAGTAGGCTCTACCCCCACTAAATGGGGTAGCGCGCATCGATCGGTACCATCCTTGAGCTTCTCCGACTTTCGGAAGGGTTAGGGTTAGGGATGAAAGCACATAGGAGAAAGAGATATTCTTGAATAACTTTTTTTGTGAAGGTCGGAGAGACTTGCAAGTAGGCTCTACCCCCACTAAATGGGGTAGCGCGCATCGATCGGTACCATCCTTGAGCTTCTCCGACTTTCGGAAGGGTTAGGGTTAGGGTTAGGGATGAAAGCACATAGGAGAAAGAGATATTCTTGAATAACTTTTTTTGTGAAGGTCGGAGAGACTTGCAAGTAGGCTCTACCCCCACTAAATGGGGTAGCGCGCATCGATCGGTACCATCCTTGAGCTTCTCCGACTTTCGGAAGGGTTAGGGTTAGGGTTAGGGATGAAAGCACATAGGAGAAAGAGATATTCTTGAATAACTTTTTTTGTGAAGGTCGGAGAGACTTGCAAGTAGGCTCTACCCCCACTAAATGGGGTAGCGCGCATCGATCGGTACCATCGTTGAGCTTCTCCGACTTTCGGAAGGGTTAGGGTTAGGGTTAGGGATGAAAGCACATAGGAGAAAGAGATATTCTTGAATAACTTTTTTTGTGAAGGTCGGAGAGACTTGGAAAGTGGTTGCATCTGGACTAATTTGGGTCCTGCAGATCGATTGGTACCATCCCCGAGCTTGTACGACCTTCGGAAAAGGTCGACCGACGAAATTCCCCCAAATCTGAGGAGATATTCTTGAATAACTTTTTTTGTGAAGGTCGGAGAGACTTGCAAGTAGGCTCTACCCCCACTAAATGGGGTAGCGCGCATCGATCGGTACCATCCTTGAGCTTCTCCGACTTTCGGAAGGGTTAGGGTTAGGGATGAAAGCACATAGGAGAAAGAGATATTCTTGAATAACTTTTTTTGTGAAGGTCGGAGAGACTTGCAAGTAGGCTCTACCCCACTAAATGGGGTACCGCGCATCGATCGGTACCATCCTTGAGCTTCTCCGACTTTCGGAAGGGTTAGGGTTAGGGTTAGGGATGAAAGCACATAGGAGAAAGAGATATTCTTGAATAACTTTTTTTGTGAAGGTCGGAGAGACTTGCAAGTAGGCTCTACCCCCACTAAATGGGGTAGCGCGCATCGATCGGTACCATCCTTGAGCTTCTCCGACTTTCGGAAGGGTTAGGGTTAGGGTTAGGGATGAAAGCACATAGGAGAAAGAGATATTCTTGAATAACTTTTTTTGTGAAGGTCGGAGAGACTTGGAAAGTGGTTGCATCTGGACTAATTTGGGTCCTGCGGATCGATTGGTACCATCCCCGAGCTTGTACGACCTTCGAAAGAGGTCGACCGACGAAATTCCCCCAAATCTGAGGAGATATTCTTGAATAACTTTTTTTGTGAAGGTCGGAGAGACTTGCAAGTAGGCTCTACCCCCACTAAATGGGGTAGCGCGCATCGATCGGTACCATCCTTGAGCTTCTCCGACTTTCGGAAGGGTTAGGGTTAGGGATGAAAGCACATAGGAGAAAGAGATATTCTTGAATAACTTTTTTTGTGAAGGTCGGAGAGACTTGCAAGTAGGCTCTACCCCCACTAAATGGGGTAGCGCGCATCGATCGGTACCATCCTTGAGCTTCTCCGACTTTCGGAAGGGTTAGGGTTAGGGTTAGGGATGAAAGCACATAGGAGAAAGAGATATTCTTGAATAACTTTTTTTGTGAAGGTCGGAGAGACTTGCAAGTAGGCTCTACCCCCACTAAATGGGGTTGCGCGCATCGATCGGTACCATCCTTGAGCTTCTCCGACTTTCGGAAGGGTTAGGGTTAGGGTTAGGGATGAAAGCACATAGGAGAAAGAGATATTCTTGAATAACTTTTTTTGTGAAGGTCGGAGAGACTTGGAAAGTGGTTGCATCTGGACTAATTTGGGTCCTGCAGATCGATTGGTACCATCCCCGAGCTTGTACGACCTTCGGAAAAGGTCGACCGACGAAATTCCCCCAAATCTGAGGAGATATTCTTGAATAACTTTTTTTGTGAAGGTCGGAGAGACTTGCAAGTAGGCTCTACCCCCACTAAATGGGGTAGCGCATATCGATCGGTACCATCCTTGAGCTTCTCCGACTTTCGGAAGGGTTAGGGTTAGGGTTAGGGATGAAAGCACATAGGAGAAAGAGATATTCTTGAATAACTTTTTTTGTGAAGGTCGGAGAGACTTGCAAGTAGGCTCTACCCCACTAAATGGGGTACCGCGCATCGATCGGTACCATCCTTGAGCTTCTCCGACTTTCGGAAGGGTTAGGGTTAGGGTTAGGGATGAAAGCACATAGGAGAAAGAGATATTCTTGAATAACTTTTTTTGTGAAGGTCGGAGAGACTTGCAAGTAGGCTCTACCCCCACTAAATGGGGTAGCGCGCATCGATCGGTACCATCCTTGAGCTTCTCCGACTTTCGGAAGGGTTAGGGTTAGGGTTAGGGATGAAAGCACATAGGAGAAAGAGATATTCTTGAATAACTTTTTTTGTGAAGGTCGGAGAGACTTGGAAAGTGGTTGCATCTGGACTAATTTGGGTCCTGCGGATCGATTGGTACCATCCCCGAGCTTGTACGACCTTCGAAAGAGGTCGACCGACGAAATTCCCCCAAATCTGAGGAGATATTCTTGAATAACTTTTTTTGTGAAGGTCGGAGAGACTTGCAAGTAGGCTCTACCCCCACTAAATGGGGTAGCGCACATCGATCGGTACCATCCTTGAGCTTCTCCGACTTTCGGAAGGGTTAGGGTTAGGGATGAAAGCACATAGGAGAAAGAGATATTCTTGAATAACTTTTTTTGTGAAGGTCGGAGAGACTTGCAAGTAGGCTCTACCCCCACTAAATGGGGTAACGCGCATCGATCGGTACCATCCTTGAGCTTCTCCGACTTTCGGAAGGGTTAGGGTTAGGGTTAGGGATGAAAGCACATAGGAGAAAGAGATATTCTTGAATAACTTTTTTTGTGAAGGTTGGAGAGACTTGCAAGTAGGCTCTACCCCCACTAAATGGGGTAGCGCGCATCGATCGGTACCATCCTTGAGCTTCTCCGACTTTCGGAAGGGTTAGGGTTAGGGTTAGGGATGAAAGCACATAGGAGAAAGAGATATTCTTGAATAACTTTTTTTGTGAAGGTCGGAGAGACTTGCAAGTAGGCTCTACCCCCACTAAATGGGGTAGCGCGCATCGATCGGTACCATCGTTGAGCTTCTCCGACTTTCGGAAGGGTTAGGGTTAGGGTTAGGGATGAAAGCACATAGGAGAAAGAGATATTCTTGAATAACTTTTTTTGTGAAGGTCGGAGAGACTTGCAAGTAGGCTCTACCCCACTAAATGGGGTACCGCGCATCGATCGGTACCATCCTTGAGCTTCTCCGACTTTCGGAAGGGTTAGGGTTAGGGTTAGGGATGAAAGCACATAGGAGAAAGAGATATTCTTGAATAACTTTTTTTGTGAAGGTCGGAGAGACTTGCAAGTAGGCTCTACCCCCACTAAATGGGGTAGCGCGCATCGATCGGTACCATCCTTGAGCTTCTCCGACTTTCGGAAGGGTTAGGGTTAGGGTTAGGGATGAAAGCACATAGGAGAAAGAGATATTCTTGAATAACTTTTTTTGTGAAGGTCGGAGAGACTTGGAAAGTGGTTGCATCTGCACTAATTTGGGTCCTGCGGATCGATTGGTACCATCCCCGAGCTTGTACGACCTTCGAAAGAGGTCGACCGACGAAATTCCCCCAAATCTGAGGAGATATTCTTGAATAACTTTTTTTGTGAAGGTCGGAGAGACTTGCAAGTAGGCTCTACCCCCACTAAATGGGGTAGCGCGCATCGATCGGTACCATCCTTGAGCTTCTCCGACTTTCGGAAGGGTTAGGGTTAGGGATGAAAGCACATAGGAGAAAGAGATATTCTTGAATAACTTTTTTTGTGAAGGTCGGAGAGACTTGCAAGTAGGCTCTACCCCCACTAAATGGGGTAGCGCGCATCGATCGGTACCATCCTTGAGCTTCTCCGACTTTCGGAAGGGTTAGGGTTAGGGTTAGGGATGAAAGCACATAGGAGAAAGAGATATTCTTGAATAACTTTTTTTGTGAAGGTCGGAGAGACTTGCAAGTAGGCTCTACCCCCACTAAATGGGGTAGCGCGCATCGATCGGTACCATCCTTGAGCTTCTCCGACTTTCGGAAGGGTTAGGGTTAGGGTTAGGGATGAAAGCACATAGGAGAAAGAGATATTCTTGAATAACTTTTTTTGTGAAGGTCGGAGAGACTTGCAAGTAGGCTCTACCCCCACTAAATGGGGTAGCGCGCATCGATCGGTACCATCGTTGAGCTTCTCCGACTTTCGGAAGGGTTAGGGTTAGGGTTAGGGATGAAAGCACATAGGAGAAAGAGATATTCTTGAATAACTTTTTTTGTGAAGGTCGGAGAGACTTGGAAAGTGGTTGCATCTGGACTAATTTGGGTCCTGCGGATCGATTGGTACCATCCGCGAGCTTGTACGACCTTCGGAAGAGGTCGACCGACGAAATTCCCCCAAATCTGAGGAGATATTCTTGAATAACTTTTTTTGTGAAGGTCGGAGAGACTTGCAAGTAGGCTCTACCCCCACTAAATGGGGTAGCGCGCATCGATCGGTACCATCCTTGAGCTTCTCCGACTTTCGGAAGGGTTAGGGTTAGGGTTAGGGATGAAAGCACATAGGAGAAAGAGATATTCTTGAATAACTTTTTTTGTGAAGGTCGGAGAGACTTGCAAGTAGGCTCTACCCCCACTAAATGGAGTTGCGCGCATCGATCGGTACCATCCTTGAGCTTCTCCGACTTTCGGAAGGGTTAGGGTTAGGGTTAGGGATGAAAGCACATAGGAGAAAGAGATATTCTTGAATAACTTTTTTTGTGAAGGTCGGAGAGACTTGCAAGTAGGCTCTACACCCACTAAATGGGGTAGCGCGCATCGATCGGTACCATCCTTGAGCTTCTCCGACTTTCGGAAGGGTTAGGGTTAGGGTTAGGGATGAAAGCACATAGGAGAAAGAGATATTCTTGAATAACTTTTTTTGTGAAGGTCGGAGAGACTTGGAAAGTGGTTGCATCTGGACTAATTTGGGTCCTGCAGATCGATTGGTACCATCCCCGAGCTTGTACGACCTTCGGAAGAGGTCGACCGACGAAATTCCCCCAAATCTGAGGAGATATTCTTGAATAACTTTTTTTGTGAAGGTCGGAGAGACTTGCAAGTAGGCTCTACCCCCACTAAATGGGGTAGCGCGCATCGATCGGTACTATCCTTGAGCTTCTCCGACTTTCGGAAGGGTTAGGGTTAGGGTTAGGGATGAAAGCACATAGGAGAAAGAGATATTCTTGAATAACTTTTTTTGTGAAGGTCGGAGAGACTTGGAAAGTGGTTGCATCTGGACTAATTTGGGTCCTGCGGATCGATTGGTACCATCCCCGAGCTTGTACGACCTTCGGAAGAGGTCGACCGACGAAATTTCCCCAAATCTGAGGAGATATTCTTGAATAACTTTTTTTGTGAAGGTCGGAGAGACTTGCAAGTAGGCTCTACCCCCACTAAATGGGGTAGCGCGCATCGATCGGTACCATCCTTGAGCTTCTCCGACTTTCGGAAGGGTTAGGGTTAGGGTTAGGGATGAAAGCACATAGGAGAAAGAGATATTCTTGAATAACTTTTTTTGTGAAGGTCGGAGAGACTTGGAAAGTGGTTGCATCTGGACTAATTTGGGTCCTGCAGATCGATTGGTACCATCCCCGAGCTTGTACGACCTTCGGAAGAGGTCGACCGACGAAATTCCCCCAAATCTGAGGAGATATTCTTGAATAACTTTTTTTGTGAAGGTCGGAGAGACTTGCAAGTAGGCTCTACCCCCACTAAATGGGGTAGCGCGCATCGATCGGTACCATCCTTGAGCTTCTCCGACTTTCGGAAGGGTTAGGGTTAGGGTTAGGGATGAAAGCACATAGGAGAAAGAGATATTCTTGAATAACTTTTTTTGTGAAGGTCGGAGAGACTTGCAAGTAGGCTCTACCCCCACTAAATGGGGTTGCGCGCATCGATCGGTACCATCCTTGAGCTTCTCCGACTTTCGGAAGGGTTAGGGTTAGGGTTAGGGATGAAAGCACATAGGAGAAAGATATTCTTGAATAACTTTTTTTGTGAAGGTCGGAGAGACTTGGAAAGTGGTTGCATCTGGACTAATTTGGGTCCTGCGGATCGATTGGTACCATCCCCGAGCTTGTACGACCTTCGAAAGAGGTCGACCGACGAAATTCCCCCAAATCTGAGGAGATATTCTTGAATAACTTTTTTTGTGAAGGTCGGAGAGACTTGCAAGTAGGCTCTACCCCCACTAAATGGGGTAGCTCGCATCGATCGGTACTATCCTTGAGCTTCTCCGACTTTCGGAAGGGTTAGGGTTAGGGTTAGGGATGAAAGCACATAGGAGAAAGAGATATTCTTGAATAACTTTTTTTGTGAAGGTCGGAGAGACTTGCAAGTAGGCTCTACCCCCACTAAATGGGGTTGCGCGCATCGATCGGTACCATCCTTGAGCTTCTCCGACTTTCGGAAGAGTTAGGGTTAGGGATGAAAGCACATAGGAGAAAGAGATATTCTTGAATAACTTTTTTTGTGAAGGTCGGAGAGACTTGCAAGTAGGCTCTACCCCCACTAAATGGGGTAGCGCGCATCGATCGGTACCATCCTTGAGCTTCTCCGACTTTCGGAAGGGTTAGGGTTAGGGTTAGGGATGAAAGCACATAGGAGAAAGAGATATTCTTGAATAACTTTTTTTGTGAAGGTCGGAGAGACTTGCAAGTAGGCTCTACCCCCACTAAATGGAGTTGCGCGCATCGATCGGTACCATCCTTGAGCTTCTCCGACTTTCGGAAGGGTTAGGGTTAGGGTTAGGGATGAAAGCACATAGGAGAAAGAGATATTCTTGAATAACTTTTTTTGTGAAGGTCGGAGAGACTTGCAAGTAGGCTCTACCCCCACTAAATGGGGTAGCGCGCATCGATCGGTACCATCCTTGAGCTTCTCCGACTTTCGGAAGGGTTAGGGTTAGGGTTAGGGATGAAAGCACATAGGAGAAAGAGATATTCTTGAATAACTTTTTTTGTGAAGGTCGGAGAGACTTGGAAAGTGGTTGCATCTGGACTAATTTGGGTCCTGCAGATCGATTGGTACCATCCCCGAGCTTGTACGACCTTCGGAAGAGGTCGACCGACGAAATTCCCCCAAATCTGAGGAGATATTCTTGAATAACTTTTTTTGTGAAGGTCGGAGAGACTTGCAAGTAGGCTCTACCCCCACTAAATGGGGTAGCGCGCATCGATCGGTACTATCCTTGAGCTTCTCCGACTTTCGGAAGGGTTAGGGTTAGGGTTAGGGATGAAAGCACATAGGAGAAAGAGATATTCTTGAATAACTTTTTTTGTGAAGGTCGGAGAGACTTGGAAAGTGGTTGCATCTGGACTAATTTGGGTCCTGCGGATCGATTGGTACCATCCCCGAGCTTGTACGACCTTCGGAAGAGGTCGACCGACGAAATTCCCCCAAATCTGAGGAGATATTCTTGAATAACTTTTTTTGTGAAGGTCGGAGAGACTTGCAAGTAGGCTCTACCCCCACTAAATGGGGTAGCGCGCATCGATCGGTACCATCCTTGAGCTTCTCCGACTTTCGGAAGGGTTAGGGTTAGGGTTAGGGATGAAAGCACATAGGAGAAAGAGATATTCTTGAATAACTTTTTTTGTGAAGGTCGGAGAGACTTGGAAAGTGGTTGCATCTGGACTAATTTGGGTCCTGCAGATCGATTGGTACCATCCCCGAGCTTGTACGACCTTCGGAAGAGGTCGACCGACGAAATTCCCCCAAATCTGAGGAGATATTCTTGAATAACTTTTTTTGTGAAGGTCGGAGAGACTTGCAAGTAGGCTCTACCCCCACTAAATGGGGTAGCGCGCATCGATCGGTACTATCCTTGAGCTTCTCCGACTTTCGGAAGGGTTAGGGTTAGGGTTAGGGATGAAAGCACATAGGAGAAAGAGATATTCTTGAATAACTTTTTTTGTGAAGGTCGGAGAGACTTGGAAAGTGGTTGCATCTGGACTAATTTGGGTCCTGCGGATCGATTGGTACCATCCCCGAGCTTGTACGACCTTCGGAAGAGGTCGACCGACGAAATTTCCCCAAATCTGAGGAGATATTCTTGAATAACTTTTTTTGTGAAGGTCGGAGAGACTTGCAAGTAGGCTCTACCCCCACTAAATGGGGTAGCGCGCATCGATCGGTACCATCCTTGAGCTTCTCCGACTTTCGGAAGGGTTAGGGTTAGGGTTAGGGATGAAAGCACATAGGAGAAAGAGATATTCTTGAATAACTTTTTTTGTGAAGGTCGGAGAGACTTGGAAAGTGGTTGCATCTGGACTAATTTGGGTCCTGCAGATCGATTGGTACCATCCCCGAGCTTGTACGACCTTCGGAAGAGGTCGACCGACGAAATTCCCCCAAATCTGAGGAGATATTCTTGAATAACTTTTTTTGTGAAGGTCGGAGAGACTTGCAAGTAGGCTCTACCCCCACTAAATGGGGTAGCGCGCATCGATCGGTACCATCCTTGAGCTTCTCCGACTTTCGGAAGGGTTAGGGTTAGGGTTAGGGATGAAAGCACATAGGAGAAAGAGATATTCTTGAATAACTTTTTTTGTGAAGGTCGGAGAGACTTGCAAGTAGGCTCTACCCCCACTAAATGGGGTTGCGCGCATCGATCGGTACCATCCTTGAGCTTCTCCGACTTTCGGAAGGGTTAGGGTTAGGGTTAGGGATGAAAGCACATAGGAGAAAGATATTCTTGAATAACTTTTTTTGTGAAGGTCGGAGAGACTTGGAAAGTGGTTGCATCTGGACTAATTTGGGTCCTGCGGATCGATTGGTACCATCCCCGAGCTTGTACGACCTTCGAAAGAGGTCGACCGACGAAATTCCCCCAAATCTGAGGAGATATTCTTGAATAACTTTTTTTGTGAAGGTCGGAGAGACTTGCAAGTAGGCTCTACCCCCACTAAATGGGGTAGCTCGCATCGATCGGTACTATCCTTGAGCTTCTCCGACTTTCGGAAGGGTTAGGGTTAGGGTTAGGGATGAAAGCACATAGGAGAAAGAGATATTCTTGAATAACTTTTTTTGTGAAGGTCGGAGAGACTTGCAAGTAGGCTCTACCCCCACTAAATGGGGTTGCGCGCATCGATCGGTACCATCCTTGAGCTTCTCCGACTTTCGGAAGAGTTAGGGTTAGGGATGAAAGCACATAGGAGAAAGAGATATTCTTGAATAACTTTTTTTGTGAAGGTCGGAGAGACTTGCAAGTAGGCTCTACCCCCACTAAATGGGGTAGCGCGCATCGATCGGTACCATCCTTGAGCTTCTCCGACTTTCGGAAGGGTTAGGGTTAGGGTTAGGGATGAAAGCACATAGGAGAAAGAGATATTCTTGAATAACTTTTTTTGTGAAGGTCGGAGAGACTTGCAAGTAGGCTCTACCCCCACTAAATGGAGTTGCGCGCATCGATCGGTACCATCCTTGAGCTTCTCCGACTTTCGGAAGGGTTAGGGTTAGGGTTAGGGATGAAAGCACATAGGAGAAAGAGATATTCTTGAATAACTTTTTTTGTGAAGGTCGGAGAGACTTGCAAGTAGGCTCTACCCCCACTAAATGGGGTAGCGCGCATCGATCGGTACCATCCTTGAGCTTCTCCGACTTTCGGAAGGGTTAGGGTTAGGGTTAGGGATGAAAGCACATAGGAGAAAGAGATATTCTTGAATAACTTTTTTTGTGAAGGTCGGAGAGACTTGGAAAGTGGTTGCATCTGGACTAATTTGGGTCCTGCAGATCGATTGGTACCATCCCCGAGCTTGTACGACCTTCGGAAGAGGTCGACCGACGAAATTCCCCCAAATCTGAGGAGATATTCTTGAATAACTTTTTTTGTGAAGGTCGGAGAGACTTGCAAGTAGGCTCTACCCCCACTAAATGGGGTAGCGCGCATCGATCGGTACTATCCTTGAGCTTCTCCGACTTTCGGAAGGGTTAGGGTTAGGGTTAGGGATGAAAGCACATAGGAGAAAGAGATATTCTTGAATAACTTTTTTTGTGAAGGTCGGAGAGACTTGGAAAGTGGTTGCATCTGGACTAATTTGGGTCCTGCGGATCGATTGGTACCATCCCCGAGCTTGTACGACCTTCGGAAGAGGTCGACCGACGAAATTCCCCCAAATCTGAGGAGATATTCTTGAATAACTTTTTTTGTGAAGGTCGGAGAGACTTGCAAGTAGGCTCTACCCCCACTAAATGGGGTAGCGCGCATCGATCGGTACCATCCTTGAGCTTCTCCGACTTTCGGAAGGGTTAGGGTTAGGGTTAGGGATGAAAGCACATAGGAGAAAGAGATATTCTTGAATAACTTTTTTTGTGAAGGTCGGAGAGACTTGGAAAGTGGTTGCATCTGGACTAATTTGGGTCCTGCGGATCGATTGGTACCATCCCCGAGCTTGTACGACCTTCGGAAGAGGTCGACCGACGAAATTCCCCCAAATCTGAGGAGATATTCTTGAATAACTTTTTTTGTGAAGGTCGGAGAGACTTGCAAGTAGGCTCTACCCCCACTAAATGGGGTAGCGCGCATCGATCGGTACCATCCTTGAGCTTCTCCGACTTTCGGAAGGGTTAGGGTTAGGGTTAGGGATGAAAGCACATAGGAGAAAGAGATATTCTTGAATAACTTTTTTTGTGAAGGTCGGAGAGACTTGCAAGTAGGCTCTACCCCCACTAAATGGGGTTGCGCGCATCGATCGGTACCATCCTTGAGCTTCTCCGACTTTCGGAAGGGTTAGGGTTAGGGTTAGGGATGAAAGCACATAGGAGAAAGAGATATTCTTGAATAACTTTTTTTGTGAAGGTCGGAGAGACTTGGAAAGTGGTTGCATCTGGACTAATTTGGGTCCTGCGGATCGATTGGTACCATCCCCGAGCTTGTACGACCTTCGGAAGAGGTCGACCGACGAAATTCCCCCAAATCTGAGGAGATATTCTTGAATAACTTTTTTTGTGAAGGTCGGAGAGACTTGCAAGTAGGCTCTACCCCCACTAAATGGGGTAGCGCGCATCGATCGGTACCATCCTTGAGCTTCTCCGACTTTCGGAAGGGTTAGGGTTAGGGTTAGGGATGAAAGCACATAGGAGAAAGAGATATTCTTGAATAACTTTTTTTGTGAAGGTCGGAGAGACTTGGAAAGTGGTTGCATCTGGACTAATTTGGGTCCTGCAGATCGATTGGTACCATCCCCGAGCTTGTACGACCTTCGGAAGAGGTCGACCGACGAAATTCCCCCAAATCTGAGGAGATATTCTTGAATAACTTTTTTTGTGAAGGTCGGAGAGACTTGCAAGTAGGCTCTACCCCCACTAAATGGGGTAGCGCGCATCGATCGGTACCATCCTTGAGCTTCTCCGACTTTCGGAAGGGTTAGGGTTAGGGTTAGGGATGAAAGCACATAGGAGAAAGAGATATTCTTGAATAACTTTTTTTGTGAAGGTCGGAGAGACTTGCAAGTAGGCTCTACCCCCACTAAATGGGGTTGCGCGCATCGATCGGTACCATCCTTGAGCTTCTCCGACTTTCGGAAGGGTTAGGGTTAGGGTTAGGGATGAAAGCACATAGGAGAAAGATATTCTTGAATAACTTTTTTTGTGAAGGTCGGAGAGACTTGGAAAGTGGTTGCATCTGGACTAATTTGGGTCCTGCGGATCGATTGGTACCATCCCCGAGCTTGTACGACCTTCGAAAGAGGTCGACCGACGAAATTCCCCCAAATCTGAGGAGATATTCTTGAATAACTTTTTTTGTGAAGGTCGGAGAGACTTGCAAGTAGGCTCTACCCCCACTAAATGGGGTAGCGCGCATCGATCGGTACTATCCTTGAGCTTCTCCGACTTTCGGAAGGGTTAGGGTTAGGGTTAGGGATGAAAGCACATAGGAGAAAGAGATATTCTTGAATAACTTTTTTTGTGAAGGTCGGAGAGACTTGCAAGTAGGCTCTACCCCCACTAAATGGGGTTGCGCGCATCGATCGGTACCATCCTTGAGCTTCTCCGACTTTCGGAAGAGTTAGGGTTAGGGATGAAAGCACATAGGAGAAAGAGATATTCTTGAATAACTTTTTTTGTGAAGGTCGGAGAGACTTGCAAGTAGGCTCTACCCCCACTAAATGGGGTAGCGCGCATCGATCGGTACCATCCTTGAGCTTCTCCGACTTTCGGAAGGGTTAGGGTTAGGGTTAGGGATGAAAGCACATAGGAGAAAGAGATATTCTTGAATAACTTTTTTTGTGAAGGTCGGAGAGACTTGCAAGTAGGCTCTACCCCCACTAAATGGAGTTGCGCGCATCGATCGGTACCATCCTTGAGCTTCTCCGACTTTCGGAAGGGTTAGGGTTAGGGTTAGGGATGAAAGCACATAGGAGAAAGAGATATTCTTGAATAACTTTTTTTGTGAAGGTCGGAGAGACTTGCAAGTAGGCTCTACCCCCACTAAATGGGGTAGCGCGCATCGATCGGTACCATCCTTGAGCTTCTCCGACTTTCGGAAGGGTTAGGGTTAGGGTTAGGGATGAAAGCACATAGGAGAAAGAGATATTCTTGAATAACTTTTTTTGTGAAGGTCGGAGGGACTTGGAAAGTGGTTGCATCTGGACTAATTTGGGTCCTGCAGATCGATTGGTACCATCCCCGAGCTTGTACGACCTTCGGAAGAGGTCGACCGACGAAATTCCCCCAAATCTGAGGAGATATTCTTGAATAACTTTTTTTGTGAAGGTCGGAGAGACTTGCAAGTAGGCTCTACCCCCACTAAATGGGGTAGCGCGCATCGATCGGTACCATCCTTGAGCTTCTCCGACTTTCGGAAGGGTTAGGGTTAGGGTTAGGGATGAAAGCACATAGGAGAAAGAGATATTCTTGAATAACTTTTTTTGTGAAGGTCGGAGAGACTTGGAAAGTGGTTGCATCTGGACTAATTTGGGTCCTGCAGATCGATTGGTACCATCCCCGAGCTTGTACGACCTTCGGAAGAGGTCGACCGACGAAATTCCCCCAAATCTGAGGAGATATTCTTGAATAACTTTTTTTGTGAAGGTCGGAGAGACTTGCAAGTAGGCTCTACCCCCACTAAATGGGGTAGCGCGCATCGATCGGTACCATCCTTGAGCTTCTCCGACTTTCGGAAGGGTTAGGGTTAGGGTTAGGGATGAAAGCACATAGGAGAAAGAGATATTCTTGAATAACCTTTTTTGTGAAGGTCGGAGAGACTTGGAAAGTGGTTGCATCTGGACTAATTTGGGTCCTGCAGATCGATTGGTACCATCCCCGAGCTTGTACGACCTTCGGAAGAGGTCGACCGACGAAATTCCCCCAAATCTGAGGAGATATTCTTGAATAACTTTTTTTGTGAAGGTCGGAGAGACTTGCAAGTAGGCTCTACCCCCACTAAATGGGGTAGCGCGCATCGATCGGTACCATCCTTGAGCTTCTCCGACTTTCGGAAGGGTTAGGGTTAGGGTTAGGGATGAAAGCACATAGGAGAAAGAGATATTCTTGAATAACTTTTTTTGTGAAGGTCGGAGAGACTTGCAAGTAGGCTCTACCCCCACTAAATGGGGTTGCGCGCATCGATCGGTACCATCCTTGAGCTTCTCCGACTTTCGGAAGGGTTAGGGTTAGGGTTAGGGATGAAAGCACATAGGAGAAAGATATTCTTGAATAACTTTTTTTGTGAAGGTCGGAGAGACTTGGAAAGTGGTTGCATCTGGACTAATTTGGGTCCTGCGGATCGATTGGTACCATCCCCGAGCTTGTACGACCTTCGAAAGAGGTCGACCGACGAAATTCCCCCAAATCTGAGGAGATATTCTTGAATAACTTTTTTTGTGAAGGTCGGAGAGACTTGCAAGTAGGCTCTACCCCCACTAAATGGGGTAGCGCGCATCGATCGGTACTATCCTTGAGCTTCTCCGACTTTCGGAAGGGTTAGGGTTAGGGTTAGGGATGAAAGCACATAGGAGAAAGAGATATTCTTGAATAACTTTTTTTGTGAAGGTCGGAGAGACTTGCAAGTAGGCTCTACCCCCACTAAATGGGGTTGCGCGCATCGATCGGTACCATCCTTGAGCTTCTCCGACTTTCGGAAGAGTTAGGGTTAGGGATGAAAGCACATAGGAGAAAGAGATATTCTTGAATAACTTTTTTTGTGAAGGTCGGAGAGACTTGCAAGTAGGCTCTACCCCCACTAAATGGGGTAGCGCGCATCGATCGGTACCATCCTTGAGCTTCTCCGACTTTCGGAAGGGTTAGGGTTAGGGTTAGGGATGAAAGCACATAGGAGAAAGAGATATTCTTGAATAACTTTTTTTGTGAAGGTCGGAGAGACTTGCAAGTAGGCTCTACCCCCACTAAATGGAGTTGCGCGCATCGATCGGTACCATCCTTGAGCTTCTCCGACTTTCGGAAGGGTTAGGGTTAGGGTTAGGGATGAAAGCACATAGGAGAAAGAGATATTCTTGAATAACTTTTTTTGTGAAGGTCGGAGAGACTTGCAAGTAGGCTCTACCCCCACTAAATGGGGTAGCGCGCATCGATCGGTACCATCCTTGAGCTTCTCCGACTTTCGGAAGGGTTAGGGTTAGGGTTAGGGATGAAAGCACATAGGAGAAAGAGATATTCTTGAATAACTTTTTTTGTGAAGGTCGGAGGGACTTGGAAAGTGGTTGCATCTGGACTAATTTGGGTCCTGCAGATCGATTGGTACCATCCCCGAGCTTGTACGACCTTCGGAAGAGGTCGACCGACGAAATTCCCCCAAATCTGAGGAGATATTCTTGAATAACTTTTTTTGTGAAGGTCGGAGAGACTTGCAAGTAGGCTCTACCCCCACTAAATGGGGTAGCGCGCATCGATCGGTACTATCCTTGAGCTTCTCCGACTTTCGGAAGGGTTAGGGTTAGGGTTAGGGATGAAAGCACATAGGAGAAAGAGATATTCTTGAATAACTTTTTTTGTGAAGGTCGGAGAGACTTGGAAAGTGGTTGCATCTGGACTAATTTGGGTCCTGCGGATCGATTGGTACCATCCCCGAGCTTGTACGACCTTCGGAAGAGGTCGACCGACGAAATTCCCCCAAATCTGAGGAGATATTCTTGAATAACTTTTTTTGTGAAGGTCGGAGAGACTTGCAAGTAGGCTCTACCCCCACTAAATGGGGTAGCGCGCATCGATCGGTACCATCCTTGAGCTTCTCCGACTTTCGGAAGGGTTAGGGTTAGGGTTAGGGATGAAAGCACATAGGAGAAAGAGATATTCTTGAATAACTTTTTTTGTGAAGGTCGGAGAGACTTGGAAAGTGGTTGCATCTGGACTAATTTGGGTCCTGCGGATCGATTGGTACCATCCCCGAGCTTGTACGACCTTCGGAAGAGGTCGACCGACGAAATTCCCCCAAATCTGAGGAGATATTCTTGAATAACTTTTTTTGTGAAGGTCGGAGAGACTTGCAAGTAGGCTCTACCCCCACTAAATGGGGTAGCGCGCATCGATCGGTACCATCCTTGAGCTTCTCCGACTTTCGGAAGGGTTAGGGTTAGGGTTAGGGATGAAAGCACATAGGAGAAAGAGATATTCTTGAATAACTTTTTTTGTGAAGGTCGGAGAGACTTGCAAGTAGGCTCTACCCCCACTAAATGGGGTTGCGCGCATCGATCGGTACCATCCTTGAGCTTCTCCGACTTTCGGAAGGGTTAGGGTTAGGGTTAGGGATGAAAGCACATAGGAGAAAGATATTCTTGAATAACTTTTTTTGTGAAGGTCGGAGAGACTTGGAAAGTGGTTGCATCTGGACTAATTTGGGTCCTGCGGATCGATTGGTACCATCCCCGAGCTTGTACGACCTTCGAAAGAGGTCGACCGACGAAATTCCCCCAAATCTGAGGAGATATTCTTGAATAACTTTTTTTGTGAAGGTCGGAGAGACTTGCAAGTAGGCTCTATCCCCACTAAATGGGGTAGCGCGCATCGATCGGTACCATCCTTGAGCTTCTCCGACTTTCGGAAGGGTTAGGGTTAGGGTTAGGGATGAAAGCACATAGGAGAAAGAGATATTCTTGAATAACTTTTTTTGTGAAGGTTGGAGAGACTTGCAAGTAGGCTCTACCCCCACTAAATGGGGTTGCGCGCATCGATCGGTACCATCCTTGAGCTTCTCCGACTTTCGGAAGAGTTAGGGTTAGGGATGAAAGCACATAGGAGAAAGAGATATTCTTGAATAACTTTTTTTGTGAAGGTCGGAGAGACTTGCAAGTAGGCTCTACCCCCACTAAATGGGGTAGCGCGCATCGATCGGTACCATCCTTGAGCTTCTCCGACTTTCGGAAGGGTTAGGGTTAGGGTTAGGGATGAAAGCACATAGGAGAAAGAGATATTCTTGAATAACTTTTTTTGTAAAGGTCGGAGAGACTTGCAAGTAGGCTCTACCCCCACTAAATGGGGTTGCGCGCATCGATCGGTACCATCCTTGAGCTTCTCCGACTTTCGGAAGGGTTAGGGTTAGGGATGAAAGCACATAGGAGAAAGAGATATTCTTGAATAACTTTTTTTGTGAAGGTCGGAGAGACTTGAAAAGTGGTTGCATCTGGACTAATTTGGGTCCTGCGGATCGATTGGTACCATCCCCGAGCTTGTACGACCTTCGGAAGAGGTCGACCGACGAAATTCCCCCAAATCTGAGGAGATATTCTTGAATAACTTTTTTTGTGAAGGTCGGAGAGACTTGCAAGTAGGCTCTACCCCCACTAAATGGGGTAGCGCGCATCGATCGGTACCATCCTTGAGCTTCTCCGACTTTCGGAAGGGTTAGGGTTAGGGTTAGGGATGAAAGCACATAGGAGAAAGAGATATTCTTGAATAACTTTTTTTGTGAAGGTTGGAGAGACTTGGAAAGTGGTTGCATCTGGACTAATTTGGGTCATGCGGATCGATTGGTACCATCCCCGAGCTTGTACGACCTTCGGAAGAGGTCGACCGACGAAATTCCCCCAAATCTGAGGAGATATTCTTGAATAACTTTTTTTGTGAAGGTCGGAGAGACTTGCAAGTAGGCTCTACCCCCACTAAATGGGGTAGCGCGCATCGATCGGTACCATCCTTGAGCTTCTCCGACTTTCGGAAGGGTTAGGGTTAGGGTTAGGGATGAAAGCACATAGGAGAAAGAGATATTCTTGAATAACTTTTTTTGTGAAGGTCGGAGAGACTTGCAAGTAGGCTCTACCCCCACTAAATGGGGTTGCGCGCATCGATCGGTACCATCCTTGAGCTTCTCCGACTTTCGGAAGGGTTAGGGTTAGGGATGAAAGCACATAGGAGAAAGAGATATTCTTGAATAACTTTTTTTGTGAAGGTCGGAGAGACTTGGAAAGTGGTTGCATCTGGACTAATTTGGGTCCTGCGGATCGATTGGTACCATCCCCGAGCTTGTACGACCTTCGGAAGAGGTCGACCGACGAAATTCCCCCAAATCTGAGGAGATATTCTTGAATAACTTTTTTTGTGAAGGTCGGAGAGACTTGCAAGTAGGCTCTACCCCCACTAAATGGGGTAGCGCGCATCGATCGGTACCATCCTTGAGCTTCTCCGACTTTCGGAAGGGTTAGGGTTAGGGTTAGGGATGAAAGCACATAGGAGAAAGAGATATTCTTGAATAACTTTTTTTGTGAAGGTCGGAGAGACTTGGAAAGTGGTTGCATCTGGACTAATTTGGGTCCTGCGGATCGATTGGTACCATCCCCGAGCTTGTACGACCTTCGGAAGAGGTCGACCGACGAAATTCCCCCAAATCTGAGGAGATATTCTTGAATAACTTTTTTTGTGAAGGTCGGAGAGACTTGCAAGTAGGCTCTACCCCCACTAAATGGGGTAGCGCGCATCGATCGGTACCATCCTTGAGCTTCTCCGACTTTCGGAAGGGTTAGGGTTAGGGTTAGGGATGAAAGCACATAGGAGAAAGAGATATTCTTGAATAACTTTTTTTGTGAAGGTCGGAGAGACTTGCAAGTAGGCTCTACCCCCACTAAATGGGGTTGCGCGCATCGATCGGTACCATCCTTGAGCTTCTCCGACTTTCGGAAGGGTTAGGGTTAGGGTTAGGGATGAAAGCACATAGGAGAAAGATATTCTTGAATAACTTTTTTTGTGAAGGTCGGAGAGACTTGGAAAGTGGTTGCATCTGGACTAATTTGGGTCCTGCGGATCGATTGGTACCATCCCCGAGCTTGTACGACCTTCGAAAGAGGTCGACCGACGAAATTCCCCCAAATCTGAGGAGATATTCTTGAATAACTTTTTTTGTGAAGGTCGGAGAGACTTGCAAGTAGGCTCTATCCCCACTAAATGGGGTAGCGCGCATCGATCGGTACCATCCTTGAGCTTCTCCGACTTTCGGAAGGGTTAGGGTTAGGGTTAGGGATGAAAGCACATAGGAGAAAGAGATATTCTTGAATAACTTTTTTTGTGAAGGTCGGAGAGACTTGCAAGTAGGCTCTACCCCCACTAAATGGGGTTGCGCGCATCGATCGGTACCATCCTTGAGCTTCTCCGACTTTCGGAAGAGTTAGGGTTAGGGATGAAAGCACATAGGAGAAAGAGATATTCTTGAATAACTTTTTTTGTGAAGGTCGGAGAGACTTGCAAGTAGGCTCTACCCCCACTAAATGGGGTAGCGCGCATCGATCGGTACCATCCTTGAGCTTCTCCGACTTTCGGAAGGGTTAGGGTTAGGGTTAGGGATGAAAGCACATAGGAGAAAGAGATATTCTTGAATAACTTTTTTTGTAAAGGTCGGAGAGACTTGCAAGTAGGCTCTACCCCCACTAAATGGGGTTGCGCGCATCGATCGGTACCATCCTTGAGCTTCTCCGACTTTCGGAAGGGTTAGGGTTAGGGATGAAAGCACATAGGAGAAAGAGATATTCTTGAATAACTTTTTTTGTGAAGGTCGGAGAGACTTGAAAAGTGGTTGCATCTGGACTAATTTGGGTCCTGCGGATCGATTGGTACCATCCCCGAGCTTGTACGACCTTCGGAAGAGGTCGACCGACGAAATTCCCCCAAATCTGAGGAGATATTCTTGAATAACTTTTTTTGTGAAGGTCGGAGAGACTTGCAAGTAGGCTCTACCCCCACTAAATGGGGTAGCGCGCATCGATCGGTACCATCCTTGAGCTTCTCCGACTTTCGGAAGGGTTAGGGTTAGGGTTAGGGATGAAAGCACATAGGAGAAAGAGATATTCTTGAATAACTTTTTTTGTGAAGGTTGGAGAGACTTGGAAAGTGGTTGCATCTGGACTAATTTGGGTCATGCGGATCGATTGGTACCATCCCCGAGCTTGTACGACCTTCGGAAGAGGTCGACCGACGAAATTCCCCCAAATCTGAGGAGATATTCTTGAATAACTTTTTTTGTGAAGGTCGGAGAGACTTGCAAGTAGGCTCTACCCCCACTAAATGGGGTAGCGCGCATCGATCGGTACCATCCTTGAGCTTCTCCGACTTTCGGAAGGGTTAGGGTTAGGGTTAGGGATGAAAGCACATAGGAGAAAGAGATATTCTTGAATAACTTTTTTTGTGAAGGTCGGAGAGACTTGCAAGTAGGCTCTACCCCCACTAAATGGGGTTGCGCGCATCGATCGGTACCATCCTTGAGCTTCTCCGACTTTCGGAAGGGTTAGGGTTAGGGATGAAAGCACATAGGAGAAAGAGATATTCTTGAATAACTTTTTTTGTGAAGGTCGGAGAGACTTGCAAGTAGGCTCTACCCCCACTAAATGGGGTAGCGCGCATCGATCGGTACCATCCTTGAGCTTCTCCGACTTTCGGAAGGGTTAGGGTTAGGGTTAGGGATGAAAGCACATAGGAGAAAGAGATATTCTTGAATAACTTTTTTTGTAAAGGTCGGAGAGACTTGCAAGTAGGCTCTACCCCCACTAAATGGGGTTGCGCGCATCGATCGGTACCATCCTTGAGCTTCTCCGACTTTCGGAAGGGTTAGGGTTAGGGATGAAAGCACATAGGAGAAAGAGATATTCTTGAATAACTTTTTTTGTGAAGGTCGGAGAGACTTGAAAAGTGGTTGCATCTGGACTAATTTGGGTCCTGCGGATCGATTGGTACCATCCCCGAGCTTGTACGACCTTCGGAAGAGGTCGACCGACGAAATTCCCCCAAATCTGAGGAGATATTCTTGAATAACTTTTTTTGTGAAGGTCGGAGAGACTTGCAAGTAGGCTCTACCCCCACTAAATGGGGTAGCGCGCATCGATCGGTACCATCCTTGAGCTTCTCCGACTTTCGGAAGGGTTAGGGTTAGGGTTAGGGATGAAAGCACATAGGAGAAAGAGATATTCTTGAATAACTTTTTTTGTGAAGGTCGGAGAGACTTGGAAAGTGGTTGCATCTGGACTAATTTGGGTCCTGCGGATCGATTGGTACCATCCCCGAGCTTGTACGACCTTCGGAAGAGGTCGACCGACGAAATTCCCCCAAATCTGAGGAGATATTCTTGAATAACTTTTTTTGTGAAGGTCGGAGAGACTTGCAAGTAGGCTCTACCCCCACTAAATGGGGTAGCGCGCATCGATCGGTACCATCCTTGAGCTTCTCCGACTTTCGGAAGGGTTAGGGTTAGGGTTAGGGATGAAAGCACATAGGAGAAAGAGATATTCTTGAATAACTTTTTTTGTGAAGGTCGGAGAGACTTGCAAGTAGGCTCTACCCCCACTAAATGGAGTTGCGCGCATCGATCGGTACCATCCTTGAGCTTCTCCGACTTTCGGAAGGGTTAGGGTTAGGGTTAGGGATGAAAGCACATAGGAGAAAGAGATATTCTTGAATAACTTTTTTTGTGAAGGTCGGAGAGACTTGCAAGTAGGCTTTACCCCCACTAAATGGGGTAGCGCGCATCGATCGGTACCATCCTTGAGCTTCTCCGACTTTCGGAAGGGTTAGGGTTAGGGTTAGGGATGAAAGCACATAGGAGAAAGAGATATTCTTGAATAACTTTTTTTGTGAAGGTCGGAGAGACTTGGAAAGTGGTTGCATCTGGACTAATTTGGGTCCTGCAGATCGATTGGTACCATCCCCGAGCTTGTACGACCTTCGGAAGAGGTCGACCGACGAAATTCCCCCAAATCTGAGGAGATATTCTTGAATAACTTTTTTTGTGAAGGTCGGAGAGACTTGCAAGTAGGCTCTACCCCCACTAAATGGGGTAGCGCGCATCGATCGGTACCATCCTTGAGCTTCTCCGACTTTCGGAAGGGTTAGGGTTAGGGTTAGGGATGAAAGCACATAGGAGAAAGAGATATTCTTGAATAACTTTTTTTGTGAAGGTCGGAGAGACTTGGAAAGTGGTTGCATCTGGACTAATTTGGGTCCTGCGGATCGATTGGTACCATCCCCGAGCTTGTACGACCTTCGGAAGAGGTCGACCGACGAAATTCCCCCAAATCTGAGGAGATATTCTTGAATAACTTTTTTTGTGAAGGTCGGAGAGACTTGCAAGTAGGCTCTACCCCCACTAAATGGGGTAGCGCGCATCGATCGGTACCATCCTTGAGCTTCTCCGACTTTCGGAAGGGTTAGGGTTAGGGTTAGGGATGAAAGCACATAGGAGAAAGAGATATTCTTGAATAACTTTTTTTGTGAAGGTCGGAGAGACTTGCAAGTAGGCTCTACCCCCACTAAATGGGGTTGCGCGCATCGATCGGTACCATCCTTGAGCTTCTCCGACTTTCGGAAGGGTTAGGGTTAGGGTTAGGGATGAAAGCACATAGGAGAAAGATATTCTTGAATAACTTTTTTTGTGAAGGTCGGAGAGACTTGGAAAGTGGTTGCATCTGGACTAATTTGGGTCCTGCGGATCGATTGGTACCATCCCCGAGCTTGTACGACCTTCGAAAGAGGTCGACCGACGAAATTACCCCAAATCTGAGGAGATATTCTTGAATAACTTTTTTTGTGAAGGTCGGAGAGACTTGCAAGTAGGCTCTACCCCCACTAAATGGGGTAGCGCGCATCGATCGGTACTATCCTTGAGCTTCTCCGACTTTCGGAAGGGTTAGGGTTAGGGTTAGGGATGAAAGCACATAGGAGAAAGAGATATTCTTGAATAACTTTTTTTGTGAAGGTCGGAGAGACTTGCAAGTAGGCTCTACCCCCACTAAATGGGGTTGCGCGCATCGATCGGTACCATCCTTGAGCTTCTCCGACTTTCGGAAGAGTTAGGGTTAGGGATGAAAGCACATAGGAGAAAGAGATATTCTTGAATAACTTTTTTTGTGAAGGTCGGAGAGACTTGCAAGTAGGCTCTACCCCCACTAAATGGGGTAGCGCGCATCGATCAGTACCATCCTTGAGCTTCTCCGACTTTCGGAAGGGTTAGGGTTAGGGTTAGGGATGAAAGCACATAGGAGAAAGAGATATTCTTGAATAACTTTTTTTGTGAAGGTCGGAGAGACTTGCAAGTAGGCTCTACCCCCACTAAATGGAGTTGCGCGCATCGATCGGTCCCATCCTTGAGCTTCTCCGACTTTCGGAAGGGTTAGGGTTAGGGTTAGGGATGAAAGCACATAGGAGAAAGAGATATTCTTGAATAACTTTTTTTGTGAAGGTCGGAGAGACTTGCAAGTAGGCTCTACCCCCACTAAATGGGGTAGCGCGCATCGATCGGTACCATCCTTGAGCTTCTCCGACTTTCGGAAGGGTTAGGGTTAGGGTTAGGGATGAAAGCACATAGGAGAAAGAGATATTCTTGAATAACTTTTTTTGTGAAGGTCGGAGAGACTTGGAAAGTGGTTGCATCTGGACTAATTTGGGTCCTGCAGATCGATTGGTACCATCCCCGAGCTTGTACGACCTTCGGAAGAGGTCGACCGACGAAATTCCCCCAAATCTGAGGAGATATTCTTGAATAACTTTTTTTGTGAAGGTCGGAGAGACTTGCAAGTAGGCTCTACCCCCACTAAATGGGGTAGCGCGCATCGATCGGTACTATCCTTGAGCTTCTCCGACTTTCGGAAGGGTTAGGGTTAGGGTTAGGGATGAAAGCACATAGGAGAAAGAGATATTCTTGAATAACTTTTTTTGTGAAGGTCGGAGAGACTTGGAAAGTGGTTGCATCTGGACTAATTTGGGTCCTGCGGATCGATTGGTACCATCCCCGAGCTTGTACGACCTTCGGAAGAGGTCGACCGACGAAATTCCCCCAAATCTGAGGAGATATTCTTGAATAACTTTTTTTGTGAAGGTCGGAGAGACTTGCAAGTAGGCTCTACCCCCACTAAATGGGGTAGCGCGCATCGATCGGTACCATCCTTGAGCTTCTCCGACTTTCGGAAGGGTTAGGGTTAGGGTTAGGGATGAAAGCACATAGGAGAAAGAGATATTCTTGAATAACTTTTTTTGTGAAGGTCGGAGAGACTTGGAAAGTGGTTGCATCTGGACTAATTTGGGTCCTGCGGATCGATTGGTACCATCCCCGAGCTTGTACGACCTTCGGAAGAGGTCGACCGACGAAATTCCCCCAAATCTGAGGAGATATTCTTGAATAACTTTTTATGTGAAGGTCGGAGAGACTTGCAAGTAGGCTCTACCCCCACTAAATGGGGTAGCGCGCATCGATCGGTACCATCCTTGAGCTTCTCCGACTTTCGGAAGGGTTAGGGTTAGGGTTAGGGATGAAAGCACATAGGAGAAAGAGATATTCTTGAATAACTTTTTTTGTGAAGGTCGGAGAGACTTGCAAGTAGGCTCTACCCCCACTAAATGGGGTTGCGCGCATCGATCGGTACCATCCTTGAGCTTCTCCGACTTTCGGAAGGGTTAGGGTTAGGGTTAGGGATGAAAGCACATAGGAGAAAGATATTCTTGAATAACTTTTTTTGTGAAGGTCGGAGAGACTTGGAAAGTGGTTGCATCTGGACTAATTTGGGTCCTGCGGATCGATTGGTACCATCCCCGAGCTTGTACGACCTTCGAAAGAGGTCGACCGACGAAATTCCCCCAAATCTGAGGAGATATTCTTGAATAACTTTTTTTGTGAAGGTCGGAGAGACTTGCAAGTAGGCTCTATCCCCACTAAATGGGGTAGCGCGCATCGATCGGTACCATCCTTGAGCTTCTCCGACTTTCGGAAGGGTTAGGGTTAGGGTTAGGGATGAAAGCACATAGGAGAAAGAGATATTCTTGAATAACTTTTTTTGTGAAGGTCGGAGAGACTTGCAAGTAGGCTCTACCCCCACTAAATGGGGTTGCGCGCATCGATCGGTACCATCCTTGAGCTTCTCCGACTTTCGGAAGAGTTAGGGTTAGGGATGAAAGCACATAGGAGAAAGAGATATTCTTGAATAACTTTTTTTGTGAAGGTCGGAGAGACTTGCAAGTAGGCTCTACCCCCACTAAATGGGGTAGCGCGCATCGATCGGTACCATCCTTGAGCTTCTCCGACTTTCGGAAGGGTTAGGGTTAGGGTTAGGGATGAAAGCACATAGGAGAAAGAGATATTCTTGAATAACTTTTTTTGTAAAGGTCGGAGAGACTTGCAAGTAGGCTCTACCCCCACTAAATGGGGTTGCGCGCATCGATCGGTACCATCCTTGAGCTTCTCCGACTTTCGGAAGGGTTAGGGTTAGGGATGAAAGCACATAGGAGAAAGAGATATTCTTGAATAACTTTTTTTGTGAAGGTCGGAGAGACTTGAAAAGTGGTTGCATCTGGACTAATTTGGGTCCTGCGGATCGATTGGTACCATCCCCGAGCTTGTACGACCTTCGGAAGAGGTCGACCGACGAAATTCCCCCAAATCTGAGGAGATATTCTTGAATAACTTTTTTTGTGAAGGTCGGAGAGACTTGCAAGTAGGCTCTACCCCCACTAAATGGGGTAGCGCGCATCGATCGGTACCATCCTTGAGCTTCTCCGACTTTCGGAAGGGTTAGGGTTAGGGTTAGGGATGAAAGCACATAGGAGAAAGAGATATTCTTGAATAACTTTTTTTGTGAAGGTTGGAGAGACTTGGAAAGTGGTTGCATCTGGACTAATTTGGGTCATGCGGATCGATTGGTACCATCCCCGAGCTTGTACGACCTTCGGAAGAGGTCGACCGACGAAATTCCCCCAAATCTGAGGAGATATTCTTGAATAACTTTTTTTGTGAAGGTCGGAGAGACTTGCAAGTAGGCTCTACCCCCACTAAATGGGGTAGCGCGCATCGATCGGTACCATCCTTGAGCTTCTCCGACTTTCGGAAGGGTTAGGGTTAGGGTTAGGGATGAAAGCACATAGGAGAAAGAGATATTCTTGAATAACTTTTTTTGTGAAGGTCGGAGAGACTTGCAAGTAGGCTCTACCCCCACTAAATGGGGTTGCGCGCATCGATCGGTACCATCCTTGAGCTTCTCCGACTTTCGGAAGGGTTAGGGTTAGGGATGAAAGCACATAGGAGAAAGAGATATTCTTGAATAACTTTTTTTGTGAAGGTCGGAGAGACTTGCAAGTAGGCTCTACCCCCACTAAATGGGGTAGCGCGCATCGATCGGTACCATCCTTGAGCTTCTCCGACTTTCGGAAGGGTTAGGGTTAGGGTTAGGGATGAAAGCACATAGGAGAAAGAGATATTCTTGAATAACTTTTTTTGTGAAGGTCGGAGAGACTTGAAAAGTGGTTGCATCTGGACTAATTTGGGTCCTGCGGATCGATTGGTACCATCCCCGAGCTTGTACGACCTTCGGAAGAGGTCGACCGACGAAATTCCCCCAAATCTGAGGAGATATTCTTGAATAACTTTTTTTGTGAAGGTCGGAGAGACTTGCAAGTAGGCTCTACCCCCACTAAATGGGGTAGCGCGCATCGATCGGTACCATCCTTGAGCTTCTCCGACTTTCGGAAGGGTTAGGGTTAGGGTTAGGGATGAAAGCACATAGGAGAAAGAGATATTCTTGAATAACTTTTTTTGTGAAGGTCGGAGAGACTTGGAAAGTGGTTGCATCTGGACTAATTTGGGTCCTGCGGATCGATTGGTACCATCCCCGAGCTTGTACGACCTTCGAAAGAGGTCGACCGACGAAATTCCCCCAAATCTGAGGAGATATTCTTGAATAACTTTTTTTGTGAAGGTCGGAGAGACTTGCAAGTAGGCTGTACCCCCACTAAATGGGGTAGCGCGCATCGATCGGTACCATCCTTGAGCTTCTCCGACTTTCGGAAGGGTTAGGGTTAGGGTTAGGGATGAAAGCACATAGGAGAAAGAGATATTCTTGAATAACTTTTTTTGTGAAGGTCGGAGAGACTTGCAAGTAGGCTCTACCCCCACTAAATGGGGTTGCGCGCATCGATCGGTACCATTTTTGAGCTTCTCCGACTTTCGGAAGGGTTAGGGTTAGGGATGAAAGCACATAGGAGAAAGAGATATTCTTGAATAACTTTTTTTGTGAAGGTCGGAGAGACTTGGAAAGTGGTTGCATCTGGACTAATTTGGGTCCTGCGGATCGATTGGTACCATCCCCGAGCTTGTACGACCTTCGGAAGAGGTCGACCGACGAAATTCCCCCAAATCTGAGGAGATATTCTTGAATAACTTTTTTTGTGAAGGTCGGAGAGACTTGCAAGTAGGCTCTACCCCCACTAAATGGGGTAGCGCGCATCGATCGGTACCATCCTTGAGCTTCTCCGACTTTCGGAAGGGTTAGGGTTAGGGTTAGGGATGAAAGCACATAGGAGAAAGAGATATTCTTGAATAACTTTTTTTGTGAAGGTCGGAGAGACTTGCAAGTAGGCTCTACCCCCACTAAATGGAGTTGCGCGCATCGATCGGTACCATCCTTGAGCTTCTCCGACTTTCGGAAGGGTTAGGGTTAGGGATGAAAGCACATAGGAGAAAGAGATATTCTTGAATAACTTTTTTTGTGAAGGTCGGAGAGACTTGCAAGTAGGCTCTACCCCCACTAAATGGGGTAGCGCACATCGATCGGTACCATCCTTGAGCTTCTCCGACTTTCGGAAGGGTTAGGGTTAGGGTTAGGGATGAAAGCACATAGGAGAAAGAGATATTCTTGAATAACTTTTTTTGTGAAGGTCGGAGAGACTTGGAAAGTGGTTGCATCTGGACTAATTTGGGTCCTGCAGATCGATTGGTACCATCCCCGAGCTTGTACGACCTTCGAAAGAGGTCGACCGACGAAATTCCCCCAAATCTGAGGAGATATTCTTGAATAACTTTTTTTGTGAAGGTCGGAGAGACTTGCAAGTAGGCTCTACCCCCACTAAATGGGGTTGCGCGCATCGATCGGTACCATCCTTGAGCTTCTCCGACTTTCGGAAGGGTTAGGGTTAGGGTTAGGGATGAAAGCACATAGGAGAAAGATATTCTTGAATAACTTTTTTTGTGAAGGTCGGAGAGACTTGGAAAGTGGTTGCATCTGGACTAATTTGGGTCCTGCGGATCGATTGGTACCATCCCCGAGCTTGTACGACCTTCGAAAGAGGTCGACCGACGAAATTCCCCCAAATCTGAGGAGATATTCTTGAATAACTTTTTTTGTGAAGGTCGGAGAGACTTGCAAGTAGGCTCTATCCCCACTAAATGGGGTAGCGCGCATCGATCGGTACCATCCTTGAGCTTCTCCGACTTTCGGAAGGGTTAGGGTTAGGGTTAGGGATGAAAGCACATAGGAGAAAGAGATATTCTTGAATAACTTTTTTTGTGAAGGTCGGAGAGACTTGCAAGTAGGCTCTACCCCCACTAAATGGGGTTGCGCGCATCGATCGGTACCATCCTTGAGCTTCTCCGACTTTCGGAAGAGTTAGGGTTAGGGATGAAAGCACATAGGAGAAAGAGATATTCTTGAATAACTTTTTTTGTGAAGGTCGGAGAGACTTGCAAGTAGGCTCTACCCCCACTAAATGGGGTAGCGCGCATCGATCGGTACCATCCTTGAGCTTCTCCGACTTTCGGAAGGGTTAGGGTTAGGGTTAGGGATGAAAGCACATAGGAGAAAGAGATATTCTTGAATAACTTTTTTTGTAAAGGTCGGAGAGACTTGCAAGTAGGCTCTACCCCCACTAAATGGGGTTGCGCGCATCGATCGGTACCATCCTTGAGCTTCTCCGACTTTCGGAAGGGTTAGGGTTAGGGATGAAAGCACATAGGAGAAAGAGATATTCTTGAATAACTTTTTTTGTGAAGGTCGGAGAGACTTGAAAAGTGGTTGCATCTGGACTAATTTGGGTCCTGCGGATCGATTGGTACCATCCCCGAGCTTGTACGACCTTCGGAAGAGGTCGACCGACGAAATTCCCCCAAATCTGAGGAGATATTCTTGAATAACTTTTTTTGTGAAGGTCGGAGAGACTTGCAAGTAGGCTCTACCCCCACTAAATGGGGTAGCGCGCATCGATCGGTACCATCCTTGAGCTTCTCCGACTTTCGGAAGGGTTAGGGTTAGGGTTAGGGATGAAAGCACATAGGAGAAAGAGATATTCTTGAATAACTTTTTTTGTGAAGGTTGGAGAGACTTGGAAAGTGGTTGCATCTGGACTAATTTGGGTCATGCGGATCGATTGGTACCATCCCCGAGCTTGTACGACCTTCGGAAGAGGTCGACCGACGAAATTCCCCCAAATCTGAGGAGATATTCTTGAATAACTTTTTTTGTGAAGGTCGGAGAGACTTGCAAGTAGGCTCTACCCCCACTAAATGGGGTAGCGCGCATCGATCGGTACCATCCTTGAGCTTCTCCGACTTTCGGAAGGGTTAGGGTTAGGGTTAGGGATGAAAGCACATAGGAGAAAGAGATATTCTTGAATAACTTTTTTTGTGAAGGTCGGAGAGACTTGCAAGTAGGCTCTACCCCCACTAAATGGGGTTGCGCGCATCGATCGGTACCATCCTTGAGCTTCTCCGACTTTCGGAAGGGTTAGGGTTAGGGATGAAAGCACATAGGAGAAAGAGATATTCTTGAATAACTTTTTTTGTGAAGGTCGGAGAGACTTGCAAGTAGGCTCTACCCCCACTAAATGGGGTAGCGCGCATCGATCGGTACCATCCTTGAGCTTCTCCGACTTTCGGAAGGGTTAGGGTTAGGGTTAGGGATGAAAGCACATAGGAGAAAGAGATATTCTTGAATAACTTTTTTTGTAAAGGTCGGAGAGACTTGCAAGTAGGCTCTACCCCCACTAAATGGGGTTGCGCGCATCGATCGGTACCATCCTTGAGCTTCTCCGACTTTCGGAAGGGTTAGGGTTAGGGATGAAAGCACATAGGAGAAAGAGATATTCTTGAATAACTTTTTTTGTGAAGGTCGGAGAGACTTGAAAAGTGGTTGCATCTGGACTAATTTGGGTCCTGCGGATCGATTGGTACCATCCCCGAGCTTGTACGACCTTCGGAAGAGGTCGACCGACGAAATTCCCCCAAATCTGAGGAGATATTCTTGAATAACTTTTTTTGTGAAGGTCGGAGAGACTTGCAAGTAGGCTCTACCCCCACTAAATGGGGTAGCGCGCATCGATCGGTACCATCCTTGAGCTTCTCCGACTTTCGGAAGGGTTAGGGTTAGGGTTAGGGATGAAAGCACATAGGAGAAAGAGATATTCTTGAATAACTTTTTTTGTGAAGGTCGGAGAGACTTGGAAAGTGGTTGCATCTGGACTAATTTGGGTCCTGCGGATCGATTGGTACCATCCCCGAGCTTGTACGACCTTCGGAAGAGGTCGACCGACGAAATTCCCCCAAATCTGAGGAGATATTCTTGAATAACTTTTTTTGTGAAGGTCGGAGAGACTTGCAAGTAGGCTCTACCCCCACTAAATGGGGTAGCGCGCATCGATCGGTACCATCCTTGAGCTTCTCCGACTTTCGGAAGGGTTAGGGTTAGGGTTAGGGATGAAAGCACATAGGAGAAAGAGATATTCTTGAATAACTTTTTTTGTGAAGGTCGGAGAGACTTGCAAGTAGGCTCTACCCCCACTAAATGGAGTTGCGCGCATCGATCGGTACCATCCTTGAGCTTCTCCGACTTTCGGAAGGGTTAGGGTTAGGGTTAGGGATGAAAGCACATAGGAGAAAGAGATATTCTTGAATAACTTTTTTTGTGAAGGTCGGAGAGACTTGCAAGTAGGCTTTACCCCCACTAAATGGGGTAGCGCGCATCGATCGGTACCATCCTTGAGCTTCTCCGACTTTCGGAAGGGTTAGGGTTAGGGTTAGGGATGAAAGCACATAGGAGAAAGAGATATTCTTGAATAACTTTTTTTGTGAAGGTCGGAGAGACTTGGAAAGTGGTTGCATCTGGACTAATTTGGGTCCTGCAGATCGATTGGTACCATCCCCGAGCTTGTACGACCTTCGGAAGAGGTCGACCGACGAAATTCCCCCAAATCTGAGGAGATATTCTTGAATAACTTTTTTTGTGAAGGTCGGAGAGACTTGCAAGTAGGCTCTACCCCCACTAAATGGGGTAGCGCGCATCGATCGGTACCATCCTTGAGCTTCTCCGACTTTCGGAAGGGTTAGGGTTAGGGTTAGGGATGAAAGCACATAGGAGAAAGAGATATTCTTGAATAACTTTTTTTGTGAAGGTCGGAGAGACTTGGAAAGTGGTTGCATCTGGACTAATTTGGGTCCTGCGGATCGATTGGTACCATCCCCGAGCTTGTACGACCTTCGGAAGAGGTCGACCGACGAAATTCCCCCAAATCTGAGGAGATATTCTTGAATAACTTTTTTTGTGAAGGTCGGAGAGACTTGCAAGTAGGCTCTACCCCCACTAAATGGGGTAGCGCGCATCGATCGGTACCATCCTTGAGCTTCTCCGACTTTCGGAAGGGTTAGGGTTAGGGTTAGGGATGAAAGCACATAGGAGAAAGAGATATTCTTGAATAACTTTTTTTGTGAAGGTCGGAGAGACTTGCAAGTAGGCTCTACCCCCACTAAATGGGGTTGCGCGCATCGATCGGTACCATCCTTGAGCTTCTCCGACTTTCGGAAGGGTTAGGGTTAGGGTTAGGGATGAAAGCACATAGGAGAAAGATATTCTTGAATAACTTTTTTTGTGAAGGTCGGAGAGACTTGGAAAGTGGTTGCATCTGGACTAATTTGGGTCCTGCGGATCGATTGGTACCATCCCCGAGCTTGTACGACCTTCGAAAGAGGTCGACCGACGAAATTACCCCAAATCTGAGGAGATATTCTTGAATAACTTTTTTTGTGAAGGTCGGAGAGACTTGCAAGTAGGCTCTACCCCCACTAAATGGGGTAGCGCGCATCGATCGGTACTATCCTTGAGCTTCTCCGACTTTCGGAAGGGTTAGGGTTAGGGTTAGGGATGAAAGCACATAGGAGAAAGAGATATTCTTGAATAACTTTTTTTGTGAAGGTCGGAGAGACTTGCAAGTAGGCTCTACCCCCACTAAATGGGGTTGCGCGCATCGATCGGTACCATCCTTGAGCTTCTCCGACTTTCGGAAGAGTTAGGGTTAGGGATGAAAGCACATAGGAGAAAGAGATATTCTTGAATAACTTTTTTTGTGAAGGTCGGAGAGACTTGCAAGTAGGCTCTACCCCCACTAAATGGGGTAGCGCGCATCGATCAGTACCATCCTTGAGCTTCTCCGACTTTCGGAAGGGTTAGGGTTAGGGTTAGGGATGAAAGCACATAGGAGAAAGAGATATTCTTGAATAACTTTTTTTGTGAAGGTCGGAGAGACTTGCAAGTAGGCTCTACCCCCACTAAATGGAGTTGCGCGCATCGATCGGTCCCATCCTTGAGCTTCTCCGACTTTCGGAAGGGTTAGGGTTAGGGTTAGGGATGAAAGCACATAGGAGAAAGAGATATTCTTGAATAACTTTTTTTGTGAAGGTCGGAGAGACTTGCAAGTAGGCTCTACCCCCACTAAATGGGGTAGCGCGCATCGATCGGTACCATCCTTGAGCTTCTCCGACTTTCGGAAGGGTTAGGGTTAGGGTTAGGGATGAAAGCACATAGGAGAAAGAGATATTCTTGAATAACTTTTTTTGTGAAGGTCGGAGAGACTTGGAAAGTGGTTGCATCTGGACTAATTTGGGTCCTGCAGATCGATTGGTACCATCCCCGAGCTTGTACGACCTTCGGAAGAGGTCGACCGACGAAATTCCCCCAAATCTGAGGAGATATTCTTGAATAACTTTTTTTGTGAAGGTCGGAGAGACTTGCAAGTAGGCTCTACCCCCACTAAATGGGGTAGCGCGCATCGATCGGTACTATCCTTGAGCTTCTCCGACTTTCGGAAGGGTTAGGGTTAGGGTTAGGGATGAAAGCACATAGGAGAAAGAGATATTCTTGAATAACTTTTTTTGTGAAGGTCGGAGAGACTTGGAAAGTGGTTGCATCTGGACTAATTTGGGTCCTGCGGATCGATTGGTACCATCCCCGAGCTTGTACGACCTTCGGAAGAGGTCGACCGACGAAATTCCCCCAAATCTGAGGAGATATTCTTGAATAACTTTTTTTGTGAAGGTCGGAGAGACTTGCAAGTAGGCTCTACCCCCACTAAATGGGGTAGCGCGCATCGATCGGTACCATCCTTGAGCTTCTCCGACTTTCGGAAGGGTTAGGGTTAGGGTTAGGGATGAAAGCACATAGGAGAAAGAGATATTCTTGAATAACTTTTTTTGTGAAGGTCGGAGAGACTTGGAAAGTGGTTGCATCTGGACTAATTTGGGTCCTGCGGATCGATTGGTACCATCCCCGAGCTTGTACGACCTTCGGAAGAGGTCGACCGACGAAATTCCCCCAAATCTGAGGAGATATTCTTGAATAACTTTTTATGTGAAGGTCGGAGAGACTTGCAAGTAGGCTCTACCCCCACTAAATGGGGTAGCGCGCATCGATCGGTACCATCCTTGAGCTTCTCCGACTTTCGGAAGGGTTAGGGTTAGGGTTAGGGATGAAAGCACATAGGAGAAAGAGATATTCTTGAATAACTTTTTTTGTGAAGGTCGGAGAGACTTGCAAGTAGGCTCTACCCCCACTAAATGGGGTTGCGCGCATCGATCGGTACCATCCTTGAGCTTCTCCGACTTTCGGAAGGGTTAGGGTTAGGGTTAGGGATGAAAGCACATAGGAGAAAGATATTCTTGAATAACTTTTTTTGTGAAGGTCGGAGAGACTTGGAAAGTGGTTGCATCTGGACTAATTTGGGTCCTGCGGATCGATTGGTACCATCCCCGAGCTTGTACGACCTTCGAAAGAGGTCGACCGACGAAATTCCCCCAAATCTGAGGAGATATTCTTGAATAACTTTTTTTGTGAAGGTCGGAGAGACTTGCAAGTAGGCTCTATCCCCACTAAATGGGGTAGCGCGCATCGATCGGTACCATCCTTGAGCTTCTCCGACTTTCGGAAGGGTTAGGGTTAGGGTTAGGGATGAAAGCACATAGGAGAAAGAGATATTCTTGAATAACTTTTTTTGTGAAGGTCGGAGAGACTTGCAAGTAGGCTCTACCCCCACTAAATGGGGTTGCGCGCATCGATCGGTACATCCTTGAGCTTCTCCGACTTTCGGAAGAGTTAGGGTTAGGGATGAAAGCACATAGGAGAAAGAGATATTCTTGAATAACTTTTTTTGTGAAGGTCGGAGAGACTTGCAAGTAGGCTCTACCCCCACTAAATGGGGTAGCGCGCATCGATCGGTACCATCCTTGAGCTTCTCCGACTTTCGGAAGGGTTAGGGTTAGGGTTAGGGATGAAAGCACATAGGAGAAAGAGATATTCTTGAATAACTTTTTTTGTAAAGGTCGGAGAGACTTGCAAGTAGGCTCTACCCCCACTAAATGGGGTTGCGCGCATCGATCGGTACCATCCTTGAGCTTCTCCGACTTTCGGAAGGGTTAGGGTTAGGGATGAAAGCACATAGGAGAAAGAGATATTCTTGAATAACTTTTTTTGTGAAGGTCGGAGAGACTTGAAAAGTGGTTGCATCTGGACTAATTTGGGTCCTGCGGATCGATTGGTACCATCCCCGAGCTTGTACGACCTTCGGAAGAGGTCGACCGACGAAATTCCCCCAAATCTGAGGAGATATTCTTGAATAACTTTTTTTGTGAAGGTCGGAGAGACTTGCAAGTAGGCTCTACCCCCACTAAATGGGGTAGCGCGCATCGATCGGTACCATCCTTGAGCTTCTCCGACTTTCGGAAGGGTTAGGGTTAGGGTTAGGGATGAAAGCACATAGGAGAAAGAGATATTCTTGAATAACTTTTTTTGTGAAGGTCGGAGAGACTTGCAAGTAGGCTCTACCCCCACTAAATGGGGTTGCGCGCATCGATCGGTACCATCCTTGAGCTTCTCCGACTTTCGGAAGGGTTAGGGTTAGGGATGAAAGCACATAGGAGAAAGAGATATTCTTGAATAACTTTTTTTGTGAAGGTCGGAGAGACTTGCAAGTAGGCTCTACCCCCACTAAATGGGGTAGCGCGCATCGATCGGTACCATCCTTGAGCTTCTCCGACTTTCGGAAGGGTTAGGGTTAGGGTTAGGGATGAAAGCACATAGGAGAAAGAGATATTCTTGAATAACTTTTTTTGTGAAGGTCGGAGAGACTTGAAAAGTGGTTGCATCTGGACTAATTTGGGTCCTGCGGATCGATTGGTACCATCCCCGAGCTTGTACGACCTTCGGAAGAGGTCGACCGACGAAATTCCCCCAAATCTGAGGAGATATTCTTGAATAACTTTTTTTGTGAAGGTCGGAGAGACTTGCAAGTAGGCTCTACCCCCACTAAATGGGGTAGCGCGCATCGATCGGTACCATCCTTGAGCTTCTCCGACTTTCGGAAGGGTTAGGGTTAGGGTTAGGGATGAAAGCACATAGGAGAAAGAGATATTCTTGAATAACTTTTTTTGTGAAGGTCGGAGAGACTTGGAAAGTGGTTGCATCTGGACTAATTTGGGTCCTGCGGATCGATTGGTACCATCCCCGAGCTTGTACGACCTTCGAAAGAGGTCGACCGACGAAATTCCCCCAAATCTGAGGAGATATTCTTGAATAACTTTTTTTGTGAAGGTCGGAGAGACTTGCAAGTAGGCTGTACCCCCACTAAATGGGGTAGCGCGCATCGATCGGTACCATCCTTGAGCTTCTCCGACTTTCGGAAGGGTTAGGGTTAGGGTTAGGGATGAAAGCACATAGGAGAAAGAGATATTCTTGAATAACTTTTTTTGTGAAGGTCGGAGAGACTTGCAAGTAGGCTCTACCCCCACTAAATGGGGTTGCGCGCATCGATCGGTACCATTTTTGAGCTTCTCCGACTTTCGGAAGGGTTAGGGTTAGGGATGAAAGCACATAGGAGAAAGAGATATTCTTGAATAACTTTTTTTGTGAAGGTCGGAGAGACTTGGAAAGTGGTTGCATCTGGACTAATTTGGGTCCTGCGGATCGATTGGTACCATCCCCGAGCTTGTACGACCTTCGGAAGAGGTCGACCGACGAAATTCCCCCAAATCTGAGGAGATATTCTTGAATAACTTTTTTTGTGAAGGTCGGAGAGACTTGCAAGTAGGCTCTACCCCCACTAAATGGGGTAGCGCGCATCGATCGGTACCATCCTTGAGCTTCTCCGACTTTCGGAAGGGTTAGGGTTAGGGTTAGGGATGAAAGCACATAGGAGAAAGAGATATTCTTGAATAACTTTTTTTGTGAAGGTCGGAGAGACTTGCAAGTAGGCTCTACCCCCACTAAATGGAGTTGCGCGCATCGATCGGTACCATCCTTGAGCTTCTCCGACTTTCGGAAGGGTTAGGGTTAGGGATGAAAGCACATAGGAGAAAGAGATATTCTTGAATAACTTTTTTTGTGAAGGTCGGAGAGACTTGCAAGTAGGCTCTACCCCCACTAAATGGGGTAGCGCACATCGATCGGTACCATCCTTGAGCTTCTCCGACTTTCGGAAGGGTTAGGGTTAGGGTTAGGGATGAAAGCACATAGGAGAAAGAGATATTCTTGAATAACTTTTTTTGTGAAGGTCGGAGAGACTTGCAAGTAGGCTCTACCCCCACTAAATGGGGTTGCGCGCATCGATCGGTACCATCCTTGAGCTTCTCCGACTTTCGGAAGGGTTAGGGTTAGGGATGAAAGCACATAGGAGAAAGAGATATTCTTGAATAACTTTTTTTGTGAAGGTCGGAGAGACTTGGAAAGTGGTTGCATCTGGACTAATTTGGGTCCTGCGGATCGATTGGTACCATCCCCGAGCTTGTACGACCTTCGGAAGAGGTCGACCGACGAAATTCCCCCAAATCTGAGGAGATATTCTTGAATAACTTTTTTTGTGAAGGTCGGAGAGACTTGCAAGTAGGCTCTACCCCCACTAAATGGGGTAGCGCGCATCGATTGGTACCATCCTTGAGCTTCTCCGACTTTCGGAAGGGTTAGGGTTAGGGTTAGGGATGAAAGCACATAGGAGAAAGAGATATTCTTGAATAACTTTTTTTGTGAAGGTCGGAGAGACTTGCAAGTAGGCTCTACCCCCACTAAATGGGGTAGCGCACATCGATCGGTACCATCCTTGAGCTTCTCCGACTTTCGGAAGGGTTAGGGTTAGGGTTAGGGATGAAAGCACATAGGAGAAAGAGATATTCTTGAATAACTTTTTTTGTGAAGGTCGGAGAGACTTGCATTAGGCTCTACCCCCACTAAATGGGGTTGCGCGCATCGATCGGTACCATCTTTGAGCTTCTCCGACTTTCGGAAGGGTTAGGGTTAGGGATGAAAGCACATAGGAGAAAGAGATATTCTTGAATAACTTTTTTTGTGAAGGTCGGAGAGACTTGGAAAGTGGTTGCATCTGGACTAATTTGGGTCCTGCGGATCGATTGGTACCATCCCCGAGCTTGTACGACCTTCGGAAGAGGTCGACCGACGAAATTCCCCCAAATCTGAGGAGATATTCTTGAATAACTTTTTTTGTGAAGGTCGGAGAGACTTGCAAGTAGGCTCTACCCCCACTAAATGGGGTAGCGCGCATCGATCGGTACCATCCTTGAGCTTCTCCGACTTTCGGAAGGGTTAGGGTTAGGGTTAGGGATGAAAGCACATAGGAGAAAGAGATATTCTTGAATAACTTTTTTTGTGAAGGTCGGAGAGACTTGCAAGTAGGCTCTACCCCCACTAAATGGAGTTGCGCGCATCGATAGGTACCATCCTTGAGCTTCTCCGACTTTCGGAAGGGTTAGGGTTAGGGTTAGGGATGAAAGCACATAGGAGAAAGAGATATTCTTGAATAACTTTTTTTGTGAAGGTCGGAGAGACTTGCAAGTAGGCTCTACCCCCACTAAATGGGGTAGCGCACATCGATCGGTACCATCCTTGAGCTTCTCCGACTTTCGGAAGGGTTAGGGTTAGGGTTAGGGATGAAAGCACATAGGAGAAAGAGATATTCTTGAATAACTTTTTTTGTGAAGGTCGGAGAGACTTGCAAGTAGGCTCTACCCCCACTAAATGGGGTTGCGCGCATCGATCGGTACCATCCTTGAGCTTCTCCGACTTTCGGAAGGGTTAGGGTTAGGGATGAAAGCACATAGGAGAAAGAGATATTCTTGAATAACTTTTTTTGTGAAGGTCGGAGAGACTTGGAAAGTGGTTGCATCTGGACTAATTTGGGTCCTGCGGATCGATTGGTACCATCCCCGAGCTTGTACGACCTTCGGAAGAGGTCGACCGACGAAATTCCCCCAAATCTGAGGAGATATTCTTGAATAACTTTTTTTGTGAAGGTCGGAGAGACTTGCAAGTAGGCTCTACCCCCACTAAATGGGGTAGCGCGCATCGATCGGTACCATCCTTGAGCTTCTCCGACTTTCGGAAGGGTTAGGGTTAGGGTTAGGGATGAAAGCACATAAGAGAAAGAGATATTCTTGAATAACTTTTTTTGTGAAGGTCGGAGAGACTTGGAAAGTGGTTGCATCTGGACTAATTTGGGTCCTGCGGATCGATTGGTACCATCCCCGAGCTTGTACGACCTTCGGAAGAGGTCGACCGACGAAATTCCCCCAAATCTGAGGAGATATTCTTGAATAACTTTTTTTGTGAAGGTCGGAGAGACTTGCAAGTAGGCTCTACCCCCACTAAATGGGGTAGCGCGCATCGATTGGTACCATCCTTGAGCTTCTCCGACTTTCGGAAGGGTTAGGGTTAGGGTTAGGGATGAAAGCACATAGGAGAAAGAGATATTCTTGAATAACTTTTTTTGTGAAGGTCGGAGAGACTTGCAAGTAGGCTCTACCCCCACTAAATGGGGTTGCGCGCATCGATCAGTACCATCCTTGAGCTTCTCCGACTTTCGGAAGGGTTAGGGTTAGGGATGAAAGCACATATGAGAAAGAGATATTCTTGAATAACTTTTTTTGTGAAGGTCGGAGAGACTTGGAAAGTGGTTGCATCTGGACTAATTTGGGTCCTGCGGATCGATTGGTACCATCCCCGAGCTTGTACGACCTTCGGAAGAGGTCGACCGACGAAATTCCCCCAAATCTGAGGAGATATTCTTGAATAACTTTTTTTTTGAAGGTCGGAGAGACTTGCAAGTAGGCTCTACCCCCACTAAATGGGGTAGCGCGCATCGATCGGTACCATCCTTGAGCTTCTCCGACTTTCGGAAGGGTTAGGGTTAGGGTTAGGGATGAAAGCACATAGGAGAAAGAGATATTCTTGAATAACTTTTTTTGTGAAGGTCGGAGAGACTTGCAAGTAGGCTCTACCCCCACTAAATGGGGTAGCGCACATCGATCGGTACCATCCTTGAGCTTCTCCGACTTTCGGAAGGGTTAGGGTTAGGGTTAGGGATGAAAGCACATAGGAGAAAGAGATATTCTTGAATAACTTTTTTTGTGAAGGTCGGAGAGACTTGCAAGTAGGCTCTACCCCCACTAAATGGGGTTGCGCGCATCGATCGGTACCATCCTTGAGCTTCTCCGACTTTCGGAAGGGTTAGGGTTAGGGATGAAAGCACATAGGAGAAAGAGATATTCTTGAATAACTTTTTTTGTGAAGGTCGGAGAGACTTGGAAAGTGGTTGCATCTGGACTAATTTGGGTCCTGCGGATCGATTGGTACCATCCCCGAGCTTGTACGACCTTCGGAAGAGGTCGACCGACGAAATTCCCCCAAATCTGAGGAGATATTCTTGAATAACTTTTTTTGTGAAGGTCGGAGAGACTTGCAAGTAGGCTCTACCCCCACTAAATGGGGTAGCGCGCATCGATCGGTACCATCCTTGAGCTTCTCCGACTTTCGGAAGGGTTAGGGTTAGGGTTAGGGATGAAAGCACATAGGAGAAAGAGATATTCTTGAATAACTTTTTTTGTGAAGGTCGGAGAGACTTGGAAAGTGGTTGCATCTGGACTAATTTGGGTCCTGCAGATCGATTGGTACCATCCCCGAGCTTGTACGACCTTCGGAAGAGGTCGACCGACGAAATTCCCCCAAATCTGAGGAGATATTCTTGAATAACTTTTTTTGTGAAGGTCGGAGAGACTTGCAAGTAGGCTCTACCCCCACTAAATGGGGTAGCGCGCATCGATTGGTACCATCCTTGAGCTTCTCCGACTTTCGGAAGGGTTAGGGTTAGGGATGAAAGCACATAGGAGAAAGAGATATTCTTGAATAACTTTTTTTGTGAAGGTCGGAGAGACTTGCAAGTAGGCTCTACCCCCACTAAATGGGGTTGCGCGCATCGATCGGTACCATCCTTGAGCTTCTCCGACTTTCGGAAGGGTTAGGGTTAGGGATGAAAGCACATAGGAGAAAGAGATATTCTTGAATAACTTTTTTTGTGAAGGTCGGAGAGACTTGGAAAGTGGTTGCATCTGGACTAATTTGGGTCCTGCGGATCGATTGGTACCATCCCCGAGCTTGTACGACCTTCGGAAGAGGTCGACCGACGAAATTCCCCCAAATCTGAGGAGATATTCTTGAATAACTTTTTTTGTGAAGGTCGGAGAGACTTGCAAGTAGGCTCTACCCCCACTAAATGGGGTAGCGCGCATCGATCGGTACCATCCTTGAGCTTCTCCGACTTTCGGAAGGGTTAGGGTTAGGGTTAGGGATGAAAGCACATAGGAGAAAGAGATATTCTTGAATAACTTTTTTTGTGAAGGTCGGAGAGACTTGGAAAGTGGTTGCATCTGGACTAATTTGGGTCCTGCAGATCGATTGGTACCATCCCCGAGCTTGTACGACCTTCGGAAGAGGTCGACCGACGAAATTCCCCCAAATCTGAGGAGATATTCTTGAATAACTTTTTTTGTGAAGGTCGGAGAGACTTGCAAGTAGGCTCTACCCCCACTAAATGGGGTAGCGCGCATCGATCGGTACCATCCTTGAGCTTCTCCGACTTTCGGAAGGGTTAGGGTTAGGGTTAGGGATGAAAGCACATAAGAGAAAGAGATATTCTTGAATAACTTTTTTTGTGAAGGTCGGAGAGACTTGGAAAGTGGTTGCATCTGGACTAATTTGGGTCCTGCGGATCGATTGGTACCATCCCCGAGCTTGTACGACCTTCGGAAGAGGTCGACCGACGAAATTCCCCCAAATCTGAGGAGATATTCTTGAATAACTTTTTTTGTGAAGGTCGGAGAGACTTGCAAGTAGGCTCTACCCCCACTAAATGGGGTAGCGCGCATCGATTGGTACCATCCTTGAGCTTCTCCGACTTTCGGAAGGGTTAGGGTTAGGGTTAGGGATGAAAGCACATAGGAGAAAGAGATATTCTTGAATAACTTTTTTTGTGAAGGTCGGAGAGACTTGCAAGTAGGCTCTACCCCCACTAAATGGGGTTGCGCGCATCGATCAGTACCATCCTTGAGCTTCTCCGACTTTCGGAAGGGTTAGGGTTAGGGATGAAAGCACATAGGAGAAAGAGATATTCTTGAATAACTTTTTTTGTGAAGGTCGGAGAGACTTGGAAAGTGGTTGCATCTGGACTAATTTGGGTCCTGCGGATCGATTGGTACCATCCCCGAGCTTGTACGACCTTCGGAAGAGGTCGACCGACGAAATTCCCCCAAATCTGAGGAGATATTCTTGAATAACTTTTTTTTTGAAGGTCGGAGAGACTTGCAAGTAGGCTCTACCCCCACTAAATGGGGTAGCGCGCATCGATCGGTACCATCCTTGAGCTTCTCCGACTTTCGGAAGGGTTAGGGTTAGGGTTAGGGATGAAAGCACATAGGAGAAAGAGATATTCTTGAATAACTTTTTTTGTGAAGGTCGGAGAGACTTGCAAGTAGGCTCTACCCCCACTAAATGGGGTAGCGCACATCGATCGGTACCATCCTTGAGCTTCTCCGACTTTCGGAAGGGTTAGGGTTAGGGTTAGGGATGAAAGCACATAGGAGAAAGAGATATTCTTGAATAACTTTTTTTGTGAAGGTCGGAGAGACTTGCAAGTAGGCTCTACCCCCACTAAATGGGGTTGCGCGCATCGATCGGTACCATCCTTGAGCTTCTCCGACTTTCGGAAGGGTTAGGGTTAGGGATGAAAGCACATAGGAGAAAGAGATATTCTTGAATAACTTTTTTTGTGAAGGTCGGAGAGACTTGGAAAGTGGTTGCATCTGGACTAATTTGGGTCCTGCGGATCGATTGGTACCATCCCCGAGCTTGTACGACCTTCGGAAGAGGTCGACCGACGAAATTCCCCCAAATCTGAGGAGATATTCTTGAATAACTTTTTTTGTGAAGGTCGGAGAGACTTGCAAGTAGGCTCTACCCCCACTAAATGGGGTAGCGCGCATCGATCGGTACCATCCTTGAGCTTCTCCGACTTTCGGAAGGGTTAGGGTTAGGGTTAGGGATGAAAGCACATAGGAGAAAGAGATATTCTTGAATAACTTTTTTTGTGAAGGTCGGAGAGACTTGGAAAGTGGTTGCATCTGGACTAATTTGGGTCCTGCAGATCGATTGGTACCATCCCCGAGCTTGTACGACCTTCGGAAGAGGTCGACCGACGAAATTCCCCCAAATCTGAGGAGATATTCTTGAATAACTTTTTTTGTGAAGGTCGGAGAGACTTGCAAGTAGGCTCTACCCCCACTAAATGGGGTAGCGCGCATCGATTGGTACCATCCTTGAGCTTCTCCGACTTTCGGAAGGGTTAGGGTTAGGGATGAAAGCACATAGGAGAAAGAGATATTCTTGAATAACTTTTTTTGTGAAGGTCGGAGAGACTTGCAAGTAGGCTCTACCCCCACTAAATGGGGTTGCGCGCATCGATCGGTACCATCCTTGAGCTTCTCCGACTTTCGGAAGGGTTAGGGTTAGGGATGAAAGCACATAGGAGAAAGAGATATTCTTGAATAACTTTTTTTGTGAAGGTCGGAGAGACTTGGAAAGTGGTTGCATCTGGACTAATTTGGGTCCTGCGGATCGATTGGTACCATCCCCGAGCTTGTACGACCTTCGGAAGAGGTCGACCGACGAAATTCCCCCAAATCTGAGGAGATATTCTTGAATAACTTTTTTTTTGAAGGTCGGAGAGACTTGCAAGTAGGCTCTACCCCCACTAAATGGGGTAGCGCGCATCGATCGGTACCATCCTTGAGCTTCTCCGACTTTCGGAAGGGTTAGGGTTAGGGATGAAAGCACATAGGAGAAAGAGATATTCTTGAATAACTTTTTTTGTGAAGGTCGGAGAGACTTGCAAGTAGGCTCTACCCCCACTAAATGGGGTTGCGCGCATCGATCGGTACCATCCTTGAGCTTCTCCGACTTTCGGAAGGGTTAGGGTTAGGGTTAGGGATGAAAGCACATAGGAGAAAGAGATATTCTTGAATAACTTTTTTTGTGAAGGTCGGAGAGACTTGGAAAGTGGTTGCATCTGGACTAATTTGGGTCCTGCGGATCGATTGGTACCATCCCCGAGCTTGTACGACCTTCGGAAGAGGTCGACCGACGAAATTCCCCCAAATCTGAGGAGATATTCTTGAATAACTTTTTTTGTGAAGGTCGGAGAGACTTGCAAGTAGGCTCTACCCCCACTAAATGGGGTAGCGCGCATCGATTGGTACCATCCTTGAGCTTCTCCGACTTTCGGAAGGGTTAGGGTTAGGGTTAGGGATGAAAGCACATAGGAGAAAGAGATATTCTTGAATAACTTTTTTTGTGAAGGTCGGAGAGACTTGCAAGTAGGCTCTACCCCCACTAAATGGGGTTGCGCGCATCGATCGGTACCATCCTTGAGCTTCTCCGACTTTCGGAAGGGTTAGGGTTAGGGATGAAAGCACATAGGAGAAAGAGATATTCTTGAATAACTTTTTTTGTGAAGGTCGGAGAGACTTGAAAAGTGGTTGCATCTGGACTAATTTGGGTCCTGCGGATCGATTGGTACCATCCCCGAGCTTGTACGACCTTCGGAAGAGGTCGACCGACGAAATTCCCCCAAATCTGAGGAGATATTCTTGAATAACTTTTTTTTTGAAGGTCGGAGAGACTTGCAAGTAGGCTCTACCCCCACTAAATGGGGTAGCGCGCATCGATCGGTACCATCCTTGAGCTTCTCCGACTTTCGGAAGGGTTAGGGTTAGGGATGAAAGCACATAGGAGAAAGAGATATTCTTGAATAACTTTTTTTGTGAAGGTCGGAGAGACTTGCAAGTAGGCTCTACCCCCACTAAATGGGGTTGCGCGCATCGATCGGTACCATCCTTGAGCTTCTCCGACTTTTGGAAGGGTTAGGGTTAGGGTTAGGGATGAAAGCACATAGGAGAAAGAGATATTCTTGAATAACTTTTTTTGTGAAGGTCGGAGAGACTTGGAAAGTGGTTGCATCTGGACTAATTTGGGTCCTGCAGATCGATTGGTACCATCCCCGAGCTTGTACGACCTTCGGAAAAGGTCGACCGACGAAATTCCCCCAAATCTGAGGAGATATTCTTGAATAACTTTTTTTGTGAAGGATTGGAGAGACTTGCAAGTAGGCTCTACCCCCACTAAATGGGGTAGCGCGCATCGATCGGTACCATCCTTGAGCTTCTCCGACTTTCGGAAGGGTTAGGGTTAGGGTTAGGGATGAAAGCACATAGGAGAAAGAGATATTCTTGAATAACTTTTTTTGTGAAGGTCGGAGAGACTTGCAAGTAGGCTCTACCCCCACTAAATGGGGTACCGCGCATCGATCGGTACCATCCTTGAGCTTCTCCGACTTTCGGAAGGGTTAGGGTTAGGGTTAGGGATGAAAGCACATAGGAGAAAGAGATATTCTTGAATAACTTTTTTTGTGAAGGTCGGAGAGACTTGCAAGTAGGCTCTACCCCCACTAAATGGGGTAGCGCGCATCGATCGGTACCATCCTTGAGCTTCTCCGACTTTCGGAAGGGTTAGGGTTAGGGTTAGGGATGAAAGCACATAGGAGAAAGAGATATTCTTGAATAACTTTTTTTGTGAAGGTCGGAGAGACTTGGAAAGTGGTTGCATCTGGACTAATTTGGGTCCTGCGGATCGATTGGTACCATCCCCGAGCTTGTACGACCTTCGAAAGAGGTCGACCGACGAAATTCCCCCAAATCTGAGGAGATATTCTTGAATAACTTTTTTTGTGAAGGTCGGAGAGACTTGCAAGTAGGCTCTACCCCCACTAAATGGGGTAGCGCGCATCGATCGGTACCATCCTTGAGCTTCTCCGACTTTCGGAAGGGTTAGGGTTAGGGATGAAAGCACATAGGAGAAAGAGATATTCTTGAATAACTTTTTTTGTGAAGGTCGGAGAGACTTGCAAGTAGGCTCTACCCCCACTAAATGGGGTTGCGCGCATCGATCGGTACCATCCTTGAGCTTCTCCGACTTTCGGAAGGGTTAGGGTTAGGGTTAGGGATGAAAGCACATAGGAGAAAGAGATATTCTTGAATAACTTTTTTTGTGAAGGTCGGAGAGACTTGGAAAGTGGTTGCATCTGGACTAATTTGGGTCCTGCGGATCGATTGGTACCATCCCCGAGCTTGTACGACCTTCGGAAGAGGTCGACCGACGAAATTCCCCCAAATCTGAGGAGATATTCTTGAATAACTTTTTTTGTGAAGGTCGGAGAGACTTGCAAGTAGGCTCTACCCCCACTAAATGGGGTAGCGCGCATCGATTGGTACCATCCTTGAGCTTCTCCGACTTTCGGAAGGGTTAGGGTTAGGGTTAGGGATGAAAGCACATAGGAGAAAGAGATATTCTTGAATAACTTTTTTTGTGAAGGTCGGAGAGACTTGCAAGTAGGCTCTACCCCCACTAAATGGGGTTGCGCGCATCGATCGGTACCATCCTTGAGCTTCTCCGACTTTCGGAAGGGTTAGGGTTAGGGATGAAAGCACATAGGAGAAAGAGATATTCTTGAATAACTTTTTTTGTGAAGGTCGGAGAGACTTGAAAAGTGGTTGCATCTGGACTAATTTGGGTCCTGCGGATCGATTGGTACCATCCCCGAGCTTGTACGACCTTCGGAAGAGGTCGACCGACGAAATTCCCCCAAATCTGAGGAGATATTCTTGAATAACTTTTTTTTTGAAGGTCGGAGAGACTTGCAAGTAGGCTCTACCCCCACTAAATGGGGTAGCGCGCATCGATCGGTACCATCCTTGAGCTTCTCCGACTTTCGGAAGGGTTAGGGTTAGGGATGAAAGCACATAGGAGAAAGAGATATTCTTGAATAACTTTTTTTGTGAAGGTCGGAGAGACTTGCAAGTAGGCTCTACCCCCACTAAATGGGGTTGCGCGCATCGATCGGTACCATCCTTGAGCTTCTCCGACTTTCGGAAGGGTTAGGGTTAGGGTTAGGGATGAAAGCACATAGGAGAAAGAGATATTCTTGAATAACTTTTTTTGTGAAGGTCGGAGAGACTTGGAAAGTGGTTGCATCTGGACTAATTTGGGTCCTGCAGATCGATTGGTACCATCCCCGAGCTTGTACGACCTTCGGAAAAGGTCGACCGACGAAATTCCCCCAAATCTGAGGAGATATTCTTGAATAACTTTTTTTGTGAAGGATTGGAGAGACTTGCAAGTAGGCTCTACCCCCACTAAATGGGGTAGCGCGCATCGATCGGTACCATCCTTGAGCTTCTCCGACTTTCGGAAGGGTTAGGGTTAGGGTTAGGGATGAAAGCACATAGGAGAAAGAGATATTCTTGAATAACTTTTTTTGTGAAGGTCGGAGAGACTTGCAAGTAGGCTCTACCCCCACTAAATGGGGTACCGCGCATCGATCGGTACCATCCTTGAGCTTCTCCGACTTTCGGAAGGGTTAGGGTTAGGGTTAGGGATGAAAGCACATAGGAGAAAGAGATATTCTTGAATAACTTTTTTTGTGAAGGTCGGAGAGACTTGCAAGTAGGCTCTACCCCCACTAAATGGGGTAGCGCGCATCGATCGGTACCATCCTTGAGCTTCTCCGACTTTCGGAAGGGTTAGGGTTAGGGTTAGGGATGAAAGCACATAGGAGAAAGAGATATTCTTGAATAACTTTTTTTGTGAAGGTCGGAGAGACTTGGAAAGTGGTTGCATCTGGACTAATTTGGGTCCTGCGGATCGATTGGTACCATCCCCGAGCTTGTACGACCTTCGAAAGAGGTCGACCGACGAAATTCCCCCAAATCTGAGGAGATATTCTTGAATAACTTTTTTTGTGAAGGTCGGAGAGACTTGCAAGTAGGCTCTACCCCCACTAAATGGGGTAGCGCGCATCGATCGGTACCATCCTTGAGCTTCTCCGACTTTCGGAAGGGTTAGGGTTAGGGATGAAAGCACATAGGAGAAAGAGATATTCTTGAATAACTTTTTTTGTGAAGGTCGGAGAGACTTGCAAGTAGGCTCTACCCCCACTAAATGGGGTAGCGCGCATCGATCGGTACCATCCTTGAGCTTCTCCGACTTTCGGAAGGGTTAGGGTTAGGGTTAGGGATGAAAGCACATAGGAGAAAGAGATATTCTTGAATAACTTTTTTTGTGAAGGTCGGAGAGACTTGCAAGTAGGCTCTACCCCCACTAAATGGGGTAGCGCGCATCGATCGGTACCATCCTTGAGCTTCTCCGACTTTCGGAAGGGTTAGGGTTAGGGTTAGGGATGAAAGCACATAGGAGAAAGAGATATTCTTGAATAACTTTTTTTGTGAAGGTCGGAGAGACTTGCAAGTAGGCTCTACCCCCACTAAATGGGGTAGCGCGCATCGATCGGTACCATCGTTGAGCTTCTCTGACTTTCGGAAGGGTTAGGGTTAGGGTTAGGGATGAAAGCACATAGGAGAAAGAGATATTCTTGAATAACTTTTTTTGTGAAGGTCGGAGAGACTTGGAAAGTGGTTGCATCTGGACTAATTTGGGTCCTGCGGATCGATTGGTACCATCCCCGAGCTTGTACGACCTTCGGAAGAGGTCGACCGACGAAATTCCCCCAAATCTGAGGAGATATTCTTGAATAACTTTTTTTGTGAAGGTCGGAGAGACTTGCAAGTAGGCTCTACCCCCACTAAATGGGGTAGCGCGCATCGATCCGTACCATCCTTGAGCTTCTCCGACTTTCGGAAGGGTTAGGGTTAGGGTTAGGGATGAAAGCACATAGGAGAAAGAGATATTCTTGAATAACTTTTTTTGTGAAGGTCGGAGAGACTTGCAAGTAGGCTCTACCCCCACTAAATGGAGTTGCGCGCATCGATCGGTACCATCCTTGAGCTTCTCCGACTTTCGGAAGGGTTAGGGTTAGGGATGAAAGCACATAGGAGAAAGAGATATTCTTGAATAACTTTTTTTGTGAAGGTCGGAGAGACTTGCAAGTAGGCTCTACCCCCACTAAATGGGGTAGCGCGCATCGATCGGTACCATCCATGAGCTTCTCCGACTTTCGGAAGGGTTAGGGTTAGGGTTAGGGATGAAAGCACATAGGAGAAAGAGATATTCTTGAATAACTTTTTTTGTGAAGGTCGGAGAGACTTGGAAAGTGGTTGCATCTGGACTAATTTGGGTCCTGCAGATCGATTGGTACCATCCCCGAGCTTGTACGACCTTCGGAAGAGGTCGACCGACGAAATTCCCCCAAATCTGAGGAGATATTCTTGAATAACTTTTTTTGTGAAGGTCGGAAAGACTTGCAAGTAGGCTCTACCCCCACTAAATGGGGTAGCGCGCATCGATCGGTACCATCCTTGAGCTTCTCCGACTTTCGGAAGGGTTAGGGTTAGGGATGAAAGCACATAGGAGAAAGAGATATTCTTGAATAACTTTTTTTGTGAAGGTCGGAGAGACTTGCAAGTAGGCTCTACCCCCACTAAATGGGGTTGCGCGCATCGATCGGTACCATCATTGAGCTTCTCCGACTTTCGGAAGGGTTAGGGTTAGGGTTAGGGATGAAAGCACATAGGAGAAAGAGATATTCTTGAATAACTTTTTTTGTGAAGGTCGGAGAGACTTGGAAAGTGGTTGCATCTGGACTAATTTGGGTCCTGCAGATCGATTGGTACCATCCCCGAGCTTGTACGACCTTCGGAAAAGGTCGACCGACGAAATTCCCCCAAATCTGAGGAGATATTCTTGAATAACTTTTTTTGTGAAGGATTGGAGAGACTTGCAAGTAGGCTCTACCCCCACTAAATGGGGTAGCGCGCATCGATCGGTACCATCCTTGAGCTTCTCCGACTTTCGGAAGGGTTAGGGTTAGGGTTAGGGATGAAAGCACATAGGAGAAAGAGATATTCTTGAATAACTTTTTTTGTGAAGGTCGGAGAGACTTGCAAGTAGGCTCTACCCCCACTAAATGGGGTACCGCGCATCGATCGGTACCATCCTTGAGCTTCTCCGACTTTCGGAAGGGTTAGGGTTAGGGTTAGGGATGAAAGCACATAGGAGAAAGAGATATTCTTGAATAACTTTTTTTGTGAAGGTCGGAGAGACTTGGAAAGTGGTTGCATCTGGACTAATTTGGGTCCTGCGGATCGATTGGTACCATCCCCGAGCTTGTACGACCTTCGAAAGAGGTCGACCGACGAAATTCCCCCAAATCTGAGGAGATATTCTTGAATAACTTTTTTTGTGAAGGTCGGAGAGACTTGCAAGTAGGCTCTACCCCCACTAAATGGGGTAGCGCGCATCGATCGGTACCATCCTTGAGCTTCTCCGACTTTCGGAAGGGTTAGGGTTAGGGTTAGGGATGAAAGCACATAGGAGAAAGAGATATTCTTGAATAACTTTTTTTGTGAAGGTCGGACAGACTTGCAAGTAGGCTCTACCCCCACTAAATGGGGTAGCGCGCATCGATCGGTACCATCCTTGAGCTTCTCCGACTTTTGGAAGGGTTAGGGTTAGGGTTAGGGATGAAAGCACATAGGAGAAAGAGATATTCTTGAATAACTTTTTTTGTGAAGGTCGGAGAGACTTGCAAGTAGGCTCTACCCCCACTAAATGGGGTAGCGCGCATCGATCGGTACCATCGTTGAGCTTCTCTGACTTTCGGAAGGGTTAGGGTTAGGGTTAGGGATGAAAGCACATAGGAGAAAGAGATATTCTTGAATAACTTTTTTTGTGAAGGTCGGAGAGACTTGGAAAGTGGTTGCATCTGGACTAATTTGGGTCCTGCGGATCGATTGGTACCATCCCCGAGCTTGTACGACCTTCGGAAGAGGTCGACCGACGAAATTCCCCCAAATCTGAGGAGATATTCTTGAATAACTTTTTTTGTGAAGGTCGGAGAGACTTGCAAGTAGGCTCTACCCCCACTAAATGGGGTAGCGCACATCGATCGGTACCATCCTTGAGCTTCTCCGACTTTCGGAAGGGTTAGGGTTAGGGTTAGGGATGAAAGCACATAGGAGAAAGAGATATTCTTGAATAACTTTTTTTGTGAAGGTCGGAGAGACTTGCAAGTAGGCTCTACCCCCACTAAATGGAGTTGCGCGCATCGATCGGTACCATCCTTGAGCTTCTCCGACTTTCGGAAGGGTTAGGGTTAGGGTTAGGGATGAAAGCACATAGGAGAAAGAGATATTCTTGAATAACTTTTTTTGTGAAGGTCGGAGAGACTTGCAAGTAGGCTCTACCCCCACTAAATGGGGTAGCGCGCATCGATCGGTACCATCCTTGAGCTTCTCCGACTTTCGGAAGGGTTAGGGTTAGGGTTAGGGATGAAAGCACATAGGAGAAAGAGATATTCTTGAATAACTTTTTTTGTGAAGGTCGGAGAGACTTGGAAAGTGGTTGCATCTGGACTAATTTGGGTCCTGCAGATCGATTGGTACCATCCCCGAGCTTGTACGACCTTCGGAAGAGGTCGACCGACGAAATTCCCCCAAATCTGAGGAGATATTCTTGAATAACTTTTTTTGTGAAGGTCGGAGAGACTTGCAAGTAGGCTCTACCCCCACTAAATGGGGTAGCGCGCATCGATCGGTACCATCCTTGAGCTTCTCCGACTTTCGGAAGGGTTAGGGTTAGGGTTAGGGATGAAAGCACATAGGAGAAAGAGATATTCTTGAATAACTTTTTTTGTGAAGGTCGGAGAGACTTGCAAGTAGGCTCTACCCCCACTAAATGGGGTTGCGCGCATCGATCGGTACCATCCTTGAGCTTCTCCGACTTTCGGAAGGGTTAGGGTTAGGGATGAAAGCACATAGGAGAAAGAGATATTCTTGAATAACTTTTTTTGTGAAGGTCGGAGAGACTTGGAAAGTGGTTGCATCTGGACTAATTTGGGTCCTGCGGATCGATTGGTACCATCCCCGAGCTTGTACGACCTTCGGAAGAGGTCGACCGACGAAATTCCCCCAAATCTGAGGAGATATTCTTGAATAACTTTTTTTTTGAAGGTCGGAGAGACTTGCAAGTAGGCTCTACCCCCACTAAATGGGGTAGCGCGCATCGATCGGTACCATCCTTGAGCTTCTCCGACTTTCGGAAGGGTTAGGGTTAGGGATGAAAGCACATAGGAGAAAGAGATATTCTTGAATAACTTTTTTTGTGAAGGTCGGAGAGACTTGCAAGTAGGCTCTACCCCCACTAAATGGGGTTGCGCGCATCGATCGGTACCATCCTTGAGCTTCTCCGACTTTCGGAAGGGTTAGGGTTAGGGTTAGGGATGAAAGCACATAGGAGAAAGAGATATTCTTGAATAACTTTTTTTGTGAAGGTCGGAGAGACTTGGAAAGTGGTTGCATCTGGACTAATTTGGGTCCTGCAGATCGATTGGTACCATCCCCGAGCTTGTACGACCTTCGGAAAAGGTCGACCGACGAAATTCCCCCAAATCTGAGGAGATATTCTTGAATAACTTTTTTTGTGAAGGATTGGAGAGACTTGCAAGTAGGCTCTACCCCCACTAAATGGGGTAGCGCGCATCGATCGGTACCATCCTTGAGCTTCTCCGACTTTCGGAAGGGTTAGGGTTAGGGTTAGGGATGAAAGCACATAGGAGAAAGAGATATTCTTGAATAACTTTTTTTGTGAAGGTCGGAGAGACTTGCAAGTAGGCTCTACCCCCACTAAATGGGGTACCGCGCATCGATCGGTACCATCCTTGAGCTTCTCCGACTTTCGGAAGGGTTAGGGTTAGGGTTAGGGATGAAAGCACATAGGAGAAAGAGATATTCTTGAATAACTTTTTTTGTGAAGGTCGGAGAGACTTGCAAGTAGGCTCTACCCCCACTAAATGGGGTAGCGCGCATCGATCGGTACCATCCTTGAGCTTCTCCGACTTTCGGAAGGGTTAGGGTTAGGGTTAGGGATGAAAGCACATAGGAGAAAGAGATATTCTTGAATAACTTTTTTTGTGAAGGTCGGAGAGACTTGGAAAGTGGTTGCATCTGGACTAATTTGGGTCCTGCGGATCGATTGGTACCATCCCCGAGCTTGTACGACCTTCGAAAGAGGTCGACCGACGAAATTCCCCCAAATCTGAGGAGATATTCTTGAATAACTTTTTTTGTGAAGGTCGGAGAGACTTGCAAGTAGGCTCTACCCCCACTAAATGGGGTAGCGCGCATCGATCGGTACCATCCTTGAGCTTCTCCGACTTTCGGAAGGGTTAGGGTTAGGGTTAGGGATGAAAGCACATAGGAGAAAGAGATATTCTTGAATAACTTTTTTTGTGAAGGTCGGAGAGACTTGCAAGTAGGCTCTACCCCCACTAAATGGGGTAGCGCGCATCGATCGGTACCATCGTTGAGCTTCTCTGACTTTCGGAAGGGTTAGGGTTAGGGTTAGGGATGAAAGCACATAGGAGAAAGAGATATTCTTGAATAACTTTTTTTGTGAAGGTCGGAGAGACTTGGAAAGTGGTTGCATCTGGACTAATTTGGGTCCTGCGGATCGATTGGTACCATCCACGAGCTTGTACGACCTTCGGAAGAGGTCGACCGACGAAATTCCCCCAAATCTGAGGAGATATTCTTGAATAACTTTTTTTGTGAAGGTCGGAGAGACTTGCAAGTAGGCTCTACCCCCACTAAATGGGGTAGCGCGCATCGATCGGTACCATCCTTGAGCTTCTCCGACTTTCGGAAGGGTTAGGGTTAGGGTTAGGGATGAAAGCACATAGGAGAAAGAGATATTCTTGAATAACTTTTTTTGTGAAGGTCGGAGAGACTTGCAAGTAGGCTCTACCCCCACTAAATGGAGTTGCGCGCATCGATCGGTACCATCCTTGAGCTTCTCCGACTTTCGGAAGGGTTAGGGTTAGGGTTAGGGATGAAAGCACATAGGAGAAAGAGATATTCTTGAATAACTTTTTTTGTGAAGGTCGGAGAGACTTGCAAGTAGGCTCTACCCCCACTAAATGGGGTAGCGCGCATCGATCGGTACCATCCATGAGCTTCTCCGACTTTCGGAAGGGTTAGGGTTAGGGTTAGGGATGAAAGCACATAGGAGAAAGAGATATTCTTGAATAACTTTTTTTGTGAAGGTCGGAGAGACTTGGAAAGTGGTTGCATCTGGACTAATTTGGGTCCTGCAGATCGATTGGTACCATCCCCGAGCTTGTACGACCTTCGGAAGAGGTCGACCGACGAAATTCCCCCAAATCTGAGGAGATATTCTTGAATAACTTTTTTTGTGAAGGTCGGAGAGACTTGCAAGTAGGCTCTACCCCCACTAAATGGGGTAGCGCGCATCGATCGGTACCATCCTTGAGCTTCTCCGACTTTCGGAAGGGTTAGGGTTAGGGATGAAAGCACATAGGAGAAAGAGATATTCTTGAATAACTTTTTTTGTGAAGGTCGGAGAGACTTGCAAGTAGGCTCTACCCCCACTAAATGGGGTTGCGCGCATCGATCGGTACCATCCTTGAGCTTCTCCGACTTTCGGAAGGGTTAGGGTTAGGGTTAGGGATGAAAGCACATAGGAGAAAGAGATATTCTTGAATAACTTTTTTTGTGAAGGTCGGAGAGACTTGGAAAGTGGTTGCATCTGGACTAATTTGGGTCCTGCAGATCGATTGGTACCATCCCCGAGCTTGTACGACCTTCGGAAAAGGTCGACCGACGAAATTCCCCCAAATCTGAGGAGATATTCTTGAATAACTTTTTTTGTGAAGGATTGGAGAGACTTGCAAGTAGGCTCTACCCCCACTAAATGGGGTAGCGCGCATCGATCGGTACCATCCTTGAGCTTCTCCGACTTTCGGAAGGGTTAGGGTTAGGGTTAGGGATGAAAGCACATAGGAGAAAGAGATATTCTTGAATAACTTTTTTTGTGAAGGTCGGAGAGACTTGCAAGTAGGCTCTACCCCCACTAAATGGGGTACCGCGCATCGATCGGTACCATCCTTGAGCTTCTCCGACTTTCGGAAGGGTTAGGGTTAGGGTTAGGGATGAAAGCACATAGGAGAAAGAGATATTCTTGAATAACTTTTTTTGTGAAGGTCGGAGAGACTTGGAAAGTGGTTGCATCTGGACTAATTTGGGTCCTGCGGATCGATTGGTACCATCCCCGAGCTTGTACGACCTTCGAAAGAGGTCTACCGACGAAATTCCCCCAAATCTGAGGAGATATTCTTGAATAACTTTTTTTGTGAAGGTCGGAGAGACTTGCAAGTAGGCTCTACCCCCACTAAATGGGGTAGCGCGCATCGATCGGTACCATCCTTGAGCTTCTCCGACTTTCGGAAGGGTTAGGGTTAGGGATGAAAGCACATAGGAGAAAGAGATATTCTTGAATAACTTTTTTTGTGAAGGTCGGAGAGACTTGCAAGTAGGCTCTACCCCCACTAAATGGGGTAGCGCGCATCGATCGGTACCATCCTTGAGCTTCTCCGACTTTCGGAAGGGTTAGGGTTAGGGTTAGGGATGAAAGCACATAGGAGAAAGAGATATTCTTGAATAACTTTTTTTGTGAAGGTCGGAGAGACTTGCAAGTAGGCTCTACCCCCACTAAATGGGGTAGCGCGCATCGATCGGTACCATCCTTGAGCTTCTCCGACTTTCGGAAGGGTTAGGGTTAGGGTTAGGGATGAAAGCACATAGGAGAAAGAGATATTCTTGAATAACTTTTTTTGTGAAGGTCGGAGAGACTTGCAAGTAGGCTCTACCCCCACTAAATGGGGTAGCGCGCATCGATCGGTACCATCGTTGAGCTTCTCTGACTTTCGGAAGGGTTAGGGTTAGGGTTAGGGATGAAAGCACATAGGAGAAAGAGATATTCTTGAATAACTTTTTTTGTGAAGGTCGGAGAGACTTGGAAAGTGGTTGCATCTGGACTAATTTGGGTCCTGCGGATCGATTGGTACCATCCCCGAGCTTGTACGACCTTCGGAAGAGGTCGACCGACGAAATTCCCCCAAATCTGAGGAGATATTCTTGAATAACTTTTTTTGTGAAGGTCGGAGAGACTTGCAAGTAGGCTCTACCCCCACTAAATGGGGTAGCGCGCATCGATCGGTACCATCCTTGAGCTTTTCCGACTTTCGGAAGGGTTAGGGTTAGGGTTAGGGATGAAAGCACATAGGAGAAAGAGATATTCTTGAATAACTTTTTTTGTGAAGGTCGGAGAGACTTGCAAGTAGGCTCTACCCCCACTAAATGGAGTTGCGCGCATCGATCGGTACCATCCTTGAGCTTCTCCGACTTTCGGAAGGGTTAGGGTTAGGGTTAGGGATGAAAGCACATAGGAGAAAGAGATATTCTTGAATAACTTTTTTTGTGAAGGTCGGAGAGACTTGCAAGTAGGCTCTACCCCCACTAAATGGGGTAGCGCGCATCGATCGGTACCATCCTTGAGCTTCTCCGACTTTCGGAAGGGTTAGGGTTAGGGTTAGGGATGAAAGCACATAGGAGAAAGAGATATTCTTGAATAACTTTTTTTGTGAAGGTCGGAGAGACTTGGAAAGTGGTTGCATCTGGACTAATTTGGGTCCTGCAGATCGATTGGTACCATCCCCGAGCTTGTACGACCTTCGGAAGAGGTCGACCGACGAAATTCCCCCAAATCTGAGGAGATATTCTTGAATAACTTTTTTTGTGAAGGTCGGAGAGACTTGCAAGTAGGCTCTACCCCCACTAAATGGGGTAGCGCGCATCGATCGGTACCATCCTTGAGCTTCTCCGACTTTTGGAAGGGTTAGGGTTAGGGTTAGGGATGAAAGCACATAGGAGAAAGAGATATTCTTGAATAACTTTTTTTGTGAAGGTCGGAGAGACTTGCAAGTAGGCTCTACCCCCACTAAATGGGGTAGCGCGCATCGATCGGTACCATCTTTGAGCTTCTCCGACTTTCGGAAGGGTTAGGGTTAGGGTTAGGGATGAAAGCACATAGGAGAAAGAGATATTCTTGAATAACTTTTTTTGTGAAGGTCGGAGAGACTTGGAAAGTGGTTGCATCTGGACTAATTTGGGTCCTGCGGATCGATTGGTACCATCCCCGAGCTTGTACGACCTTCGGAAGAGGTCGACCGACGAAATTCCCCCAAATCTGAGGAGATATTCTTGAATAACTTTTTTTGTGAAGGTCGGAGGGACTTGCAAGTAGGCTCTACCCCCACTAAATGGGGTAGCGCGCATCGATCGGTACCATCCTTGAGCTTCTCCGACTTTCGGAAGGGTTAGGGTTAGGGTTAGGGATGAAAGCACATAGGAGAAAGAGATATTCTTGAATAACTTTTTTTGTGAAGGTCGGAGAGACTTGCAAGTAGGCTCTACCCCCACTAAATGGGGTTGCGCGCATCGATCGGTACCATCCTTGAGCTTCTCCGACTTTCGGAAGGGTTAGGGTTAGGGATGAAAGCACATAGGAGAAAGAGATATTCTTGAATAACTTTTTTTGTGAAGGTCGGAGAGACTTGGAAAGTGGTTGCATCTGGACTAATTTGGGTCCTGCGGATCGATTGGTACCATCCCCGAGCTTGTACGACCTTCGGAAGAGGTCGACCGACGAAATTCCCCCAAATCTGAGGAGATATTCTTGAATAACTTTTTTTGTGAAGGTCGGAGGGACTTGCAAGTAGGCTCTACCCCCACTAAATGGGGTAGCGCGCATCGATCGGTACCATCCTTGAGCTTCTCCGACTTTCGGAAGGGTTAGGGTTAGGGTTAGGGCTGAAAGCACATAGGAGAAAGAGATATTCTTGAATAACTTTTTTTGTGAAGGTCGGAGAGACTTGCAAGTAGGCTTTACCCCCACTAAATGGAGTTGCGCGCATCGATCGGTACCATCCTTGAGCTTCTCCGACTTTCGGAAGGGTTAGGGTTAGGGTTAGGGATGAAAGCACATAGGAGAAAGAGATATTCTCGAATAACTTTTTTTGTGAAGGTCGGAGAGACTTGCAAGTAGGCTCTACCCCCACTAAATGGGGTAGCGCGCATCGATCGGTACCATCCTTGAGCTTCTCCGACTTTCGGAAGGGTTAGGGTTAGGGTTAGGGATGAAAGCACATAGGAGAAAGAGATATTCTTGAATAACTTTTTTTGTGAAGGTCGGAGAGACTTGGAAAGTGGTTGCATCTGGACTAATTTGGGTCCTGCGGATCGATTGGTACCATCCCCGAGCTTGTACGACCTTCGGAAGAGGTCGACCGACGAAATTCCCCCAAATCTGAGGAGATATTCTTGAATAACTTTTTTTGTGAAGGTCGGAGGGACTTGCAAGTAGGCTCTACCCCCACTAAATGGGGTAGCGCGCATCGATCGGTACCATCCTTGAGCTTCTCCGACTTTCGGAAGGGTTAGGGTTAGGGTTAGGGATGAAAGCACATAGGAGAAAGAGATATTCTTGAATAACTTTTTTTGTGAAGGTCGGAGAGACTTGCAAGTAGGCTCTACCCCCACTAAATGGAGTTGCGCGCATCGATCGGTACCATCCTTGAGCTTCTCCGACTTTCGGAAGGGTTAGGGTTAGGGTTAGGGATGAAAGCACATAGGAGAAAGAGATATTCTTGAATAACTTTTTTTGTGAAGGTCGGAGAGACTTGCAAGTAGGCTCTACCCCCACTAAATGGGGTAGCGCGCATCGATCGGTACCATCCTTGAGCTTCTCCGACTTTCGGAAGGGTTAGGGTTAGGGTTAGGGATGAAAGCACATAGGAGAAAGAGATATTCTTGAATAACTTTTTTTGTGAAGGTCGGAGAGACTTGGAAAGTGGTTGCATCTGGACTAATTTGGGTCCTGCAGATCGATTGGTACCATCCCCGAGCTTGTACGACCTTCGGAAGAGGTCGACCGACGAAATTCCCCCAAATCTGAGGAGATATTCTTGAATAACTTTTTTTGTGAAGGTCGGAGAGACTTGCAAGTAGGCTCTACCCCCACTAAATGGGGTAGCGCGCATCGATCGGTACCATCCTTGAGCTTCTCCGACTTTCGGAAGGGTTAGGGTTAGGGTTAGGGATGAAAGCACATAGGAGAAAGAGATATTCTTGAATAACTTTTTTTGTGAAGGTCGGAGAGACTTGCAAGTAGGCTCTACCCCCACTAAATGGGGTAGCGCGCATCGATCGGTACCATCCTTGAGCTTCTCCGACTTTCGGAAGGGTTAGGGTTAGGGTTAGGGATGAAAGCACATAGGAGAAAGAGATATTCTTGAATAACTTTTTTTGTGAAGGTCGGAGAGACTTGCAAGTAGGCTCTACCCCCACTAAATGGGGTAGCGCGCATCGATCGGTACCATCTTTGAGCTTCTCCGACTTTCGGAAGGGTTAGGGTTAGGGTTAGGGATGAAAGCACATAGGAGAAAGAGATATTCTTGAATAACTTTTTTTGTGAAGGTCGGAGAGACTTGGAAAGTGGTTGCATCTGGACTAATTTGGGTCCTGCGGATCGATTGGTACCATCCCCGAGCTTGTACGACCTTCGGAAGAGGTCGACCGACGAAATTCCCCCAAATCTGAGGAGATATTCTTGAATAACTTTTTTTGTGAAGGTCGGAGGGACTTGCAAGTAGGCTCTACCCCCACTAAATGGGGTAGCGCGCATCGATCGGTACCATCCTTGAGCTTCTCCGACTTTCGGAAGGGTTAGGGTTAGGGTTAGGGATGAAAGCACATAGGAGAAAGAGATATTCTTGAATAACTTTTTTTGTGAAGGTCGGAGAGACTTGCAAGTAGGCTCTACCCCCACTAAATGGGGTAGCGCGCATCGATCGGTACCATCTTTGAGCTTCTCCGACTTTCGGAAGGGTTAGGGTTAGGGTTAGGGATGAAAGCACATAGGAGAAAGAGATATTCTTGAATAACTTTTTTTGTGAAGGTCGGAGAGACTTGGAAAGTGGTTGCATCTGGACTAATTTGGGTCCTGCGGATCGATTGGTACCATCCCCGAGCTTGTACGACCTTCGGAAGAGGTCGACCGACGAAATTCCCCCAAATCTGAGGAGATATTCTTGAATAACTTTTTTTGTGAAGGTCGGAGGGACTTGCAAGTAGGCTCTACCCCCACTAAATGGGGTAGCGCGCATCGATCGGTACCATCCTTGAGCTTCTCCGACTTTCGGAAGGGTTAGGGTTAGGGTTAGGGATGAAAGCACATAGGAGAAAGAGATATTCTTGAATAACTTTTTTTGTGAAGGTCGGAGAGACTTGCAAGTAGGCTCTACCCCCACTAAATGGGGTTGCGCGCATCGATCGGTACCATCCTTGAGCTTCTCCGACTTTCGGAAGGGTTAGGGTTAGGGATGAAAGCACATAGGAGAAAGAGATATTCTTGAATAACTTTTTTTGTGAAGGTCGGAGAGACTTGGAAAGTGGTTGCATCTGGACTAATTTGGGTCCTGCGGATCGATTGGTACCATCCCCGAGCTTGTACGACCTTCGGAAGAGGTCGACCGACGAAATTCCCCCAAATCTGAGGAGATATTCTTGAATAACTTTTTTTGTGAAGGTCGGAGGGACTTGCAAGTAGGCTCTACCCCCACTAAATGGGGTAGCGCGCATCGATCGGTACCATCCTTGAGCTTCTCCGACTTTCGGAAGGGTTAGGGTTAGGGTTAGGGCTGAAAGCACATAGGAGAAAGAGATATTCTTGAATAACTTTTTTTGTGAAGGTCGGAGAGACTTGCAAGTAGGCTTTACCCCCACTAAATGGAGTTGCGCGCATCGATCGGTACCATCCTTGAGCTTCTCCGACTTTCGGAAGGGTTAGGGTTAGGGTTAGGGATGAAAGCACATAGGAGAAAGAGATATTCTCGAATAACTTTTTTTGTGAAGGTCGGAGAGACTTGCAAGTAGGCTCTACCCCCACTAAATGGGGTAGCGCGCATCGATCGGTACCATCCTTGAGCTTCTCCGACTTTCGGAAGGGTTAGGGTTAGGGTTAGGGATGAAAGCACATAGGAGAAAGAGATATTCTTGAATAACTTTTTTTGTGAAGGTCGGAGAGACTTGGAAAGTGGTTGCATCTGGACTAATTTGGGTCCTGCGGATCGATTGGTACCATCCCCGAGCTTGTACGACCTTCGGAAGAGGTCGACCGACGAAATTCCCCCAAATCTGAGGAGATATTCTTGAATAACTTTTTTTGTGAAGGTCGGAGGGACTTGCAAGTAGGCTCTACCCCCACTAAATGGGGTAGCGCGCATCGATCGGTACCATCCTTGAGCTTCTCCGACTTTCGGAAGGGTTAGGGTTAGGGTTAGGGATGAAAGCACATAGGAGAAAGAGATATTCTTGAATAACTTTTTTTGTGAAGGTCGGAGAGACTTGCAAGTAGGCTCTACCCCCACTAAATGGAGTTGCGCGCATCGATCGGTACCATCCTTGAGCTTCTCCGACTTTCGGAAGGGTTAGGGTTAGGGTTAGGGATGAAAGCACATAGGAGAAAGAGATATTCTTGAATAACTTTTTTTGTGAAGGTCGGAGAGACTTGCAAGTAGGCTCTACCCCCACTAAATGGGGTAGCGCGCATCGATCGGTACCATCCTTGAGCTTCTCCGACTTTCGGAAGGGTTAGGGTTAGGGTTAGGGATGAAAGCACATAGGAGAAAGAGATATTCTTGAATAACTTTTTTTGTGAAGGTCGGAGAGACTTGGAAAGTGGTTGCATCTGGACTAATTTGGGTCCTGCAGATCGATTGGTACCATCCCCGAGCTTGTACGACCTTCGGAAGAGGTCGACCGACGAAATTCCCCCAAATCTGAGGAGATATTCTTGAATAACTTTTTTTGTGAAGGTCGGAGAGACTTGCAAGTAGGCTCTACCCCCACTAAATGGGGTAGCGCGCATCGATCGGTACCATCCTTGAGCTTCTCCGACTTTCGGAAGGGTTAGGGTTAGGGTTAGGGATGAAAGCACATAGGAGAAAGAGATATTCTTGAATAACTTTTTTTGTGAAGGTCGGAGAGACTTGCAAGTAGGCTCTACCCCCACTAAATGGGGTAGCGCGCATCGATCGGTACCATCCTTGAGCTTCTCCGACTTTCGGAAGGGTTAGGGTTAGGGTTAGGGATGAAAGCACATAGGAGAAAGAGATATTCTTGAATAACTTTTTTTGTGAAGGTCGGAGAGACTTGCAAGTAGGCTCTACCCCCACTAAATGGGGTAGCGCGCATCGATCGGTACCATCTTTGAGCTTCTCCGACTTTCGGAAGGGTTAGGGTTAGGGTTAGGGATGAAAGCACATAGGAGAAAGAGATATTCTTGAATAACTTTTTTTGTGAAGGTCGGAGAGACTTGGAAAGTGGTTGCATCTGGACTAATTTGGGTCCTGCGGATCGATTGGTACCATCCCCGAGCTTGTACGACCTTCGGAAGAGGTCGACCGACGAAATTCCCCCAAATCTGAGGAGATATTCTTGAATAACTTTTTTTGTGAAGGTCGGAGAGACTTGCAACTAGGCTCTACCCCCACTAAATGGGGTAGCGCGCATCGATCGGTACCATCTTTGAGCTTCTCCGACTTTCGGAAGGGTTAGGGTTAGGGTTAGGGATGAAAGCACATAGGAGAAAGAGATATTCTTGAATAACTTTTTTTGTGAAGGTCGGAGAGACTTGCAAGTAGGCTCTACCCCCACTAAATGGGGTTGCGCGCATCGATCGGTACCATCCTTGAGCTTCTCCGACTTTCGGAAGGGTTAGGGTTAGGGATGAAAGCACATAGGAGAAAGAGATATTCTTGAATAACTTTTTTTGTGAAGGTCGGAGAGACTTGGAAAGTGGTTGCATCTGGACTAATTTGGGTCCTGCGGATCGATTGGTACCATCCCCGAGCTTGTACGACCTTCGGAAGAGGTCGACCGACGAAATTCCCCCAAATCTGAGGAGATATTCTTGAATAACTTTTTTTGTGAAGGTCGGAGGGACTTGCAAGTAGGCTCTACCCCCACTAAATGGGGTAGCGCGCATCGATCGGTACCATCCTTGAGCTTCTCCGACTTTCGGAAGGGTTAGGGTTAGGGTTAGGGATGAAAGCACATAGGAGAAAGAGATATTCTTGAATAACTTTTTTTGTGAAGGTCGGAGAGACTTGCAAGTAGGCTCTACCCCCACTAAATGGGGTAGCGCGCATCGATCGGTACCATCTTTGAGCTTCTCCGACTTTCGGAAGGGTTAGGGTTAGGGTTAGGGATGAAAGCACATAGGAGAAAGAGATATTCTTGAATAACTTTTTTTGTGAAGGTCGGAGAGACTTGGAAAGTGGTTGCATCTGGACTAATTTGGGTCCTGCGGATCGATTGGTACCATCCCCGAGCTTGTACGACCTTCGGAAGAGGTCGACCGACGAAATTCCCCCAAATCTGAGGAGATATTCTTGAATAACTTTTTTTGTGAAGGTCGGAGGGACTTGCAAGTAGGCTCTACCCCCACTAAATGGGGTAGCGCGCATCGATCGGTACCATCCTTGAGCTTCTCCGACTTTCGGAAGGGTTAGGGTTAGGGTTAGGGATGAAAGCACATAGGAGAAAGAGATATTCTTGAATAACTTTTTTTGTGAAGGTCGGAGAGACTTGCAAGTAGGCTCTACCCCCACTAAATGGGGTTGCGCGCATCGATCGGTACCATCCTTGAGCTTCTCCGACTTTCGGAAGGGTTAGGGTTAGGGTTAGGGATGAAAGCACATAGGAGAAAGAGATATTCTTGAATAACTTTTTTTGTGAAGGTCGGAGAGACTTGGAAAGTGGTTGCATCTGGACTAATTTGGGTCCTGCGGATCGATTGGTACCATCCCCGAGCTTGTACGACCTTCGGAAGAGGTCGACCGACGAAATTCCCCCAAATCTGAGGAGATATTCTTGAATAACTTTTTTTGTGAAGGTCGGAGGGACTTGCAAGTAGGCTCTACCCCCACTAAATGTGGTAGCGCGCATCGATCGGTACCATCCTTGAGCTTCTCCGACTTTCGGAAGGGTTAGGGTTAGGGTTAGGGATGAAAGCACATAGGAGAAAGAGATATTCTTGAATAACTTTTTTTGTGAAGGTCGGAGAGACTTGCAAGTAGGCTCTACCCCCACTAAATGGGGTTGCGCGCATCGATCGGTACCATCCTTGAGCTTCTCCGACTTTCGGAAGGGTTAGGGTTAGGGTTAGGGATGAAAGCACATAGGAGAAAGAGATATTCTTGAATAACTTTTTTTGTGAAGGTCGGAGAGACTTGGAAAGTGGTTGCATCTGGACTAATTTGGGTCCTGCGGATCGATTGGTACCATCCCCGAGCTTGTACGACCTTCGAAAGAGGTCGACCGACGAAATTCCCCCAAATCTGAGGAGATATTCTTGAATAACTTTTTTTGTGAAGGTCGGAGAGACTTGCAACTAGGCTCTACCCCCACTAAATGGGGTAGCGCGCATCGATCGGTACCATCCTTGAGCTTCTCCGACTTTCGGAAGGGTTAGGGTTAGGGTTAGGGATGAAAGCACATAGGAGAAAGAGATATTCTTGAATAACTTTTTTTGTGAAGGTCGGAGAGACTTGCAAGTAGGCTCTACCCCCACTAAATGGGGTTGCGCGCATCGATCGGTACCATCCTTGAGCTTCTCCGACTTTCGGAAGGGTTAGGGTTAGGGATGAAAGCACATAGGAGAAAGAGATATTCTTGAATACCTTTTTTTGTGAAGGTCGGAGAGACTTGGAAAGTGGTTGCATCTGGACTAATTTGGGTCCTGCAGATCGATTGGTACTATCCCCGAGCTTGTACGACCTTCGGAAGAGGTCGACCGACGAAATTCCCCCAAATCTGAGGAGATATTCTTGAATAACTTTTTTTGTGAAGGTCGGAGAGACTTGCAAGTAGGCTCTACCCCCACTAAATGGGGTTGCGCGCATCGATCGGTACCATCCTTGAGCTTCTCCGACTTTCGGAAGGGTTAGGGTTAGGGATGAAAGCACATAGGAGAAAGAGATATTCTTGAATAACTTTTTTTGTGAAGGTCGGAGAGACTTGGAAAGTGGTTGCATCTGGACTAATTTGGGTCCTGCGGATCGATTGGTACCATCCCCGAGCTTGTACGACCTTCGGAAGAGGTCGACCGACGAAATTCCCCCAAATCTGAGGAGATATTCTTGAATAACTTTTTTTGTGAAGGTCGGAGGGACTTGCAAGTAGGCTCTACCCCCACTAAATGGGGTAGCGCGCATCGATCGGTACCATCCTTGAGCTTCTCCGACTTTCGGAAGGGTTAGGGTTAGGGTTAGGGATGAAAGCACATAGGAGAAAGAGATATTCTTGAATAACTTTTTTTGTGAAGGTCGGAGAGACTTGCAAGTAGGCTCTACCCCCACTAAATGGGGTAGCGCGCATCGATCGGTACCATCTTTGAGCTTCTCCGACTTTCGGAAGGGTTAGGGTTAGGGTTAGGGATGAAAGCACATAGGAGAAAGAGATATTCTTGAATAACTTTTTTTGTGAAGGTCGGAGAGACTTGGAAAGTGGTTGCATCTGGACTAATTTGGGTCCTGCGGATCGATTGGTACCATCCCCGAGCTTGTACGACCTTCGGAAGAGGTCGACCGACGAAATTCCCCCAAATCTGAGGAGATATTCTTGAATAACTTTTTTTGTGAAGGTCGGAGGGACTTGCAAGTAGGCTCTACCCCCACTAAATGGGGTAACGCGCATCGATCGGTACCATCCTTGAGCTTCTCCGACTTTCGGAAGGGTTAGGGTTAGGGTTAGGGATGAAAGCACATAGGAGAAAGAGATATTCTTGAATAACTTTTTTTGTGAAGGTCGGAGAGACTTGCAAGTAGGCTCTACCCCCACTAAATGGGGTTGCGCGCATCGATCGGTACCATCCTTGAGCTTCTCCGACTTTCGGAAGGGTTAGGGTTAGGGTTAGGGATGAAAGCACATAGGAGAAAGAGATATTCTTGAATAACTTTTTTTGTGAAGGTCGGAGAGACTTGGAAAGTGGTTGCATCTGGACTAATTTGGGTCCTGCGGATCGATTGGTACCATCCCCGAGCTTGTACGACCTTCGAAAGAGGTCGACCGACGAAATTCCCCCAAATCTGAGGAGATATTCTTGAATAACTTTTTTTGTGAAGGTCGGAGAGACTTGCAACTAGGCTCTACCCCCACTAAATGGGGTAGCGCGCATCGATCGGTACCATCCTTGAGCTTCTCCGACTTTCGGAAGGGTTAGGGTTAGGGTTAGGGATGAAAGCACATAGGAGAAAGAGATATTCTTGAATAACTTTTTTTGTGAAGGTCGGAGAGACTTGCAAGTAGGCTTTACCCCCACTAAATGGGGTTGCGCGCATCGATCGGTACCATCCTTGAGCTTCTCCGACTTTCGGAAGGGTTAGGGTTAGGGATGAAAGCACATAGGAGAAAGAGATATTCTTGAATAACTTTTTTTGTGAAGGTCGGAGAGACTTGGAAAGTGGTTGCATCTGGACTAATTTGGGTCCTGCAGATCGATTGGTACCATCCCCGAGCTTGTACGACCTTCGGAAGAGGTCGACCGACGAAATTCCCCCAAATCTGAGGAGATATTCTTGAATAACTTTTTTTGTGAAGGTCGGAGAGACTTGCAAGTAGGCTCTACCCCCACTAAATGGGGTTGCGCGCATCGATCGGTACCATCCTTGAGCTTCTCCGACTTTCGGAAGGGTTAGGGTTAGGGATGAAAGCACATAGGAGAAAGAGATATTCTTGAATAACTTTTTTTGTGAAGGTCGGAGAGACTTGGAAAGTGGTTGCATCTGGACTAATTTGGGTCCTGCGGATCGATTGGTACCATCCCCGAGCTTGTACGACCTTCGGAAGAGGTCGACCGACGAAATTCCCCCAAATCTGAGGAGATATTCTTGAATAACTTTTTTTGTGAAGGTCGGAGGGACTTGCAAGTAGGCTCTACCCCCACTAAATGGGGTAGCGCGCATCGATCGGTACCATCCTTGAGCTTCTCCGACTTTCGGAAGGGTTAGGGTTAGGGTTAGGGATGAAAGCACATAGGAGAAAGAGATATTCTTGAATAACTTTTTTTGTGAAGGTCGGAGAGACTTGCAAGTAGGCTCTACCCCCACTAAATGGGGTTGCGCGCATCGATCGGTACCATCCTTGAGCTTCTCCGACTTTCGGAAGGGTTAGGGTTAGGGTTAGGGATGAAAGCACATAGGAGAAAGAGATATTCTTGAATAACTTTTTTTGTGAAGGTCGGAGAGACTTGGAAAGTGGTTGCATCTGGACTAATTTGGGTCCTGCGGATCGATTGGTACCATCCCCGAGCTTGTACGACCTTCGAAAGAGGTCGACCGACGAAATTCCCCCAAATCTGAGGAGATATTCTTGAATAACTTTTTTTGTGAAGGTCGGAGAGACTTGCAACTAGGCTCTACCCCCACTAAATGGGGTAGCGCGCATCGATCGGTACCATCCTTGAGCTTCTCCGACTTTCGGAAGGGTTAGGGTTAGGGTTAGGGATGAAAGCACATAGGAGAAAGAGATATTCTTGAATAACTTTTTTTGTGAAGGTCGGAGAGACTTGCAAGTAGGCTCTACCCCCACTAAATGGGGTTGCGCGCATCGATCGGTACCATCCTTGAGCTTCTCCGACTTTCGGAAGGGTTAGGGTTAGGGATGAAAGCACATAGGAGAAAGAGATATTCTTGAATAACTTTTTTTGTGAAGGTCGGAGAGACTTGGAAAGTGGTTGCATCTGGACTAATTTGGGTCCTGCAGATCGATTGGTACCATCCCCGAGCTTGTACGACCTTCGGAAGAGGTCGACCGACGAAATTCCCCCAAATCTGAGGAGATATTCTTGAATAACTTTTTTTGTGAAGGTCGGAGAGACTTGCAAGTAGGCTCTACCCCCACTAAATGGGGTTGCGCGCATCGATCGGTACCATCCTTGAGCTTCTCCGACTTTCGGAAGGGTTAGGGTTAGGGATGAAAGCACATAGGAGAAAGAGATATTCTTGAATAACTTTTTTTGTGAAGGTCGGAGAGACTTGGAAAGTGGTTGCATCTGGACTAATTTGGGTCCTGCGGATCGATTGGTACCATCCCCGAGCTTGTACGACCTTCGGAAGAGGTCGACCGACGAAATTCCCCCAAATCTGAGGAGATATTCTTGAATAACTTTTTTTGTGAAGGTCGGAGGGACTTGCAAGTAGGCTCTACCCCCACTAAATGGGGTAGCGCGCATCGATCGGTACCATCCTTGAGCTTCTCCGACTTTCGGAAGGGTTAGGGTTAGGGTTAGGGATGAAAGCACATAGGAGAAAGAGATATTCTTGAATAACTTTTTTTGTGAAGGTCGGAGAGACTTGCAAGTAGGCTCTACCCCCACTAAATGGGGTAGCGCGCATCGATCGGTACCATCTTTGAGCTTCTCCGACTTTCGGAAGGGTTAGGGTTAGGGTTAGGGATGAAAGCACATAGGAGAAAGAGATATTCTTGAATAACTTTTTTTGTGAAGGTCGGAGAGACTTGGAAAGTGGTTGCATCTGGACTAATTTGGGTCCTGCGGATCGATTGGTACCATCCCCGAGCTTGTACGACCTTCGGAAGAGGTCGACCGACGAAATTCCCCCAAATCTGAGGAGATATTCTTGAATAACTTTTTTTGTGAAGGTCGGAGGGACTTGCAAGTAGGCTCTACCCCCACTAAATGGGGTAGCGCGCATCGATCGGTACCATCCTTGAGCTTCTCCGACTTTCGGAAGGGTTAGGGTTAGGGTTAGGGATGAAAGCACATAGGAGAAAGAGATATTCTTGAATAACTTTTTTTGTGAAGGTCGGAGAGACTTGCAAGTAGGCTCTACCCCCACTAAATGGGGTTGCGCGCATCGATCGGTACCATCCTTGAGCTTCTCCGACTTTCGGAAGGGTTAGGGTTAGGGTTAGGGATGAAAGCACATAGGAGAAAGAGATATTCTTGAATAACTTTTTTTGTGAAGGTCGGAGAGACTTGGAAAGTGGTTGCATCTGGACTAATTTGGGTCCTGCGGATCGATTGGTACCATCCCCGAGCTTGTACGACCTTCGAAAGAGGTCGACCGACGAAATTCCCCCAAATCTGAGGAGATATTCTTGAATAACTTTTTTTGTGAAGGTCGGAGAGACTTGCAACTAGGCTCTACCCCCACTAAATGGGGTAGCGCGCATCGATCGGTACCATCCTTGAGCTTCTCCGACTTTCGGAAGGGTTAGGGTTAGGGTTAGGGATGAAAGCACATAGGAGAAAGAGATATTCTTGAATAACTTTTTTTGTGAAGGTCGGAGAGACTTGCAAGTAGGCTCTACCCCCACTAAATGGGGTTGCGCGCATCGATCGGTACCATCCTTGAGCTTCTCCGACTTTCGGAAGGGTTAGGGTTAGGGATGAAAGCACATAGGAGAAAGAGATATTCTTGAATAACTTTTTTTGTGAAGGTCGGAGAGACTTGGAAAGTGGTTGCATCTGGACTAATTTGGGTCCTGCGGATCGATTGGTACCATCCCCGAGCTTGTACGACCTTCGGAAGAGGTCGACCGACGAAATTCCCCCAAATCTGAGGAGATATTCTTGAATAACTTTTTTTGTGAAGGTCGGAGGGACTTGCAAGTAGGCTCTACCCCCACTAAATGGGGTAGCGCACATCGATCGGTACCATCCTTGAGCTTCTCCGACTTTCGGAAGGGTTAGGGTTAGGGTTAGGGATGAAAGCACATAGGAGAAAGAGATATTCTTGAATAACTTTTTTTGTGAAGGTCGGAGAGACTTGCAAGTAGGCTCTACCCCCACTAAATGGGGTAGCGCGCATCGATCGGTACCATCGTTGAGCTTCTCCGACTTTCGGAAGGGTTAGGGTTAGGGTTAGGGATGAAAGCACATAGGAGAAAGAGATATTCTTGAATAACTTTTTTTGTGAAGGTCGGAGAGACTTGGAAAGTGGTTGCATCTGGACTAATTTGGGTCCTGCGGATCGATTGGTACCATCCCCGAGCTTGTACGACCTTCGGAAGAGGTCGACCGACGAAATTCCCCCAAATCTGAGGAGATATTCTTGAATAACTTTTTTTGTGAAGGTCGGAGAGACTTGCAAGTAGGCTCTACCCAAACTAAATGGGGTAGCGCGCATCGATCGGTACCATCCTTGAGCTTCTCCGACTTTCGGAAGGGTTAGGGTTAGGGTTAGGGATGAAAGCACATAGGAGAAAGAGATATTCTTGAATAACTTTTTTTGTGAAGGTCGGAGAGACTTGCAAGTAGGCTCTACCCCCACTAAATGGGGTTGCGCGCATCGATCGGTACCATCCTTGAGCTTCTCCGACTTTCGGAAGGGTTAGGGTTAGGGATGAAAGCACATAGGAGAAAGAGATATTCTTGAATAACTTTTTTTGTGAAGGTCGGAGAGACTTGGAAAGTGGTTGCATCTGGACTAATTTGGGTCCTGCGGATCGATTGGTACCATCCCCGAGCTTGTACGACCTTCGGAAGAGGTCGACCGACGAAATTCCCCCAAATCTGAGGAGATATTCTTGAATAACTTTTTTTGTGAAGGTCGGAGGGACTTGCAAGTAGGCTCTACCCCCACTAAATGGGGTAGCGCACATCGATCGGTACCATCCTTGAGCTTCTCCGACTTTCGGAAGGGTTAGGGTTAGGGTTAGGGATGAAAGCACATAGGAGAAAGAGATATTCTTGAATAACTTTTTTTGTGAAGGTCGGAGAGACTTGCAAGTAGGCTCTACCCCCACTAAATGGGGTAGCGCGCATCGATCGGTACCATCGTTGAGCTTCTCCGACTTTCGGAAGGGTTAGGGTTAGGGTTAGGGATGAAAGCACATAGGAGAAAGAGATATTCTTGAATAACTTTTTTTGTGAAGGTCGGAGAGACTTGGAAAGTGGTTGCATCTGGACTAATTTGGGTCCTGCGGATCGATTGGTACCATCCCCGAGCTTGTACGACCTTCGGAAGAGGTCGACCGACGAAATTCCCCCAAATCTGAGGAGATATTCTTGAATAACTTTTTTTGTGAAGGTCGGAGAGACTTGCAAGTAGGCTCTACCCAAACTAAATGGGGTAGCGCGCATCGATCGGTACCATCCTTGAGCTTCTCCGACTTTCGGAAGGGTTAGGGTTAGGGTTAGGGATGAAAGCACATAGGAGAAAGAGATATTCTTGAATAACTTTTTTTGTGAAGGTCGGAGAGACTTGCAAGTAGGCTCTACCCCCACTAAATGGGGTTGCGCGCATCGATCGGTACCATCCTTGAGCTTCTCCGACTTTCGGAAGGGTTAGGGTTAGGGTTAGGGATGAAAGCACATAGGAGAAAGAGATATTCTTGAATAACTTTTTTTGTGAAGGTCGGAGAGACTTGGAAAGTGGTTGCATCTGGACTAATTTGGGTCCTGCGGATCGATTGGTACCATCCCCGAGCTTGTACGACCTTCGAAAGAGGTCGACCGACGAAATTCCCCCAAATCTGAGGAGATATTCTTGAATAACTTTTTTTGTGAAGGTCGGAGAGACTTGCAACTAGGCTCTACCCCCACTAAATGGGGTAGCGCGCATCGATCGGTACCATCCTTGAGCTTCTCCGACTTTCGGAAGGGTTAGGGTTAGGGTTAGGGATGAAAGCACATAGGAGAAAGAGATATTCTTGAATAACTTTTTTTGTGAAGGTCGGAGAGACTTGGAAAGTGGTTGCATCTGGACTAATTTGGGTCCTGCGGATCGATTGGTACCATCCCCGAGCTTGTACGACCTTCGAAAGAGGTCGACCGACGAAATTCCCCCAAATCTGAGGAGATATTCTTGAATAACTTTTTTTGTGAAGGTCGGAGAGACTTGCAACTAGGCTCTACCCCCACTAAATGGGGTAGCGCGCATCGATCGGTACCATCCTTGAGCTTCTCCGACTTTCGGAAGGGTTAGGGTTAGGGTTAGGGATGAAAGCACATAGGAGAAAGAGATATTCTTGAATAACTTTTTTTGTGAAGGTCGGAGAGACTTGCAAGTAGGCTCTACCCCCACTAAATGGGGTTGCGCGCATCGATCGGTACCATCCTTGAGCTTCTCCGACTTTCGGAAGGGTTAGGGTTAGGGATGAAAGCACATAGGAGAAAGAGATATTCTTGAATAACTTTTTTTGTGAAGGTCGGAGAGACTTGGAAAGTGGTTGCATCTGGACTAATTTGGGTCCTGCAGATCGATTGGTACCATCCCCGAGCTTGTACGACCTTCGGAAGAGGTCGACCGACGAAATTCCCCCAAATCTGAGGAGATATTCTTGAATAACTTTTTTTGTGAAGGTCGGAGAGACTTGCAAGTAGGCTCTACCCCCACTAAATGGGGTTGCGCGCATCGATCGGTACCATCCTTGAGCTTCTCCGACTTTCGGAAGGGTTAGGGTTAGGGATGAAAGCACATAGGAGAAAGAGATATTCTTGAATAACTTTTTTTGTGAAGGTCGGAGAGACTTGGAAAGTGGTTGCATCTGGACTAATTTGGGTCCTGCGGATCGATTGGTACCATCCCCGAGCTTGTACGACCTTCGGAAGAGGTCGACCGACGAAATTCCCCCAAATCTGAGGAGATATTCTTGAATAACTTTTTTTGTGAAGGTCGGAGGGACTTGCAAGTAGGCTCTACCCCCACTAAATGGGGTAGCGCGCATCGATCGGTACCATCCTTGAGCTTCTCCGACTTTCGGAAGGGTTAGGGTTAGGGTTAGGGATGAAAGCACATAGGAGAAAGAGATATTCTTGAATAACTTTTTTTGTGAAGGTCGGAGAGACTTGCAAGTAGGCTCTACCCCCACTAAATGGGGTAGCGCGCATCGATCGGTACCATCTTTGAGCTTCTCCGACTTTCGGAAGGGTTAGGGTTAGGGTTAGGGATGAAAGCACATAGGAGAAAGAGATATTCTTGAATAACTTTTTTTGTGAAGGTCGGAGAGACTTGGAAAGTGGTTGCATCTGGACTAATTTGGGTCCTGCGGATCGATTGGTACCATCCCCGAGCTTGTACGACCTTCGGAAGAGGTCGACCGACGAAATTCCCCCAAATCTGAGGAGATATTCTTGAATAACTTTTTTTGTGAAGGTCGGAGGGACTTGCAAGTAGGCTCTACCCCCACTAAATGGGGTAGCGCGCATCGATCGGTACCATCCTTGAGCTTCTCCGACTTTCGGAAGGGTTAGGGTTAGGGTTAGGGATGAAAGCACATAGGAGAAAGAGATATTCTTGAATAACTTTTTTTGTGAAGGTCGGAGAGACTTGCAAGTAGGCTCTACCCCCACTAAATGGGGTTGCGCGCATCGATCGGTACCATCCTTGAGCTTCTCCGACTTTCGGAAGGGTTAGGGTTAGGGTTAGGGATGAAAGCACATAGGAGAAAGAGATATTCTTGAATAACTTTTTTTGTGAAGGTCGGAGAGACTTGGAAAGTGGTTGCATCTGGACTAATTTGGGTCCTGCGGATCGATTGGTACCATCCCCGAGCTTGTACGACCTTCGAAAGAGGTCGACCGACGAAATTCCCCCAAATCTGAGGAGATATTCTTGAATAACTTTTTTTGTGAAGGTCGGAGAGACTTGCAACTAGGCTCTACCCCCACTAAATGGGGTAGCGCGCATCGATCGGTACCATCCTTGAGCTTCTCCGACTTTCGGAAGGGTTAGGGTTAGGGTTAGGGATGAAAGCACATAGGAGAAAGAGATATTCTTGAATAACTTTTTTTGTGAAGGTCGGAGAGACTTGCAAGTAGGCTCTACCCCCACTAAATGGGGTTGCGCGCATCGATCGGTACCATCCTTGAGCTTCTCCGACTTTCGGAAGGGTTAGGGTTAGGGATGAAAGCACATAGGAGAAAGAGATATTCTTGAATAACTTTTTTTGTGAAGGTCGGAGAGACTTGGAAAGTGGTTGCATCTGGACTAATTTGGGTCCTGCGGATCGATTGGTACCATCCCCGAGCTTGTACGACCTTCGGAAGAGGTCGACCGACGAAATTCCCCCAAATCTGAGGAGATATTCTTGAATAACTTTTTTTGTGAAGGTCGGAGGGACTTGCAAGTAGGCTCTACCCCCACTAAATGGGGTAGCGCACATCGATCGGTACCATCCTTGAGCTTCTCCGACTTTCGGAAGGGTTAGGGTTAGGGTTAGGGATGAAAGCACATAGGAGAAAGAGATATTCTTGAATAACTTTTTTTGTGAAGGTCGGAGAGACTTGCAAGTAGGCTCTACCCCCACTAAATGGGGTAGCGCGCATCGATCGGTACCATCGTTGAGCTTCTCCGACTTTCGGAAGGGTTAGGGTTAGGGTTAGGGATGAAAGCACATAGGAGAAAGAGATATTCTTGAATAACTTTTTTTGTGAAGGTCGGAGAGACTTGGAAAGTGGTTGCATCTGGACTAATTTGGGTCCTGCGGATCGATTGGTACCATCCCCGAGCTTGTACGACCTTCGGAAGAGGTCGACCGACGAAATTCCCCCAAATCTGAGGAGATATTCTTGAATAACTTTTTTTGTGAAGGTCGGAGAGACTTGCAAGTAGGCTCTACCCAAACTAAATGGGGTAGCGCGCATCGATCGGTACCATCCTTGAGCTTCTCCGACTTTCGGAAGGGTTAGGGTTAGGGTTAGGGATGAAAGCACATAGGAGAAAGAGATATTCTTGAATAACTTTTTTTGTGAAGGTCGGAGAGACTTGCAAGTAGGCTCTACCCCCACTAAATGGGGTTGCGCGCATCGATCGGTACCATCCTTGAGCTTCTCCGACTTTCGGAAGGGTTAGGGTTAGGGATGAAAGCACATAGGAGAAAGAGATATTCTTGAATAACTTTTTTTGTGAAGGTCGGAGAGACTTGGAAAGTGGTTGCATCTGGACTAATTTGGGTCCTGCGGATCGATTGGTACCATCCCCGAGCTTGTACGACCTTCGGAAGAGGTCGACCGACGAAATTCCCCCAAATCTGAGGAGATATTCTTGAATAACTTTTTTTGTGAAGGTCGGAGGGACTTGCAAGTAGGCTCTACCCCCACTAAATGGGGTAGCGCACATCGATCGGTACCATCCTTGAGCTTCTCCGACTTTCGGAAGGGTTAGGGTTAGGGTTAGGGATGAAAGCACATAGGAGAAAGAGATATTCTTGAATAACTTTTTTTGTGAAGGTCGGAGAGACTTGCAAGTAGGCTCTACCCCCACTAAATGGGGTAGCGCGCATCGATCGGTACCATCGTTGAGCTTCTCCGACTTTCGGAAGGGTTAGGGTTAGGGTTAGGGATGAAAGCACATAGGAGAAAGAGATATTCTTGAATAACTTTTTTTGTGAAGGTCGGAGAGACTTGGAAAGTGGTTGCATCTGGACTAATTTGGGTCCTGCGGATCGATTGGTACCATCCCCGAGCTTGTACGACCTTCGGAAGAGGTCGACCGACGAAATTCCCCCAAATCTGAGGAGATATTCTTGAATAACTTTTTTTGTGAAGGTCGGAGAGACTTGCAAGTAGGCTCTACCCAAACTAAATGGGGTAGCGCGCATCGATCGGTACCATCCTTGAGCTTCTCCGACTTTCGGAAGGGTTAGGGTTAGGGTTAGGGATGAAAGCACATAGGAGAAAGAGATATTCTTGAATAACTTTTTTTGTGAAGGTCGGAGAGACTTGCAAGTAGGCTCTACCCCCACTAAATGGGGTTGCGCGCATCGATCGGTACCATCCTTGAGCTTCTCCGACTTTCGGAAGGGTTAGGGTTAGGGTTAGGGATGAAAGCACATAGGAGAAAGAGATATTCTTGAATAACTTTTTTTGTGAAGGTCGGAGAGACTTGGAAAGTGGTTGCATCTGGACTAATTTGGGTCCTGCGGATCGATTGGTACCATCCCCGAGCTTGTACGACCTTCGAAAGAGGTCGACCGACGAAATTCCCCCAAATCTGAGGAGATATTCTTGAATAACTTTTTTTGTGAAGGTCGGAGAGACTTGCAACTAGGCTCTACCCCCACTAAATGGGGTAGCGCGCATCGATCGGTACCATCCTTGAGCTTCTCCGACTTTCGGAAGGGTTAGGGTTAGGGTTAGGGATGAAAGCACATAGGAGAAAGAGATATTCTTGAATAACTTTTTTTGTGAAGGTCGGAGAGACTTGCAAGTAGGCTTTACCCCCACTAAATGGGGTTGCGCGCATCGATCGGTACCATCCTTGAGCTTCTCCGACTTTCGGAAGGGTTAGGGTTAGGGATGAAAGCACATAGGAGAAAGAGATATTCTTGAATAACTTTTTTTGTGAAGGTCGGAGAGACTTGGAAAGTGGTTGCATCTGGACTAATTTGGGTCCTGCAGATCGATTGGTACCATCCCCGAGCTTGTACGACCTTCGGAAGAGGTCGACCGACGAAATTCCCCCAAATCTGAGGAGATATTCTTGAATAACTTTTTTTGTGAAGGTCGGAGAGACTTGCAAGTAGGCTCTACCCCCACTAAATGGGGTTGCGCGCATCGATCGGTACCATCCTTGAGCTTCTCCGACTTTCGGAAGGGTTAGGGTTAGGGATGAAAGCACATAGGAGAAAGAGATATTCTTGAATAACTTTTTTTGTGAAGGTCGGAGAGACTTGGAAAGTGGTTGCATCTGGACTAATTTGGGTCCTGCGGATCGATTGGTACCATCCCCGAGCTTGTACGACCTTCGGAAGAGGTCGACCGACGAAATTCCCCCAAATCTGAGGAGATATTCTTGAATAACTTTTTTTGTGAAGGTCGGAGGGACTTGCAAGTAGGCTCTACCCCCACTAAATGGGGTAGCGCGCATCGATCGGTACCATCCTTGAGCTTCTCCGACTTTCGGAAGGGTTAGGGTTAGGGTTAGGGATGAAAGCACATAGGAGAAAGAGATATTCTTGAATAACTTTTTTTGTGAAGGTCGGAGAGACTTGCAAGTAGGCTCTACCCCCACTAAATGGGGTTGCGCGCATCGATCGGTACCATCCTTGAGCTTCTCCGACTTTCGGAAGGGTTAGGGTTAGGGTTAGGGATGAAAGCACATAGGAGAAAGAGATATTCTTGAATAACTTTTTTTGTGAAGGTCGGAGAGACTTGGAAAGTGGTTGCATCTGGACTAATTTGGGTCCTGCGGATCGATTGGTACCATCCCCGAGCTTGTACGACCTTCGAAAGAGGTCGACCGACGAAATTCCCCCAAATCTGAGGAGATATTCTTGAATAACTTTTTTTGTGAAGGTCGGAGAGACTTGCAACTAGGCTCTACCCCCACTAAATGGGGTAGCGCGCATCGATCGGTACCATCCTTGAGCTTCTCCGACTTTCGGAAGGGTTAGGGTTAGGGTTAGGGATGAAAGCACATAGGAGAAAGAGATATTCTTGAATAACTTTTTTTGTGAAGGTCGGAGAGACTTGCAAGTAGGCTCTACCCCCACTAAATGGGGTTGCGCGCATCGATCGGTACCATCCTTGAGCTTCTCCGACTTTCGGAAGGGTTAGGGTTAGGGATGAAAGCACATAGGAGAAAGAGATATTCTTGAATAACTTTTTTTGTGAAGGTCGGAGAGACTTGGAAAGTGGTTGCATCTGGACTAATTTGGGTCCTGCAGATCGATTGGTACCATCCCCGAGCTTGTACGACCTTCGGAAGAGGTCGACCGACGAAATTCCCCCAAATCTGAGGAGATATTCTTGAATAACTTTTTTTGTGAAGGTCGGAGAGACTTGCAAGTAGGCTCTACCCCCACTAAATGGGGTTGCGCGCATCGATCGGTACCATCCTTGAGCTTCTCCGACTTTCGGAAGGGTTAGGGTTAGGGATGAAAGCACATAGGAGAAAGAGATATTCTTGAATAACTTTTTTTGTGAAGGTCGGAGAGACTTGGAAAGTGGTTGCATCTGGACTAATTTGGGTCCTGCGGATCGATTGGTACCATCCCCGAGCTTGTACGACCTTCGGAAGAGGTCGACCGACGAAATTCCCCCAAATCTGAGGAGATATTCTTGAATAACTTTTTTTGTGAAGGTCGGAGGGACTTGCAAGTAGGCTCTACCCCCACTAAATGGGGTAGCGCGCATCGATCGGTACCATCCTTGAGCTTCTCCGACTTTCGGAAGGGTTAGGGTTAGGGTTAGGGATGAAAGCACATAGGAGAAAGAGATATTCTTGAATAACTTTTTTTGTGAAGGTCGGAGAGACTTGCAAGTAGGCTCTACCCCCACTAAATGGGGTAGCGCGCATCGATCGGTACCATCTTTGAGCTTCTCCGACTTTCGGAAGGGTTAGGGTTAGGGTTAGGGATGAAAGCACATAGGAGAAAGAGATATTCTTGAATAACTTTTTTTGTGAAGGTCGGAGAGACTTGGAAAGTGGTTGCATCTGGACTAATTTGGGTCCTGCGGATCGATTGGTACCATCCCCGAGCTTGTACGACCTTCGGAAGAGGTCGACCGACGAAATTCCCCCAAATCTGAGGAGATATTCTTGAATAACTTTTTTTGTGAAGGTCGGAGGGACTTGCAAGTAGGCTCTACCCCCACTAAATGGGGTAGCGCGCATCGATCGGTACCATCCTTGAGCTTCTCCGACTTTCGGAAGGGTTAGGGTTAGGGTTAGGGATGAAAGCACATAGGAGAAAGAGATATTCTTGAATAACTTTTTTTGTGAAGGTCGGAGAGACTTGCAAGTAGGCTCTACCCCCACTAAATGGGGTTGCGCGCATCGATCGGTACCATCCTTGAGCTTCTCCGACTTTCGGAAGGGTTAGGGTTAGGGTTAGGGATGAAAGCACATAGGAGAAAGAGATATTCTTGAATAACTTTTTTTGTGAAGGTCGGAGAGACTTGGAAAGTGGTTGCATCTGGACTAATTTGGGTCCTGCGGATCGATTGGTACCATCCCCGAGCTTGTACGACCTTCGAAAGAGGTCGACCGACGAAATTCCCCCAAATCTGAGGAGATATTCTTGAATAACTTTTTTTGTGAAGGTCGGAGAGACTTGCAACTAGGCTCTACCCCCACTAAATGGGGTAGCGCGCATCGATCGGTACCATCCTTGAGCTTCTCCGACTTTCGGAAGGGTTAGGGTTAGGGTTAGGGATGAAAGCACATAGGAGAAAGAGATATTCTTGAATAACTTTTTTTGTGAAGGTCGGAGAGACTTGCAAGTAGGCTCTACCCCCACTAAATGGGGTTGCGCGCATCGATCGGTACCATCCTTGAGCTTCTCCGACTTTCGGAAGGGTTAGGGTTAGGGATGAAAGCACATAGGAGAAAGAGATATTCTTGAATAACTTTTTTTGTGAAGGTCGGAGAGACTTGGAAAGTGGTTGCATCTGGACTAATTTGGGTCCTGCGGATCGATTGGTACCATCCCCGAGCTTGTACGACCTTCGGAAGAGGTCGACCGACGAAATTCCCCCAAATCTGAGGAGATATTCTTGAATAACTTTTTTTGTGAAGGTCGGAGGGACTTGCAAGTAGGCTCTACCCCCACTAAATGGGGTAGCGCACATCGATCGGTACCATCCTTGAGCTTCTCCGACTTTCGGAAGGGTTAGGGTTAGGGTTAGGGATGAAAGCACATAGGAGAAAGAGATATTCTTGAATAACTTTTTTTGTGAAGGTCGGAGAGACTTGCAAGTAGGCTCTACCCCCACTAAATGGGGTAGCGCGCATCGATCGGTACCATCGTTGAGCTTCTCCGACTTTCGGAAGGGTTAGGGTTAGGGTTAGGGATGAAAGCACATAGGAGAAAGAGATATTCTTGAATAACTTTTTTTGTGAAGGTCGGAGAGACTTGGAAAGTGGTTGCATCTGGACTAATTTGGGTCCTGCGGATCGATTGGTACCATCCCCGAGCTTGTACGACCTTCGGAAGAGGTCGACCGACGAAATTCCCCCAAATCTGAGGAGATATTCTTGAATAACTTTTTTTGTGAAGGTCGGAGAGACTTGCAAGTAGGCTCTACCCAAACTAAATGGGGTAGCGCGCATCGATCGGTACCATCCTTGAGCTTCTCCGACTTTCGGAAGGGTTAGGGTTAGGGTTAGGGATGAAAGCACATAGGAGAAAGAGATATTCTTGAATAACTTTTTTTGTGAAGGTCGGAGAGACTTGCAAGTAGGCTCTACCCCCACTAAATGGGGTTGCGCGCATCGATCGGTACCATCCTTGAGCTTCTCCGACTTTCGGAAGGGTTAGGGTTAGGGATGAAAGCACATAGGAGAAAGAGATATTCTTGAATAACTTTTTTTGTGAAGGTCGGAGAGACTTGGAAAGTGGTTGCATCTGGACTAATTTGGGTCCTGCGGATCGATTGGTACCATCCCCGAGCTTGTACGACCTTCGGAAGAGGTCGACCGACGAAATTCCCCCAAATCTGAGGAGATATTCTTGAATAACTTTTTTTGTGAAGGTCGGAGGGACTTGCAAGTAGGCTCTACCCCCACTAAATGGGGTAGCGCACATCGATCGGTACCATCCTTGAGCTTCTCCGACTTTCGGAAGGGTTAGGGTTAGGGTTAGGGATGAAAGCACATAGGAGAAAGAGATATTCTTGAATAACTTTTTTTGTGAAGGTCGGAGAGACTTGCAAGTAGGCTCTACCCCCACTAAATGGGGTAGCGCGCATCGATCGGTACCATCGTTGAGCTTCTCCGACTTTCGGAAGGGTTAGGGTTAGGGTTAGGGATGAAAGCACATAGGAGAAAGAGATATTCTTGAATAACTTTTTTTGTGAAGGTCGGAGAGACTTGGAAAGTGGTTGCATCTGGACTAATTTGGGTCCTGCGGATCGATTGGTACCATCCCCGAGCTTGTACGACCTTCGGAAGAGGTCGACCGACGAAATTCCCCCAAATCTGAGGAGATATTCTTGAATAACTTTTTTTGTGAAGGTCGGAGAGACTTGCAAGTAGGCTCTACCCAAACTAAATGGGGTAGCGCGCATCGATCGGTACCATCCTTGAGCTTCTCCGACTTTCGGAAGGGTTAGGGTTAGGGTTAGGGATGAAAGCACATAGGAGAAAGAGATATTCTTGAATAACTTTTTTTGTGAAGGTCGGAGAGACTTGGAAAGTGGTTGCATCTGGACTAATTTGGGTCCTGCGGATCGATTGGTACCATCCCCGAGCTTGTACGACCTTCGGAAGAGGTCGACCGACGAAATTCCCCCAAATCTGAGGAGATATTCTTGAATAACTTTTTTTGTGAAGGTCGGAGGGACTTGCAAGTAGGCTCTACCCCCACTAAATGGGGTAGCGCGCATCGATCGGTACCATCCTTGAGCTTCTCCGACTTTCGGAAGGGTTAGGGTTAGGGTTAGGGATGAAAGCACATAGGAGAAAGAGATATTCTTGAATAACTTTTTTTGTGAAGGTCGGAGAGACTTGCAAGTAGGCTCTACCCCCACTAAATGGGGTAGCGCGCATCGATCGGTACCATCGTTGAGCTTCTCCGACTTTCGGAAGGGTTAGGGTTAGGGTTAGGGATGAAAGCACATAGGAGAAAGAGATATTCTTGAATAACTTTTTTTGTGAAGGTCGGAGAGACTTGGAAAGTGGTTGCATCTGGACTAATTTGGGTCCTGCGGATCGATTGGTACCATCCCCGAGCTTGTACGACCTTCGGAAGAGGTCGACCGACGAAATTCCCCCAAATCTGAGGAGATATTCTTGAATAACTTTTTTTGTGAAGGTCGGAGAGACTTGCAAGTAGGCTCTACCCAAACTAAATGGGGTAGCGCGCATCGATCGGTACCATCCTTGAGCTTCTCCGACTTTCGGAAGGGTTAGGGTTAGGGTTAGGGATGAAAGCACATAGGAGAAAGAGATATTCTTGAATAACTTTTTTTGTGAAGGTCGGAGAGACTTGGAAAGTGGTTGCATCTGGACTAATTTGGGTCCTGCGGATCGATTGGTACCATCCCCGAGCTTGTACGACCTTCGGAAGAGGTCGACCGACGAAATTCCCCCAAATCTGAGGAGATATTCTTGAATAACTTTTTTTGTGAAGGTCGGAGGGACTTGCAAGTAGGCTCTACCCCCACTAAATGGGGTAGCGCGCATCGATCGGTACCATCCTTGAGCTTCTCCGACTTTCGGAAGGGTTAGGGTTAGGGTTAGGGATGAAAGCACATAGGAGAAAGAGATATTCTTGAATAACTTTTTTTGTGAAGGTCGGAGAGACTTGCAAGTAGGCTCTACCCCCACTAAATGGGGTAGCGCGCATCGATCGGTACCATCGTTGAGCTTCTCCGACTTTCGGAAGGGTTAGGGTTAGGGTTAGGGATGAAAGCACATAGGAGAAAGAGATATTCTTGAATAACTTTTTTTGTGAAGGTCGGAGAGACTTGGAAAGTGGTTGCATCTGGACTAATTTGGGTCCTGCGGATCGATTGGTACCATCCCCGAGCTTGTACGACCTTCGGAAGAGGTCGACCGACGAAATTCCCCCAAATCTGAGGAGATATTCTTGAATAACTTTTTTTGTGAAGGTCGGAGAGACTTGCAAGTAGGCTCTACCCAAACTAAATGGGGTAGCGCGCATCGATCGGTACCATCCTTGAGCTTCTCCGACTTTCGGAAGGGTTAGGGTTAGGGTTAGGGATGAAAGCACATAGGAGAAAGAGATATTCTTGAATAACTTTTTTTGTGAAGGTCGGAGAGACTTGGAAAGTGGTTGCATCTGGACTAATTTGGGTCCTGCGGATCGATTGGTACCATCCCCGAGCTTGTACGACCTTCGGAAGAGGTCGACCGACGAAATTCCCCCAAATCTGAGGAGATATTCTTGAATAACTTTTTTTGTGAAGGTCGGAGGGACTTGCAAGTAGGCTCTACCCCCACTAAATGGGGTAGCGCGCATCGATCGGTACCATCCTTGAGCTTCTCCGACTTTCGGAAGGGTTAGGGTTAGGGATGAAAGCACATAGGAGAAAGAGATATTCTTGAATAACTTTTTTTGTGAAGGTCGGAGAGACTTGCAAGTAGGCTCTACCCCCACTAAATGGGGTTGCGCGCATCGATCGGTACCATCCTTGAGCTTCTCCGACTTTCGGAAGGGTTAGGGTTAGGGTTAGGGATGAAAGCACATAGGAGAAAGAGATATTCTTGAATAACTTTTTTTGTGAAGGTCGGAGAGACTTGGAAAGTGGTTGCATCTGGACTAATTTGGGTCCTGCGGATCGATTGGTACCATCCCCGAGCTTGTACGACCTTCGAAAGAGGTCGACCGACGAAATTCCCCCAAATCTGAGGAGATATTCTTGAATAACTTTTTTTGTGAAGGTCGGAGAGACTTGCAACTAGGCTCTACCCCCACTAAATGGGGTAGTGCGCATCGATCGGTACCATCCTTGAGCTTCTCCGACTTTCGGAAGGGTTAGGGTTAGGGTTAGGGATGAAAGCACATAGGAGAAAGAGATATTCTTGAATAACTTTTTTTGTGAAGGTCGGAGAGACTTGCAAGTAGGCTCTACCCCCACTAAATGGGGTTGCGCGCATCGATCGGTACCATCCTTGAGCTTCTCCGACTTTCGGAAGGGTTAGGGTTAGGGATGAAAGCACATAGGAGAAAGAGATATTCTTGAATAACTTTTTTTGTGAAGGTCGGAGAGACTTGGAAAGTGGTTGCATCTGGACTAATTTGGGTCCTGCGGATCGATTGGTACCATCCCCGAGCTTGTACGACCTTCGGAAGAGGTCGACCAACGAAATTCCCCCAAATCTGAGGAGATATTCTTGAATAACTTTTTTTGTGAAGGTCGGAGGGACTTGCAAGTAGGCTCTACCCCCACTAAATGGGGTAGCGCGCATCGATCGGTACCATCCTTGAGCTTCTCCGACTTTCGGAAGGGTTAGGGTTAGGGTTAGGGATGAAAGCACATAGGAGAAAGAGATATTCTTGAATAACTTTTTTTGTGAAGGTCGGAGAGACTTGCAAGTAGGCTCTACCCCCACTAAATGGGGTAGCGCGCATCGATCGGTACCATCGTTGAGCTTCTCCGACTTTCGGAAGGGTTAGGGTTAGGGTTAGGGATGAAAGCACATAGGAGAAAGAGATATTCTTGAATAACTTTTTTTGTGAAGGTCGGAGAGACTTGGAAAGTGGTTGCATCTGGACTAATTTGGGTCCTGCGGATCGATTGGTACCATCCCCGAGCTTGTACGACCTTCGGAAGAGGTCGACCGACGAAATTCCCCCAAATCTGAGGAGATATTCTTGAATAACTTTTTTTGTGAAGGTCGGAGAGACTTGCAAGTAGGCTCTACCCAAACTAAATGGGGTAGCGCGCATCGATCGGTACCATCCTTGAGCTTCTCCGACTTTCGGAAGGGTTAGGGTTAGGGTTAGGGATGAAAGCACATAGGAGAAAGAGATATTCTTGAATAACTTTTTTTGTGAAGGTCGGAGAGACTTGCAAGTAGGCTCTACCCCCACTAAATGGGGTTGCGCGCATCGATCGGTACCATCCTTGAGCTTCTCCGACTTTCGGAAGGGTTAGGGTTAGGGATGAAAGCACATAGGAGAAAGAGATATTCTTGAATAACTTTTTTTGTGAAGGTCGGAGAGACTTGGAAAGTGGTTGCATCTGGACTAATTTGGGTCCTGCGGATCGATTGGTACCATCCCCGAGCTTGTACGACCTTCGGAAGAGGTCGACCGACGAAATTCCCCCAAATCTGAGGAGATATTCTTGAATAACTTTTTTTGTGAAGGTCGGAGGGACTTGCAAGTAGGCTCTACCCCCACTAAATGGGGTAGCGCGCATCGATCGGTACCATCCTTGAGCTTCTCCGACTTTCGGAAGGGTTAGGGTTAGGGTTAGGGATGAAAGCACATAGGAGAAAGAGATATTCTTGAATAACTTTTTTTGTGAAGGTCGGAGAGACTTGCAAGTAGGCTTTACCCCCACTAAATGGAGTTGCGCGCATCGATCGGTACCATCCTTGAGCTTCTCCGACTTTCGGAAGGGTTAGGGTTAGGGTTAGGGATGAAAGCACATAGGAGAAAGAGATATTCTTGAATAACTTTTTTTGTGAAGGTCGGAGAGACTTGCAAGTAGGCTCTACCCCCACTAAATGGGGTAGCGCGCATCGATCGGTACCATCCTTGAGCTTCTCCGACTTTCGGAAGGGTTAGGGTTAGGGTTAGGGATGAAAGCACATAGGAGAAAGAGATATTCTTGAATAACTTTTTTTGTGAAGGTCGGAGAGACTTGGAAAGTGGTTGCATCTGGACTAATTTGGGTCCTGCGGATCGATTGGTACCATCCCCGAGCTTGTACGACCTTCGGAAGAGGTCGACCGACGAAATTCCCCCAAATCTGAGGAGATATTCTTGAATAACTTTTTTTGTGAAGGTCGGAGGGACTTGCAAGTAGGCTCTACCCCCACTAAATGGGGTAGCGCGCATCGATCGGTACCATCCTTGAGCTTCTCCGACTTTCGGAAGGGTTAGGGTTAGGGTTAGGGATGAAAGCACATAGGAGAAAGAGATATTCTTGAATAACTTTTTTTGTGAAGGTCGGAGAGACTTGCAAGTAGGCTCTACCCCCACTAAATGGAGTTGCGCGCATCGATCGGTACCATCCTTGAGCTTCTCCGACTTTCGGAAGGGTTAGGGTTAGGGTTAGGGATGAAAGCACATAGGAGAAAGAGATATTCTTGAATAACTTTTTTTGTGAAGGTCTGAGAGACTTGCAAGTAGGCTCTACCCCCACTAAATGGGGTAGCGCGCATCGATCGGTACCATCCTTGAGCTTCTCCGACTTTCGGAAGGGTTAGGGTTAGGGTTAGGGATGAAAGCACATAGGAGAAAGAGATATTCTTGAATAACTTTTTTTGTGAAGGTCGGAGAGACTTGGAAAGTGGTTGCATCTGGACTAATTTGGGTCCTGCAGATCGATTGGTACCATCCCCGAGCTTGTACGACCTTCGGAAGAGGTCGACCGACGAAATTCCCCCAAATCTGAGGAGATATTCTTGAATAACTTTTTTTGTGAAGGTCGGAGAGACTTGCAAGTAGGCTCTACCCCCACTAAATGGGGTAGCGCGCATCGATCGGTACCATCCTTGAGCTTCTCCGACTTTCGGAAGGGTTAGGGTTAGGGTTAGGGATGAAAGCACATAGGAGAAAGAGATATTCTTGAATAACTTTTTTTGTGAAGGTCGGAGAGACTTGCAAGTAGGCTCTACCCCCACTAAATGGGGTTGCGCGCATCGATCGGTACCATCCTTGAGCTTCTCCGACTTTCGGAAGGGTTAGGGTTAGGGATGAAAGCACATAGGAGAAAGAGATATTCTTGAATAACTTTTTTTGTGAAGGTCGGAGAGACTTGGAAAGTGGTTGCATCTGGACTAATTTGGGTCCTGCGGATCGATTGGTACCATCCCCGAGCTTGTACGACCTTCGGAAGAGGTCGACCGACGAAATTCCCCCAAATCTGAGGAGATATTCTTGAATAACTTTTTTTGTGAAGGTCGGAGGGACTTGCAAGTAGGCTCTACCCCCACTAAATGGGGTAGCGCGCATCGATCGGTACCATCCTTGAGCTTCTCCGACTTTCGGAAGGGTTAGGGTTAGGGTTAGGGATGAAAGCACATAGGAGAAAGAGATATTCTTGAATAACTTTTTTTGTGAAGGTCGGAGAGACTTGCAAGTAGGCTTTACCCCACTAAATGGAGTTGCGCGCATCGATCGGTACCATCCTTGAGCTTCTCCGACTTTCGGAAGGGTTAGGGTTAGGGTTAGGGATGAAAGCACATAGGAGAAAGAGATATTCTTGAATAACTTTTTTTGTGAAGGTCGGAGAGACTTGCAAGTAGGCTCTACCCCCACTAAATGGGGTAGCGCGCATCGATCGGTACCATCCTTGAGCTTCTCCGACTTTCGGAAGGGTTAGGGTTAGGGTTAGGGATGAAAGCACATAGGAGAAAGAAATATTCTTGAATAACTTTTTTTGTGAAGGTCGGAGAGACTTGGAAAGTGGTTGCATCTGGACTAATTTGGGTCCTGCGGATCGATTGGTACCATCCCCGAGCTTGTACGACCTTCGGAAGAGGTCGACCGACGAAATTCCCCCAAATCTGAGGAGATATTCTTGAATAACTTTTTTTGTGAAGGTCGGAGGGACTTGCAAGTAGGCTCTACCCCCACTAAATGGGGTAGCGCGCATCGATCGGTACCATCCTTGAGCTTCTCCGACTTTCGGAAGGGTTAGGGTTAGGGTTAGGGATGAAAGCACATAGGAGAAAGAGATATTCTTGAATAACTTTTTTTGTGAAGGTCGGAGAGACTTGCAAGTAGGCTCTACCCCCACTAAATGGAGTTGCGCGCATCGATCGGTACCATCCTTGAGCTTCTCCGACTTTCGGAAGGGTTAGGGTTAGGGTTAGGGATGAAAGCACATAGGAGAAAGAGATATTCTTGAATAACTTTTTTTGTGAAGGTCGGAGAGACTTGGAAAGTGGTTGCATCTGGACTAATTTGGGTCCTGCAGATCGATTGGTACCATCCCCGAGCTTGTACGACCTTCGGAAGAGGTCGACCGACGAAATTCCCCCAAATCTGAGGAGATATTCTTGAATAACTTTTTTTGTGAAGGTCGGAGAGACTTGCAAGTAGGCTCTACCCCCACTAAATGGGGTAGCGCGCATCGATCGGTACCATCCTTGAGCTTCTCCGACTTTCGGAAGGGTTAGGGTTAGGGTTAGGGATGAAAGCACATAGGAGAAAGAGATATTCTTGAATAACTTTTTTTGTGAAGGTCGGAGAGACTTGCAAGTAGGCTCTACCCCCACTAAATGGGGTAGCGCGCATCGATCGGTACCATCCTTGAGCTTCTCCGACTTTCGGAAGGGTTAGGGTTAGGGTTAGGGATGAAAGCACATAGGAGAAAGAGATATTCTTGAATAACTTTTTTTGTGAAGGTCGGAGAGACTTGCAAGTAGGCTCTACCCCCACTAAATGGGGTAGCGCGCATCGATCGGTACCATCTTTGAGCTTCTCCGACTTTCGGAAGGGTTAGGGTTAGGGTTAGGGATGAAAGCACATAGGAGAAAGAGATATTCTTGAATAACTTTTTTTGTGAAGGTCGGAGAGACTTGGAAAGTGGTTGCATCTGGACTAATTTGGGTCCTGCGGATCGATTGGTACCATCCCCGAGCTTGTACGACCTTCGGAAGAGGTCGACCGACGAAATTCCCCCAAATCTGAGGAGATATTCTTGAATAACTTTTTTTGTGAAGGTCGGAGGGACTTGCAAGTAGGCTCTACCCCCACTAAATGGGGTAGCGCGCATCGATCGGTACCATCCTTGAGCTTCTCCGACTTTCGGAAGGGTTAGGGTTAGGGTTAGGGATGAAAGCACATAGGAGAAAGAGATATTCTTGAATAACTTTTTTTGTGAAGGTCGGAGAGACTTGCAAGTAGGCTCTACCCCCACTAAATGGGGTTGCGCGCATCGATCGGTACCATCCTTGAGCTTCTCCGACTTTCGGAAGGGTTAGGGTTAGGGTTAGGGATGAAAGCACATAGGAGAAAGAGATATTCTTGAATAACTTTTTTTGTGAAGGTCGGAGAGACTTGGAAAGTGGTTGCATCTGGACTAATTTGGGTCCTGCAGATCGATTGGTACCATCCCCGAGCTTGTACGACCTTCGAAAGAGGTCGACCGACGAAATTCCCCCAAATCTGAGGAGATATTCTTGAATAACTTTTTTTGTGAAGGTCGGAGAGACTTGCAACTAGGCTCTACCCCCACTAAATGGGGTAGCGCGCATCGATCGGTACCATCCTTGAGCTTCTCCGACTTTCGGAAGGGTTAGGGTTAGGGTTAGGGATGAAAGCACATAGGAGAAAGAGATATTCTTGAATAACTTTTTTTGTGAAGGTCGGAGAGACTTGCAAGTAGGCTCTACCCCCACTAAATGGGGTTGCGCGCATCGATCGGTACCATCCTTGAGCTTCTCCGACTTTCGGAAGGGTTAGGGTTAGGGATGAAAGCACATAGGAGAAAGAGATATTCTTGAATAACTTTTTTTGTGAAGGTCGGAGAGACTTGGAAAGTGGTTGCATCTGGACTAATTTGGGTCCTGCGGATCGATTGGTACCATCCCCGAGCTTGTACGACCTTCGGAAGAGGTCGACCGACGAAATTCCCCCAAATCTGAGGAGATATTCTTGAATAACTTTTTTTGTGAAGGTCGGAGGGACTTGCAAGTAGGCTCTATCCCCACTAAATGGGGTAGCGCGCATCGATCGGTACCATCCTTGAGCTTCTCCGACTTTCGGAAGGGTTAGGGTTAGGGTTAGGGATGAAAGCACATAGGAGAAAGAGATATTCTTGAATAACTTTTTTTGTGAAGGTCGGAGAGACTTGCAAGTAGGCTCTACCCCCACTAAATGGGGTAGCGCGCATCGATCGGTACCATCTTTGAGCTTCTCCGACTTTCGGAAGGGTTAGGGTTAGGGTTAGGGATGAAAGCACATAGGAGAAAGAGATATTCTTGAATAACTTTTTTTGTGAAGGTCGGAGAGACTTGGAAAGTGGTTGCATCTGGACTAATTTGGGTCCTGCGGATCGATTGGTACCATCCCCGAGCTTGTACGACCTTCGGAAGAGGTCGACCGACGAAATTCCCCCAAATCTGAGGAGATATTCTTGAATAACTTTTTTTGTGAAGGTCGGAGGGACTTGCAAGTAGGCTCTACCCCCACTAAATGGGGTAGCGCGCATCGATCGGTACCATCCTTGAGCTTCTCCGACTTTCGGAAGGGTTAGGGTTAGGGTTAGGGATGAAAGCACATAGGAGAAAGAGATATTCTTGAATAACTTTTTTTGTGAAGGTCGGAGAGACTTGCAAGTAGGCTCTACCCCCACTAAATGGGGTTGCGCGCATCGATCGGTACCATCCTTGAGCTTCTCCGACTTTCGGAAGGGTTAGGGTTAGGGTTAGGGATGAAAGCACATAGGAGAAAGAGATATTCTTGAATAACTTTTTTTGTGAAGGTCGGAGAGACTTGGAAAGTGGTTGCATCTGGACTAATTTGGGTCCTGCAGATCGATTGGTACCATCCCCGAGCTTGTACGACCTTCGAAAGAGGTCGACCGACGAAATTCCCCCAAATCTGAGGAGATATTCTTGAATAACTTTTTTTGTGAAGGTCGGAGAGACTTGCAACTAGGCTCTACCCCCACTAAATGGGGTAGCGCGCATCGATCGGTACCATCCTTGAGCTTCTCCGACTTTCGGAAGGGTTAGGGTTAGGGTTAGGGATGAAAGCACATAGGAGAAAGAGATATTCTTGAATAACTTTTTTTGTGAAGGTCGGAGAGACTTGCAAGTAGGCTCTACCCCCACTAAATGGGGTTGCGCGCATCGATCGGTACCATCCTTGAGCTTCTCCGACTTTCGGAAGGGTTAGGGTTAGGGATGAAAGCACATAGGAGAAAGAGATATTCTTGAATAACTTTTTTTGTGAAGGTCGGAGAGACTTGGAAAGTGGTTGCATCTGGACTAATTTGGGTCCTGCGGATCGATTGGTACCATCCCCGAGCTTGTACGACCTTCGGAAGAGGTCGACCGACGAAATTCCCCCAAATCTGAGGAGATATTCTTGAATAACTTTTTTTGTGAAGGTCGGAGGGACTTGCAAGTAGGCTCTATCCCCACTAAATGGGGTAGCGCGCATCGATCGGTACCATCCTTGAGCTTCTCCGACTTTCGGAAGGGTTAGGGTTAGGGTTAGGGATGAAAGCACATAGGAGAAAGAGATATTCTTGAATAACTTTTTTTGTGAAGGTCGGAGAGACTTGCAAGTAGGCTCTACCCCCACTAAATGGGGTAGCGCGCATCGATCGGTACCATCTTTGAGCTTCTCCGACTTTCGGAAGGGTTAGGGTTAGGGTTAGGGATGAAAGCACATAGGAGAAAGAGATATTCTTGAATAACTTTTTTTGTGAAGGTCGGAGAGACTTGGAAAGTGGTTGCATCTGGACTAATTTGGGTCCTGCGGATCGATTGGTACCATCCCCGAGCTTGTACGACCTTCGGAAGAGGTCGACCGACGAAATTCCCCCAAATCTGAGGAGATATTCTTGAATAACTTTTTTTGTGAAGGTCGGAGGGACTTGCAAGTAGGCTCTACCCCCACTAAATGGGGTAGCGCGCATCGATCGGTACCATCTTTGAGCTTCTCCGACTTTCGGAAGGGTTAGGGTTAGGGTTAGGGATGAAAGCACATAGGAGAAAGAGATATTCTTGAATAACTTTTTTTGTGAAGGTCGGAGAGACTTGCAAGTAGGCTCTACCCCCACTAAATGGGGTTGCGCGCATCGATCGGTACCATCCTTGAGCTTCTCCGACTTTCGGAAGGGTTAGGGTTAGGGTTAGGGATGAAAGCACATAGGAGAAAGAGATATTCTTGAATAACTTTTTTTGTGAAGGTCGGAGAGACTTGGAAAGTGGTTGCATCTGGACTAATTTGGGTCCTGCGGATCGATTGGTACCATCCCCGAGCTTGTACGACCTTCGAAAGAGGTCGACCGACGAAATTCCCCCAAATCTGAGGAGATATTCTTGAATAACTTTTTTTGTGAAGGTCGGAGAGACTTGCAACTAGGCTCTACCCCCACTAAATGGGGTAGCGCGCATCGATCGGTACCATCCTTGAGCTTCTCCGACTTTCGGAAGGGTTAGGGTTAGGGATGAAAGCACATAGGAGAAAGAGATATTCTTGAATAACTTTTTTTGTGAAGGTCGGAGAGACTTGCAAGTAGGCTCTACCCCCACTAAATGGGGTTGCGCGCATCGATCGGTGTGTGTGTGTTTGTGTGTGTGTGTGTGTTTGGTGGAGGTATTACTCAATCTTGTGTCAAAAAAATCAAGATTCCATGGTGTTAATATTAAAATGTTAGGGCAATAACAGGTTTAGTTTTTGGTTATGTTAACATTAGCTTATGATTAGTTTTAGGTTCAAATTAGGGTTAAGGTTTAGGTAAAGGTTAGGTCAAGGATAGTTTAACATTAAGGTTAGGTTTAGGTTAAGAGTTAGGGTTAGGGTTAGGGATAGCGATAGGGATATTGTTAGGGTTAGGGTTAACCCATGGAGACAATAGATACTGTGTGTCTGTGTGTGTGCGTGCGTAGGTGCGTGCGTGTCATCATCTCACGTAGCCACGGTGTCACCCATATAGGAGAAAGAGATATTCTTGAATAACTTTTTTTGTGAAGGTCGGAGAGACTTGCAAGTAGGCTCTACCCCCACTAAATGGGGTAGCGCGCATCGATCGGTACCATCGTTGAGCTTCTCCGACTTTCGGAAGGGTTAGGGTTAGGGTTAGGGATGAAAGCACATAGGAGAAAGAGATATTCTTGAATAACTTTTTTTGTGAAGGTCGGAGAGACTTGGAAAGTGGTTGCATCTGGACTAATTTGGGTCCTGCAGATCGATTGGTACCATCCCCGAGCTTGTACGACCTTCGGAAGAGGTCGACCGACGAAATTCCCCCAAATCTGAGGAGATATTCTTGAATAACTTTTTTTGTGAAGGTCGGAGAGACTTGCAAGTAGGCTCTACCCCCACTAAATGGGGTAGCGCGCATCGATCGGTACCATCCTTGAGCTTCTCCGACTTTCGGAAGGGTTAGGGTTAGGGTTAGGGATGAAAGCACATAGGAGAAAGAGATATTCTTGAATAACTTTTTTTGTGAAGGTCGGAGAGACTTGCAAGTAGGCTCTACCCCCACTAAATGGAGTTGCGCGCATCGATCGGTACCATCCTTGAGCTTCTCCGACTTTCGGAAGGGTTAGGGTTAGGGTTAGGGATGAAAGCACATAGGAGAAAGAGATATTCTTGAATAACTTTTTTTGTGAAGGTCGGAGAGACTTGGAAAGTGGTTGCATCTGGACTAATTTGGGTCCTGCGGATCGATTGGTACCATCCCCGAGCTTGTACGACCTTCGGAAGAGGTCGACCGACGAAATTCCCCCAAATCTGAGGAGATATTCTTGAATAACTTTTTTTGTGAAGGTCGGAGAGACTTGCAAGTAGGCTCTACCCCCACTAAATGGGGTAGCGCGCATCGATCGGTACCATCCTTGAGCTTCTCCGACTTTCGGAAGGGTTAGGGTTAGGGTTAGGGATGAAAGCACATAGGAGAAAGAGATATTCTTGAATAACTTTTTTTGTGAAGGTCGGAGAGACTTGCAAGTAGGCTCTACCCCCACTAAATGGAGTTGCGCGCATCGATCGGTACCATCCTTGAGCTTCTCCGACTTTCGGAAGGGTTAGGGTTAGGGTTAGGGATGAAAGCACATAGGAGAAAGAGATATTCTTGAATAACTTTTTTTGTGAAGGTCGGAGAGACTTGCAAGTAGGCTCTACCCCCACTAAATGGGGTAGCGCGCATCGATCAGTACCATCCTTGAGCTTCTCCGACTTTCGGAAGGGTTAGGGTTAGGGTTAGGGATGAAAGCACATAGGAGAAAGAGATATTCTTGAATAACTTTTTTTGTGAAGGTCGGAGAGACTTGGAAAGTGGTTGCATCTGGACTAATTTGGGTCCTGCAGATCGATTGGTACCATCCCCGAGCTTGTACGACCTTCGGAAGAGGTCGACCGACGAAATTCCCCCAAATCTGAGGAGATATTCTTGAATAACTTTTTTTGTGAAGGTCGGAGAGACTTGCAAGTAGGCTCTACCCCCACTAAATGGGGTAGCGCGCATCGATCGGTACCATCTTTGAGCTTCTCCGACTTTCGGAAGGGTTAGGGTTAGGGTTAGGGATGAAAGCACATAGGAGAAAGAGATATTCTTGAATAACTTTTTTTGTGAAGGTCGGAGAGACTTGCAAGTAGGCTCTACCCCCACTAAATGGGGTAGCGCGCATCGATCGGTACCATCCTTGAGCTTCTCCGACTTTCGGAAGGGTTAGGGTTAGGGTTAGGGATGAAAGCACATAGGAGAAAGAGATATTCTTGAATAACTTTTTTTGTGAAGGTCGGAGAGACTTTCAAGTAGGCTCTACCCCCACTAAATGGGGTAGCGCGCATCGATCGGTACCATCTTTGAGCTTCTCCGACTTTCGGAAGGGTTAGGGTTAGGGTTAGGGATGAAAGCACATAGGAGAAAGAGATATTCTTGAATAACTTTTTTTGTGAAGGTCGGAGAGACTTGGAAAGTGGTTGCATCTGGACTAATTTGGGTCCTGCGGATCGATTGGTACCATCCCCGAGCTTGTACGACCTTCGGAAGAGGTCGACCGACGAAATTCCCCCAAATCTGAGGAGATATTCTTGAATAACTTTTTTTGTGAAGGTTGGAGGGACTTGCAAGTAGGCTCTACCCCCACTAAATGGGGTAGCGCGCATCGATCGGTACCATCCTTGAGCTTCTCCGACTTTCGGAAGGGTTAGGGTTAGGGTTAGGGATGAAAGCACATAGGAGAAAGAGATATTCTTGAATAACTTTTTTTGTGAAGGTCGGAGAGACTTGCAAGTAGGCTCTACCCCCACTAAATGGGGTTGCGCGCATCGATCGGTACCATCCTTGAGCTTCTCCGACTTTCGGAAGGGTTAGGGTTAGGGATGAAAGCACATAGGAGAAAGAGATATTCTTGAATAACTTTTTTTGTGAAGGTCGGAGAGACTTGGAAAGTGGTTGCATCTGGACTAATTTGGGTCCTGCGGATCGATTGGTACAATCCCCGAGCTTGTACGACCTTCGAAAGAGGTCGACCGACGAAATTCCCCCAAATCTGAGGAGATATTCTTGAATAACTTTTTTTGTGAAGGTCGGAGAGACTTGCAACTAGGCTCTACCCCCACTAAATGGGGTAGCGCGCATCGATCGGTACCATCCTTGAGCTTCTCCGACTTTCGGAAGGGTTAGGGTTAGGGTTAGGGATGAAAGCACATAGGAGAAAGAGATATTCTTGAATAACTTTTTTTGTGAAGGTCGGAGAGACTTGCAAGTAGGCTCTACCCCCACTAAATGGGGTTGCGCGCATCGATCGGTACCATCCTTGAGCTTCTCCGACTTTCGGAAGGGTTAGGGTTAGGGATGAAAGCACATAGGAGAAAGAGATATTCTTGAATAACTTTTTTTGTGAAGGTCGGAGAGACTTGGAAAGTGGTTGCATCTGGACTAATTTGGGTCCTGCGGATCGATTGGTACCATCCCCGAGCTTGTACGACCTTCGGAAGAGGTCGACCGACGAAATTCCCCCAAATCTGAGGAGATATTCTTGAATAACTTTTTTTGTGAAGGTCGGAGAGACTTGCAAGTAGGCTCTACCCCCACTAAATGGGGTAGCGCGCATCGATCGGTACCATCCTCGAGCTTCTCCGACTTTCGGAAGGGTTAGGGTTAGGGTTAGGGATGAAAGCACATAGGAGAAAGAGATATTCTTGAATAACTTTTTTTGTGAAGGTCGGAGAGACTTGGAAAGTGGTTGCATCTGGACTAATTTGGGTCCTGCAGATCGATTGGTACCATCCCCGAGCTTGTACGACCTTCGGAAGAGGTCGACCGACGAAATTCCCCCAAATCTGAGGAGATATTCTTGAATAACTTTTTTTGTGAAGGTCGGAGAGACTTGCAAGTAGGCTCTACCCCCACTAAATGGGGTAGCGCGCATCGATCGGTACCATCTTTGAGCTTCTCCGACTTTCGGAAGGGTTAGGGTTAGGGTTAGGGATGAAAGCACATAGGAGAAAGAGATATTCTTGAATAACTTTTTTTGTGAAGGTCGGAGAGACTTGCAAGTAGGCTCTACCCCCACTAAATGGGGTAGCGCGCATCGATCGGTAACATCCTTGAGCTTCTCCGACTTTCGGAAGGGTTAGGGTTAGGGTTAGGGATGAAAGCACATAGGAGAAAGAGATATTCTTGAATAACTTTTTTTGTGAAGGTCGGAGAGACTTGCAAGTAGGCTATACCCCCACTAAATGGGGTTGCGCGCATCGATCGGTACCATCCTTGAGCTTCTCCGACTTTCGGAAGGGTTAGGGTTAGGGTTAGGGATGAAAGCACATAGGAGAAAGAGATATTCTTGAATAACTTTTTTTGTGAAGGTCGGAGAGACTTGGAAAGTGGTTGCATCTGGACTATTTTGGGTCCTGCGGATCGATTGGTACCATCCCCGAGCTTGTACAACCTTCGAAAGAGGTCGACCGACGAAATTCCCCCAAATCTGAGGAGATATTCTTGAATAACTTTTTTTGTGAAGGTCGGAGAGACTTGCAACTAGGCTCTACCCCCACTAAATGGGGTAGCGCGCATCGATCGGTACCATCCTTGAGCTTCTCCGACTTTCGGAAGGGTTAGGGTTAGGGTTAGGGATGAAAGCACATAGGAGAAAGAGATATTCTTGAATAACTTTTTTTGTGAAGGTCGGAGAGACTTGCAAGTAGGCTCTACCCCCACTAAATGGGGTAGCGCGCATCGATCGGTACCATCCTTGAGCTTCTCCGACTTTCGGAAGGGTTAGGGTTAGGGTTAGGGATGAAAGCACATAGGAGAAAGAGATATTCTTGAATAACTTTTTTTGTGAAGGTCGGAGAGACTTGCAACTAGGCTCTACCCCCACTAAATGGGGTAACGCGCATCGATCGGTACCATCCTTGAGCTTCTCCGACTTTCGGAAGGGTTAGGGTTAGGGTTAGGGATGAAAGCACATAGGAGAAAGAGATATTCTTGAATAACTTTTTTTGTGAAGGTCGGAGAGACTTGCAAGTAGGCTCTACCCCCACTAAATGGGGTTGCGCGCATCGATCGGTACCATCCTTGAGCTTCTCCGACTTTCGGAAGGGTTAGGGTTAGGGATGAAAGCACATAGGAGAAAGAGATATTCTTGAATAACTTTTTTTGTGAAGGTCGGAGAGACTTGGAAAGTGGTTGCATCTGGACTAATTTGGGTCCTGCGGATCGATTGGTACCATCCCCGAGCTTGTACGACCTTCGGAAGAGGTCGACCGACGAAATTCCCCCAAATCTGAGGAGATATTCTTGAATAACTTTTTTTGTGAAGGTCGGAGAGACTTGCAAGTAGGCTCTACCCCCACTAAATGGGGTAGCGCGCATCGATCGGTACCATCCTTGAGCTTCTCCGACTTTCGGAAGGGTTAGGGTTAGGGTTAGGGATGAAAGCACATAGGAGAAAGAGATATTCTTGAATAACTTTTTTTGTGAAGGTCGGAGAGACTTGCAAGTAGGCTCTACCCCCACTAAATGGGGTAACGCGCATCGATCGGTACCATCCTTGAGCTTCTCCGACTTTCGGAAGGGTTAGGGTTAGGGTTAGGGATGAAAGCACATAGGAGAAAGAGATATTCTTGAATAACTTTTTTTGTGAAGGTCGGAGAGACTTGGAAAGTGGTTGCATCTGGACTAATTTGGGTCCTGCAGATCGATTGGTACCATCCCCGAGCTTGTACGACCTTCGGAAGAGGTCGACCGACGAAATTCCCCCAAATCTGAGGAGATATTCTTGAATAACTTTTTTTGTGAAGGTCGGAGAGACTTGCAAGTAGGCTCTACCCCCACTAAATGGGGTAGCGCGCATCGATCGGTACCATCCTTGAGCTTCTCCGACTTTCGGAAGGGTTAGGGTTAGGGTTAGGGATGAAAGCACATAGGAGAAAGAGATATTCTTGAATAACTTTTTTTGTGAAGGTCGGAGAGACTTGCAAGTAGGCTCTACCCCCACTAAATGGGGTAGCGCGCATCGATCGGTACCATCCTTGAGCTTCTCCGACTTTCGGAAGGGTTAGGGTTAGGGTTAGGGATGAAAGCACATAGGAGAAAGAGATATTCTTGAATAACTTTTTTTGTGAAGGTCGGAGAGACTTGCAAGTAGGCTCTACCCCCACTAAATGGGGTTGCGCGCATCGATCGGTACCATCCTTGAGCTTCTCCGACTTTCGGAAGGGTTAGGGTTAGGGTTAGGGATGAAAGCACATAGGAGAAAGAGATATTCTTGAATAACTTTTTTTGTGAAGGTCGGAGAGACTTGGAAAGTGGTTGCATCTGGACTAATTTGGGTCCTGCGGATCGATTGGTACCATCCCCGAGCTTGTACAACCTTCGAAAGAGGTCGACCGACGAAATTCCCCCAAATCTGAGGAGATATTCTTGAATAACTTTTTTTGTGAAGGTCGGAGAGACTTGCAACTAGGCTTTACCCCCACTAAATGGGGTAGCGCGCATCGATCGGTACCATCCTTGAGCTTCTCCGACTTTCGGAAGGGTTAGGGTTAGGGTTAGGGATGAAAGCACATAGGAGAAAGAGATATTCTTGAATAACTTTTTTTGTGAAGGTCGGAGAGACTTGCAAGTAGGCTCTACCCCCACTAAATGGGGTTGCGCGCATCGATCGGTACCATCCTTGAGCTTCTCCGACTTTCGGAAGGGTTAGGGTTAGGGATGAAAGCACATAGGAGAAAGAGATATTCTTGAATAACTTTTTTTGTGAAGGTCGGAGAGACTTGGAAAGTGGTTGCATCTGGACTAATTTGGGTCCTGCGGATCGATTGGTACCATCCCCGAGCTTGTACGACCTTCGGAAGAGGTCGACCGACGAAATTCCCCCAAATCTGAGGAGATATTCTTGAATAACTTTTTTTGTGAAGGTCGGAGAGACTTGCAAGTAGGCTCTACCCCCACTAAATGGGGTAGCGCGCATCGATCGGTACCATCCTTGAGCTTCTCCGACTTTCGGAAGGGTTAGGGTTAGGGTTAGGGATGAAAGCACATAGGAGAAAGAGATATTCTTGAATAACTTTTTTTGTGAAGGTCGGAGAGACTTGCAAGTAGGCTCTACCCCCACTAAATGGGGTAGCGCGCATCGATCGGTACCATCCTTGAGCTTCTCCGACTTTCGGAAGGGTTAGGGTTAGGGTTAGGGATGAAAGCACATAGGAGAAAGAGATATTCTTGAATAACTTTTTTTGTGAAGGTCGGAGAGACTTGCAAGTAGGCTCTACCCCCACTAAATGGGGTAGCGCGCATCGATCAGTACCATCCTTGAGCTTCTCCGACTTTCGGAAGGGTTAGGGTTAGGGTTAGGGATGAAAGCACATAGGAGAAAGAGATATTCTTGAATAACTTTTTTTGTGAAGGTCGGAGAGACTTGCAAGTAGGCTCTACCCCCACTAAATGGGGTTGCGCGCATCGATCGGTACCATCCTTGAGCTTCTCCGACTTTCGGAAGGGTTAGGGTTAGGGTTAGGGATGAAAGCACATAGGAGAAAGAGATATTCTTGAATAACTTTTTTTGTGAAGGTCGGAGAGACTTGGAAAGTGGTTGCATCTGGACTAATTTGGGTCCTGCGGATCGATTGGTACCATCCCCGAGCTTGTACAACCTTCGAAAGAGGTCGACCGACGAAATTCCCCCAAATCTGAGGAGATATTCTTGAATAACTTTTTTTGTGAAGGTCGGAGAGACTTGCAACTAGGCTTTACCCCCACTAAATGGGGTAGCGCGCATCGATCGGTACCATCCTTGAGCTTCTCCGACTTTCGGAAGGGTTAGGGTTAGGGTTAGGGATGAAAGCACATAGGAGAAAGAGATATTCTTGAATAACTTTTTTTGTGAAGGTCGGAGAGACTTGCAAGTAGGCTCTACCCCCACTAAATGGGGTTGCGCGCATCGATCGGTACCATCCTTGAGCTTCTCCGACTTTCGGAAGGGTTAGGGTTAGGGATGAAAGCACATAGGAGAAAGAGATATTCTTGAATAACTTTTTTTGTGAAGGTCGGAGAGACTTGGAAAGTGGTTGCATCTGGACTAATTTGGGTCCTGCGGATCGATTGGTACCATCCCCGAGCTTGTACGACCTTCGGAAGAGGTCGACCGACGAAATTCCCCCAAATCTGAGGAGATATTCTTGAATAACTTTTTTTGTGAAGGTCGGAGAGACTTGCAAGTAGGCTCTACCCCCACTAAATGGGGTAGCGCGCATCGATCGGTACCATCCTTGAGCTTCTCCGACTTTCGGAAGGGTTAGGGTTAGGGTTAGGGATGAAAGCACATAGGAGAAAGAGATATTCTTGAATAACTTTTTTTGTGAAGGTCGGAGAGACTTGCAAGTAGGCTCTACCCCCACTAAATGGGGTAGCGCGCATCGATCGGTACCATCCTTGAGCTTCTCCGACTTTCGGAAGGGTTAGGGTTAGGGTTAGGGATGAAAGCACATAGGAGAAAGAGATATTCTTGAATAACTTTTTTTGTGAAGGTCGGAGAGACTTGCAAGTAGGCTCTACCCCCACTAAATGGGGTAGCGCGCATCGATCGGTACCATCCTTGAGCTTCTCCGACTTTCGGAAGGGTTAGGGTTAGGGTTAGGGATGAAAGCACATAGGAGAAAGAGATATTCTTGAATAACTTTTTTTGTGAAGGTCGGAGAGACTTGCAAGTAGGCTCTACCCCCACTAAATGGGGTAGCGCGCATCGATCGGTACCATCCTTGAGCTTCTCCGACTTTCGGAAGGGTTAGGGTTAGGGTTAGGGATGAAAGCACATAGGAGAAAGAGATATTCTTGAATAACTTTTTTTGTGAAGGTCGGAGAGACTTGCAAGTAGGCTCTACCCCCACTAAATGGGGTTGCGCGCATCGATCAGTACCATCCTTGAGCTTCTCCGACTTTCGGAAGGGTTAGGGTTAGGGTTAGGGATGAAAGCACATAGGAGAAAGAGATATTCTTGAATAACTTTTTTTGTGAAGGTCGGAGAGACTTGGAAAGTGGTTGCATCTGGACTAATTTGGGTCCTGCGGATCGATTGGTACCATCCCCGAGCTTGTACGACCTTCGAAAGAGGTCGACCGACGAAATTCCCCCAAATCTGAGGAGATATTCTTGAATAACTTTTTTTGTGAAGGTCGGAGAGACTTGCAACTAGGCTCTACCCCCACTAAATGGGGTAGCGCGCATCGATCGGTACCATCCTTGAGCTTCTCCGACTTTCGGAAGGGTTAGGGTTAGGGTTAGGGATGAAAGCACATAGGAGAAAGAGATATTCTTGAATAACTTTTTTTGTGAAGGTCGGAGAGACTTGCAAGTAGGCTCTACCCCCACTAAATGGGGTTGCGCGCATCGATCGGTACCATCCTTGAGCTTCTCCGACTTTCGGAAGGGTTAGGGTTAGGGATGAAAGCACATAGGAGAAAGAGATATTCTTGAATAACTTTTTTTGTGAAGGTCGGAGAGACTTGAAAAGTGGTTGCATCTGGACTAATTTGGGTCCTGCGGATCGATTGGTACCATCCCCGAGCTTGTACGACCTTCGGAAGAGGTCGACCCCAAATCTGAGGAGATATTCTTGAATAACTTTTTTTGTGAAGGTCGGAGAGACTTGCAAGTAGGCTCTACCCCCACTAAATGGGGTAGCGCGCATCGATCGGTACCATCCTTGAGCTTCTCCGACTTTCGGAAGGGTTAGGGTTAGGGTTAGGGATGAAAGCACATAGGAGAAAGAGATATTCTTGAATAACTTTTTTTGTGAAGGTCGGAGAGACTTGCAAGTAGGCTCTACCCCCACTAAATGGGGTAGCGCGCATCGATCGGTACCATCCTTGAGCTTCTCCGACTTTCGGAAGGGTTAGGGTTAGGGTTAGGGATGAAAGCACATAGGAGAAAGAGATATTCTTGAATAACTTTTTTTGTGAAGGTCGGAGAGACTTGGAAAGTGGTTGCATCTGGACTAATTTGGGTCCTGCAGATCGATTGGTACCATCCCCGAGCTTGTACGACCTTCGGAAGAGGTCGACCGACGAAATTCCCCCAAATCTGAGGAGATATTCTTGAATAACTTTTTTTGTGAAGGTCGGAGAGACTTGCAAGTAGGCTCTACCCCCACTAAATGGGGTAGCGCGCATCGATCGGTACCATCCTTGAGCTTCTCCGACTTTCGGAAGGGTTAGGGTTAGGGTTAGGGATGAAAGCACATAGGAGAAAGAGATATTCTTGAATAACTTTTTTTGTGAAGGTCGGAGAGACTTGCAAGTAGGCTCTACCCCCACTAAATGGGGTAGCGCGCATCGATCGGTACCATCCTTGAGCTTCTCCGACTTTCGGAAGGGTTAGGGTTAGGGTTAGGGATGAAAGCACATAGGAGAAAGAGATATTCTTGAATAACTTTTTTTGTGAAGGTCGGAGAGACTTGGAAAGTGGTTGCATCTGGACTAATTTGGGTCCTGCGGATCGATTGGTACCATCCCCGAGCTTGTACGACCTTCGGAAGAGGTCGACCGACGAAATTCCCCCAAATCTGAGGAGATATTCTTGAATAACTTTTTTTGTGAAGGTCGGAGAGACTTGCAAGTAGGCTCTACCCCCACTAAATGGGGTAGCGCGCATCGATCGGTACCATCCTTGAGCTTCTCCGACTTTCGGAAGGGTTAGGGTTAGGGTTAGGGATGAAAGCACATAGGAGAAAGAGATATTCTTGAATAACTTTTTTTGTGAAGGTCAGAGAGACTTGGAAAGTGGTTGCATCTGGACTAATTTGGGTCCTGCGGATCGATTGGTACCATCCCCGAGCTTGTACGACCTTCGGAAGAGGTCGACCGACGAAATTCCCCCAAATCTGAGGAGATATTCTTGAATAACTTTTTTTGTGAAGGTCGGAGAGACTTGCAAGTAGGCTCTACCCCCACTAAATGGGGTAGCGCGCATCGATCGGTACTATCCTTGAGCTTCTCCGACTTTCGGAAGGGTTAGGGTTAGGGTTAGGGATGAAAGCACATAGGAGAAAGAGATATTCTTGAATAACTTTTTTTGTGAAGGTCGGAGAGACTTGGAAAGTGGTTGCATCTGGACTAATTTGGGTCCTGCGGATCGATTGGTACCATCCCCGAGCTTGTACGACCTTCGGAAGAGGTCGACCGACGAAATTCCCCCAAATCTGAGGAGATATTCTTGAATAACTTTTTTTGTGAAGGTCGGAGAGACTTGCAAGTAGGCTCTACCCCCACTAAATGGGGTAGCGCGCATCGATCGGTACCATCCTTGAGCTTCTCCGACTTTCGGAAGGGTTAGGGTTAGGGATGAAAGCACATTGGAGAAAGAGATATTCTTGAATAACTTTTTTTGTGAAGGTCGGAGAGACTTGGAAAGTGGTTGCATCTGGACTAATTTGGGTCCTGCTGATCGATTGGTACCATCCCCGAGCTTGTACGACCTTCGGAAGAGGTCGACCGACGAAATTCCCCCAAATCTGAGGAGATATTCTTGAATAACTTTTTTTGTGAAGGTCGGAGAGACTTGCAAGTAGGCTCTACCCCCACTAAATGGGGTAGCGCGCATCGATCGGTACCATCCTTGAGCTTCTCCGACTTTCGGAAGGGTTAGGGTTAGGGTTAGGGATGAAAGCACATAGGAGAAAGAGATATTCTTGAATAACTTTTTTTGTGAAGGTCGGAGAGACTTGCAAGTAGGCTCTACCCCCACTAAATGGGGTTGCGCGCATCGATCGGTACCATCCTTGAGCTTCTCCGACTTTCGGAAGGGTTAGGGTTAGGGTTAGGGATGAAAGCACATAGGAGAAAGAGATATTCTTGAATAACTTTTTTTGTGAAGGTCGGAGAGACTTGCAAGTAGGCTCTACCCCCACTAAATGGGGTTGCGCGCATCGATCGGTATAATCCTTGAGCTTCTCCGACTTTCGGAAGGGTTAGGGTTAGGGATGAAAGCACATAGGAGAAAGAGATATTCTTGAATAACTTTTTTTGTGAAGGTCGGAGAGACTTGCAAGTAGGCTCTACCCCCACTAAATGGGGTAGCGCGCATCGATCGGTACCATCCTTGAGCTTCTCCGACTTTCGGAAGGGTTAGGGTTAGGGTTAGGGATGAAAGCACATAGGAGAAAGAGATATTCTTGAATAACTTTTTTTGTGAAGGTCGGAGAGACTTGGAAAGTGGTTGCATCTGGACTAATTTGGGTCCTGCGGATCGATTGGTACCATCCCCGAGCTTGTACGACCTTCGGAAGAGGTCGACCGACGAAATTCCCCCAAATCTGAGGAGATATTCTTGAATAACTTTTTTTGTGAAGGTTGGAGGGACTTGCAAGTAGGCTCTACCCCCACTAAATGGGGTAGCGCGCATCGATCGGTACCATCCTTGAGCTTCTCCGACTTTCGGAAGGGTTAGGGTTAGGGTTAGGGATGAAAGCACATAGGAGAAAGAGATATTCTTGAATAACTTTTTTTGTGAAGGTCGGAGAGACTTGCAAGTAGGCTCTACCCCCACTAAATGGGGTTGCGCGCATCGATCGGTACCATCCTTGAGCTTCTCCGACTTTCGGAAGGGTTAGGGTTAGGGTTAGGGATGAAAGCACATAGGAGAAAGAGATATTCTTGAATAACTTTTTTTGTGAAGGTCGGAGAGACTTGGAAAGTGGTTGCATCTGGACTAATTTGGGTCCTGCGGATCGATTGGTACCATCCCCGAGCTTGTACGACCTTCGGAAGAGGTCGACCGACGAAATTCCCCCAAATCTGAGGAGATATTCTTGAATAACTTTTTTTGTGAAGGTCGGAGAGACTTGCAAGTAGGCTCTACCCCCACTAAATGGGGTAGCGCGCATCGATCGGTACCATCCTTGAGCTTCTCCGACTTTCGGAAGGGTTAGGGTTAGGGATGAAAGCACATTGGAGAAAGAGATATTCTTGAATAACTTTTTTTGTGAAGGTCGGAGAGACTTGGAAAGTGGTTGCATCTGGACTAATTTGGGTCCTGCTGATCGATTGGTACCATCCCCGAGCTTGTACGACCTTCGGAAGAGGTCGACCGACGAAATTCCCCCAAATCTGAGGAGATATTCTTGAATAACTTTTTTTGTGAAGGTCGGAGAGACTTAAAAGTAGGCTCTACCCCCACTAAATGGGGTAGCGCGCATCGATCGGTACCATCCTTGAGCTTCTCCGACTTTCGGAAGGGTTAGGGTTAGGGTTAGGGATGAAAGCACATAGGAGAAAGAGATATTCTTGAATAACTTTTTTTGTGAAGGTCGGAGAGACTTGCAAGTAGGCTCTACCCCCACTAAATGGGGTTGCGCGCATCGATCGGTACCATCCTTGAGCTTCTCCGACTTTCGGAAGGGTTAGGGTTAGGGTTAGGGATGAAAGCACATAGGAGAAAGAGATATTCTTGAATAACTTTTTTTGTGAAGGTCGGAGAGACTTGCAAGTAGGCTCTACCCCCACTAAATGGGGTTGCGCGCATCGATCGGTATAATCCTTGAGCTTCTCCGACTTTCGGAAGGGTTAGGGTTAGGGATGAAAGCACATAGGAGAAAGAGATATTCTTGAATAACTTTTTTTGTGAAGGTCGGAGAGACTTGCAAGTAGGCTCTACCCCCACTAAATGGGGTAGCGCGCATCGATCGGTACCATCCTTGAGCTTCTCCGACTTTCGGAAGGGTTAGGGTTAGGGTTAGGGATGAAAGCACATAGGAGAAAGAGATATTCTTGAATAACTTTTTTTGTGAAGGTCGGAGAGACTTGCAAGTAGGCTCTACCCCCACTAAATGGGGTTGCGCGCATCGATCGGTACCATCCTTGAGCTTCTCCGACTTTCGGAAGGGTTAGGGTTAGGGATGAAAGCACATAGGAGAAAGAGATATTCTTGAATAACTTTTTTTGTGAAGGTCGGAGAGACTTGAAAAGTGGTTGCATCTGGACTAATTTGGGTCCTGCGGATCGATTGGTACCATCCCCGAGCTTGTACGACCTTCGGAAGAGGTCGACCGACGAAATTCCCCCAAATCTGAGGAGATATTCTTGAATAACTTTTTTTGTGAAGGTCGGAGAGACTTGCAAGTAGGCTCTACCCCCACTAAATGGGGTAGCGCGCATCGATCGGTACCATCCTTGAGCTTCTCCGACTTTCGGAAGGGTTAGGGTTAGGGTTAGGGATGAAAGCACATAGGAGAAAGAGATATTCTTGAATAACTTTTTTTGTGAAGGTCGGAGAGACTTGGAAAGTGGTTGCATCTGGACTAATTTGGGTCCTGCGGATCGATTGGTACCATCCCCGAGCTTGTACGACCTTCGGAAGAGGTCGACCGACGAAATTCCCCCAAATCTGAGGAGATATTCTTGAATAACTTTTTTTGTGAAGGTTGGAGAGACTTGCAAGTAGGCTCTACCCCCACTAAATGGGGTAGCGCACATCGATCGGTACCATCCTTGAGCTTCTCCGACTTTCGGAAGGGTTAGGGTTAGGGTTAGGGATGAAAGCACATAGGAGAAAGAGATATTCTTGAATAACTTTTTTTGTGAAGGTCGGAGAGACTTGCAAGTAGGCTCTACCCCCACTAAATGGGGTAGCGCGCATCGATCGGTACCATCCTTGAGCTTCTCCGACTTTCGGAAGGGTTAGGGTTAGGGTTAGGGATGAAAGCACATAGGAGAAAGAGATATTCTTGAATAACTTTTTTTGTGAAGGTCGGAGAGACTTGGAAAGTGGTCGACCGAGGTCGACCGACGAAATTCCCCCAAATCTGAGGAGATATTCTTGAATAACTTTTTTTGTGAAGGTCGGAGAGACTTGCAAGTAGGCTCTACCCCCACTAAATGGGGTAGCGCGCATCGATCGGTACCATCCTTGAGCTTCTCCGACTTTCGGAAGGGTTAGGGTTAGGGTTAGGGATGAAAGCACATAGGAGAAAGAGATATTCTTGAATAACTTTTTTTGTGAAGGTCGGAGAGACTTGCAAGTAGGCTCTACCCCCACTAAATGGGGTAGCGCGCATCGATCGGTACTATCCTTGAGCTTCTCCGACTTTCGGAAGGGTTAGGGTTAGGGTTAGGGATGAAAGCACATAGGAGAAAGAGATATTCTTGAATAACTTTTTTTGTGAAGGTCGGAGAGACTTGGAAAGTGGTTGCATCTGGACTAATTTGGGTCCTGCAGATCGATTGGTACCATCCCCGAGCTTGTACGACCTTCGGAAGAGGTCGACCGACGAAATTCCCCCAAATCTGAGGAGATATTCTTGAATAACTTTTTTTGTGAAGGTCGGAGAGACTTGCAAGTAGGCTCTACCCCCACTAAATGGGGTAGCGCGCATCGATCGGTACCATCCTTGAGCTTCTCCGACTTTCGGAAGGGTTAGGGTTAGGGTTAGGGATGAAAGCACATAGGAGAAAGAGATATTCTTGAATAACTTTTTTTGTGAAGGTCGGAGAGTCTTGGAAAGTGGTTGCATCTGGACTAATTTGGGTCCTGCGGATCGATTGGTACCATCCCCGAGCTTGTACGACCTTCGGAAGAGGTCGACCGACGAAATTCCCCCAAATCTGAGGAGATATTCTTGAATAACTTTTTTTGTGAAGGTCGGAGAGACTTGCAAGTAGGCTCTACCCCCACTAAATGGGGTAGCGCGCATCGATCGGTACCATCCTTGAGCTTCTCCGACTTTCGGAAGGGTTAGGGTTAGGGTTAGGGATGAAAGCACATAGGAGAAAGAGATATTCTTGAATAACTTTTTTTTGAAGGTCGGAGAGACTTGGAAAGTGGTTGCATCTGGACTAATTTGGGTCCTGCGGATCGATTGGTACCATCCCCGAGCTTGTACGACCTTCGGAAGAGGTCGACCGATGAAATTCCCCCAAATCTGAGGAGATATTCTTGAATAACTTTTTTTGTGAAGGTCGGAGAGACTTGCAAGTAGGCTCTACCCCCACTAAATGGGGTAGCGCGCATCGATCGGTACCATCCTTGAGCTTCTCCGACTTTCGGAAGGGTTAGGGTTAGGGTTAGGGATGAAAGCACATAGGAGAAAGAGATATTCTTGAATAACTTTTTTTGTGAAGGTCGGAGAGACTTGCAAGTAGGCTCTACCCCCACTAAATGGGGTTGCGCGCATCGATCGGTACCATCCTTGAGCTTCTCCGACTTTCGGAAGGGTTAGGGTTAGGGTTAGGGATGAAAGCACATAGGAGAAAGAGATATTCTTGAATAACTTTTTTTGTGAAGGTCGGAGAGACTTGGAAAGTGGTTGCATCTGGACTAATTTGGGTCCTGCGGATCGATTGGTACCATCCCCGAGCTTGTACGACCTTCGAAAGAGGTCGACCGACGAAATTCCCCCAAATCTGAGGAGATATTCTTGAATAACTTTTTTTGTGAAGGTCGGAGAGACTTGCAAGTAGGCTCTACCCCCACTAAATGGGGTAGCGCGCATCGATCGGTACCATCCTTGAGCTTCTCCGACTTTCGGAAGGGTTAGGGTTAGGGTTAGGGATGAAAGCACATAGGAGAAAGAGATATTCTTGAATAACTTTTTTTGTGAAGGTCGGAGAGACTTGCAAGTAGGCTCTACCCCCACTAAATGGGGTTGCGCGCATCGATCAGTACCATCCTTGAGCTTCTCCGACTTTCGGAAGGGTTAGGGTTAGGGATGAAAGCACATAGGAGAAAGAGATATTCTTGAATAACTTTTTTTGTGAAGGTCGGAGAGACTTGCAAGTAGGCTCTACCCCCACTAAATGGGGTAGCGCGCATCGATCGGTACCATCCTTGAGCTTCTCCGACTTTCGGAAGGGTTAGGGTTAGGGTTAGGGATGAAAGCACATAGGAGAAAGAGATATTCTTGAATAACTTTTTTTGTGAAGGTCGGAGAGACTTGCAAGTAGGCTCTAACCCCACTAAATGGGGTTGCGCGCATCGATCGGTACCATCCTTGAGCTTCTCCGACTTTCGGAAGGGTTAGGGTTAGGGATGAAAGCACATAGGAGAAAGAGATATTCTTGAATAACTTTTTTTGTGAAGGTCGGAGAGACTTGGAAAGTGGTTGCATCTGGACTAATTTGGGTCCTGCGGATCGATTGGTACCATCCCCGAGCTTGTACGACCTTCGGAAGAGGTCGACCGACGAAATTCCCCCAAATCTGAGGAGATATTCTTGAATAACTTTTTTTGTGAAGGTCGGAGAGACTTGCAAGTAGGCTCTACCCCCACTAAATGGGGTAGCGCGCATGGATCGGTACCATCCTTGAGCTTCTCCGACTTTCGGAAGGGTTAGGGTTAGGGTTAGGGATGAAAGCACATAGGAGAAAGAGATATTCTTGAATAACTTTTTTTGTGAAGGTCGGAGAGACTTGCAAGTAGGCTCTACCCCCACTAAATGGGGTAGCGCGCATCGATCGGTACCATCCTTGAGCTTCTCCGACTTTCGGAAGGGTTAGGGTTAGGGTTAGGGATGAAAGCACATAGGAGAAAGAGATATTCTTGAATAACTTTTTTTGTGAAGGTCGGAGAGACTTGCAAGTAGGCTCTAACCCCACTAAATGGGGTTGCGCGCATCGATCGGTACCATCCTTGAGCTTCTCCGACTTTCGGAAGGGTTAGGGTTAGGGATGAAAGCACATAGGAGAAAGAGATATTCTTGAATAACTTTTTTTGTGAAGGTCGGAGAGACTTGGAAAGTGGTTGCATCTGGACTAATTTGGGTCCTGCGGATCGATTGGTACCATCCCCGAGCTTGTACGACCTTCGGAAGAGGTCGACCGACGAAATTCCCCCAAATCTGAGGAGATATTCTTGAATAACTTTTTTTGTGAAGGTCGGAGAGACTTGCAAGTAGGCTCTACCCCCACTAAATGGGGTAGCGCGCATGGATCGGTACCATCCTTGAGCTTCTCCGACTTTCGGAAGGGTTAGGGTTAGGGTTAGGGATGAAAGCACATAGGAGAAAGAGATATTCTTGAATAACTTTTTTTGTGAAGGTCGGAGAGACTTGCAAGTAGGCTCTACCCCCACTAAATGGGGTAGCGCGCATCGATCGGTACCATCTTTGAGCTTCTCCGACTTTCGGAAGGGTTAGGGTTAGGGTTAGGGATGAAAGCACATAGGAGAAAGAGATATTCTTGAATAACTTTTTTTGTGAAGGTCGGAGAGACTTGGAAAGTGGTTGCATCTGGACTAATTTGGGTCCTGCGGATCGATTCGTACCATCCCCGAGCTTGTACGACCTTCGAAAGAGGTCGACCGACGAAATTCCCCCAAATCTGAGGAGATATTCTTGAATAACTTTTTTTGTGAAGGTCGGAGAGACTTGCAAGTAGGCTCTACCCCCACTAAATGGGGTAGCGCGCATCGATCGGTACCATCTTTGAGCTTCTCCGACTTTCGGAAGGGTTAGGGTTAGGGTTAGGGATGAAAGCACATAGGAGAAAGAGATATTCTTGAATAACTTTTTTTGTGAAGGTCGGAGAGACTTGCAAGTAGGCTCTACCCCCACTAAATGGGGTAGCGCGCATCGATCGGTACTATCCTTGAGCTTCTCCGACTTTCGGAAGGGTTAGGGTTAGGGTTAGGGATGAAAGCACATAGGAGAAAGAGATATTGTTGAATAACTTTTTTTGTGAAGGTCGGAGAGACTTGGAAAGTGGTTGCATCTGGACTATTTTGGGTCCTGCGGATCGATTGGTACCATCCCCGAGCTTGTACGACCTTCGGAAGAGGTCGACCGACGAAATTCCCCCAAATCTGAGGAGATATTCTTGAATAACTTTTTTTGTGAAGGTCGGAGAGACTTGCAAGTAGGCTCCACCCCCACTAAATGGGGTAGCGCGCATCGATCGGTACCATCCTTGAGCTTCTCCGACTTTCGGAAGGGTTAGGATTAGGGTTAGGGATGAAAGCACATAGGAGAAAGAGATATTCTTGAATAACTTTTTTTGTGAAGGTCGGAGAGACTTGGAAAGTGGTTGCATCTGGACTAATTTGGGTCCTGCGGATCGATTGGTACCATCCCCGAGCTTGTACGACCTTCGGAAGAGGTCGACCGATGAAATTCCCCCAAATCTGAGGAGATATTCTTGAATAACTTTTTTTGTGAAGGTCGGAGAGACTTGCAAGTAGGCTCTACCCCCACTAAATGGGGTAGCGCGCATCGATCGGTACCATCCTTGAGCTTCTCCGACTTTCGGAAGGGTTAGGGTTAGGGTTAGGGATGAAAGCACATAGGAGAAAGAGATATTCTTGAATAACTTTTTTTTGAAGGTCGGAGAGTCTTGGAAAGTGGTTGCATCTGGACTAATTTGGGTCCTGCGGATCGATTGGTACCATCCCCGAGCTTGTACGACCTTCGGAAGAGGTCGACCGACGAAATTCCCCCAAATCTGAGGAGATATTCTTGAATAACTTTTTTTGTGAAGGTCGGAGAGACTTGCAAGTAGGCTCTACCCCCACTAAATGGGGTAGCGCGCATCGATCGGTACCATCCTTGAGCTTCTCCGACTTTCGGAAGGGTTAGGGTTAGGGTTAGGGATGAAAGCACATAGGAGAAAGAGATATTCTTGAATAACTTTTTTTGTGAAGGTCGGAGAGACTTGCAAGTAGGCTCTACCCCCACTAAATGGGGTAGCGCGCATCGATCGGTACTATCCTTGAGCTTCTCCGACTTTCGGAAGGGTTAGGGTTAGGGTTAGGGATGAAAGCACATAGGAGAAAGAGATATTCTTGAATAACTTTTTTTGTGAAGGTCGGAGAGACTTGGAAAGTGGTTGCATCTGGACTAATTTGGGTCCTGCAGATCGATTGGTACCATCCCCGAGCTTGTACGACCTTCGGAAGAGGTCGACCGACGAAATTCCCCCAAATCTGAGGAGATATTCTTGAATAACTTTTTTTGTGAAGGTCGGAGAGACTTGCAAGTAGGCTCTACCCCCACTAAATGGGGTAGCGCGCATCGATCGGTACCATCCTTGAGCTTCTCCGACTTTCGGAAGGGTTAGGGTTAGGGTTAGGGATGAAAGCACATAGGAGAAAGAGATATTCTTGAATAACTTTTTTTGTGAAGGTCGGAGAGTCTTGGAAAGTGGTTGCATCTGGACTAATTTGGGTCCTGCGGATCGATTGGTACCATCCCCGAGCTTGTACGACCTTCGGAAGAGGTCGACCGACGAAATTCCCCCAAATCTGAGGAGATATTCTTGAATAACTTTTTTTGTGAAGGTCGGAGAGACTTGCAAGTAGGCTCTACCCCCACTAAATGGGGTAGCGCGCATCGATCGGTACCATCCTTGAGCTTCTCCGACTTTCGGAAGGGTTAGGGTTAGGGTTAGGGATGAAAGCACATAGGAGAAAGAGATATTCTTGAATAACTTTTTTTTGAAGGTCGGAGAGACTTGGAAAGTGGTTGCATCTGGACTAATTTGGGTCCTGCGGATCGATTGGTACCATCCCCGAGCTTGTACGACCTTCGGAAGAGGTCGACCGATGAAATTCCCCCAAATCTGAGGAGATATTCTTGAATAACTTTTTTTGTGAAGGTCGGAGAGACTTGCAAGTAGGCTCTACCCCCACTAAATGGGGTAGCGCGCATCGATCGGTACCATCCTTGAGCTTCTCCGACTTTCGGAAGGGTTAGGGTTAGGGTTAGGGATGAAAGCACATAGGAGAAAGAGATATTCTTGAATAACTTTTTTTGTGAAGGTCGGAGAGACTTGCAAGTAGGCTCTACCCCCACTAAATGGGGTTGCGCGCATCGATCGGTACCATCCTTGAGCTTCTCCGACTTTCGGAAGGGTTAGGGTTAGGGTTAGGGATGAAAGCACATAGGAGAAAGAGATATTCTTGAATAACTTTTTTTGTGAAGGTCGGAGAGACTTGGAAAGTGGTTGCATCTGGACTAATTTGGGTCCTGCGGATCGATTGGTACCATCCCCGAGCTTGTACGACCTTCGAAAGAGGTCGACCGACGAAATTCCCCCAAATCTGAGGAGATATTCTTGAATAACTTTTTTTGTGAAGGTCGGAGAGACTTGCAAGTAGGCTCTACCCCCACTAAATGGGGTAGCGCGCATCGATCGGTACCATCCTTGAGCTTCTCCGACTTTCGGAAGGGTTAGGGTTAGGGTTAGGGATGAAAGCACATAGGAGAAAGAGATATTCTTGAATAACTTTTTTTGTGAAGGTCGGAGAGACTTGCAAGTAGGCTCTACCCCCACTAAATGGGGTTGCGCGCATCGATCAGTACCATCCTTGAGCTTCTCCGACTTTCGGAAGGGTTAGGGTTAGGGATGAAAGCACATAGGAGAAAGAGATATTCTTGAATAACTTTTTTTGTGAAGGTCGGAGAGACTTGCAAGTAGGCTCTACCCCCACTAAATGGGGTAGCGCGCATCGATCGGTACCATCCTTGAGCTTCTCCGACTTTCGGAAGGGTTAGGGTTAGGGTTAGGGATGAAAGCACATAGGAGAAAGAGATATTCTTGAATAACTTTTTTTGTGAAGGTCGGAGAGACTTGCAAGTAGGCTCTAACCCCACTAAATGGGGTTGCGCGCATCGATCGGTACCATCCTTGAGCTTCTCCGACTTTCGGAAGGGTTAGGGTTAGGGATGAAAGCACATAGGAGAAAGAGATATTCTTGAATAACTTTTTTTGTGAAGGTCGGAGAGACTTGGAAAGTGGTTGCATCTGGACTAATTTGGGTCCTGCGGATCGATTGGTACCATCCCCGAGCTTGTACGACCTTCGGAAGAGGTCGACCGACGAAATTCCCCCAAATCTGAGGAGATATTCTTGAATAACTTTTTTTGTGAAGGTCGGAGAGACTTGCAAGTAGGCTCTACCCCCACTAAATGGGGTAGCGCGCATGGATCGGTACCATCCTTGAGCTTCTCCGACTTTCGGAAGGGTTAGGGTTAGGGTTAGGGATGAAAGCACATAGGAGAAAGAGATATTCTTGAATAACTTTTTTTGTGAAGGTCGGAGAGACTTGCAAGTAGGCTCTACCCCCACTAAATGGGGTAGCGCGCATCGATCGGTACCATCTTTGAGCTTCTCCGACTTTCGGAAGGGTTAGGGTTAGGGTTAGGGATGAAAGCACATAGGAGAAAGAGATATTCTTGAATAACTTTTTTTGTGAAGGTCGGAGAGACTTGGAAAGTGGTTGCATCTGGACTAATTTGGGTCCTGCGGATCGATTCGTACCATCCCCGAGCTTGTACGACCTTCGAAAGAGGTCGACCGACGAAATTCCCCCAAATCTGAGGAGATATTCTTGAATAACTTTTTTTGTGAAGGTCGGAGAGACTTGCAAGTAGGCTCTACCCCCACTAAATGGGGTAGCGCGCATCGATCGGTACCATCTTTGAGCTTCTCCGACTTTCGGAAGGGTTAGGGTTAGGGTTAGGGATGAAAGCACATAGGAGAAAGAGATATTCTTGAATAACTTTTTTTGTGAAGGTCGGAGAGACTTGCAAGTAGGCTCTACCCCCACTAAATGGGGTAGCGCGCATCGATCGGTACTATCCTTGAGCTTCTCCGACTTTCGGAAGGGTTAGGGTTAGGGTTAGGGATGAAAGCACATAGGAGAAAGAGATATTGTTGAATAACTTTTTTTGTGAAGGTCGGAGAGACTTGGAAAGTGGTTGCATCTGGACTATTTTGGGTCCTGCGGATCGATTGGTACCATCCCCGAGCTTGTACGACCTTCGGAAGAGGTCGACCGACGAAATTCCCCCAAATCTGAGGAGATATTCTTGAATAACTTTTTTTGTGAAGGTCGGAGAGACTTGCAAGTAGGCTCCACCCCCACTAAATGGGGTAGCGCGCATCGATCGGTACCATCCTTGAGCTTCTCCGACTTTCGGAAGGGTTAGGGTTAGGGTTAGGGATGAAAGCACATAGGAGAAAGAGATATTCTTGAATAACTTTTTTTGTGAAGGTCGGAGAGACTTGGAAAGTGGTTGCATCTGGACTAATTTGGGTCCTGCGGATCGATTGGTACCATCCCCGATCTTGTACGACCTTCGGAAGAGGTCGACCGATGAAATTCCCCCAAATCTGAGGAGATATTCTTGAATAACTTTTTTTGTGAAGGTCGGAGAGACTTGCAAGTAGGCTCTACCCCCACTAAATGGGGTAGCGCGCATCGATCGGTACCATCCTTGAGCTTCTCCGACTTTCGGAAGGGTTAGGGTTAGGGTTAGGGATGAAAGCACATAGGAGAAAGAGATATTCTTGAATAACTTTTTTTGTGAAGGTCGGAGAGACTTGCAAGTAGGCTCTACCCCCACTAAATGGGGTTGCGCGCATCGATCGGTACCATCCTTGAGCTTCTCCGACTTTCGGAAGGGTTAGGGTTAGGGTTAGGGATGAAAGCACATAGGAGAAAGAGATATTCTTGAATAACTTTTTTTGTGAAGGTCGGAGAGACTTGGAAAGTGGTTGCATCTGGACTAATTTGGGTCCTGCGGATCGATTGGTACCATCCCCGAGCTTGTACGACCTTCGAAAGAGGTCGACCGACGAAATTCCCCCAAATCTGAGGAGATATTCTTGAATAACTTTTTTTGTGAAGGTCGGAGAGACTTGCAAGTAGGCTCTACCCCCACTAAATGGGGTAGCGCGCATCGATCGGTACCATCCTTGAGCTTCTCCGACTTTCGGAAGGGTTAGGGTTAGGGTTAGGGATGAAAGCACATAGGAGAAAGAGATATTCTTGAATAACTTTTTTTGTGAAGGTCGGAGAGACTTGCAAGTAGGCTCTACCCCCACTAAATGGGGTTGCGCGCATCGATCAGTACCATCTTTGAGCTTCTCCGACTTTCGGAAGGGTTAGGGTTAGGGATGAAAGCACATAGGAGAAAGAGATATTCTTGAATAACTTTTTTTGTGAAGGTCGGAGAGACTTGCAAGTAGGCTCTACCCCCACTAAATGGGGTAGCGCGCATCGATCGGTACCATCCTTGAGCTTCTCCGACTTTCGGAAGGGTTAGGGTTAGGGTTAGGGATGAAAGCACATAGGAGAAAGAGATATTCTTGAATAACTTTTTTTGTGAAGGTCGGAGAGACTTGCAAGTAGGCTCTAACCCCACTAAATGGGGTTGCGCGCATCGATCGGTACCATCCTTGAGCTTCTCCGACTTTCGGAAGGGTTAGGGTTAGGGATGAAAGCACATAGGAGAAAGAGATATTCTTGAATAACTTTTTTTGTGAAGGTCGGAGAGACTTGGAAAGTGGTTGCATCTGGACTAATTTGGGTCCTGCGGATCGATTGGTACCATCCCCGAGCTTGTACGACCTTCGGAAGAGGTCGACCGACGAAATTCCCCCAAATCTGAGGAGATATTCTTGAATAACTTTTTTTGTGAAGGTCGGAGAGACTTGCAAGTAGGCTCTACCCCCACTAAATGGGGTAGCGCGCATGGATCGGTACCATCCTTGAGCTTCTCCGACTTTCGGAAGGGTTAGGGTTAGGGTTAGGGATGAAAGCACATAGGAGAAAGAGATATTCTTGAATAACTTTTTTTGTGAAGGTCGGAGAGACTTGCAAGTAGGCTCTACCCCCACTAAATGGGGTTGCGCGCATCGATCGGTACCATCCTTGAGCTTCTCCGACTTTCGGAAGGGTTAGGGTTAGGGTTAGGGATGAAAGCACATAGGAGAAAGAGATATTCTTGAATAACTTTTTTTGTGAAGGTCGGAGAGACTTGGAAAGTGGTTGCATCTGGACTAATTTGGGTCCTGCGGATCGATTGGTACCATCCCCGAGCTTGTACAACCTTCGAAAGAGGTCGACCGACGAAATTCCCCCAAATCTGAGGAGATATTCTTGAATAACTTTTTTTGTGAAGGTCGGAGAGACTTGCAAGTAGGCTCTACCCCCACTAAATGGGGTAGCGCGCATCGATCGGTACCATCTTTGAGCTTCTCCGACTTTCGGAAGGGTTAGGGTTAGGGTTAGGGATGAAAGCACATAGGAGAAAGAGATATTCTTGAATAACTTTTTTTGTGAAGGTCGGAGAGACTTGCAAGTAGGCTCTACCCCCACTAAATGGGGTAGCGCGCATCGATCGGTACTATCCTTGAGCTTCTCCGACTTTCGGAAGGGTTAGGGTTAGGGTTAGGGATGAAAGCACATAGGAGAAAGAGATATTGTTGAATAACTTTTTTTGTGAAGGTCGGAGAGACTTGGAAAGTGGTTGCATCTGGACTATTTTGGGTCCTGCGGATCGATTGGTACCATCCCCGAGCTTGTACGACCTTCGGAAGAGGTCGACCGACGAAATTCCCCCAAATCTGAGGAGATATTCTTGAATAACTTTTTTTGTGAAGGTCGGAGAGACTTGCAAGTAGGCTCCACCCCCACTAAATGGGGTAGCGCGCATCGATCGGTACCATCCTTGAGCTTCTCCGACTTTCGGAAGGGTTAGGGTTAGGGTTAGGGATGAAAGCACATAGGAGAAAGAGATATTCTTGAATAACTTTTTTTGTGAAGGTCGGAGAGACTTGGAAAGTGGTTGCATCTGGACTAATTTGGGTCCTGCGGATCGATTGGTACCATCCCCGAGCTTGTACGACCTTCGGAAGAGGTCGACCGACGAAATTCCCCCAAATCTGAGGAGATATTCTTGAATAACTTTTTTTGTGAAGGTCGGAGAGACTTGCAAGTAGGCTCTACCCCCACTAAATGGGGTAGCGCACATCGATCGGTACTATCCTTGAGCTTCTCCGACTTTCGGAAGGGTTAGGGTTAGGGTTAGGGATGAAAGCACATAGGAGAAAGAGATATTCTTGAATAACTTTTTTTGTGAAGGTCGGAGAGACTTGGAAAGTGGTTGCATCTGGACTAATTTGGGTCCTGCGGATCGATTGGTACCATCCCCGAGCTTGTACGACCTTCGGAAGAGGTCGACCGACGAAATTCCCCCAAATCTGAGGAGATATTCTTGAATAACTTTTTTTGTGAAGGTCGGAGAGACTTGCAAGTAGGCTCTACCCCCACTAAATGGGGTAGCGCGCATCGATCGGTACCATCCTTGAGCTTCTCCGACTTTCGGAAGGGTTAGGGTTAGGGTTAGGGATGAAAGCACATTGGAGAAAGAGATATTCTTGAATAACTTTTTTTGTGAAGGTCGGAGAGACTTGGAAAGTGGTTGCATCTGGACTAATTTGGGTCCTGCTGATCGATTGGTACCATCCCCGAGCTTGTACGACCTTCGGAAGAGGTCGACCGACGAAATTCCCCCAAATCTGAGGAGATATTCTTGAATAACTTTTTTTGTGAAGGTCGGAGAGACTTGCAAGTAGGCTCTACCCCCACTAAATGGGGTAGCGCGCATCGATCGGTACCATCCTTGAGCTTCTCCGACTTTCGGAAGGGTTAGGGTTAGGGTTAGGGATGAAAGCACATAGGAGAAAGAGATATTCTTGAATAACTTTTTTTGTGAAGGTCGGAGAGACTTGCAAGTAGGCTCTACCCCCACTAAATGGGGTTGCGCGCATCGATCGGTACCATCCTTGAGCTTCTCCGACTTTCGGAAGGGTTAGGGTTAGGGTTAGGGATGAAAGCACATAGGAGAAAGAGATATTCTTGAATAACTTTTTTTGTGAAGGTCGGAGAGACTTGCAAGTAGGCTCTACCCCCACTAAATGGGGTTGCGCGCATCGATCGGTATAATCCTTGAGCTTCTCCGACTTTCGGAAGGGTTAGGGTTAGGGATGAAAGCACATAGGAGAAAGAGATATTCTTGAATAACTTTTTTTGTGAAGGTCGGAGAGACTTGCAAGTAGGCTCTACCCCCACTAAATGGGGTAGCGCGCATCGATCGGTACCATCCTTGAGCTTCTCCGACTTTCGGAAGGGTTAGGGTTAGGGTTAGGGATGAAAGCACATAGGAGAAAGAGATATTCTTGAATAACTTTTTTTGTGAAGGTCGGAGAGACTTGCAAGTAGGCTCTACCCCCACTAAATGGGGTTGCGCGCATCGATCGGTACCATCCTTGAGCTTCTCCGACTTTCGGAAGGGTTAGGGTTAGGGATGAAAGCACATAGGAGAAAGAGATATTCTTGAATAACTTTTTTTGTGAAGGTCGGAGAGACTTGAAAAGTGGTTGCATCTGGACTAATTTGGGTCCTGCAGATCGATTGGTACCATCCCCGAGCTTGTACGACCTTCGGAAGAGGTCGACCGACGAAATTCCCCCAAATCTGAGGAGATATTCTTGAATAACTTTTTTTGTGAAGGTCGGAGAGACTTGCAAGTAGGCTCTACCCCCACTAAATGGGGTAGCGCGCATCGATCGGTACCATCCTTGAGCTTCTCCGACTTTCGGAAGGGTTAGGGTTAGGGTTAGGGATGAAAGCACATAGGAGAAAGAGATATTCTTGAATAACTTTTTTTGTGAAGGTCGGAGAGACTTGGAAAGTGGTTGCATCTGGACTAATTTGGGTCCTGCGGATCGATTGGTACCATCCCCGAGCTTGTACGACCTTCGGAAGAGGTCGACCGACGAAATTCCCCCAAATCTGAGGAGATATTCTTGAATAACTTTTTTTGTGAAGGTCGGAGAGACTTGCAAGTAGGCTCTACCCCCACTAAATGGGGTAGCGCGCATCGATCGGTACCATCCTTGAGCTTCTCCGACTTTCGGAAGGGTTAGGGTTAGGGTTAGGGATGAAAGCACATAGGAGAAAGAGATATTCTTGAATAACTTTTTTTGTGAAGGTCGGAGAGACTTGCAAGTAGGCTCTACCCCCACTAAATGGGGTAGCGCGCATCGATCGGTACTATCCTTGAGCTTCTCCGACTTTCGGAAGGGTTAGGGTTAGGGTTAGGGATGAAAGCACATAGGAGAAAGAGATATTCTTGAATAACTTTTTTTGTGAAGGTCGGAGAGACTTGGAAAGTGGTTGCATCTGGACTAATTTGGGTCCTGCAGATCGATTGGTACCATCCCCGAGCTTGTACGACCTTCGGAAGAGGTCGACCGACGAAATTCCCCCAAATCTGAGGAGATATTCTTGAATAACTTTTTTTGTGAAGGTCGGAGAGACTTGCAAGTAGGCTCTACCCCCACTAAATGGGGTAGCGCGCATCGATCGGTACCATCCTTGAGCTTCTCCGACTTTCGGAAGGGTTAGGGTTAGGGTTAGGGATGAAAGCACATAGGAGAAAGAGATATTCTTGAATAACTTTTTTTGTGAAGGTCGGAGAGTCTTGGAAAGTGGTTGCATCTGGACTAATTTGGGTCCTGCGGATCGATTGGTACCATCCCCGAGCTTGTACGACCTTCGGAAGAGGTCGACCGACGAAATTCCCCCAAATCTGAGGAGATATTCTTGAATAACTTTTTTTGTGAAGGTCGGAGAGACTTACAAGTAGGCTCTACCCCCACTAAATGGGGTAGCGCGCATCGATCGGTACCATCCTTGAGCTTCTCCGACTTTCGGAAGGGTTAGGGTTAGGGATGAAAGCACATAGGAGAAAGAGATATTCTTGAATAACTTTTTTTGTGAAGGTCGGAGAGACTTGAAAAGTGGTTGCATCTGGACTAATTTGGGTCCTGCGGATCGATTGGTACCATCCCCGAGCTTGTACGACCTTCGGAAGAGGTCGACCGACGAAATTCCCCCAAATCTGAGGAGATATTCTTGAATAACTTTTTTTGTGAAGGTCGGAGAGACTTGCAAGTAGGCTCTACCCCCACTAAATGGGGTAGCGCGCATCGATCGGTACCATCCTTGAGCTTCTCCGACTTTCGGAAGGGTTAGGGTTAGGGTTAGGGATGAAAGCACATAGGAGAAAGAGATATTCTTGAATAACTTTTTTTGTGAAGGTCGGAGAGACTTGGAAAGTGGTTGCATCTGGACTAATTTGGGTCCTGCGGATCGATTGGTACCATCCCCGAGCTTGTACGACCTTCGGAAGAGGTCGACCGACGAAATTCCCCCAAATCTGAGGAGATATTCTTGAATAACTTTTTTTGTGAAGGTCGGAGAGACTTGCAAGTAGGCTCTACCCCCACTAAATGGGGTAGCGCGCATCGATCGGTACCATCCTTGAGCTTCTCCGACTTTCGGAAGGGTTAGGGTTAGGGTTAGGGATGAAAGCACATAGGAGAAAGAGATATTCTTGAATAACTTTTTTTGTGAAGGTCGGAGAGACTTGCAAGTAGGCTCTACCCCCACTAAATGGGGTTGCGCGCATCGATCGGTACCATCCTTGAGCTTCTCCGACTTTCGGAAGGGTTAGGGTTAGGGTTAGGGATGAAAGCACATAGGAGAAAGAGATATTCTTGAATAACTTTTTTTGTGAAGGTCGGAGAGACTTGGAAAGTGGTTGCATCTGGACTAATTTGGGTCCTGCGGATCGATTGGTACCATCCCCGAGCTTGTACGACCTTCGAAAGAGGTCGACCGACGAAATTCCCCCAAATCTGAGGAGATATTCTTGAATAACTTTTTTTGTGAAGGTCGGAGAGACTTGCAAGTAGGCTCTACCCCCACTAAATGGGGTAGCGCGCATCGATCGGTACCATCCTTGAGCTTCTCCGACTTTCGGAAGGGTTAGGGTTAGGGTTAGGGATGAAAGCACATAGGAGAAAGAGATATTCTTGAATAACTTTTTTTGTGAAGGTCGGAGAGACTTGCAAGTAGGCTCTACCCCCACTAAATGGGGTTGCGCGCATCGATCAGTACCATCCTTGAGCTTCTCCGACTTTCGGAAGGGTTAGGGTTAGGGATGAAAGCACATAGGAGAAAGAGATATTCTTGAATAACTTTTTTTGTGAAGGTCGGAGAGACTTGCAAGTAGGCTCTACCCCCACTAAATGGGGTAGCGCGCATCGATCGGTACCATCCTTGAGCTTCTCCGACTTTCGGAAGGGTTAGGGTTAGGGTTAGGGATGAAAGCACATAGGAGAAAGAGATATTCTTGAATAACTTTTTTTGTGAAGGTCGGAGAGACTTGCAAGTAGGCTCTAACCCCACTAAATGGGGTTGCGCGCATCGATCGGTACCATCCTTGAGCTTCTCCGACTTTCGGAAGGGTTAGGGTTAGGGATGAAAGCACATAGGAGAAAGAGATATTCTTGAATAACTTTTTTTGTGAAGGTCGGAGAGACTTGGAAAGTGGTTGTATCTGGACTAATTTGGGTCCTGCGGATCGATTGGTACCATCCCCGAGCTTGTACGACCTTCGGAAGAGGTCGACCGACGAAATTCCCCCAAATCTGAGGAGATATTCTTGAATAACTTTTTTTGTGAAGGTCGGAGAGACTTGCAAGTAGGCTCTACCCCCACTAAATGGGGTAACGCGCATGGATCGGTACCATCCTTGAGCTTCTCCGACTTTCGGAAGGGTTAGGGTTAGGGTTAGGGATGAAAGCACATAGGAGAAAGAGATATTCTTGAATAACTTTTTTTGTGAAGGTCGGAGAGACTTGCAAGTAGGCTCTACCCCCACTAAATGGGGTTGCGCGCATCGATCGGTACCATCCTTGAGCTTCTCCGACTTTCGGAAGGGTTAGGGTTAGGGTTAGGGATGAAAGCACATAGGAGAAAGAGATATTCTTGAATAACTTTTTTTGTGAAGGTCGGAGAGACTTGGAAAGTGGTTGCATCTGGACTAATTTGGGTCCTGCGGATCGATTGGTACCATCCCCGAGCTTGTACGACCTTCGAAAGAGGTCGACCGACGAAATTCCCCCAAATCTGAGGAGATATTCTTGAATAACTTTTTTTGTGAAGGTCGGAGAGACTTGCAAGTAGGCTCTACCCCCACTAAATGGGGTAGCGCACATCGATCGGTACCATCTTTGAGCTTCTCCGACTTTCGGAAGGGTTAGGGTTAGGGTTAGGGATGAAAGCACATAGGAGAAAGAGATATTCTTGAATAACTTTTTTTGTGAAGGTCGGAGAGACTTGCAAGTAGGCTCTACCCCCACTAAATGGGGTAGCGCGCATCGATCGGTACTATCCTTGAGCTTCTCCGACTTTCGGAAGGGTTAGGGTTAGGGTTAGGGATGAAAGCACATAGGAGAAAGAGATATTCTTGAATAACTTTTTTGTGAAGGTCGGAGAGACTTGCAAGTAGGCTCTACCCCCACTAAATGGGGTTGCGCGCATCGATCGGTACCATCCTTGAGCTTCTCCGACTTTCGGAAGGGTTAGGGTTAGGGATGAAAGCACATAGGAGAAAGAGATATTCTTGGATAACTTTTTTTGTGAAGGTCGGAGAGACTTGCAAGTAGGCTCTACCCCCACTAAATGGGGTTGCGCGCATCGATCGGTACCATCCTTGAGCTTCTCCGACTTTCGGAAGGGTTAGGGTTAGGGTTAGGGATGAAAGCACATAGGAGAAAGAGATATTCTTGAATAACTTTTTTTGTGAAGGTCGGAGAGACTTGGAAAGTGGTTGCATCTGGACTAATTTGGGTCCTGCGGATCGATTGGTACCATCCCCGAGCTTGTACGACCTTCGAAAGAGGTCGACCGACGAAATTCCCCCAAATCTGAGGAGATATTCTTGAATAACTTTTTTTGTGAAGGTCGGAGAGACTTGCAAGTAGGCTCTACCCCCACTAAATGGGGTAGCGCGCATCGATCGGTACCATCCTTGAGCTTCTCCGACTTTCGGAAGGGTTAGGGTTAGGGTTAGGGATGAAAGCACATAGGAGAAAGAGATATTCTTGAATAACTTTTTTTGTGAAGGTCGGAGAGACTTGCAAGTAGGCTCTACCCCCACTAAATGGGGTTGCGCGCATCGATCAGTACCATCCTTGAGCTTCTCCGACTTTCGGAAGGGTTAGGGTTAGGGATGAAAGCACATAGGAGAAAGAGATATTCTTGAATAACTTTTTTTGTGAAGGTCGGAGAGACTTGCAAGTAGGCTCTACCCCCACTAAATGGGGTAGCGCGCATCGATCGGTACCATCCTTGAGCTTCTCCGACTTTCGGAAGGGTTAGGGTTAGGGTTAGGGATGAAAGCACATAGGAGAAAGAGATATTCTTGAATAACTTTTTTTGTGAAGGTCGGAGAGACTTGCAAGTAGGCTCTAACCCCACTAAATGGGGTTGCGCGCATCGATCGGTACCATCCTTGAGCTTCTCCGACTTTCGGAAGGGTTAGGGTTAGGGATGAAAGCACATAGGAGAAAGAGATATTCTTGAATAACTTTTTTTGTGAAGGTCGGAGAGACTTGGAAAGTGGTTGTATCTGGACTAATTTGGGTCCTGCGGATCGATTGGTACCATCCCCGAGCTTGTACGACCTTCGGAAGAGGTCGACCGACGAAATTCCCCCAAATCTGAGGAGATATTCTTGAATAACTTTTTTTGTGAAGGTCGGAGAGACTTGCAAGTAGGCTCTACCCCCACTAAATGGGGTAACGCGCATGGATCGGTACCATCCTTGAGCTTCTCCGACTTTCGGAAGGGTTAGGGTTAGGGTTAGGGATGAAAGCACATAGGAGAAAGAGATATTCTTGAATAACTTTTTTTGTGAAGGTCGGAGAGACTTGCAAGTAGGCTCTACCCCCACTAAATGGGGTTGCGCGCATCGATCGGTACCATCCTTGAGCTTCTCCGACTTTCGGAAGGGTTAGGGTTAGGGTTAGGGATGAAAGCACATAGGAGAAAGAGATATTCTTGAATAACTTTTTTTGTGAAGGTCGGAGAGACTTGGAAAGTGGTTGCATCTGGACTAATTTGGGTCCTGCGGATCGATTGGTACCATCCCCGAGCTTGTACGACCTTCGAAAGAGGTCGACCGACGAAATTCCCCCAAATCTGAGGAGATATTCTTGAATAACTTTTTTTGTGAAGGTCGGAGAGACTTGCAAGTAGGCTCTACCCCCACTAAATGGGGTAGCGCACATCGATCGGTACCATCTTTGAGCTTCTCCGACTTTCGGAAGGGTTAGGGTTAGGGTTAGGGATGAAAGCACATAGGAGAAAGAGATATTCTTGAATAACTTTTTTTGTGAAGGTCGGAGAGACTTGCAAGTAGGCTCTACCCCCACTAAATGGGGTAGCGCGCATCGATCGGTACTATCCTTGAGCTTCTCCGACTTTCGGAAGGGTTAGGGTTAGGGTTAGGGATGAAAGCACATAGGAGAAAGAGATATTCTTGAATAACTTTTTTGTGAAGGTCGGAGAGACTTGCAAGTAGGCTCTACCCCCACTAAATGGGGTTGCGCGCATCGATCGGTACCATCCTTGAGCTTCTCCGACTTTCGGAAGGGTTAGGGTTAGGGATGAAAGCACATAGGAGAAAGAGATATTCTTGGATAACTTTTTTTGTGAAGGTCGGAGAGACTTGCAAGTAGGCTCTACCCCCACTAAATGGGGTTGCGCGCATCGATCGGTACCATCCTTGAGCTTCTCCGACTTTCGGAAGGGTTAGGGTTAGGGTTAGGGATGAAAGCACATAGGAGAAAGAGATATTCTTGAATAACTTTTTTTGTGAAGGTCGGAGAGACTTGGAAAGTGGTTGCATCTGGACTAATTTGGGTCCTGCGGATCGATTGGTACCATCCCCGAGCTTGTACGACCTTCGAAAGAGGTCGACCGACGAAATTCCCCCAAATCTGAGGAGATATTCTTGAATAACTTTTTTTGTGAAGGTCGGAGAGACTTGCAAGTAGGCTCTACCCCCACTAAATGGGGTAGCGCGCATCGATCGGTACCATCCTTGAGCTTCTCCGACTTTCGGAAGGGTTAGGGTTAGGGTTAGGGATGAAAGCACATAGGAGAAAGAGATATTCTTGAATAACTTTTTTTGTGAAGGTCGGAGAGACTTGCAAGTAGGCTCTACCCCCACTAAATGGGGTTGCGCGCATCGATCAGTACCATCCTTGAGCTTCTCCGACTTTCGGAAGGGTTAGGGTTAGGGATGAAAGCACATAGGAGAAAGAGATATTCTTGAATAACTTTTTTTGTGAAGGTCGGAGAGACTTGCAAGTAGGCTCTACCCCCACTAAATGGGGTAGCGCGCATCGATCGGTACCATCCTTGAGCTTCTCCGACTTTCGGAAGGGTTAGGGTTAGGGTTTGGGATGAAAGCACATAGGAGAAAGAGATATTCTTGAATAACTTTTTTTGTGAAGGTCGGAGAGACTTGCAAGTAGGCTCTAACCCCACTAAATGGGGTTGCGCGCATCGATCGGTACCATCCTTGAGCTTCTCCGACTTTCGGAAGGGTTAGGGTTAGGGATGAAAGCACATAGGAGAAAGAGATATTCTTGAATAACTTTTTTTGTGAAGGTCGGAGAGACTTGGAAAGTGGTTGCATCTGGACTAATTTGGGTCCTGCGGATCGATTGGTACCATCCCCGAGCTTGTACGACCTTCGGAAGAGGTCGACCGACGAAATTCCCCCAAATCTGAGGAGATATTCTTGAATAACTTTTTTTGTGAAGGTCGGAGAGACTTGCAAGTAGGCTCTACCCCCACTAAATGGGGTAACGCGCATGGATCGGTACCATCCTTGAGCTTCTCCGACTTTCGGAAGGGTTAGGGTTAGGGTTAGGGATGAAAGCACATAGGAGAAAGAGATATTCTTGAATAACTTTTTTTGTGAAGGTCGGAGAGACTTGCAAGTAGGCTCTACCCCCACTAAATGGGGTTGCGCGCATCGATCGATACCATCCTTGAGCTTCTCCGACTTTCGGAAGGGTTAGGGTTAGGGTTAGGGATGAAAGCACATAGGAGAAAGAGATATTCTTGAATAACTTTTTTTGTGAAGGTCGGAGAGACTTGGAAAGTGGTTGCATCTGGACTAATTTGGGTCCTGCGGATCGATTGGTACCATCCCCGAGCTTGTACGACCTTCGAAAGAGGTCGACCGACGAAATTCCCCCAAATCTGAGGAGATATTCTTGAATAACTTTTTTTGTGAAGGTCGGAGAGACTTGCAAGTAGGCTCTACCCCCACTAAATGGGGTAGCGCGCATCGATCGGTACCATCTTTGAGCTTCTCCGACTTTCGGAAGGGTTAGGGTTAGGGTTAGGGATGAAAGCACATAGGAGAAAGAGATATTCTTGAATAACTTTTTTTGTGAAGGTCGGAGAGACTTGCAAGTAGGCTCTACCCCCACTAAATGGGGTAGCGCGCATCGATCGGTACTATCCTTGAGCTTCTCCGACTTTCGGAAGGGTTAGGGTTAGGGTTAGGGATGAAAGCACATAGGAGAAAGAGATATTCTTGAATAACTTTTTTGTGAAGGTCGGAGAGACTTGCAAGTAGGCTCTACCCCCACTAAATGGGGTTGCGCGCATCGATCGGTACCATCCTTGAGCTTCTCCGACTTTCGGAAGGGTTAGGGTTAGGGATGAAAGCACATAGGAGAAAGAGATATTCTTGGATAACTTTTTTTGTGAAGGTCGGAGAGACTTGCAAGTAGGCTCTACCCCCACTAAATGGGGTTGCGCGCATCGATCGGTACCATCCTTGAGCTTCTCCGACTTTCGGAAGGGTTAGGGTTAGGGTTAGGGATGAAAGCACATAGGAGAAAGAGATATTCTTGAATAACTTTTTTTGTGAAGGTCGGAGAGACTTGGAAAGTGGTTGCATCTGGACTAATTTGGGTCCTGCGGATCGATTGGTACCATCCCCGAGCTTGTACGACCTTCGAAAGAGGTCGACCGACGAAATTCCCCCAAATCTGAGGAGATATTCTTGAATAACTTTTTTTGTGAAGGTCGGAGAGACTTGCAAGTAGGCTCTACCCCCACTAAATGGGGTAGCGCGCATCGATCGGTACCATCATTGAGCTTCTCCGACTTTCGGAAGGGTTAGGGTTAGGGTTAGGGATGAAAGCACATAGGAGAAAGAGATATTCTTGAATAACTTTTTTTGTGAAGGTCGGAGAGACTTGCAAGTAGGCTCTACCCCCACTAAATGGGGTAGCGCGCATCGATCGGTACTATCCTTGAGCTTCTCCGACTTTCGGAAGGGTTAGGGTTAGGGTTAGGGATGAAAGCACATAGGAGAAAGAGATATTCTTGAATAACTTTTTTGTGAAGGTCGGAGAGACTTGCAAGTAGGCTCTACCCCCACTAAATGGGGTTGCGCGCATCGATCGGTACCATCCTTGAGCTTCTCCGACTTTCGGAAGGGTTAGGGTTAGGGTTAGGGATGAAAGCACATAGGAGAAAGAGATATTCTTGAATAACTTTTTTTGTGAAGGTCGGAGAGACTTGGAAAGTGGTTGCATCTGGACTAATTTGGGTCCTGCAGATCGATTGGTACCATCCCCGAGCTTGTACGACCTTCGGAAGAGGTCGACCGACGAAATTCCCCCAAATCTGAGGAGATATTCTTGAATAACTTTTTTTGTGAAGGTCGGAGAGACTTGCAAGTAGGCTCTACCCCCACTAAATGGGGTAGCGCGCATCGATCGGTACCATCCTTGAGCTTCTCCGACTTTCGGAAGGGTTAGGGTTAGGGTTAGGGATGAAAGCACATAGGAGAAAGAGATATTCTTGAATAACTTTTTTTGTGAAGGTCGGAGAGACTTGCAAGTAGGCTCTACCCCCACTAAATGGGGTTGCGCGCATCGATCGGTAACATCCTTGAGCTTCTCCGACTTTCGGAAGGGTTAGGGTTAGGGATGAAAGCACATAGGAGAAAGAGATATTCTTGAATAACTTTTTTTGTGAAGGTCGGAGAGACTTGGAAAGTGGTTGCATCTGGACTAATTTGGGTCCTGCGGATCGATTGGTACCATCCCCGAGCTTGTACGACCTTCGGAAGAGGTCGACCGACGAAATTCCCCCAAATCTGAGGAGATATTCTTGAATAACTTTTTTTGTGAAGGTCGGAGAGACTTTCAAGTAGGCTCTACCCCCACTAAATGGGGTAGCGCGCATCGATCGGTACCATCCTTGAGCTTCTCCGACTTTCGGAAGGGTTAGGGTTAGGGTTAGGGATGAAAGCACATTGGAGAAAGAGATATTCTTGAATAACTTTTTTTGTGAAGGTCGGAGAGACTTGGAAAGTGGTTGCATCTGGACTAATTTGGGTCCTGCGGATCGATTGGTACCATCCCCCAGCTTGTACGACCTTCGGAAGAGGTCGACCGACGAAATTCCCCCAAATCTGAGGAGATATTCTTGAATAACTTTTTTTGTGAAGGTCGGAGAGACTTGCAAGTAGGCTCTACCCCCACTAAATGGGGTAGCGCGCATCGATCGGTACCATTTTTGAGCTTCTCCGACTTTCGGAAGGGTTAGGGTTAGGGTTAGGGATGAAAGCACATAGGAGAAAGAGATATTCTTGAATAACTTTTTTTGTGAAGGTCGGAGAGACTTGCAAGTAGGCTCTACCCCCACTAAATGGGGTTGCGCGCATCGATCGGTACCATCCTTGAGCTTCTCCGACTTTCGGAAGGGTTAGGGTTAGGGTTAGGGATGAAAGCACATAGGAGAAAGAGATATTCTTGAATAACTTTTTTTGTGAAGGTCGGAGAGACTTGGAAAGTGGTTGCATCTGGACTAATTTGGGTCCTGCGGATCGATTGGTACCATCCCCGAGCTTGTACGACCTTCGAAAGAGGTCGACCGACGAAATTCCCCCAAATCTGAGGAGAGATTCTTGAATAACTTTTTTTGTGAAGGTCGGAGAGACTTGCAAGTAGGCTCTACCCCCACTAAATGGGGTAGCGCGCATCGATCGGTACCATCCTTGAGCTTCTCCGACTTTCGGAAGGGTTAGGGTTAGGGTTAGGGATGAAAGCACATAGGAGAAAGAGATATTCTTGAATAACTTTTTTTGTGAAGGTCGGAGAGACTTGCAAGTAGGCTCTACCCCCACTAAATGGGGTTGCGCGCATCGATCAGTACCATCCTTGAGCTTCTCCGACTTTCGGAAGGGTTAGGGTTAGGGATGAAAGCACATAGGAGAAAGAGATATTCTTGAATAACTTTTTTTGTGAAGGTCGGAGAGACTTGCAAGTAGGCTCTACCCCCACTAAATGGGGTAGCGCGCATCGATCGGTACCATCCTTGAGCTTCTCCGACTTTCGGAAGGGTTAGGGTTAGGGTTAGGGATGAAAGCACATAGGAGAAAGAGATATTCTTGAATAACTTTTTTTGTGAAGGTCGGAGAGACTTGAAAAGTGGTTGCATCTGGACTAATTTGGGTCCTGCGGATCGATTGGTACCATCCCCGAGCTTGTACGACCTTCGGAAGAGGTCGACCGACGAAATTCCCCCAAATCTGAGGAGATATTCTTGAATAACTTTTTTTGTGAAGGTCGGAGAGACTTGCAAGTAGGCTCTACCCCCACTAAATGGGGTAGCGCGCATCGATCGGTACCATCCTTGAGCTTCTCCGACTTTCGGAAGGGTTAGGGTTAGGGTTAGGGATGAAAGCACATAGGAGAAAGAGATATTCTTGAATAACTTTTTTTGTGAAGGTCGGAGAGACTTGCAAGTAGGCTCTACCCCCACTAAATGGGGTAGCGCGCATCGATCGGTACCATCCTTGAGCTTCTCCGACTTTCGGAAGGGTTAGGGTTAGGGTTAGGGATGAAAGCACATAGGAGAAAGAGATATTCTTGAATAACTTTTTTTGTGAAGGTCGGAGAGACTTGGAAAGTGGTTGCATCTGGACTAATTTGGGTCCTGCGGATCGATTGGTACCATCCCCGAGCTTGTACGACCTTCGAAAGAGGTCGACCGACGAAATTCCCCCAAATCTGAGGAGATATTCTTGAATAACTTTTTTTGTGAAGGTCAGAGAGACTTGCAAGTAGGCTCTACCCCCACTAAATGGGGTAGCGCGCATCGATCGGTACCATCCTTGAGCTTCTCCGACTTTCGGAAGGGTTAGGGTTAGGGTTAGGGATGAAAGCACATAGGAGAAAGAGATATTCTTGAATAACTTTTTTTGTGAAGGTCGGAGAGACTTGCAAGTAGGCTCTACCCCCACTAAATGGGGTAGCGCGCATCGATCGGTACCATCTTTGAGCTTCTCCGACTTTCGGAAGGGTTAGGGTTAGGGTTAGGGATGAAAGCACATAGGAGAAAGAGATATTCTTGAATAACTTTTTTTGTGAAGGTCGGAGAGACTTGGAAAGTGGTTGCATCTGGACTAATTTGGGTCCTGCGGATCGATTGGTACCATCCCCGAGCTTGTACGACCTTCGAAAGAGGTCGACCGACGAAATTCCCCCAAATCTGAGGAGATATTCTTGAATAACTTTTTTTGTGAAGGTCGGAAAGACTTGCAAGTAGGCTCTACCCCCACTAAATGGGGTTGCGCGCATCGATCGGTACCATCCTTGAGCTTCTCCGACTTTCGGAAGGGTTAGGGTTAGGGTTAGGGATGAAAGCACATAGGAGAAAGAGATATTCTTGAATAACTTTTTTTGTGAAGGTCGGAGAGACTTGGAAAGTGGTTGCATCTGGACTAATTTGGGTCCTGCGGATCGATTGGTACCATCCCCGAGCTTGTACGACCTTCGGAAGAGGTCGACCGACGAAATTCCCCCAAATCTGAGGAGATATTCTTGAATAACTTTTTTTGTGAAGGTCGGAGAGACTTGCAAGTAGGCTCTACCCCCACTAAATGGGGTAGCGCGCATCGATCGGTACCATCCTTGAGCTTCTCCGACTTTCGGAAGGGTTAGGGTTAGGGTTAGGGATGAAAGCACATAGGAGAAAGAGATATTCTTGAATAACTTTTTTTGTGAAGGTCGGAGAGACTTGCAAGTAGGCTCTACCCCCACTAAATGGGGTTGCGCGCATCGATCGGTAACATCCTTGAGCTTCTCCGACTTTCGGAAGGGTTAGGGTTAGGGATGAAAGCACATAGGAGAAAGAGATATTCTTGAATAACTTTTTTTGTGAAGGTCGGAGAGACTTGGAAAGTGGTTGCATCTGGACTAATTTGTGTCCTGCGGATCGATTGGTACCATCCCCGAGCTTGTACGACCTTCGAAAGAGGTCGACCGACGAAATTCCCCCAAATCTGAGGAGATATTCTTGAATAACTTTTTTTGTGAAGGTCAGAGAGACTTGCAAGTAGGCTCTACCCCCACTAAATGGGGTAGCGCGCATCGATCGGTACCATCCTTGAGCTTCTCCGACTTTCGGAAGGGTTAGGGTTAGGGTTAGGGATGAAAGCACATAGGAGAAAGAGATATTCTTGAATAACTTTTTTTGTGAAGGTCGGAGAGACTTGCAAGTAGGCTCTACCCCCACTAAATGGGGTTGCGCGCATCGATCGGTAACATCCTTGAGCTTCTCCGACTTTCGGAAGGGTTAGGGTTAGGGATGAAAGCACATAGGAGAAAGAGATATTCTTGAATAACTTTTTTTGTGAAGGTCGGAGAGACTTGGAAAGTGGTTGCATCTGGACTAATTTGGGTCCTGCGGATCGATTGGTACCATCCCCGAGCTTGTACGACCTTCGGAAGAGGTCGACCGACGAAATTCCCCCAAATCTGAGGAGATATTCTTGAATAACTTTTTTTGTGAAGGTCGGAGAGACTTGCAAGTAGGCTCTACCCCCACTAAATGGGGTAGCGCGCATCGATCGGTACCATCCTTGAGCTTCTCCGACTTTCGGAAGGGTTAGGGTTAGGGTTAGGGATGAAAGCACATTGGAGAAAGAGATATTCTTGAATAACTTTTTTTGTGAAGGTCGGAGAGACTTGGAAAGTGGTTGCATCTGGACTAATTTGGGTCCTGCAAATCGATTGGTACCATCCCCGAGCTTGTACGACCTTCGGAAGAGGTCGACCGACGAAATTCCCCCAAATCTGAGGAGATATTCTTGAATAACTTTTTTTGTGAAGGTCGGAGAGACTTGCAAGTAGGCTCTACCCCCACTAAATGGGGTAGCGCGCATCGATCGGTACCATCCTTGAGCTTCTCCGACTTTCGGAAGGGTTAGGGTTAGGGTTAGGGATGAAAGCACATAGGAGAAAGAGATATTCTTGAATAACTTTTTTTGTGAAGGTCGGAGAGACTTGCAAGTAGGCTCTACCCCCACTAAATGGGGTAGCGCGCATCGATCGGTACCATCCTTGAGCTTCTCCGACTTTCGGAAGGGTTAGGGTTAGGGTTAGGGATGAAAGCACATAGGAGAAAGAGATATTCTTGAATAACTTTTTTTGTGAAGGTCGGAGAGACTTGGAAAGTGGTTGCATCTGGACTAATTTGGGTCCTGCGGATCGATTGGTACCATCCCCGAGCTTGTACGACCTTCGAAAGAGGTCGACCGACGAAATTCCCCCAAATCTGAGGAGAGATTCTTGAATAACTTTTTTTGTGAAGGTCGGAGAGACTTGCAAGTAGGCTCTACCCCCACTAAATGGGGTAGCGCGCATCGATCAGTACCATCCTTGAGCTTCTCCGACTTTCGGAAGGGTTAGGGTTAGGGTTAGGGATGAAAGCACATAGGAGAAAGAGATATTCTTGAATAACTTTTTTTGTGAAGGTCGGAGAGACTTGGAAAGTGGTTGCATCTGGACTAATTTGGGTCCTGCGGATCGATTGGTACCATCCCCGAGCTTGTACGACCTTCGAAAGAGGTCGACCGACGAAATTCCCCCAAATCTGAGGAGAGATTCTTGAATAACTTTTTTTGTGAAGGTCGGAGAGACTTGCAAGTAGGCTCTACCCCCACTAAATGGGGTAGCGCGCATCGATCGGTACCATCCTTGAGCTTCTCCGACTTTCGGAAGGGTTAGGGTTAGGGTTAGGGATGAAAGCACATAGGAGAAAGAGATATTCTTGAATAACTTTTTTTGTGAAGGTCGGAGAGACTTGCAAGTAGGCTCTACCCCCACTAAATGGGGTTGCGCGCATCGATCGGTACCATCCTTGAGCTTCTCCGACTTTCGGAAGGGTTAGGGTTAGGGATGAAAGCACATAGGAGAAAGAGATATTCTTGAATAACTTTTTTTGTGAAGGTCGGAGAGACTTGCAAGTAGGCTCTACCCCCACTAAATGGGGTAGCGCACATCGATCGGTACCATCCTTGAGCTTCTCCGACTTTCGGAAGGGTTAGGGTTAGGGATGAAAGCACATAGGAGAAAGAGATATTCTTGAATAACTTTTTTTGTGAAGGTCGGAGAGACTTGCAAGTAGGCTCTACCCCCACTAAATGGGGTTGCGCGCATCGATTGGTACCATCCTTGAGCTTCTCCGACTTTCGGAAGGGTTAGGGTTAGGGATGAAAGCACATAGGAGAAAGAGATATTCTTGAATAACTTTTTTTGTGAAGGTCGGAGAGACTTGCAAGTAGGCTCTACCCCCACTAAATGGGGTTGCGCGCATCGATCGATACCATCCTTGAGCTTCTCCGACTTTCGGAAGGGTTAGGGTTAGGGTTAGGGATGAAAGCACATAGGAGAAAGAGATATTCTTGAATAACTTTTTTTGTGAAGGTCGGAGAGACTTGGAAAGTGGTTGCATCTGGACTAATTTGGGTCCTGCGGATCGATTGGTACCATCCCCGAGCTTGTACGACCTTCGAAAGAGGTCGACCGACGAAATTCCCCCAAATCTGAGGAGATATTCTTGAATAACTTTTTTTGTGAAGGTCGGAGAGACTTGCAAGTAGGCTCTACCCCCACTAAATGGGGTAGCGCGCATCGATCGGTACCATCTTTGAGCTTCTCCGACTTTCGGAAGGGTTAGGGTTAGGGTTAGGGATGAAAGCACATAGGAGAAAGAGATATTCTTGAATAACTTTTTTTGTGAAGGTCGGAGAGACTTGCAAGTAGGCTCTACCCCCACTAAATGGGGTAGCGCGCATCGATCGGTACTATCCTTGAGCTTCTCCGACTTTCGGAAGGGTTAGGGTTAGGGTTAGGGATGAAAGCACATAGGAGAAAGAGATATTCTTGAATAACTTTTTTGTGAAGGTCGGAGAGACTTGCAAGTAGGCTCTACCCCCACTAAATGGGGTTGCGCGCATCGATCGGTACCATCCTTGAGCTTCTCCGACTTTCGGAAGGGTTAGGGTTAGGGTTAGGGATGAAAGCACATAGGAGAAAGAGATATTCTTGAATAACTTTTTTTGTGAAGGTCGGAGAGACTTGCAAGTAGGCTCTACCCCCACTAAATGGGGTAGCGCGCATCGATCGGTACTATCCTTGAGCTTCTCCGACTTTCGGAAGGGTTAGGGTTAGGGTTAGGGATGAAAGCACATAGGAGAAAGAGATATTCTTGAATAACTTTTTTGTGAAGGTCGGAGAGACTTGCAAGTAGGCTCTACCCCCACTAAATGGGGTTGCGCGCATCGATCGGTACCATCCTTGAGCTTCTCCGACTTTCGGAAGGGTTAGGGTTAGGGTTAGGGATGAAAGCACATAGGAGAAAGAGATATTCTTGAATAACTTTTTTTGTGAAGGTCGGAGAGACTTGGAAAGTGGTTGCATCTGGACTAATTTGGGTCCTGCGGATCGATTGGTACCATCCCCGAGCTTGTACGACCTTCGGAAGAGGTCGACCGACGAAATTCCCCCAAATCTGAGGAGATATTCTTGAATAACTTTTTTTGTGAAGGTCGGAGAGACTTGCAAGTAGGCTCTACCCCCACTAAATGGGGTAGCGCGCATCGATCGGTACCATCCTTGAGCTTCTCCGACTTTCGGAAGGGTTAGGGTTAGGGTTAGGGATGAAAGCACATAGGAGAAAGAGATATTCTTGAATAACTTTTTTTGTGAAGGTCGGAGAGACTTGCAAGTAGGCTCTACCCCCACTAAATGGGGTTGCACGCATCGATCGGTAACATCCTTGAGCTTCTCCGACTTTCGGAAGGGTTAGGGTTAGGGATGAAAGCACATAGGAGAAAGAGATATTCTTGAATAACTTTTTTTGTGAAGGTCGGAGAGACTTGGAAAGTGGTTGCATCTGGACTAATTTGGGAAGGTCGGAGAGACTTGCAAGTAGGCTCTACCCCCACTAAATGGGGTAGCGCGCATCGATCGGTACCATTTTTGAGCTTCTCCGACTTTCGGAAGGGTTAGGGTTAGGGTTAGGGATGAAAGCACATAGGAGAAAGAGATATTCTTGAATAACTTTTTTTGTGAAGGTCGGAGAGACTTGCAAGTAGGCTCTACCCCCACTAAATGGGGTAGCGCGCATCGATCGGTACTATCCTTGAGCTTCTCCGACTTTCGGAAGGGTTAGGGTTAGGGTTAGGGATGAAAGCACATAGGAGAAAGAGATATTCTTGAATAACTTTTTTGTGAAGGTCGGAGAGACTTGCAAGTAGGCTCTACCCCCACTAAATGGGGTTGCGCGCATCGATCGGTACCATCCTTGAGCTTCTCCGACTTTCGGAAGGGTTAGGGTTAGGGTTAGGGATGAAAGCACATAGGAGAAAGAGATATTCTTGAATAACTTTTTTTGTGAAGGTCGGAGAGACTTGGAAAGTGGTTGCATCTGGACTAATTTGGGTCCTGCGGATCGATTGGTACCATCCCCGAGCTTGTACGACCTTCGGAAGAGGTCGACCGACGAAATTCCCCCAAATCTGAGGAGATATTCTTGAATAACTTTTTTTGTGAAGGTCGGAGAGACTTGCAAGTAGGCTCTACCCCCACTAAATGGGGTAGCGCGCATCGATCGGTACCATCCTTGAGCTTCTCCGACTTTCGGAAGGGTTAGGGTTAGGGTTAGGGATGAAAGCACATAGGAGAAAGAGATATTCTTGAATAACTTTTTTTGTGAAGGTCGGAGAGACTTGCAAGTAGGCTCTACCCCCACTAAATGGGGTTGCGCGCATCGATCGGTAACATCCTTGAGCTTCTCCGACTTTCGGAAGGGTTAGGGTTAGGGATGAAAGCACATAGGAGAAAGAGATATTCTTGAATAACTTTTTTTGTGAAGGTCGGAGAGACTTGGAAAGTGGTTGCATCTGGACTAATTTGGGTCCTGCGGATCGATTGGTACCATCCCCGAGCTTGTACGACCTTCGGAAGAGGTCGACCGACGAAATTCCCCCAAATCTGAGGAGATATTCTTGAATAACTTTTTTTGTGAAGGTCGGAGAGACTTGCAAGTAGGCTCTACCCCCACTAAATGGGGTAGCGCGCATCGATCGGTACCATCCTTGAGCTTCTCCGACTTTCGGAAGGGTTAGGGTTAGGGTTAGGGATGAAAGCACATTGGAGAAAGAGATATTCTTGAATAACTTTTTTTGTGAAGGTCGGAGAGACTTGGAAAGTGGTTGCATCTGGACTAATTTGGGTCCTGCGGATCGATTGGTACCATCCCCGAGCTTGTACGACCTTCGGAAGAGGTCGACCGACGAAATTCCCCCAAATCTGAGGAGATATTCTTGAATAACTTTTTTTGTGAAGGTCGGAGAGACTTGCAAGTAGGCTCTACCCCTACTAAATGGGGTAGCGCGCATCGATCGGTACCATTTTTGAGCTTCTCCGACTTTCGGAAGGGTTAGGGTTAGGGTTAGGGATGAAAGCACATAGGAGAAAGAGATATTCTTGAATAACTTTTTTTGTGAAGGTCGGAGAGACTTGCAAGTAGGCTCTACCCCCACTAAATGGGGTTGCGCGCATCGATCGGTACCATCCTTGAGCTTCTCCGACTTTCGGAAGGGTTAGGGTTAGGGATGAAAGCACATAGGAGAAAGAGATATTCTTGAATAACTTTTTTTGTGAAGGTTGGAGAGACTTGCAAGTAGGCTCTACCCCCACTAAATGGGGTAGCGCGCATCGATCGGTACCATCCTTGAGCTTCTCCGACTTTCGGAAGGGTTAGGGTTAGGGTTAGGGATGAAAGCACATAGGAGAAAGAGATATTCTTGAATAACTTTTTTTGTGAAGGTCGGAGAGACTTGGAAAGTGGTTGCATCTGGACTAATTTGGGTCCTGCGGATCGATTGGTACCATCCCCGAGCTTGTACGACCTTCGGAAGAGGTCGACCGACGAAATTCCCCCAAATCTGAGGAGATATTCTTGAATAACTTTTTTTGTGAAGGTCGGAGAGACTTGCAAGTAGGCTCTACCCCCACTAAATGGGGTAGCGCGCATCGATCGGTACCATCTTTGAGCTTCTCCGACTTTCGGAAGGGTTAGGGTTAGGGTTAGGGATGAAAGCACATAGGAGAAAGAGATATTCTTGAATAACTTTTTTTGTGAAGGTCGGAGAGACTTGCAAGTAGGCTCTACCCCCACTAAATGGGGTAGCGCGCATCGATCGGTACCATCCTTGAGCTTCTCCGACTTTCGGAAGGGTTAGGGTTAGGGTTAGGGATGAAAGCACATAGGAGAAAGAGATATTCTTGAATAACTTTTTTTGTGAAGGTCGGAGAGACTTGGAAAGTGGTTGCATCTGGACTAATTTGGGTCCTGCGGATCGATTGGTACCATCCCCGAGCTTGTACGACCTTCGGAAGAGGTCGACCGACGAAATTCCCCCAAATCTGAGGAGATATTCTTGAATAACTTTTTTTGTGAAGGTCGGAGAGACTTGCAAGTAGGCTCTACCCCCACTAAATGGGGTAGCGCGCATCGATCGGTACCATCCTTGAGCTTCTCCGACTTTCGGAAGGGTTAGGGTTAGGGTTAGGGATGAAAGCACATAGGAGAAAGAGATATTCTTGAATAACTTTTTTTGTGAAGGTCGGAGAGACTTGCAAGTAGGCTCTACCCCCACTAAATGGGGTTGCGCGCATCGATCGGTAACATCCTTGAGCTTCTCCGACTTTCGGAAGGGTTAGGGTTAGGGATGAAAGCACATAGGAGAAAGAGATATTCTTGAATAACTTTTTTTGTGAAGGTCGGAGAGACTTGGAAAGTGGTTGCATCTGGACTAATTTGGGTCCTGCGGATCGATTGGTACCATCCCCGAGCTTGTACGACCTTCGGAAGAGGTCGACCGACGAAATTCCCCCAAATCTGAGGAGATATTCTTGAATAACTTTTTTTGTGAAGGTCGGAGAGACTTGCAAGTAGGCTCTACCCCCACTAAATGGGGTAGCGCGCATCGATCGGTACCATCCTTGAGCTTCTCCGACTTTCGGAAGGGTTAGGGTTAGGGTTAGGGATGAAAGCACATTGGAGAAAGAGATATTCTTGAATAACTTTTTTTGTGAAGGTCGGAGAGACTTGGAAAGTGGTTGCATCTGGACTAATTTGGGTCCTGCGGATCGATTGGTACCATCCCCGAGCTTGTACGACCTTCGGAAGAGGTCGACCGACGAAATTCCCCCAAATCTGAGGAGATATTCTTGAATAACTTTTTTTGTGAAGGTCGGAGAGACTTGCAAGTAGGCTCTACCCCCACTAAATGGGGTTGCGCGCATCGATCGGTACTATCCTTGAGCTTCTCCGACTTTCGGAAGGGTTAGGGTTAGGGATGAAAGCACATAGGAGAAAGAGATATTCTTGAATAATTTTTTTTGTGAAGGTCGGAGAGACTTGCAAGTAGGCTCTACCCCCACTAAATGGGGTAGCGCGCATCGATCGGTACCATCCTTGAGCTTCTCCGACTTTCGGAAGGGTTAGGGTTAGGGTTAGGGATGAAAGCACATAGGAGAAAGAGATATTCTTGAATAACTTTTTTTGTGAAGGTCGGAGAGACTTGGAAAGTGGTTGCATCTGGACTAATTTGGGTCCTGCGGATCGATTGGTACCATCCCCGAGCTTGTACGACCTTCGGAAGAGGTCGACCGACGAAATTCCCCCAAATCTGAGGAGATATTCTTGAATAACTTTTTTTGTGAAGGTCGGAGAGACTTGCAAGTAGGCTCTACCCCCACTAAATGGGGTAGCGCGCATCGATCGGTACCATCCTTGAGCTTCTCCGACTTTCGGAAGGGTTAGGGTTAGGGTTAGGGATGAAAGCACATTGGAGAAAGAGATATTCTTGAATAACTTTTTTTGTGAAGGTCGGAGAGACTTGGAAAGTGGTTGCATCTGGACTAATTTGGGTCCTGCGGATCGATTGGTACCATCCCCCAGCTTGTACGACCTTCGGAAGAGGTCGACCGACGAAATTCCCCCAAATCTGAGGAGATATTCTTGAATAACTTTTTTTGTGAAGGTCGGAGAGACTTGCAAGTAGGCTCTACCCCCACTAAATGGGGTAGCGCGCATCGATCGGTACCATTTTTGAGCTTCTCCGACTTTCGGAAGGGTTAGGGTTAGGGTTAGGGATGAAAGCACATAGGAGAAAGAGATATTCTTGAATAACTTTTTTTGTGAAGGTCGGAGAGACTTGCAAGTAGGCTCTACCCCCACTAAATGGGGTTGCGCGCATCGATCGGTACCATCCTTGAGCTTCTCCGACTTTCGGAAGGGTTAGGGTTAGGGTTAGGGATGAAAGCACATAGGAGAAAGAGATATTCTTGAATAACTTTTTTTGTGAAGGTCGGAGAGACTTGGAAAGTGGTTGCATCTGGACTAATTTGGGTCCTGCGGATCGATTGGTACCATCCCCGAGCTTGTACGACCTTCGAAAGAGGTCGACCGACGAAATTCCCCCAAATCTGAGGAGATATTCTTGAATAACTTTTTTTGTGAAGGTCGGAGAGACTTGCAAGTAGGCTCTACCCCCACTAAATGGGGTAGCGCGCATCGATCGGTACCATCCTTGAGCTTCTCCGACTTTCGGAAGGGTTAGGGTTAGGGATGAAAGCACATAGGAGAAAGAGATATTCTTGAATAACTTTTTTTGTGAAGGTCGGAGAGACTTGCAAGTAGGCTCTACCCCCACTAAATGGGGTTGCGCGCATCGATCGGTACCATCCTTGAGCTTCTCCGACTTTCGGAAGGGTTAGGGTTAGGGATGAAAGCACATAGGAGAAAGAGATATTCTTGAATAACTTTTTTTGTGAAGGTTGGAGAGACTTGCAAGTAGGCTCTACCCCCACTAAATGGGGTAGCGCGCATCGATCGGTACCATCCTTGAGCTTCTCCGACTTTCGGAAGGGTTAGGGTTAGGGTTAGGGATGAAAGCACATAGGAGAAAGAGATATTCTTGAATAACTTTTTTTGTGAAGGTCGGAGAGACTTGGAAAGTGGTTGCATCTGGACTAATTTGGGTCCTGCGGATCGATTGGTACCATCCCCGAGCTTGTACGACCTTCGGAAGAGGTCGACCGACGAAATTCCCCCAAATCTGAGGAGATATTCTTGAATAACTTTTTTTGTGAAGGTCGGAGAGACTTGCAAGTAGGCTCTACCCCCACTAAATGGGGTAGCGCGCATCGATCGGTACCATCTTTGAGCTTCTCCGACTTTCGGAAGGGTTAGGGTTAGGGTTAGGGCTGAAAGCACATAGGAGAAAGAGATATTCTTGAATAACTTTTTTTGTGAAGGTCGGAGAGACTTGCAAGTAGGCTCTACCCCCACTAAATGGGGTAGCGCGCATCGATCGGTACCATCCTTGAGCTTCTCCGACTTTCGGAAGGGTTAGGGTTAGGGTTAGGGATGAAAGCACATAGGAGAAAGAGATATTCTTGAATAACTTTTTTTGTGAAGGTCGGAGAGACTTGGAAAGTGGTTGCATCTGGACTAATTTGGGTCCTGCGGATCGATTGGTACCATCCCCGAGCTTGTACGACCTTCGGAAGAGGTCGACCGACGAAATTCCCCCAAATCTGAGGAGATATTCTTGAATAACTTTTTTTGTGAAGGTCGGAGAGACTTGCAAGTAGGCTCTACCCCCACTAAATGGGGTAGCGCGCATCGATCGGTACCATCCTTGAGCTTCTCCGACTTTCGGAAGGGTTAGGGTTAGGGTTAGGGATGAAAGCACATAGGAGAAAGAGATATTCTTGAATAACTTTTTTTGTGAAGGTCGGAGAGACTTGCAAGTAGGCTCTACCCCCACTAAATGGGGTTGCGCGCATCGATCGGTAACATCCTTGAGCTTCTCCGACTTTCGGAAGGGTTAGGGTTAGGGATGAAAGCACATAGGAGAAAGAGATATTCTTGAATAACTTTTTTTGTGAAGGTCGGAGAGACTTGGAAAGTGGTTGCATCTGGACTAATTTGGGTCCTGCGGATCGATTGGTACCATCCCCGAGCTTGTACGACCTTCGGAAGAGGTCGACCGACGAAATTCCCCCAAATCTGAGGAGATATTCTTGAATAACTTTTTTTGTGAAGGTCGGAGAGACTTGCAAGTAGGCTCTACCCCCACTAAATGGGGTAGCGCGCATCGATCGGTACCATCCTTGAGCTTCTCCGACTTTCGGAAGGGTTAGGGTTAGGGTTAGGGATGAAAGCACATTGGAGAAAGAGATATTCTTGAATAACTTTTTTTGTGAAGGTCGGAGAGACTTGGAAAGTGGTTGCATCTGGACTAATTTGGGTCCTGCGGATCGATTGGTACCATCCCCGAGCTTGTACGACCTTCGGAAGAGGTCGACCGACGAAATTCCCCCAAATCTGAGGAGATATTCTTGAATAACTTTTTTTGTGAAGGTCGGAGAGACTTGCAAGTAGGCTCTACCCCCACTAAATGGGGTTGCGCGCATCGATCGGTACTATCCTTGAGCTTCTCCGACTTTCGGAAGGGTTAGGGTTAGGGATGAAAGCACATAGGAGAAAGAGATATTCTTGAATAACTTTTTTTGTGAAGGTCGGAGAGACTTGCAAGTAGGCTCTACCCCCACTAAATGGGGTAGCGCGCATCGATCGGTACCATCCTTGAGCTTCTCCGACTTTCGGAAGGGTTAGGGTTAGGGTTAGGGATGAAAGCACATAGGAGAAAGAGATATTCTTGAATAACTTTTTTTGTGAAGGTCGGAGAGACTTGGAAAGTGGTTGCATCTGGACTAATTTGGGTCCTGCGGATCGATTGGTACCATCCCCGAGCTTGTACGACCTTCGGAAGAGGTCGACCGACGAAATTCCCCCAAATCTGAGGAGATATTCTTGAATAACTTTTTTTGTGAAGGTCGGAGAGACTTGCAAGTAGGCTCTACCCCCACTAAATGGGGTAGCGCGCATCGATCGGTACCATCTTTGAGCTTCTCCGACTTTCGGAAGGGTTAGGGTTAGGGTTAGGGATGAAAGCACATAGGAGAAAGAGATATTCTTGAATAACTTTTTTTGTGAAGGTCGGAGAGACTTGCAAGTAGGCTCTACCCCCACTAAATGGGGTAGCGCGCATCGATCGGTACCATCTTTGAGCTTCTCCGACTTTCGGAAGGGTTAGGGTTAGGGTTAGGGATGAAAGCACATAGGAGAAAGAGATATTCTTGAATAACTTTTTTTGTGAAGGTCGGAGAGACTTGGAAAGTGGTTGCATCTGGACTAATTTGGGTCCTGCGGATCGATTGGTACCATCCCCGAGCTTGTACGACCTTCGAAAGAGGTCGACCGACGAAATTCCCCCAAATCTGAGGAGATATTCTTGAATAACTTTTTTTGTGAAGGTCAGAGAGACTTGCAAGTAGGCTCTACCCCCACTAAATGGGGTAACGCGCATCGATCGGTACCATCCTTGAGCTTCTCCGACTTTCGGAAGGGTTAGGGTTAGGGTTAGGGATGAAAGCACATAGGAGAAAGAGATATTCTTGAATAACTTTTTTTGTGAAGGTCGGAGAGACTTGCAAGTAGGCTCTACCCCCACTAAATGGGGTAGCGCGCATCGATCGGTACCATCCTTGAGCTTCTCCGACTTTCGGAAGGGTTAGGGTTAGGGTTAGGGATGAAAGCACATAGGAGAAAGAGATATTCTTGAATAACTTTTTTTGTGAAGGTCGGAGAGACTTGGAAAGTGGTTGCATCTGGACTAATTTGGGTCCTGCGGATCGATTGGTACCATCCCCGAGCTTGTACGACCTTCGAAAGAGGTCGACCGACGAAATTCCCCCAAATCTGAGGAGATATTCTTGAATAACTTTTTTTGTGAAGGTCGGAAAGACTTGCAAGTAGGCTCTACCCCCACTAAATGGGGTTGCGCGCATCGATCGGTACCATCCTTGAGCTTCTCCGACTTTCGGAAGGGTTAGGGTTAGGGTTAGGGATGAAAGCACATAGGAGAAAGAGATATTCTTGAATAACTTTTTTTGTGAAGGTCGGAGAGACTTGGAAAGTGGTTGCATCTGGACTAATTTGGGTCCTGCGGATCGATTGGTACCATCCCCGAGCTTGTACGACCTTCGGAAGAGGTCGACCGACGAAATTCCCCCAAATCTGAGGAGATATTCTTGAATAACTTTTTTTGTGAAGGTCGGAGAGACTTGCAAGTAGGCTCTACCCCCACTAAATGGGGTAGCGCGCATCGATCGGTACCATCCTTGAGCTTCTCCGACTTTCGGAAGGGTTAGGGTTAGGGTTAGGGATGAAAGCACATAGGAGAAAGAGATATTCTTGAATAACTTTTTTTGTGAAGGTCGGAGAGACTTGCAAGTAGGCTCTACCCCCACTAAATGGGGTTGCGCGCATCGATCGGTAACATCCTTGAGCTTCTCCGACTTTCGGAAGGGTTAGGGTTAGGGATGAAAGCACATAGGAGAAAGAGATATTCTTGAATAACTTTTTTTGTGAAGGTCGGAGAGACTTGGAAAGTGGTTGCATCTGGACTAATTTGGGTCCTGCGGATCGATTGGTACCATCCCCGAGCTTGTACGACCTTCGGAAGAGGTCGACCGACGAAATTCCCCCAAATCTGAGGAGATATTCTTGAATAACTTTTTTTGTGAAGGTCGGAGAGACTTGCAAGTAGGCTCTACCCCCACTAAATGGGGTAGCGCGCATCGATCGGTACCATCCTTGAGCTTCTCCGACTTTCGGAAGGGTTAGGGTTAGGGTTAGGGATGAAAGCACATTGGAGAAAGAGATATTCTTGAATAACTTTTTTTGTGAAGGTCGGAGAGACTTGGAAAGTGGTTGCATCTGGACTAATTTGGGTCCTGCAAATCGATTGGTACCATCCCCGAGCTTGTACGACCTTCGGAAGAGGTCGACCGACGAAATTCCCCCAAATCTGAGGAGATATTCTTGAATAACTTTTTTTGTGAAGGTCGGAGAGACTTGCAAGTAGGCTCTACCCCCACTAAATGGGGTAGCGCGCATCGATCGGTACCATCATTGAGCTTCTCCGACTTTCGGAAGGGTTAGGGTTAGGGTTAGGGATGAAAGCACATAGGAGAAAGAGATATTCTTGAATAACTTTTTTTGTGAAGGTTGGAGAGACTTGCAAGTAGGCTCTACCCCCACTAAATGGGGTTGCGCGCATCGATCGGTACCATCTTTGAGCTTCTCCGACTTTCGGAAGGGTTAGGGTTAGGGTTAGGGATGAAAGCACATAGGAGAAAGAGATATTCTTGAATAACTTTTTTTGTGAAGGTCGGAGAGACTTGGAAAGTGGTTGCATCTGGACTAATTTGGGTCCTGCGGATCGATTGGTACCATCCCCGAGCTTGTACGACCTTCGAAAGAGGTCGACCGACGAAATTCCCCCAAATCTGAGGAGAGATTCTTGAATAACTTTTTTTGTGAAGGTCGGAGAGACTTGCAAGTAGGCTCTACCCCCACTAAATGGGGTAGCGCGCATCGATCGGTACCATCCTTGAGCTTCTCCGACTTTCGGAAGGGTTAGGGTTAGGGTTAGGGATGAAAGCACATAGGAGAAAGAGATATTCTTGAATAACTTTTTTTGTGAAGGTCGGAGAGACTTGCAAGTAGGCTCTACCCCCACTAAATGGGGTTGCGCGCATCGATCGGTACCATCCTTGAGCTTCTCCGACTTTCGGAAGGGTTAGGGTTAGGGATGAAAGCACATAGGAGAAAGAGATATTCTTGAATAACTTTTTTTGTGAAGGTCGGAGAGACTTGCAAGTAGGCTCTACCCCCACTAAATGGGGTAGCGCACATCGATCGGTACCATCCTTGAGCTTCTCCGACTTTCGGAAGGGTTAGGGTTAGGGTTAGGGATGAAAGCACATAGGAGAAAGAGATATTCTTGAATAACTTTTTTTGTGAAGGTCGGAGAGACTTGCAAGTAGGCTCTACCCCCACTAAATGGGGTTGCGCGCATCGATCGGTACCATCCTTGAGCTTCTCCGACTTTCGGAAGGGTTAGGGTTAGGGATGAAAGCACATAGGAGAAAGAGATATTCTTGAATAACTTTTTTTGTGAAGGTCAGAGAGACTTGGAAAGTGGTTGCATCTGGACTAATTTGGGTCCTGCGGATCGATTGGTACCATCCCCGAGCTTGTACGACCTTTGGAAGAGGTCGACCGACGAAATTCCCCCAAATCTGAGGAGATATTCTTGAATAACTTTTTTTGTGAAGGTCGGAGAGACTTGCAAGTAGGCTCTACCCCCACTAAATGGGGTAGCGCGCATCGATCGGAACCATCCTTGAGCTTCTCCGACTTTCGGAAGGGTTAGGGTTAGGGTTAGGGATGAAAGCACATAGGAGAAAGAGATATTCTTGAATAACTTTTTTTGTGAAGGTCGGAGAGACTTGCAAGTAGGCTCTACCCCCACTAAATGGGGTAGCGCGCATCGATCGGTACTATCCTTGAGCTTCTCCGACTTTCGGAAGGGTTAGGGTTAGGGATGAAAGCACATAGGAGAAAGAGATATTCTTGAATAACTTTTTTTGTGAAGGTCGGAGAGACTTGGAAAGTGGTTGCATCTGGACTAATTTGGGTCCTGCAGATCGATTGGTACCATCCCCGAGCTTGTACGACCTTCGGAAGAGGTCGACCGACGAAATTCCCCCAAATCTGAGGAGATATTCTTGAATAACTTTTTTTGTGAAGGTCGGAGAGACTTGCAAGTAGGCTCTACCCCCACTAAATGGGGTAGCGCGCATCGATCGGTACCATCCTTGAGCTTCTCCGACTTTCGGAAGGGTTAGGGTTAGGGTTAGGGATGAAAGCACATAGGAGAAAGAGATATTCTTGAATAACTTTTTTTGTGAAGGTCGGAGAGACTTGGAAAGTGGTTGCATCTGGACTAATTTGGGTCCTGCGGATCGATTGGTACCATCCCCGAGCTTGTACGACCTTCGGAAGAGGTCGACCGACGAAATTCCCCCAAATCTGAGGAGATATTCTTGAATAACTTTTTTTGTGAAGGTCGGAGAGACTTGCAAGTAGGCTCTACCCCCACTAAATGGGGTAGCGCGCATCGATCGGTACCATCCTTGAGCTTCTCCGACTTTCGGAAGGGTTAGGGTTAGGGTTAGGGATGAAAGCACATAGGAGAAAGAGATATTCTTGAATAACTTTTTTTGTGAAGGTCGGAGAGACTTGAAAAGTGGTTGCATCTGGACTAATTTGGGTCCTGCAGATCGATTGGTACCATCCCCGAGCTTGTACGACCTTCGGAAGAGGTCGACCGACGAAATTCCCCCAAATCTGAGGAGATATTCTTGAATAACTTTTTTTGTGAAGGTCGGAGAGACTTGCAAGTAGGCTCTACCCCCACTAAATGGGGTAGCGCGCATCGATCGGTACCATCCTTGAGCTTCTCCGACTTTCGGAAGGGTTAGGGTTAGGGTTAGGGATGAAAGCACATAGGAGAAAGAGATATTCTTGAATAACTTTTTTTGTGAAGGTCGGAGAGACTTGGAAAGTGGTTGCATCTGGACTAATTTGGGTCCTGCGGATCGATTGGTACCATCCCCGAGCTTGTACGACCTTCGGAAGAGGTCGACCGACGAAATTCCCCCAAATCTGAGGAGATATTCTTGAATAACTTTTTTTGTGAAGGTCGGAGAGACTTGCAAGTAGGCTCTACCCCCACTAAATGGGGTAGCGCGCATCGATCGGTACCATCTTTGAGCTTCTCCGACTTTCGGAAGGGTTAGGGTTAGGGTTAGGGATGAAAGCACATAGGAGAAAGAGATATTCTTGAATAACTTTTTTTGTGAAGGTCGGAGAGACTTGCAAGTAGGCTCTACCCCCACTAAATGGGGTTGCGCGCATCGATCGGTACCATCCTTGAGCTTCTCCGACTTTCGGAAGGGTTAGGGTTAGGGTTAGGGATGAAAGCACATAGGAGAAAGAGATATTCTTGAATAACTTTTTTTGTGAAGGTCGGAGAGACTTGGAAAGTGGTTGCATCTGGACTAATTTGGGTCCTGCGGATCGATTGGTACCATCCCCGAGCTTGTACGACCTTCGAAAGAGGTCGACCGACGAAATTCCCCCAAATCTGAGGAGATATTCTTGAATAACTTTTTTTGTGAAGGTCGGAGAGACTTGCAAGTAGGCTCTACCCCCACTAAATGGGGTAGCGCGCATCGATCGGTACCATCCTTGAGCTTCTCCGACTTTCGGAAGGGTTAGGGTTAGGGTTAGGGATGAAAGCACATAGGAGAAAGAGATATTCTTGAATAACTTTTTTTGTGAAGGTCGGAGAGACTTGCAAGTAGGCTCTACCCCCACTAAATGGGGTTGCGCGCATCGATCAGTACCATCCTTGAGCTTCTCCGACTTTCGGAAGGGTTAGGGTTAGGGATGAAAGCACATAGGAGAAAGAGATATTCTTGAATAACTTTTTTTGTGAAGGTCGGAGAGACTTGCAAGTAGGCTCTACCCCCACTAAATGGGGTAGCGCGCATCGATCGGTACCATCCTTGAGCTTCTCCGACTTTCGGAAGGGTTAGGGTTAGGGTTAGGGATGAAAGCACATAGGAGAAAGAGATATTCTTGAATAACTTTTTTTGTGAAGGTCGGAGAGACTTGCAAGTAGGCTCTAACCCCACTAAATGGGGTTGCGCGCATCGATCGGTACCATCCTTGAGCTTCTCCGACTTTCGGAAGGGTTAGGGTTAGGGATGAAAGCACATAGGAGAAAGAGATATTCTTGAATAACTTTTTTTGTGAAGGTCGGAGAGACTTGGAAAGTGGTTGCATCTGGACTAATTTGGGTCCTGCGGATCGATTGGTACCATCCCCGAGCTTGTACGACCTTCGGAAGAGGTCGACCGACGAAATTGCCCCAAATCTGAGGAGATATTCTTGAATAACTTTTTTTGTGAAGGTCGGAGAGACTTGCAAGTAGGCTCTACCCCCACTAAATGGGGTAGCGCGCATGGATCGGTACCATCCTTGAGCTTCTCCGACTTTCGGAAGGGTTAGGGTTAGGGTTAGGGATGAAAGCACATAGGAGAAAGAGATATTCTTGAATAACTTTTTTTGTGAAGGTCGGAGAGACTTGCAAGTAGGCTCTACCCCCACTAAATGGGGTAGCGCGCATCGATCGGTACCATCTTTGAGCTTCTCCGACTTTCGGAAGGGTTAGGGTTAGGGTTAGGGCTGAAAGCACATAGGAGAAAGAGATATTCTTGAATAACTTTTTTTGTGAAGGTCGGAGAGACTTGCAAGTAGGCTCTACCCCCACTAAATGGGGTAGCGCGCATCGATCGGTACCATCCTTGAGCTTCTCCGACTTTCGGAAGGGTTAGGGTTAGGGTTAGGGATGAAAGCACATAGGAGAAAGAGATATTCTTGAATAACTTTTTTTGTGAAGGTCGGAGAGACTTGGAAAGTGGTTGCATCTGGACTAATTTGGGTCCTGCGGATCGATTGGTACCATCCCCGAGCTTGTACGACCTTCGGAAGAGGTCGACCGACGAAATTCCCCCAAATCTGAGGAGATATTCTTGAATAACTTTTTTTGTGAAGGTCGGAGAGACTTGCAAGTAGGCTCTACCCCCACTAAATGGGGTAGCGCGCATCGATCGGTACCATCCTTGAGCTTCTCCGACTTTCGGAAGGGTTAGGGTTAGGGTTAGGGATGAAAGCACATAGGAGAAAGAGATATTCTTGAATAACTTTTTTTGTGAAGGTCGGAGAGACTTGCAAGTAGGCTCTACCCCCACTAAATGGGGTTGCGCGCATCGATCGGTAACATCCTTGAGCTTCTCCGACTTTCGGAAGGGTTAGGGTTAGGGATGAAAGCACATAGGAGAAAGAGATATTCTTGAATAACTTTTTTTGTGAAGGTCGGAGAGACTTGGAAAGTGGTTGCATCTGGACTAATTTGGGTCCTGCGGATCGATTGGTACCATCCCCGAGCTTGTACGACCTTCGGAAGAGGTCGACCGACGAAATTCCCCCAAATCTGAGGAGATATTCTTGAATAACTTTTTTTGTGAAGGTCGGAGAGACTTGCAAGTAGGCTCTACCCCCACTAAATGGGGTAGCGCGCATCGATCGGTACCATCCTTGAGCTTCTCCGACTTTCGGAAGGGTTAGGGTTAGGGTTAGGGATGAAAGCACATTGGAGAAAGAGATATTCTTGAATAACTTTTTTTGTGAAGGTCGGAGAGACTTGGAAAGTGGTTGCATCTGGACTAATTTGGGTCCTGCGGATCGATTGGTACCATCCCCGAGCTTGTACGACCTTCGGAAGAGGTCGACCGACGAAATTCCCCCAAATCTGAGGAGATATTCTTGAATAACTTTTTTTGTGAAGGTCGGAGAGACTTGCAAGTAGGCTCTACCCCCACTAAATGGGGTTGCGCGCATCGATCGGTACTATCCTTGAGCTTCTCCGACTTTCGGAAGGGTTAGGGTTAGGGATGAAAGCACATAGGAGAAAGAGATATTCTTGAATAACTTTTTTTGTGAAGGTCGGAGAGACTTGCAAGTAGGCTCTACCCCCACTAAATGGGGTAGCGCGCATCGATCGGTACCATCCTTGAGCTTCTCCGACTTTCGGAAGGGTTAGGGTTAGGGTTAGGGATGAAAGCACATAGGAGAAAGAGATATTCTTGAATAACTTTTTTTGTGAAGGTCGGAGAGACTTGGAAAGTGGTTGCATCTGGACTAATTTGGGTCCTGCGGATCGATTGGTACCATCCCCGAGCTTGTACGACCTTCGGAAGAGGTCGACCGACGAAATTCCCCCAAATCTGAGGAGATATTCTTGAATAACTTTTTTTGTGAAGGTCGGAGAGACTTGCAAGTAGGCTCTACCCCCACTAAATGGGGTAGCGCGCATCGATCGGTACCATCTTTGAGCTTCTCCGACTTTCGGAAGGGTTAGGGTTAGGGTTAGGGATGAAAGCACATAGGAGAAAGAGATATTCTTGAATAACTTTTTTTGTGAAGGTCGGAGAGACTTGCAAGTAGGCTCTACCCCCACTAAATGGGGTAGCGCGCATCGATCGGTACCATCTTTGAGCTTCTCCGACTTTCGGAAGGGTTAGGGTTAGGGTTAGGGATGAAAGCACATAGGAGAAAGAGATATTCTTGAATAACTTTTTTTGTGAAGGTCGGAGAGACTTGGAAAGTGGTTGCATCTGGACTAATTTGGGTCCTGCGGATCGATTGGTACCATCCCCGAGCTTGTACGACCTTCGAAAGAGGTCGACCGACGAAATTCCCCCAAATCTGAGGAGATATTCTTGAATAACTTTTTTTGTGAAGGTCAGAGAGACTTGCAAGTAGGCTCTACCCCCACTAAATGGGGTAACGCGCAACGATCGGTACCATCCTTGAGCTTCTCCGACTTTCGGAAGGGTTAGGGTTAGGGTTAGGGATGAAAGCACATAGGAGAAAGAGATATTCTTGAATAACTTTTTTTGTGAAGGTCGGAGAGACTTGCAAGTAGGCTCTACCCCCACTAAATGGGGTAGCGCGCATCGATCGGTACCATCCTTGAGCTTCTCCGACTTTCGGAAGGGTTAGGGTTAGGGTTAGGGATGAAAGCACATAGGAGAAAGAGATATTCTTGAATAACTTTTTTTGTGAAGGTCGGAGAGACTTGGAAAGTGGTTGCATCTGGACTAATTTGGGTCCTGCGGATCGATTGGTACCATCCCCGAGCTTGTACGACCTTCGAAAGAGGTCGACCGACGAAATTCCCCCAAATCTGAGGAGATATTCTTGAATAACTTTTTTTGTGAAGGTCGGAAAGACTTGCAAGTAGGCTCTACCCCCACTAAATGGGGTTGCGCGCATCGATCGGTACCATCCTTGAGCTTCTCCGACTTTCGGAAGGGTTAGGGTTAGGGTTAGGGATGAAAGCACATAGGAGAAAGAGATATTCTTGAATAACTTTTTTTGTGAAGGTCGGAGAGACTTGGAAAGTGGTTGCATCTGGACTAATTTGGGTCCTGCGGATCGATTGGTACCATCCCCGAGCTTGTACGACCTTCGGAAGAGGTCGACCGACGAAATTCCCCCAAATCTGAGGAGATATTCTTGAATAACTTTTTTTGTGAAGGTCGGAGAGACTTGCAAGTAGGCTCTACCCCCACTAAATGGGGTAGCGCGCATCGATCGGTACCATCCTTGAGCTTCTCCGACTTTCGGAAGGGTTAGGGTTAGGGTTAGGGATGAAAGCACATAGGAGAAAGAGATATTCTTGAATAACTTTTTTTGTGAAGGTCGGAGAGACTTGCAAGTAGGCTCTACCCCCACTAAATGGGGTTGCGCGCATCGATCGGTAACATCCTTGAGCTTCTCCGACTTTCGGAAGGGTTAGGGTTAGGGATGAAAGCACATAGGAGAAAGAGATATTCTTGAATAACTTTTTTTGTGAAGGTCGGAGAGACTTGGAAAGTGGTTGCATCTGGACTAATTTGGGTCCTGCGGATCGATTGGTACCATCCCCGAGCTTGTACGACCTTCGGAAGAGGTCGACCGACGAAATTCCCCCAAATCTGAGGAGATATTCTTGAATAACTTTTTTTGTGAAGGTCGGAGAGACTTGCAAGTAGGCTCTACCCCCACTAAATGGGGTAGCGCGCATCGATCGGTACCATCCTTGAGCTTCTCCGACTTTCGGAAGGGTTAGGGTTAGGGTTAGGGATGAAAGCACATTGGAGAAAGAGATATTCTTGAATAACTTTTTTTGTGAAGGTCGGAGAGACTTGGAAAGTGGTTGCATCTGGACTAATTTGGGTCCTGCAAATCGATTGGTACCATCCCCGAGCTTGTACGACCTTCGGAAGAGGTCGACCGACGAAATTCCCCCAAATCTGAGGAGATATTCTTGAATAACTTTTTTTGTGAAGGTCGGAGAGACTTGCAAGTAGGCTCTACCCCCACTAAATGGGGTAGCGCGCATCGATCGGTACCATCATTGAGCTTCTCCGACTTTCGGAAGGGTTAGGGTTAGGGTTAGGGATGAAAGCACATAGGAGAAAGAGATATTCTTGAATAACTTTTTTTGTGAAGGTTGGAGAGACTTGCAAGTAGGCTCTACCCCCACTAAATGGGGTTGCGCGCATCGATCGGTACCATCTTTGAGCTTCTCCGACTTTCGGAAGGGTTAGGGTTAGGGTTAGGGATGAAAGCACATAGGAGAAAGAGATATTCTTGAATAACTTTTTTTGTGAAGGTCGGAGAGACTTGGAAAGTGGTTGCATCTGGACTAATTTGGGTCCTGCGGATCGATTGGTACCATCCCCGAGCTTGTACGACCTTCGAAAGAGGTCGACCGACGAAATTCCCCCAAATCTGAGGAGAGATTCTTGAATAACTTTTTTTGTGAAGGTCGGAGAGACTTGCAAGTAGGCTCTACCCCCACTAAATGGGGTAGCGCGCATCGATCGGTACCATCCTTGAGCTTCTCCGACTTTCGGAAGGGTTAGGGTTAGGGTTAGGGATGAAAGCACATAGGAGAAAGAGATATTCTTGAATAACTTTTTTTGTGAAGGTCGGAGAGACTTGCAAGTAGGCTCTACCCCCACTAAATGGGGTTGCGCGCATCGATCGGTACCATCCTTGAGCTTCTCCGACTTTCGGAAGGGTTAGGGTTAGGGATGAAAGCACATAGGAGAAAGAGATATTCTTGAATAACTTTTTTTGTGAAGGTCGGAGAGACTTGCAAGTAGGCTCTACCCCCACTAAATGGGGTAGCGCACATCGATCGGTACCATCCTTGAGCTTCTCCGACTTTCGGAAGGGTTAGGGTTAGGGTTAGGGATGAAAGCACATAGGAGAAAGAGATATTCTTGAATAACTTTTTTTGTGAAGGTCGGAGAGACTTGCAAGTAGGCTCTACCCCCACTAAATGGGGTTGCGCGCATCGATCGGTACCATCCTTGAGCTTCTCCGACTTTCGGAAGGGTTAGGGTTAGGGATGAAAGCACATAGGAGAAAGAGATATTCTTGAATAACTTTTTTTGTGAAGGTCAGAGAGACTTGGAAAGTGGTTGCATCTGGACTAATTTGGGTCCTGCGGATCGATTGGTACCATCCCCGAGCTTGTACGACCTTTGGAAGAGGTCGACCGACGAAATTCCCCCAAATCTGAGGAGATATTCTTGAATAACTTTTTTTGTGAAGGTCGGAGAGACTTGCAAGTAGGCTCTACCCCCACTAAATGGGGTAGCGCGCATCGATCGGAACCATCCTTGAGCTTCTCCGACTTTCGGAAGGGTTAGGGTTAGGGTTAGGGATGAAAGCACATAGGAGAAAGAGATATTCTTGAATAACTTTTTTTGTGAAGGTCGGAGAGACTTGCAAGTAGGCTCTACCCCCACTAAATGGGGTAGCGCGCATCGATCGGTACTATCCTTGAGCTTCTCCGACTTTCGGAAGGGTTAGGGTTAGGGATGAAAGCACATAGGAGAAAGAGATATTCTTGAATAACTTTTTTTGTGAAGGTCGGAGAGACTTGGAAAGTGGTTGCATCTGGACTAATTTGGGTCCTGCAGATCGATTGGTACCATCCCCGAGCTTGTACGACCTTCGGAAGAGGTCGACCGACGAAATTCCCCCAAATCTGAGGAGATATTCTTGAATAACTTTTTTTGTGAAGGTCGGAGAGACTTGCAAGTAGGCTCTACCCCCACTAAATGGGGTAGCGCGCATCGATCGGTACCATCCTTGAGCTTCTCCGACTTTCGGAAGGGTTAGGGTTAGGGTTAGGGATGAAAGCACATAGGAGAAAGAGATATTCTTGAATAACTTTTTTTGTGAAGGTCGGAGAGACTTGGAAAGTGGTTGCATATGGACTAATTTGGGTCCTGCGGATCGATTGGTACCATCCCCGAGCTTGTACGACCTTCGGAAGAGGTCGACCGACGAAATTCCCCCAAATCTGAGGAGATATTCTTGAATAACTTTTTTTGTGAAGGTCGGAGAGACTTGCAAGTAGGCTCTACCCCCACTAAATGGGGTAGCGCGCATCGATCGGTACCATCCTTGAGCTTCTCCGACTTTCGGAAGGGTTAGGGTTAGGGTTAGGGATGAAAGCACATAGGAGAAAGAGATATTCTTGAATAACTTTTTTTGTGAAGGTCGGAGAGACTTGAAAAGTGGTTGCATCTGGACTAATTTGGGTCCTGCAGATCGATTGGTACCATCCCCGAGCTTGTACGACCTTCGGAAGAGGTCGACCGACGAAATTCCCCCAAATCTGAGGAGATATTCTTGAATAACTTTTTTTGTGAAGGTCGGAGAGACTTGCAAGTAGGCTCTACCCCCACTAAATGGGGTAGCGCGCATCGATCGGTACCATCCTTGAGCTTCTCCGACTTTCGGAAGGGTTAGGGTTAGGGTTAGGGATGAAAGCACATAGGAGAAAGAGATATTCTTGAATAACTTTTTTTGTGAAGGTCGGAGAGACTTGGAAAGTGGTTGCATCTGGACTAATTTGGGTCCTGCGGATCGATTGGTACCATCCCCGAGCTTGTACGACCTTCGGAAGAGGTCGACCGACGAAATTCCCCCAAATCTGAGGAGATATTCTTGAATAACTTTTTTTGTGAAGGTCGGAGAGACTTGCAAGTAGGCTCTACCCCCACTAAATGGGGTAGCGCGCATCGATCGGTACCATCCTTGAGCTTCTCCGACTTTCGGAAGGGTTAGGGTTAGGGTTAGGGATGAAAGCACATAGGAGAAAGAGATATTCTTGAATAACTTTTTTTGTGAAGGTCGGAGAGACTTGCAAGTAGGCTCTACCCCCACTAAATGGGGTTGCGCGCATCGATCGGTACCATCCTTGAGCTTCTCCGACTTTCGGAAGGGTTAGGGTTAGGGTTAGGGATGAAAGCACATAGGAGAAAGAGATATTCTTGAATAACTTTTTTTGTGAAGGTCGGAGAGACTTGGAAAGTGGTTGCATCTGGACTAATTTGGGTCCTGCGGATCGATTGGTACCATCCCCGAGCTTGTACGACCTTCGAAAGAGGTCGACCGACGAAATTCCCCCAAATCTGAGGAGATATTCTTGAATAACTTTTTTTGTGAAGGTCGGAGAGACTTGCAAGTAGGCTCTACCCCCACTAAATGGGGTAGCGCGCATCGATCGGTACCATCCTTGAGCTTCTCCGACTTTCGGAAGGGTTAGGGTTAGGGTTAGGGATGAAAGCACATAGGAGAAAGAGATATTCTTGAATAACTTTTTTTGTGAAGGTCGGAGAGACTTGCAAGTAGGCTCTACCCCCACTAAATGGGGTTGCGCGCATCGATCAGTACCATCCTTGAGCTTCTCCGACTTTCGGAAGGGTTAGGGTTAGGGATGAAAGCACATAGGAGAAAGAGATATTCTTGAATAACTTTTTTTGTGAAGGTCGGAGAGACTTGCAAGTAGGCTCTACCCCCACTAAATGGGGTAGCGCGCATCGATCGGTACCATCCTTGAGCTTCTCCGACTTTCGGAAGGGTTAGGGTTAGGGTTAGGGATGAAAGCACATAGGAGAAAGAGATATTCTTGAATAACTTTTTTTGTGAAGGTCGGAGAGACTTGCAAGTAGGCTCTAACCCCACTAAATGGGGTTGCGCGCATCGATCGGTACCATCCTTGAGCTTCTCCGACTTTCGGAAGGGTTAGGGTTAGGGATGAAAGCACATAGGAGAAAGAGATATTCTTGAATAACTTTTTTTGTGAAGGTCGGAGAGACTTGGAAAGTGGTTGCATCTGGACTAATTTGGGTCCTGCGGATCGATTGGTACCATCCCCGAGCTTGTACGACCTTCGGAAGAGGTCGACCGACGAAATTGCCCCAAATCTGAGGAGATATTCTTGAATAACTTTTTTTGTGAAGGTCGGAGAGACTTGCAAGTAGGCTCTACCCCCACTAAATGGGGTAGCGCGCATGGATCGGTACCATCCTTGAGCTTCTCCGACTTTCGGAAGGGTTAGGGTTAGGGTTAGGGATGAAAGCACATAGGAGAAAGAGATATTCTTGAATAACTTTTTTTGTGAAGGTCGGAGAGACTTGCAAGTAGGCTCTACCCCCACTAAATGGGGTTGCGCACATCGATCGGTACCATCCTTGAGCTTCTCCGACTTTCGGAAGGGTTAGGGTTAGGGTTAGGGATGAAAGCACATAGGAGAAAGAGATATTCTTGAATAACTTTTTTTGTGAAGGTCGGAGAGACTTGGAAAGTGGTTGCATCTGGACTAATTTGGGTCCTGCGGATCGATTGGTACCATCCCCGAGCTTGTACGACCTTCGAAAGAGGTCGACCGACGAAATTCCCCCAAATCTGAGGAGATATTCTTGAATAACTTTTTTTGTGAAGGTCGGAGAGACTTGCAAGTAGGCTCTACCCCCACTAAATGGGGTAGCGCGCATCGATCGGTACCATCCTTGAGCTTCTCCGACTTTCGGAAGGGTTAGGGTTAGGGTTAGGGATGAAAGCACATAGGAGAAAGAGATATTCTTGAATAACTTTTTTTGTGAAGGTCGGAGAGACTTGAAAAGTGGTTGCATCTGGACTAATTTGGGTCCTGCAGATCGATTGGTACCATCCCCGAGCTTGTACGACCTTCGGAAGAGGTCGACCGACGAAATTCCCCCAAATCTGAGGAGATATTCTTGAATAACTTTTTTTGTGAAGGTCGGAGAGACTTGCAAGTAGGCTCTACCCCCACTAAATGGGGTAGCGCGCATCGATCGGTACCATCCTTGAGCTTCTCCGACTTTCGGAAGGGTTAGGGTTAGGGTTAGGGATGAAAGCACATAGGAGAAAGAGATATTCTTGAATAACTTTTTTTGTGAAGGTCGGAGAGACTTGCAAGTAGGCTCTACCCCCACTAAATGGGGTAGCGCGCATCGATCGGTACCATCCTTGAGCTTCTCCGACTTTCGGAAGGGTTAGGGTTAGGGATGAAAGCACATAGGAGAAAGAGATATTCTTGAATAACTTTTTTTGTGAAGGTCGGAGAGACTTGCAAGTAGGCTCTACCCCCACTAAATGGGGTAGCGCACATCGATCGGTACCATCCTTGAGCTTCTCCGACTTTCGGAAGGGTTAGGGTTAGGGTTAGGGATGAAAGCACATAGGAGAAAGAGATATTCTTGAATAACTTTTTTTGTGAAGGTCGGAGAGACTTGCAAGTAGGCTCTACCCCCACTAAATGGGGTTGCGCGCATCGATCGGTACCATCCTTGAGCTTCTCCGACTTTCGGAAGGGTTAGGGTTAGGGATGAAAGCACATAGGAGAAAGAGATATTCTTGAATAACTTTTTTTGTGAAGGTCAGAGAGACTTGGAAAGTGGTTGCATCTGGACTAATTTGGGTCCTGCGGATCGATTGGTACCATCCCCGAGCTTGTACGACCTTTGGAAGAGGTCGACCGACGAAATTCCCCCAAATCTGAGGAGATATTCTTGAATAACTTTTTTTGTGAAGGTCGGAGAGACTTGCAAGTAGGCTCTACCCCCACTAAATGGGGTAGCGCGCATCGATCGGAACCATCCTTGAGCTTCTCCGACTTTCGGAAGGGTTAGGGTTAGGGTTAGGGATGAAAGCACATAGGAGAAAGAGATATTCTTGAATAACTTTTTTTGTGAAGGTCGGAGAGACTTGCAAGTAGGCTCTACCCCCACTAAATGGGGTAGCGCGCATCGATCGGTACTATCCTTGAGCTTCTCCGACTTTCGGAAGGGTTAGGGTTAGGGATGAAAGCACATAGGAGAAAGAGATATTCTTGAATAACTTTTTTTGTGAAGGTCGGAGAGACTTGGAAAGTGGTTGCATCTGGACTAATTTGGGTCCTGCAGATCGATTGGTACCATCCCCGAGCTTGTACGACCTTCGGAAGAGGTCGACCGACGAAATTCCCCCAAATCTGAGGAGATATTCTTGAATAACTTTTTTTGTGAAGGTCGGAGAGACTTGCAAGTAGGCTCTACCCCCACTAAATGGGGTAGCGCGCATCGATCGGTACCATCCTTGAGCTTCTCCGACTTTCGGAAGGGTTAGGGTTAGGGTTAGGGATGAAAGCACATAGGAGAAAGAGATATTCTTGAATAACTTTTTTTGTGAAGGTCGGAGAGACTTGGAAAGTGGTTGCATCTGGACTAATTTGGGTCCTGCGGATCGATTGGTACCATCCCCGAGCTTGTACGACCTTCGGAAGAGGTCGACCGACGAAATTCCCCCAAATCTGAGGAGATATTCTTGAATAACTTTTTTTGTGAAGGTCGGAGAGACTTGCAAGTAGGCTCTACCCCCACTAAATGGGGTAGCGCGCATCGATCGGTACCATCCTTGAGCTTCTCCGACTTTCGGAAGGGTTAGGGTTAGGGTTAGGGATGAAAGCACATAGGAGAAAGAGATATTCTTGAATAACTTTTTTTGTGAAGGTCGGAGAGACTTGAAAAGTGGTTGCATCTGGACTAATTTGGGTCCTGCAGATCGATTGGTACCATCCCCGAGCTTGTACGACCTTCGGAAGAGGTCGACCGACGAAATTCCCCCAAATCTGAGGAGATATTCTTGAATAACTTTTTTTGTGAAGGTCGGAGAGACTTGCAAGTAGGCTCTACCCCCACTAAATGGGGTAGCGCGCATCGATCGGTACCATCCTTGAGCTTCTCCGACTTTCGGAAGGGTTAGGGTTAGGGTTAGGGATGAAAGCACATAGGAGAAAGAGATATTCTTGAATAACTTTTTTTGTGAAGGTCGGAGAGACTTGGAAAGTGGTTGCATCTGGACTAATTTGGGTCCTGCGGATCGATTGGTACCATCCCCGAGCTTGTACGACCTTCGGAAGAGGTCGACCGACGAAATTCCCCCAAATCTGAGGAGATATTCTTGAATAACTTTTTTTGTGAAGGTCGGAGAGACTTGCAAGTAGGCTCTACCCCCACTAAATGGGGTAGCGCGCATCGATCGGTACCATCCTTGAGCTTCTCCGACTTTCGGAAGGGTTAGGGTTAGGGTTAGGGATGAAAGCACATAGGAGAAAGAGATATTCTTGAATAACTTTTTTTGTGAAGGTCGGAGAGACTTGCAAGTAGGCTCTACCCCCACTAAATGGGGTTGCGCGCATCGATCGGTACCATCCTTGAGCTTCTCCGACTTTCGGAAGGGTTAGGGTTAGGGTTAGGGATGAAAGCACATAGGAGAAAGAGATATTCTTGAATAACTTTTTTTGTGAAGGTCGGAGAGACTTGGAAAGTGGTTGCATCTGGACTAATTTGGGTCCTGCGGATCGATTGGTACCATCCCCGAGCTTGTACGACCTTCGAAAGAGGTCGACCGACGAAATTCCCCCAAATCTGAGGAGATATTCTTGAATAACTTTTTTTGTGAAGGTCGGAGAGACTTGCAAGTAGGCTCTACCCCCACTAAATGGGGTAGCGCGCATCGATCGGTACCATCCTTGAGCTTCTCCGACTTTCGGAAGGGTTAGGGTTAGGGTTAGGGATGAAAGCACATAGGAGAAAGAGATATTCTTGAATAACTTTTTTTGTGAAGGTCGGAGAGACTTGCAAGTAGGCTCTACCCCCACTAAATGGGGTTGCGCGCATCGATCAGTACCATCCTTGAGCTTCTCCGACTTTCGGAAGGGTTAGGGTTAGGGATGAAAGCACATAGGAGAAAGAGATATTCTTGAATAACTTTTTTTGTGAAGGTCGGAGAGACTTGCAAGTAGGCTCTACCCCCACTAAATGGGGTAGCGCGCATCGATCGGTACCATCCTTGAGCTTCTCCGACTTTCGGAAGGGTTAGGGTTAGGGTTAGGGATGAAAGCACATAGGAGAAAGAGATATTCTTGAATAACTTTTTTTGTGAAGGTCGGAGAGACTTGCAAGTAGGCTCTAACCCCACTAAATGGGGTTGCGCGCATCGATCGGTACCATCCTTGAGCTTCTCCGACTTTCGGAAGGGTTAGGGTTAGGGATGAAAGCACATAGGAGAAAGAGATATTCTTGAATAACTTTTTTTGTGAAGGTCGGAGAGACTTGGAAAGTGGTTGCATCTGGACTAATTTGGGTCCTGCGGATCGATTGGTACCATCCCCGAGCTTGTACGACCTTCGGAAGAGGTCGACCGACGAAATTGCCCCAAATCTGAGGAGATATTCTTGAATAACTTTTTTTGTGAAGGTCGGAGAGACTTGCAAGTAGGCTCTACCCCCACTAAATGGGGTAGCGCGCATGGATCGGTACCATCCTTGAGCTTCTCCGACTTTCGGAAGGGTTAGGGTTAGGGTTAGGGATGAAAGCACATAGGAGAAAGAGATATTCTTGAATAACTTTTTTTGTGAAGGTCGGAGAGACTTGCAAGTAGGCTCTACCCCCACTAAATGGGGTTGCGCACATCGATCGGTACCATCCTTGAGCTTCTCCGACTTTCGGAAGGGTTAGGGTTAGGGTTAGGGATGAAAGCACATAGGAGAAAGAGATATTCTTGAATAACTTTTTTTGTGAAGGTCGGAGAGACTTGGAAAGTGGTTGCATCTGGACTAATTTGGGTCCTGCGGATCGATTGGTACCATCCCCGAGCTTGTACGACCTTCGAAAGAGGTCGACCGACGAAATTCCCCCAAATCTGAGGAGATATTCTTGAATAACTTTTTTTGTGAAGGTCGGAGAGACTTGCAAGTAGGCTCTACCCCCACTAAATGGGGTAGCGCGCATCGATCGGTACCATCCTTGAGCTTCTCCGACTTTCGGAAGGGTTAGGGTTAGGGTTAGGGATGAAAGCACATAGGAGAAAGAGATATTCTTGAATAACTTTTTTTGTGAAGGTCGGAGAGACTTGAAAAGTGGTTGCATCTGGACTAATTTGGGTCCTGCAGATCGATTGGTACCATCCCCGAGCTTGTACGACCTTCGGAAGAGGTCGACCGACGAAATTCCCCCAAATCTGAGGAGATATTCTTGAATAACTTTTTTTGTGAAGGTCGGAGAGACTTGCAAGTAGGCTCTACCCCCACTAAATGGGGTAGCGCGCATCGATCGGTACCATCCTTGAGCTTCTCCGACTTTCGGAAGGGTTAGGGTTAGGGTTAGGGATGAAAGCACATAGGAGAAAGAGATATTCTTGAATAACTTTTTTTGTGAAGGTCGGAGAGACTTGCAAGTAGGCTCTACCCCCACTAAATGGGGTAGCGCGCATCGATCGGTACCATCCTTGAGCTTCTCCGACTTTCGGAAGGGTTAGGGTTAGGGTTAGGGATGAAAGCACATAGGAGAAAGAGATATTCTTGAATAACTTTTTTTGTGAAGGTCGGAGAGACTTGGAAAGTGGTTGCATCTGGACTAATTTGGGTCCTGCGGATCGATTGGTACCATCCCCGAGCTTGTACGACCTTCGGAAGAGGTCGACCGACGAAATTCCCCCAAATCTGAGGAGATATTCTTGAATAACTTTTTTTGTGAAGGTCGGAGAGACTTGCAAGTAGGCTCTACCCCCACTAAATGGGGTAGCGCGCATCGATCGGTACCATCCTTGAGCTTCTCCGACTTTCGGAAGGGTTAGGGTTAGGGTTAGGGATGAAAGCACATAGGAGAAAGAGATATTCTTGAATAACTTTTTTTGTGAAGGTCGGAGAGACTTGCAAGTAGGCTTTACCCCCACTAAATGGGGTTGCGCGCATCGATCGGTACCATCCTTGAGCTTCTCCGACTTTCGGAAGGGTTAGGGTTAGGGTTAGGGATGAAAGCACATAGGAGAAAGAGATATTCTTGAATAACTTTTTTTGTGAAGGTCGGAGAGACTTGGAAAGTGGTTGCATCTGGACTAATTTGGGTCCTGCGGATCGATTGGTACCATCCCCGAGCTTGTACGACCTTCGAAAGAGGTCGACCGACGAAATTCCCCCAAATCTGAGGAGATATTCTTGAATAACTTTTTTTGTGAAGGTCGGAGAGACTTGCAAGTAGGCTCTACCCCCACTAAATGGGGTAGCGCGCATCGATCGGTACCATCCTTGAGCTTCTCCGACTTTCGGAAGGGTTAGGGTTAGGGTTAGGGATGAAAGCACATAGGAGAAAGAGATATTCTTGAATAACTTTTTTTGTGAAGGTCGGAGAGACTTGCAAGTAGGCTCTACCCCCACTAAATGGGGTTGCGCGCATCGATCAGTACCATCCTTGAGCTTCTCCGACTTTCGGAAGGGTTAGGGTTAGGGATGAAAGCACATAGGAGAAAGAGATATTCTTGAATAACTTTTTTTGTGAAGGTCGGAGAGACTTGCAAGTAGGCTCTACCCCCACTAAATGGGGTAGCGCGCATCGATCGGTACCATCCTTGAGCTTCTCCGACTTTCGGAAGGGTTAGGGTTAGGGTTAGGGATGAAAGCACATAGGAGAAAGAGATATTCTTGAATAACTTTTTTTGTGAAGGTCGGAGAGACTTGCAAGTAGGCTCTAACCCCACTAAATGGGGTTGCGCGCATCGATCGGTACCATCCTTGAGCTTCTCCGACTTTCGGAAGGGTTAGGGTTAGGGATGAAAGCACATAGGAGAAAGAGATATTCTTGAATAACTTTTTTTGTGAAGGTCGGAGAGACTTGGAAAGTGGTTGCATCTGGACTAATTTGGGTCCTGCGGATCGATTGGTACCATCCCCGAGCTTGTACGACCTTCGGAAGAGGTCGACCGACGAAATTGCCCCAAATCTGAGGAGATATTCTTGAATAACTTTTTTTGTGAAGGTCGGAGAGACTTGCAAGTAGGCTCTACCCCCACTAAATGGGGTAGCGCGCATGGATCGGTACCATCCTTGAGCTTCTCCGACTTTCGGAAGGGTTAGGGTTAGGGTTAGGGATGAAAGCACATAGGAGAAAGAGATATTCTTGAATAACTTTTTTTGTGAAGGTCGGAGAGACTTGCAAGTAGGCTCTACCCCCACTAAATGGGGTTGCGCACATCGATCGGTACCATCCTTGAGCTTCTCCGACTTTCGGAAGGGTTAGGGTTAGGGTTAGGGATGAAAGCACATAGGAGAAAGAGATATTCTTGAATAACTTTTTTTGTGAAGGTCGGAGAGACTTGGAAAGTGGTTGCATCTGGACTAATTTGGGTCCTGCGGATCGATTGGTACCATCCCCGAGCTTGTACGACCTTCGAAAGAGGTCGACCGACGAAATTCCCCCAAATCTGAGGAGATATTCTTGAATAACTTTTTTTGTGAAGGTCGGAGAGACTTGCAAGTAGGCTCTACCCCCACTAAATGGGGTAGCGCGCATCGATCGGTACCATCCTTGAGCTTCTCCGACTTTCGGAAGGGTTAGGGTTAGGGTTAGGGATGAAAGCACATAGGAGAAAGAGATATTCTTGAATAACTTTTTTTGTGAAGGTCGGAGAGACTTGAAAAGTGGTTGCATCTGGACTAATTTGGGTCCTGCAGATCGATTGGTACCATCCCCGAGCTTGTACGACCTTCGGAAGAGGTCGACCGACGAAATTCCCCCAAATCTGAGGAGATATTCTTGAATAACTTTTTTTGTGAAGGTCGGAGAGACTTGCAAGTAGGCTCTACCCCCACTAAATGGGGTAGCGCGCATCGATCGGTACCATCCTTGAGCTTCTCCGACTTTCGGAAGGGTTAGGGTTAGGGTTAGGGATGAAAGCACATAGGAGAAAGAGATATTCTTGAATAACTTTTTTTGTGAAGGTCGGAGAGACTTGGAAAGTGGTTGCATCTGGACTAATTTGGGTCCTGCGGATCGATTGGTACCATCCCCGAGCTTGTACGACCTTCGGAAGAGGTCGACCGACGAAATTCCCCCAAATCTGAGGAGATATTCTTGAATAACTTTTTTTGTGAAGGTCGGAGAGACTTGCAAGTAGGCTCTACCCCCACTAAATGGGGTAGCGCGCATCGATCGGTACCATCCTTGAGCTTCTCCGACTTTCGGAAGGGTTAGGGTTAGGGTTAGGGATGAAAGCACATAGGAGAAAGAGATATTCTTGAATAACTTTTTTTGTGAAGGTCGGAGAGACTTGCAAGTAGGCTCTACCCCCACTAAATGGGGTTGCGCGCATCGATCGGTACCATCCTTGAGCTTCTCCGACTTTCGGAAGGGTTAGGGTTAGGGTTAGGGATGAAAGCACATAGGAGAAAGAGATATTCTTGAATAACTTTTTTTGTGAAGAACGGAGAGACTTGGAAAGTGGTTGCATCTGGACTAATTTGGGTCCTGCGGATCGATTGGTACCATCCCCGAGCTTGTACGACCTTCGAAAGAGGTCGACCGACGAAATTCCCCCAAATCTGAGGAGATATTCTTGAATAACTTTTTTTGTGAAGGTCGGAGAGACTTGCAAGTAGGCTCTACCCCCACTAAATGGGGTAGCGCGCATCGATCGGTACCATCCTTGAGCTTCTCCGACTTTCGGAAGGGTTAGGGTTAGGGTTAGGGATGAAAGCACATAGGAGAAAGAGATATTCTTGAATAACTTTTTTTGTGAAGGTCGGAGAGACTTGCAAGTAGGCTCTACCCCCACTAAATGGGGTTGCGCGCATCGATCAGTACCATCCTTGAGCTTCTCCGACTTTCGGAAGGGTTAGGGTTAGGGATGAAAGCACATAGGAGAAAGAGATATTCTTGAATAACTTTTTTTGTGAAGGTCGGAGAGACTTGCAAGTAGGCTCTACCCCCACTAAATGGGGTAGCGCGCATCGATCGGTACCATCCTTGAGCTTCTCCGACTTTCGGAAGGGTTAGGGTTAGGGTTAGGGATGAAAGCACATAGGAGAAAGAGATATTCTTGAATAACTTTTTTTGTGAAGGTCGGAGAGACTTGCAAGTAGGCTCTAACCCCACTAAATGGGGTTGCGCGCATCGATCGGTACCATCCTTGAGCTTCTCCGACTTTCGGAAGGGTTAGGGTTAGGGATGAAAGCACATAGGAGAAAGAGATATTCTTGAATAACTTTTTTTGTGAAGGTCGGAGAGACTTGGAAAGTGGTTGCATCTGGACTAATTTGGGTCCTGCGGATCGATTGGTACCATCCCCGAGCTTGTACGACCTTCGGAAGAGGTCGACCGACGAAATTCCCCCAAATCTGAGGAGATATTCTTGAATAACTTTTTTTGTGAAGGTCGGAGAGACTTGCAAGTAGGCTCTACCCCCACTAAATGGGGTAGCGCGCATGGATCGGTACCATCCTTGAGCTTCTCCGACTTTCGGAAGGGTTAGGGTTAGGGTTAGGGATGAAAGCACATAGGAGAAAGAGATATTCTTGAATAACTTTTTTTGTGAAGGTCGGAGAGACTTGCAAGTAGGCTCTACCCCCACTAAATGGGGTTGCGCACATCGATCGGTACCATCCTTGAGCTTCTCCGACTTTCGGAAGGGTTAGGGTTAGGGTTAGGGATGAAAGCACATAGGAGAAAGAGATATTCTTGAATAACTTTTTTTGTGAAGGTCGGAGAGACTTGGAAAGTGGTTGCATCTGGACTAATTTGGGTCCTGCGGATCGATTGGTACCATCCCCGAGCTTGTACGACCTTCGAAAGAGGTCGACCGACGAAATTCCCCCAAATCTGAGGAGATATTCTTGAATAACTTTTTTTGTGAAGGTCGGAGAGACTTGCAAGTAGGCTCTACCCCCACTAAATGGGGTAGCGCGCATCGATCGGTACCATCCTTGAGCTTCTCCGACTTTCGGAAGGGTTAGGGTTAGGGTTAGGGATGAAAGCACATAGGAGAAAGAGATATTCTTGAATAACTTTTTTTGTGAAGGTCGGAGAGACTTGCAAGTAGGCTCTACCCCCACTAAATGGGGTTGCGCGCATCGATCAGTACCATCCTTGAGCTTCTCCGACTTTCGGAAGGGTTAGGGTTAGGGATGAAAGCACATAGGAGAAAGAGATATTCTTGAATAACTTTTTTTGTGAAGGTCGGAGAGACTTGCAAGTAGGCTCTACCCCCACTAAATGGGGTAGCGCGCATCGATCGGTACCATCCTTGAGCTTCTCCGACTTTCGGAAGGGTTAGGGTTAGGGTTAGGGATGAAAGCACATAGGAGAAAGAGATATTCTTGAATAACTTTTTTTGTGAAGGTCGGAGAGACTTGCAAGTAGGCTCTAACCCCACTAAATGGGGTTGCGCGCATCGATCGGTACCATCCTTGAGCTTCTCCGACTTTCGGAAGGGTTAGGGTTAGGGATGAAAGCACATAGGAGAAAGAGATATTCTTGAATAACTTTTTTTGTGAAGGTCGGAGAGACTTGGAAAGTGGTTGCATCTGGACTAATTTGGGTCCTGCGGATCGATTGGTACCATCCCCGAGCTTGTACGACCTTCGGAAGAGGTCGACCGACGAAATTCCCCCAAATCTGAGGAGATATTCTTGAATAACTTTTTTTGTGAAGGTCGGAGAGACTTGCAAGTAGGCTCTACCCCCACTAAATGGGGTAGCGCGCATGGATCGGTACCATCCTTGAGCTTCTCCGACTTTCGGAAGGGTTAGGGTTAGGGTTAGGGATGAAAGCACATAGGAGAAAGAGATATTCTTGAATAACTTTTTTTGTGAAGGTCGGAGAGACTTGCAAGTAGGCTCTACCCCCACTAAATGGGGTTGCGCACATCGATCGGTACCATCCTTGAGCTTCTCCGACTTTCGGAAGGGTTAGGGTTAGGGTTAGGGATGAAAGCACATAGGAGAAAGAGATATTCTTGAATAACTTTTTTTGTGAAGGTCGGAGAGACTTGGAAAGTGGTTGCATCTGGACTAATTTGGGTCCTGCAGATCGATTGGTACCATCCCCGAGCTTGTACGACCTTTGAAAGAGGTCGACCGACGAAATTCCCCCAAATCTGAGGAGATATTCTTGAATAACTTTTTTTGTGAAGGTCGGAGAGACTTGCAAGTAGGCTCTACCCCCACTAAATGGGGTAGCGCGCATCGATCGGTACCATCTTTGAGCTTCTCCGACTTTCGGAAGTGTTAGGGTTAGGGTTAGGGATGAAAGCACATAGGAGAAAGAGATATTCTTGAATAACTTTTTTTGTGAAGGTCGGAGAGACTTGCAAGTAGGCTCTACCCCCACTAAATGGGGTAGCGCGCATCGATCGGTACTATCCTTGAGCTTCTCCGACTTTCGGAAGGGTTAGGGTTAGGGTTAGGGATGAAAGCACATAGGAGAAAGAGATATTCTTGAATAACTTTTTTGTGAAGGTCGGAGAGACTTGCAAGTAGGCTCTACCCCCACTAAATGGGGTTGCGCGCATCGATCGGTACCATCCTTGAGCTTCTCCGACTTTCGGAAGGGTTAGGGTTAGGGATGAAAGCACATAGGAGAAAGAGATATTCTTGAATAACTTTTTTTGTGAAGGTCGGAGAGACTTGCAAGTAGGCTCTACCCCCACTAAATGGGGTTGCGCGCATCGATCGGTACCATCCTTGAGCTTCTCCGACTTTCGGAAGGGTTAGGGTTAGGGTTAGGGATGAAAGCACATAGGAGAAAGAGATATTCTTGAATAACTTTTTTTGTGAAGGTCGGAGAGACTTGGAAAGTGGTTGCATCTGGACTAATTTGGGTCCTGCGGATCGATTGGTACCATCCCCGAGCTTGTACGACCTTCGAAAGAGGTCGACCGACGAAATTCCCCCAAATCTGAGGAGATATTCTTGAATAACTTTTTTTGTGAAGGTCGGAGAGACTTGCAAGTAGGCTCTACCCCCACTAAATGGGGTAGCGCGCATCGATCGGTACCATCCTTGAGCTTCTCCGACTTTCGGAAGGGTTAGGGTTAGGGTTAGGGATGAAAGCACATAGGAGAAAGAGATATTCTTGAATAACTTTTTTTGTGAAGGTCGGAGAGACTTGCAAGTAGGCTCTACCCCCACTAAATGGGGTTGCGCGCATCGATCAGTACCATCCTTGAGCTTCTCCGACTTTCGGAAGGGTTAGGGTTAGGGATGAAAGCACATAGGAGAAAGAGATATTCTTGAATAACTTTTTTTGTGAAGGTCGGAGAGACTTGCAAGTAGGCTCTACCCCCACTAAATGGGGTAGCGCGCATCGATCGGTACCATCCTTGAGCTTCTCCGACTTTCGGAAGGGTTAGGGTTAGGGTTAGGGATGAAAGCACATAGGAGAAAGAGATATTCTTGAATAACTTTTTTTGTGAAGGTCGGAGAGACTTGCAAGTAGGCTCTAACCCCACTAAATGGGGTTGCGCGCATCGATCGGTACCATCCTTGAGCTTCTCCGACTTTCGGAAGGGTTAGGGTTAGGGTTAGGGATGAAAGCACATAGGAGAAAGAGATATTCTTGAATAACTTTTTTTGTGAAGGTCGGAGAGACTTGGAAAGTGGTTGCATCTGGACTAATTTGGGTCCTGCGGATCGATTGGTACCATCCCCGAGCTTGTACGACCTTCGAAAGAGGTCGACCGACGAAATTCCCCCAAATCTGAGGAGATATTCTTGAATAACTTTTTTTGTGAAGGTCGGAGAGACTTGCAAGTAGGCTCTACCCCCACTAAATGGGGTAGCGCGCATCGATCGGTACCATCCTTGAGCTTCTCCGACTTTCGGAAGGGTTAGGGTTAGGGTTAGGGATGAAAGCACATAGGAGAAAGAGATATTCTTGAATAACTTTTTTTGTGAAGGTCGGAGAGACTTGCAAGTAGGCTCTACCCCCACTAAATGGGGTTGCGCGCATCGATCAGTACCATCCTTGAGCTTCTCCGACTTTCGGAAGGGTTAGGGTTAGGGATGAAAGCACATAGGAGAAAGAGATATTCTTGAATAACTTTTTTTGTGAAGGTCGGAGAGACTTGCAAGTAGGCTCTACCCCCACTAAATGGGGTAGCGCGCATCGATCGGTACCATCCTTGAGCTTCTCCGACTTTCGGAAGGGTTAGGGTTAGGGTTAGGGATGAAAGCACATAGGAGAAAGAGATATTCTTGAATAACTTTTTTTGTGAAGGTCGGAGAGACTTGCAAGTAGGCTCTAACCCCACTAAATGGGGTTGCGCGCATCGATCGGTACCATCCTTGAGCTTCTCCGACTTTCGGAAGGGTTAGGGTTAGGGATGAAAGCACATAGGAGAAAGAGATATTCTTGAATAACTTTTTTTGTGAAGGTCGGAGAGACTTGGAAAGTGGTTGCATCTGGACTAATTTGGGTCCTGCGGATCGATTGGTACCATCCCCGAGCTTGTACGACCTTCGGAAGAGGTCGACCGACGAAATTCCCCCAAATCTGAGGAGATATTCTTGAATAACTTTTTTTGTGAAGGTCGGAGAGACTTGCAAGTAGGCTCTACCCCCACTAAATGGGGTAGCGCGCATGGATCGGTACCATCCTTGAGCTTCTCCGACTTTCGGAAGGGTTAGGGTTAGGGTTAGGGATGAAAGCACATAGGAGAAAGAGATATTCTTGAATAACTTTTTTTGTGAAGGTCGGAGAGACTTGCAAGTAGGCTCTACCCCCACTAAATGGGGTTGCGCACATCGATCGGTACCATCCTTGAGCTTCTCCGACTTTCGGAAGGGTTAGGGTTAGGGTTAGGGATGAAAGCACATAGGAGAAAGAGATATTCTTGAATAACTTTTTTTGTGAAGGTCGGAGAGACTTGGAAAGTGGTTGCATCTGGACTAATTTGGGTCCTGCGGATCGATTGGTACCATCCCCGAGCTTGTACGACCTTCGAAAGAGGTCGACCGACGAAATTCCCCCAAATCTGAGGAGATATTCTTGAATAACTTTTTTTGTGAAGGTCGGAGAGACTTGCAAGTAGGCTCTACCCCCACTAAATGGGGTAGCGCGCATCGATCGGTACCATCTTTGAGCTTCTCCGACTTTCGGAAGGGTTAGGGTTAGGGTTAGGGATGAAAGCACATAGGAGAAAGAGATATTCTTGAATAACTTTTTTTGTGAAGGTCGGAGAGACTTGCAAGTAGGCTCTACCCCCACTAAATGGGGTAGCGCGCATCGATCGGTACTATCCTTGAGCTTCTCCGACTTTCGGAAGGGTTAGGGTTAGGGTTAGGGATGAAAGCACATAGGAGAAAGAGATATTCTTGAATAACTTTTTTGTGAAGGTCGGAGAGACTTGCAAGTAGGCTCTACCCCCACTAAATGGGGTTGCGCGCATCGATCGGTACCATCCTTGAGCTTCTCCGACTTTCGGAAGGGTTAGGGTTAGGGATGAAAGCACATAGGAGAAAGAGATATTCTTGAATAACTTTTTTTGTGAAGGTCGGAGAGACTTGCAAGTAGGCTCTACCCCCACTAAATGGGGTTGCGCGCATCGATCGGTACCATCCTTGAGCTTCTCCGACTTTTGGAAGGGTTAGGGTTAGGGTTAGGGATGAAAGCACATAGGAGAAAGAGATATTCTTGAATAACTTTTTTTGTGAAGGTCGGAGAGACTTGGAAAGTGGTTGCATCTGGACTAATTTGGGTCCTGCGGATCGATTGGTACCATCCCCGAGCTTGTACGACCTTCGAAAGAGGTCGACCGACGAAATTCCCCCAAATCTGAGGAGATATTCTTGAATAACTTTTTTTGTGAAGGTCGGAGAGACTTGCAAGTAGGCTCTACCCCCACTAAATGGGGTAGCGCGCATCGATCGGTACCATCATTGAGCTTCTCCGACTTTCGGAAGGGTTAGGGTTAGGGTTAGGGATGAAAGCACATAGGAGAAAGAGATATTCTTGAATAACTTTTTTTGTGAAGGTCGGAGAGACTTGCAAGTAGGCTCTACCCCCACTAAATGGGGTAGCGCGCATCGATCGGTACTATCCTTGAGCTTCTCCGACTTTCGGAAGGGTTAGGGTTAGGGTTAGGGATGAAAGCACATAGGAGAAAGAGATATTCTTGAATAACTTTTTTGTGAAGGTCGGAGAGACTTGCAAGTAGGCTCTATCCCCACTAAATGGGGTTGCGCGCATCGATCGGTACCATCCTTGAGCTTCTCCGACTTTCGGAAGGGTTAGGGTTAGGGTTAGGGATGAAAGCACATAGGAGAAAGAGATATTCTTGAATAACTTTTTTTGTGAAGGTCGGAGAGACTTGGAAAGTGGTTGCATCTGGACTAATTTGGGTCCTGCGGATCGATTGGTACCATCCCCGAGCTTGTACGACCTTCGGAAGAGGTCGACCGACGAAATTCCCCCAAATCTGAGGAGATATTCTTGAATAACTTTTTTTGTGAAGGTCGGAGAGACTTGCAAGTAGGCTCTACCCCCACTAAATGGGGTAGCGCGCATCGATCGGTACCATCCTTGAGCTTCTCCGACTTTCGGAAGGGTTAGGGTTAGGGTTAGGGATGAAAGCACATAGGAGAAAGAGATATTCTTGAATAACTTTTTTTGTGAAGGTCGGAGAGACTTGCAAGTAGGCTCTACCCCCACTAAATGGGGTTGCGCGCATCGATCGGTAACATCCTTGAGCTTCTCCGACTTTCGGAAGGGTTAGGGTTAGGGATGAAAGCACATAGGAGAAAGAGATATTCTTGAATAACTTTTTTTGTGAAGGTCGGAGAGACTTGGAAAGTGGTTGCATCTGGACTAATTTGGGTCCTGCGGATCGATTGGTACTATCCTTGAGCTTCTCCGACTTTCGGAAGGGTTAAGGTTAGGGTTAGGGATGAAAGCACATAGGAGAAAGAGATATTCTTGAATAACTTTTTTTGTGAAGGTCGGAGAGACTTGCAAGTAGGCTCTACCCCCACTAAATGGGGTTGCGCGCATCGATCGGTACCATCTTTGAGCTTCTCCGACTTTCGGAAGGGTTAGGGTTAGGGTTAGGGATGAAAGCACATAGGAGAAAGAGATATTCTTGAATAACTTTTTTTGTGAAGGTCGGAGAGACTTGGAAAGTGGTTGCATCTGGACTAATTTGGGTCCTGCGGATCGATTAATACCATCCCCGAGCTTGTACGACCTTCGGAAGAGGTCGACCGACGAAATTCCCCCAAATCTGAGGAGATATTCTTGAATAACTTTTTTTGTGAAGGTCGGAGAGACTTGCAAGTAGGCTCTACCCCCACTAAATGGGGTAGCGCGCATCGATCGGTACCATCCTTGAGCTTCTCCGACTTTCGGAAGGGTTAGGGTTAGGGTTAGGGATGAAAGCACATAGGAGAAAGAGATATTCTTGAATAACTTTTTTTGTGAAGGTCGGAGAGACTTGCAAGTAGGCTCTACCCCCACTAAATGGGGTTGCGCGCATCGATCGGTACCATCCTTGAGCTTCTCCGACTTTCGGAAGGGTTAGGGTTAGGGTTAGGGATGAAAGCACATAGGAGAAAGAGATATTCTTGAATAAATTTTTTTGTGAAGGTCGGAGAGACTTGGAAAGTGGTTGCATCTGGACTAATTTGGGTCCTGCAGATCGATTGGTACCATCCCCGAGCTTGTACGACCTTCGAAAGAGGTCGACCGACGAAATTCCCCCAAATCTGAGGAGATATTCTTGAATAACTTTTTTTGTGAAGGTCGGAGAGACTTGCAAGTAGGCTCTACCCCCACTAAATGGGGTAGCGCGCATCGATCGGTACCATCCTTGAGCTTCTCCGACTTTCGGAAGGGTTAGGGTTAGGGTTAGGGATGAAAGCACATAGGAGAAAGAGATATTCTTGAATAACTTTTTTTGTGAAGGTCGGAGAGACTTGCAAGTAGGCTCTACCCCCACTAAATGGGGTAGCGCGCATCGATCGGTACTATCCTTGAGCTTCTCCGACTTTCGGAAGGGTTAGGGTTAGGGTTAGGGATGAAAGCACATAGGAGAAAGAGATATTCTTGAATAACTTTTTTTGTGAAGGTCGGAGAGACTTGCAAGTAGGCTCTACCCCCACTAAATGGGGTTGCGCGCATCGATCGGTACCATCTTTGAGCTTCTCCGACTTTCGGAAGGGTTAGGGTTAGGGTTAGGGATGAAAGCACATAGGAGAAAGAGATATTCTTGAATAACTTTTTTTGTGAAGGTCGGAGAGACTTGGAAAGTGGTTGCATCTGGACTAATTTGGGTCCTGCGGATCGATTGGTACCATCCCCGAGCTTGTACGACCTTCGAAAGAGGTCGACCGACGAAATTCCCCCAAATCTGAGGAGATATTCTTGAATAACTTTTTTTGTGAAGGTCAGAGAGACTTGCAAGTAGGCTCTACCCCCACTAAATGGGGTAGCGCGCATCGATCGGTACCATCCTTGAGCTTCTCCGACTTTCGGAAGGGTTAGGGTTAGGGTTAGGGATGAAAGCACATAGGAGAAAGAGATATTCTTGAATAACTTTTTTTGTGAAGGTCGGAGAGACTTGCAAGTAGGCTCTACCCCCACTAAATGGGGTTGCGCGCATCGATCGGTACCATCCTTGAGCTTCTCCGACTTTCGGAAGGGTTAGGGTTAGGGATGAAAGCACATAGGAGAAAGAGATATTCTTGAATAACTTTTTTTGTGAAGGTCGGAGAGACTTGGAAAGTGGTTGCATCTGGACTAATTTGGGTCCTGCGGATCGATTGGTACCATCCCCGAGCTTGTACGACCTTCGAAAGAGGTCGACCGACGAAATTCCCCCAAATCTGAGGAGATATTCTTGAATAACTTTTTTTGTGAAGGTCGGAGAGACTTGCAAGTAGGCTCTACCCCCACTAAATGGGGTAGCGCGCATCGATCGGTACCATCTTTGAGCTTCTCCGACTTTCGGAAGGGTTAGGGTTAGGGTTAGGGATGAAAGCACATAGGAGAAAGAGATATTCTTGAATAACTTTTTTTGTGAAGGTCGGAGAGACTTGCAAGTAGGCTCTACCCCCACTAAATGGGTTTGCGCGCATCGATCGGTACCATCCTTGAGCTTCTCCGACTTTCGGAAGGGTTAGGGTTAGGGATGAAAGCACATAGGAGAAAGAGATATTCTTGAATAACTTTTTTTGTGAAGGTCGGAGAGACTTGGAAAGTGGTTGCATCTGGACTAATTTGGGTCCTGCGGATCGATTGGTACCATCCCCGAGCTTGTACGACCTTCGAAAGAGGTCGACCGACGAAATTCCCCCAAATCTGAGGAGATATTCTTGAATAACTTTTTTTGTGAAGGTCGGAAAGACTTGCAAGTAGGCTCTACCCCCACTAAATGGGGTTGCGCGCATCGATCGGTACCATCTTTGAGCTTCTCCGACTTTCGGAAGGGTTAGGGTTAGGGTTAGGGATGAAAGCACATAGGAGAAAGAGATATTCTTGAATAACTTTTTTTGTGAAGGTCGGAGAGACTTGGAAAGTGGTTGCATCTGGACTAATTTGGGTCCTGCGGATCGATTGGTACCATCCCCGAGCTTGTACGACCTTCGAAAGAGGTCGACCGACGAAATTCCCCCAAATCTGAGGAGATATTCTTGAATAACTTTTTTTGTGAAGGTCGGAGAGACTTGCAAGTAGGCTCTACCCCCACTAAATGGGGTAGCGCACATCGATCGGTACCATCATTGAGCTTCTCCGACTTTCGGAAGGGTTAGGGTTATGGTTAGGGATGAAAGCACATAGGAGAAAGAGATATTCTTGAATAACTTTTTTTGTGAAGGTCGGAGAGACTTGCAAGTAGGCTCTACCCCCACTAAATGGGGTAGCGCGCATCGATCGGTACTATCCTTGAGCTTCTCCGACTTTCGGAAGGGTTAGGGTTAGGGTTAGGGATGAAAGCACATAGGAGAAAGAGATATTCTTGAATAACTTTTTTGTGAAGGTCGGAGAGACTTGCAAGTAGGCTCTATCCCCACTAAATGGGGTTGCGCGCATCGATCGGTACCATCCTTGAGCTTCTCCGACTTTCGGAAGGGTTAGGGTTAGGGTTAGGGATGAAAGCACATAGGAGAAAGAGATATTCTTGAATAACTTTTTTTGTGAAGGTCGGAGAGACTTGGAAAGTGGTTGCATCTGGACTAATTTGGGTCCTGCGGATCGATTGGTACCATCCCCGAGCTTGTACGACCTTCGGAAGAGGTCGACCGACGAAATTCCCCCAAATCTGAGGAGATATTCTTGAATAACTTTTTTTGTGAAGGTCGGAGAGACTTGCAAGTAGGCTCTACCCCCACTAAATGGGGTAGCGCGCATCGATCGGTACCATCCTTGAGCTTCTCCGACTTTCGGAAGGGTTAGGGTTAGGGTTAGGGATGAAAGCACATAGGAGAAAGAGATATTCTTGAATAACTTTTTTTGTGAAGGTCGGAGAGACTTGCAAGTAGGCTCTACCCCCACTAAATGGGGTAGCGCGCATCGATCGGTACTATCCTTGAGCTTCTCCGACTTTCGGAAGGGTTAAGGTTAGGGTTAGGGATGAAAGCACATAGGAGAAAGAGATATTCTTGAATAACTTTTTTTGTGAAGGTCGGAGAGACTTGCAAGTAGGCTCTACCCCCACTAAATGGGGTTGCGCGCATCGATCGGTACCATCCTTGAGCTTCTCCGACTTTCGGAAGGGTTAGGGTTAGGGTTAGGGATGAAAGCACATAGGAGAAAGAGATATTCTTGAATAAATTTTTTTGTGAAGGTCGGAGAGACTTGGAAAGTGGTTGCATCTGGACTAATTTGGGTCCTGCGGATCGATTGGTACCATCCCCGAGCTTGTACGACATTCGAAAGAGGTCGACCGACGAAATTCCCCCAAATCTGAGGAGATATTCTTGAATAACTTTTTTTGTGAAGGTCGGAGAGACTTGCAAGTAGGCTCTACCCCCACTAAATGGGGTAGCGCGCATCGATCGGTACCATCCTTGAGCTTCTCCGACTTTCGGAAGGGTTAGGGTTAGGGTTAGGGATGAAAGCACATAGGAGAAAGAGATATTCTTGAATAACTTTTTTTGTGAAGGTCGGAGAGACTTGCAAGTAGGCTCTACCCCCACTAAATGGGGTAGCGCGCATCGATCGGTACTATCCTTGAGCTTCTCCGACTTTCGGAAGGGTTAAGGTTAGGGTTAGGGATGAAAGCACATAGGAGAAAGAGATATTCTTGAATAACTTTTTTTGTGAAGGTCGGAGAGACTTGCAAGTAGGCTCTACCCCCACTAAATGGGGTTGCGCGCATCGATCGGTACCATCCTTGAGCTTCTCCGACTTTCGGAAGGGTTAGGGTTAGGGTTAGGGATGAAAGCACATAGGAGAAAGAGATATTCTTGAATAACTTTTTTTGTGAAGGTCGGAGAGACTTGGAAAGTGGTTGCATCTGGACTAATTTGGGTCCTGCGGATCGATTGGTACCATCCCCGAGCTTGTACGACCTTCGGAAGAGGTCGACCGACGAAATTCCCCCAAATCTGAGGAGATATTCTTGAATAACTTTTTTTGTGAAGGTCGGAGAGACTTGCAAGTAGGCTCTACCCCCACTAAATGGGGTAGCGCGCATCGATCGGTACCATCCTTGAGCTTCTCCGACTTTCGGAAGGGTTAGGGTTAGGGTTAGGGATGAAAGCACATAGGAGAAAGAGATATTCTTGAATAACTTTTTTTGTGAAGGTCGGAGAGACTTGCAAGTAGGCTCTACCCCCACTAAATGGGGTTGCGCGCATCGATCGGTACCATCCTTGAGCTTCTCCGACTTTCGGAAGGGTTAGGGTTAGGGTTAGGGATGAAAGCACATAGGAGAAAGAGATATTCTTGAATAAATTTTTTTGTGAAGGTCGGAGAGACTTGGAAAGTGGTTGCATCTGGACTAATTTGGGTCCTGCGGATCGATTGGTACCATCCCCGAGCTTGTACGACCTTCGAAAGAGGTCGACCGACGAAATTCCCCCAAATCTGAGGAGATATTCTTGAATAACTTTTTTTGTGAAGGTCGGAGAGACTTGCAAGTAGGCTCTACCCCCACTAAATGGGGTAGCGCGCATCGATCGGTACCATCCTTGAGCTTCTCCGACTTTCGGAAGGGTTAGGGTTAGGGTTAGGGATGAAAGCACATAGGAGAAAGAGATATTCTTGAATAACTTTTTTTGTGAAGGTCGGAGAGACTTGCAAGTAGGCTCTACCCCCACTAAATGGGGTAGCGCGCATCGATCGGTACTATCCTTGAGCTTCTCCGACTTTCGGAAGGGTTAGGGTTAGGGTTAGGGATGAAAGCACATAGGAGAAAGAGATATTCTTGAATAACTTTTTTTGTGAAGGTCGGAGAGACTTGCAAGTAGGCTCTACCCCCACTAAATGGGGTTGCGCGCATCGATCGGTACCATCTTTGAGCTTCTCCGACTTTCGGAAGGGTTAGGGTTAGGGTTAGGGATGAAAGCACATAGGAGAAAGAGATATTCTTGAATAACTTTTTTTGTGAAGGTCGGAGAGACTTGGAAAGTGGTTGCATCTGGACTAATTTGGGTCCTGCGGATCGATTGGTACCATCCCCGAGCTTGTACGACCTTCGAAAGAGGTCGACCGACGAAATTCCCCCAAATCTGAGGAGATATTCTTGAATAACTTTTTTTGTGAAGGTCAGAGAGACTTGCAAGTAGGCTCTACCCCCACTAAATGGGGTAGCGCGCATCGATCGGTACCATCCTTGAGCTTCTCCGACTTTCGGAAGGGTTAGGGTTAGGGTTAGGGATGAAAGCACATAGGAGAAAGAGATATTCTTGAATAACTTTTTTTGTGAAGGTCGGAGAGACTTGCAAGTAGGCTCTACCCCCACTAAATGGGGTTGCGCGCATCGATCGGTACCATCCTTGAGCTTCTCCGACTTTCGGAAGGGTTAGGGTTAGGGATGAAAGCACATAGGAGAAAGAGATATTCTTGAATAACTTTTTTTGTGAAGGTCGGAGAGACTTGGAAAGTGGTTGCATCAGGACTAATTTGGGTCCTGCGGATCGATTGGTACCATCCCCGAGCTTGTACGACCTTCGGAAGAGGTCGACCGACGAAATTCCCCCAAATCTGAGGAGATATTCTTGAATAACTTTTTTTGTGAAGGTCGGAAAGACTTGCAAGTAGGCTCTACGCCCACTAAATGGGGTAGCGCGCATCGATCGGTACCATCCTTGAGCTTCTCCGACTTTCGGAAGGGTTAGGGTTAGGGATGAAAGCACATAGGAGAAAGAGATATTCTTGAATAACTTTTTTTGTGAAGGTCGGAGAGACTTGCAAGTAGGCTTTACCCCCACTAAATGGGGTTGCGCGCATCGATCGGTACCATCCTTGAGCTTCTCCGACTTTCGGAAGGGTTAGGGTTAGGGTTAGGGATGAAAGCACATAGGAGAAAGAGATATTCTTGAATAACTTTTTTTGTGAAGGTCGGAGAGACTTGGAAAGTGGTTGCATCTGGACTAATTTGGGTCCTGCGGATCGATTGGTACCATCCCCGAGCTTGTACGACCTTCGAAAGAGGTCGACCGACGAAATTCCCCCAAATCTGAGGAGATATTCTTGAATAACTTTTTTTGTGAAGGTCGGAGAGACTTGCAAGTAGGCTCTACCCCCACTAAATGGGGTAGCGCGCATCGATCGGTACCATCTTTGAGCTTCTCCGACTTTCGGAAGGGTTAGGGTTAGGGTTAGGGATGAAAGCACATAGGAGAAAGAGATATTCTTGAATAACTTTTTTTGTGAAGGTCGGAGAGACTTGCAAGTAGGCTCTACCCCCACTAAATGGGTTTGCGCGCATCGATCGGTACCATCCTTGAGCTTCTCCGACTTTCGGAAGGGTTAGGGTTAAGGATGAAAGCACATAGGAGAAAGAGATATTCTTGAATAACTTTTTTTGTGAAGGTCGGAGAGACTTGGAAAGTGGTTGCATCTGGACTAATTTGGGTCCTGCGGATCGATTGGTACCATCCCCGAGCTTGTACGACCTTCGAAAGAGGTCGACCGACGAAATTCCCCCAAATCTGAGGAGATATTCTTGAATAACTTTTTTTGTGAAGGTCGGAAAGACTTGCAAGTAGGCTCTACCCCCACTAAATGGGGTTGCGCGCATCGATCGGTACCATCTTTGAGCTTCTCCGACTTTCGGAAGGGTTAGGGTTAGGGTTAGGGATGAAAGCACATAGGAGAAAGAGATATTCTTGAATAACTTTTTTTGTGAAGGTCGGAGAGACTTGCAAGTAGGCTGTACCCCCACTAAATGGGGTAGCGCGCATCGATCGGTACCATCTTTGAGCTTCTCCGACTTTCGGAAGGGTTAGGGTTAGGGATGAAAGCACATAGGAGAAAGAGATATTCTTGAATAACTTTTTTTGTGAAGGTCGGAGAGACTTGCAAGTAGGCTCTACCCCCACTAAATGGGGTTGCGCGCATCGATCGGTACCATCCTTGAGCTTCTCCGACTTTCGGAAGGGTTAGGGTTAGGGATGAAAGCACATAGGAGAAAGAGATATTCTTGAATAACTTTTTTTGTGAAGGTCGGAGAGACTTGGAAAGTGGTTGCATCTGGACTAATTTGGGTCCTGCGGATCGATTGGTACCATCCCCGAGCTTGTACGACCTTCGGAAGAAGTCGACCGACGAAATTCCCCCAAATCTGAGGAGATATTCTTGAATAACTTTTTTTGTGAAGGTCGGAGAGACTTGCAAGTAGGCTCTACCCCCACTAAATGGGGTAGCGCGCATCGATCGGTACCATCCTTGAGCTTTTCCGACTTTCGGAAGGGTTAGGGTTAGGGTTAGGGATGAAAGCACATAGGAGAAAGAGATATTCTTGAATAACTTTTTTTGTGAAGGTCGGAGAGACTTGCAAGTAGGCTTTACCCCCACTAAATGGGGTTGCGCGCATCGATCGGTACCATCCTTGAGCTTCTCCGACTTTCGGAAGGGTTAGGGTTAGGGTTAGGGATGAAAGCACATAGGAGAAAGAGATATTCTTGAATAACTTTTTTTGTGAAGGTCGGAGAGACTTGGAAAGTGGTTGCATCTGGACTAATTTGGGTCCTGCGGATCGATTGGTACCATCCCCGAGCTTGTACGACCTTCGAAAGAGGTCGACCGACGAAATTCCCCCAAATCTGAGGAGATATTCTTGAATAACTTTTTTTGTGAAGGTCGGAGAGACTTGCAAGTAGGCTCTACCCCCACTAAATGGGGTAGCGCGCATCGATCGGTACCATCCTTGAGCTTCTCCGACTTTCGGAAGGGTTAGGGTTAGGGTTAGGGATGAAAGCACATAGGAGAAAGAGATATTCTTGAATAACTTTTTTTGTGAAGGTCGGAGAGACTTGCAAGTAGGCTCTACCCCCACTAAATGGGGTTGCGCGCATCGATCGGTACCATCTTTGAGCTTCTCCGACTTTCGGAAGGGTTAGGGTTAGGGTTAGGGATGAAAGCACATAGGAGAAAGAGATATTCTTGAATAACTTTTTTTGTGAAGGTCGGAGAGACTTGGAAAGTGGTTGCATCTGGACTAATTTGGGTCCTGCGGATCGATTGGTACCATCCCCGAGCTTGTACGACCTTCGAAAGAGGTCGACCGACGAAATTCCCCCAAATCTGAGGAGATATTCTTGAATAACTTTTTTTGTGAAGGTCAGAGAGACTTGCAAGTAGGCTCTACCCCCACTAAATGGGGTAGCGCGCATCGATCGGTACCATCCTTGAGCTTCTCCGACTTTCGGAAGGGTTAGGGTTAGGGTTAGGGATGAAAGCACATAGGAGAAAGAGATATTCTTGAATAACTTTTTTTGTGAAGGTCGGAGAGACTTGCAAGTAGGCTCTACCCCCACTAAATGGGGTTGCGCGCATCGATCGGTACCATCCTTGAGCTTCTCCGACTTTCGGAAGGGTTAGGGTTAGGGATGAAAGCACATAGGAGAAAGAGATATTCTTGAATAACTTTTTTTGTGAAGGTCGGAGAGACTTGGAAAGTGGTTGCATCAGGACTAATTTGGGTCCTGCGGATCGATTGGTACCATCCCCGAGCTTGTACGACCTTCGGAAGAGGTCGACCGACGAAATTCCCCCAAATCTGAGGAGATATTCTTGAATAACTTTTTTTGTGAAGGTCGGAAAGACTTGCAAGTAGGCTCTACGCCCACTAAATGGGGTAGCGCGCATCGATCGGTACCATCCTTGAGCTTCTCCGACTTTCGGAAGGGTTAGGGTTAGGGATGAAAGCACATAGGAGAAAGAGATATTCTTGAATAACTTTTTTTGTGAAGGTCGGAGAGACTTGCAAGTAGGCTTTACCCCCACTAAATGGGGTTGCGCGCATCGATCGGTACCATCCTTGAGCTTCTCCGACTTTCGGAAGGGTTAGGGTTAGGGTTAGGGATGAAAGCACATAGGAGAAAGAGATATTCTTGAATAACTTTTTTTGTGAAGGTCGGAGAGACTTGGAAAGTGGTTGCATCTGGACTAATTTGGGTCCTGCGGATCGATTGGTACCATCCCCGAGCTTGTACGACCTTCGAAAGAGGTCGACCGACGAAATTCCCCCAAATCTGAGGAGATATTCTTGAATAACTTTTTTTGTGAAGGTCGGAGAGACTTGCAAGTAGGCTCTACCCCCACTAAATGGGGTAGCGCGCATCGATCGGTACCATCTTTGAGCTTCTCCGACTTTCGGAAGGGTTAGGGTTAGGGTTAGGGATGAAAGCACATAGGAGAAAGAGATATTCTTGAATAACTTTTTTTGTGAAGGTCGGAGAGACTTGCAAGTAGGCTCTACCCCCACTAAATGGGTTTGCGCGCATCGATCGGTACCATCCTTGAGCTTCTCCGACTTTCGGAAGGGTTAGGGTTAAGGATGAAAGCACATAGGAGAAAGAGATATTCTTGAATAACTTTTTTTGTGAAGGTCGGAGAGACTTGGAAAGTGGTTGCATCTGGACTAATTTGGGTCCTGCGGATCGATTGGTACCATCCCCGAGCTTGTACGACCTTCGAAAGAGGTCGACCGACGAAATTCCCCCAAATCTGAGGAGATATTCTTGAATAACTTTTTTTGTGAAGGTCGGAAAGACTTGCAAGTAGGCTCTACCCCCACTAAATGGGGTTGCGCGCATCGATCGGTACCATCTTTGAGCTTCTCCGACTTTCGGAAGGGTTAGGGTTAGGGTTAGGGATGAAAGCACATAGGAGAAAGAGATATTCTTGAATAACTTTTTTTGTGAAGGTCGGAGAGACTTGCAAGTAGGCTGTACCCCCACTAAATGGGGTAGCGCGCATCGATCGGTACCATCTTTGAGCTTCTCCGACTTTCGGAAGGGTTAGGGTTAGGGATGAAAGCACATAGGAGAAAGAGATATTCTTGAATAACTTTTTTTGTGAAGGTCGGAGAGACTTGCAAGTAGGCTCTACCCCCACTAAATGGGGTTGCGCGCATCGATCGGTACCATCCTTGAGCTTCTCCGACTTTCGGAAGGGTTAGGGTTAGGGATGAAAGCACATAGGAGAAAGAGATATTCTTGAATAACTTTTTTTGTGAAGGTCGGAGAGACTTGGAAAGTGGTTGCATCTGGACTAATTTGGGTCCTGCGGATCGATTGGTACCATCCCCGAGCTTGTACGACCTTCGGAAGAAGTCGACCGACGAAATTCCCCCAAATCTGAGGAGATATTCTTGAATAACTTTTTTTGTGAAGGTCGGAGAGACTTGCAAGTAGGCTCTACCCCCACTAAATGGGGTAGCGCGCATCGATCGGTACCATCCTTGAGCTTTTCCGACTTTCGGAAGGGTTAGGGTTAGGGTTAGGGATGAAAGCACATAGGAGAAAGAGATATTCTTGAATAACTTTTTTTGTGAAGGTCGGAGAGACTTGCAAGTAGGCTTTACCCCCACTAAATGGGGTTGCGCGCATCGATCGGTACCATCCTTGAGCTTCTCCGACTTTCGGAAGGGTTAGGGTTAGGGTTAGGGATGAAAGCACATAGGAGAAAGAGATATTCTTGAATAACTTTTTTTGTGAAGGTCGGAGAGACTTGGAAAGTGGTTGCATCTGGACTAATTTGGGTCCTGCGGATCGATTGGTACCATCCCCGAGCTTGTACGACCTTCGAAAGAGGTCGACCGACGAAATTCCCCCAAATCTGAGGAGATATTCTTGAATAACTTTTTTTGTGAAGGTCGGAGAGACTTGCAAGTAGGCTCTACCCCCACTAAATGGGGTAGCGCGCATCGATCGGTACCATCCTTGAGCTTCTCCGACTTTCGGAAGGGTTAGGGTTAGGGTTAGGGATGAAAGCACATAGGAGAAAGAGATATTCTTGAATAACTTTTTTTGTGAAGGTCGGAGAGACTTGCAAGTAGGCTCTACCCCCACTAAATGGGGTAGCGCGCATCGATCGGTACTATCCTTGAGCTTCTCCGACTTTCGGAAGGGTTAGGGTTAGGGTTAGGGATGAAAGCACATAGGAGAAAGAGATATTCTTGAATAACTTTTTTTGTGAAGGTCGGAGAGACTTGCAAGTAGGCTCTACCCCCACTAAATGGGGTTGCGCGCATCGATCGGTACCATCTTTGAGCTTCTCCGACTTTCGGAAGGGTTAGGGTTAGGGTTAGGGATGAAAGCACATAGGAGAAAGAGATATTCTTGAATAACTTTTTTTGTGAAGGTCGGAGAGACTTGGAAAGTGGTTGCATCTGGACTAATTTGGGTCCTGCGGATCGATTGGTACCATCCCCGAGCTTGTACGACCTTCGAAAGAGGTCGACCGACGAAATTCCCCCAAATCTGAGGAGATATTCTTGAATAACTTTTTTTGTGAAGGTCGGAGAGACTTGCAAGTAGGCTCTACCCCCACTAAATGGGGTAGCGCGCATCGATCGGTACCATCCTTGAGCTTCTCCGACTTTCGGAAGGGTTAGGGTTAGGGTTAGGGATGAAAGCACATAGGAGAAAGAGATATTCTTGAATAACTTTTTTTGTGAAGGTCGGAGAGACTTGCAAGTAGGCTCTACCCCCACTAAATGGGGTAGCGCGCATCGATCGGTACTATCCTTGAGCTTCTCCGACTTTCGGAAGGGTTAGGGTTAGGGTTAGGGATGAAAGCACATAGGAGAAAGAGATATTCTTGAATAACTTTTTTTGTGAAGGTCGGAGAGACTTGCAAGTAGGCTCTACCCCCACTAAATGGGGTTGCGCGCATCGATCGGTACCATCTTTGAGCTTCTCCGACTTTCGGAAGGGTTAGGGTTAGGGTTAGGGATGAAAGCACATAGGAGAAAGAGATATTCTTGAATAACTTTTTTTGTGAAGGTCGGAGAGACTTGGAAAGTGGTTGCATCTGGACTAATTTGGGTCCTGCGGATCGATTGGTACCATCCCCGAGCTTGTACGACCTTCGAAAGAGGTCGACCGACGAAATTCCCCCAAATCTGAGGAGATATTCTTGAATAACTTTTTTTGTGAAGGTCAGAGAGACTTGCAAGTAGGCTCTACCCCCACTAAATGGGGTAGCGCGCATCGATCGGTACCATCCTTGAGCTTCTCCGACTTTCGGAAGGGTTAGGGTTAGGGTTAGGGATGAAAGCACATAGGAGAAAGAGATATTCTTGAATAACTTTTTTTGTGAAGGTCGGAGAGACTTGCAAGTAGGCTCTACCCCCACTAAATGGGGTTGCGCGCATCGATCGGTACCATCCTTGAGCTTCTCCGACTTTCGGAAGGGTTAGGGTTAGGGATGAAAGCACATAGGAGAAAGAGATATTCTTGAATAACTTTTTTTGTGAAAGTCGGAGAGACTTGGAAAGTGGTTGCATCAGGACTAATTTGGGTCCTGCGGATCGATTGGTACCATCCCCGAGCTTGTACGACCTTCGGAAGAGGTCGACCGACGAAATTCCCACAAATCTGAGGAGATATTCTTGAATAACTTTTTTTGTGAAGGTCGGAGAGACTTGCAAGTAGGCTCTACCCCCACTAAATGGGGTAGCGCGCATCGATCGGTACCATCCTTGAGCTTCTCCGACTTTCGGAAGGGTTAGGGTTAGGGTTAGGGATGAAAGCACATAGGAGAAAGAGATATTCTTGAATAACTTTTTTTGTGAAGGTCGGAGAGACTTGCAAGTAGGCTTTACCCCCACTAAATGGGGTTGCGCGCATCGATCGGTACCATCCTTGAGCTTCTCCGACTTTCGGAAGGGTTAGGGTTAGGGTTAGGGATGAAAGCACATAGGAGAAAGAGATATTCTTGAATAACTTTTTTTGTGAAGGTCGGAGAGACTTGGAAAGTGGTTGCATCTGGACTAATTTGGGTCCTGCGGATCGATTGGTACCATCCCCGAGCTTGTACGACCTTCGAAAGAGGTCGACCGACGAAATTCCCCCAAATCTGAGGAGATATTCTTGAATAACTTTTTTTGTGAAGGTCGGAGACACTTGCAAGTAGGCTCTACCCCCACTAAATGGGGTAGCGCGCATCGATCGGTACCATCCTTGAGCTTCTCCGACTTTCGGAAGGGTTAGGGTTAGGGTTAGGGATGAAAGCACATAGGAGAAAGAGATATTCTTGAATAACTTTTTTTGTGAAGGTCGGAGAGACTTGCAAGTAGGCTCTACCCCCACTAAATGGGGTTGCGCGCATCGATCGGTACCATCCTTGAGCTTCTCCGACTTTCGGAAGGGTTAGGGTTAGGGATGAAAGCACATAGGAGAAAGAGATATTCTTGAATAACTTTTTTTGTGAAGGTCGGAGAGACTTGGAAAGTGGTTGCATCTGGACTAATTTGGGTCCTGCGGATCGATTGGTACCATCCCCGAGCTTGTACGACCTTCGAAAGAGGTCGACCGACGAAATTCCCCCAAATCTGAGGAGATATTCTTGAATAACTTTTTTTGTGAAGGTCGGAAAGACTTGCAAGTAGGCTCTACCCCCACTAAATGGGGTTGCGCGCATCGATCGGTACCATCTTTGAGCTTCTCCGACTTTCGGAAGGGTTAGGGTTAGGGTTAGGGATGAAAGCACATAGGAGAAAGAGATATTCTAGAATAACTTTTTTTGTGAAGGTCGGAGAGACTTGCAAGTAGGCTGTACCCCCACTAAATGGGGTAGCGCGCATCGATCGGTACCATCCTTGAGCTTCTCCGACTTTCGGAAGGGTTAGGGTTAGGGTTAGGGATGAAAGCACATAGGAGAAAGAGATATTCTTGAATAACTTTTTTTGTGAAGGTCGGAGAGACTTGCAAGTAGGCTCTACCCCCACTAAATGGGGTTGCGCGCATCGATCGGTACCATCCTTGAGCTTCTCCGACTTTTGGAAGGGTTAGGGTTAGGGATGAAAGCACATAGGAGAAAGAGATATTCTTGAATAACTTTTTTTGTGAAGGTCGGAGAGACTTGGAAAGTGGTTGCATCTGGACTAATTTGGGTCCTGCGGATCGATTGGTACCATCCCCGAGCTTGTACGACCTTCGGAAGAGGTCGACCGACGAAATTCCCCCAAATCTGAGGAGATATTCTTGAATAACTTTTTTTGTGAAGGTCGGAGAGACTTGCAAGTAGGCTCTACCCCCACTAAATGGGGTAGCGCGCATCGATCGGTACCATCCTTGAGCTTTTCCGACTTTCGGAAGGGTTAGGGTTAGGGTTAGGGATGAAAGCACATAGGAGAAAGAGATATTCTTGAATAACTTTTTTTGTGAAGGTCGGAGAGACTTGCAAGTAGGCTTTACCCCCACTAAATGGGGTTGCGCGCATCGATCGGTACCATCCTTGAGCTTCTCCGACTTTCGGAAGGGTTAGGGTTAGGGTTAGGGATGAAAGCACATAGGAGAAAGAGATATTCTTGAATAACTTTTTTTGTGAAGGTCGGAGAGACTTGGAAAGTGGTTGCATCTGGACTAATTTGGGTCCTGCGGATCGATTGGTACCATCCCCGAGCTTGTACGACCTTCGAAAGAGGTCGACCGACGAAATTCCCCCAAATCTGAGGAGATATTCTTGAATAACTTTTTTTGTGAAGGTCGGAGAGACTTGCAAGTAGGCTCTACCCCCACTAAATGGGGTAGCGCGCATCGATCGGTACCATCCTTGAGCTTCTCCGACTTTCGGAAGGGTTAGGGTTAGGGTTAGGGATGAAAGCACATAGGAGAAAGAGATATTCTTGAATAACTTTTTTTGTGAAGGTCGGAGAGACTTGCAAGTAGGCTCTACCCCCACTAAATGGGGTTGCGCGCATCGATCGGTACTATCCTTGAGCTTCTCCGACTTTCGGAAGGGTTAGGGTTAGGGTTAGGGATGAAAGCACATAGGAGAAAGAGATATTCTTGAATAACTTTTTTTGTGAAGGTCGGAGAGACTTGGAAAGTGGTTGCATCTGGACTAATTTGGGTCCTGCAGATCGATTGGTACCATCCCCGAGCTTGTACGACCTTCGAAAGAGGTCGACCGACGAAATTCCCCCAAATCTGAGGAGATATTCTTGAATAACTTTTTTTGTGAAGGTCAGAGAGACTTGCAAGTAGGCTCTACCCCCACTAAATGGGGTAGCGCGCATCGATCGGTACCATCCTTGAGCTTCTCCGACTTTCGGAAGGGTTAGGGTTAGGGTTAGGGATGAAAGCACATAGGAGAAAGAGATATTCTTGAATAACTTTTTTTGTGAAGGTCGGAGAGACTTGCAAGTAGGCTCTACCCCCACTAAATGGGGTTGCGCGCATCGATCGGTACCATCCTTGAGCTTCTCCGACTTTCGGAAGGGTTAGGGTTAGGGATGAAAGCACATAGGAGAAAGAGATATTCTTGAATAACTTTTTTTGTGAAGGTCGGAGAGACTTGGAAAGTGGTTGCATCTGGACTAATTTGGGTCCTGCAGATCGATTGGTACCATCCCCGAGCTTGTACGACCTTCGAAAGAGGTCGACCGACGAAATTCCCCCAAATCTGAGGAGATATTCTTGAATAACTTTTTTTGTGAAGGTCGGAGAGACTTGCAAGTAGGCTCTACCCCCACTAAATGGGGTAGCGCGCATCGATCGGTACCATCCTTGAGCTTCTCCGACTTTCGGAAGGGTTAGGGTTAGGGTTATGGATGAAAGCACATAGGAGAAAGAGATATTCTTGAATAACTTTTTTTGTGAAGGTCGGAGAGACTTGCAAGTAGGCTTTACCCCCACTAAATAGGGTTGCGCGCATCGATCGGTACCATCCTTGAGCTTCTCCGACTTTCGGAAGGGTTAGGGTTAGGGTTAGGGATGAAAGCACATAGGAGAAAGAGATATTCTTGAATAACTTTTTTTGTGAAGGTCGGAGAGACTTGGAAAGTGGTTGCATCTGGACTAATTTGGGTCCTGCGGATCGATTGGTACCATCCCCGAGCTTGTACGACCTTCGAAAGAGGTCGACCGACGAAATTCCCCCAAATCTGAGGAGATATTCTTGAATAACTTTTTTTGTGAAGGTCGGAGAGACTTGCAAGTAGGCTCTACCCCCACTAAATGGGGTAGCGCGCATCGATCGGTACCATCCTTGAGCTTCTCCGACTTTCGGAAGGGTTAGGGTTAGGGTTAGGGATGAAAGCACATAGGAGAAAGAGATATTCTTGAATAACTTTTTTTGTGAAGGTCGGAGAGACTTGCAAGTAGGCTCTACTCCCACTAAATGGGGTTGCGCGCATCGATCGGTACCATCCTTGAGCTTCTCCGACTTTCGGAAGGGTTAGGGTTAGGGTTAGGGATGAAAGCACATAGGAGAAAGAGATATTCTTGAATAACTTTTTTTGTGAAGGTCGGAGAGACTTGGAAAGTGGTTGCATCTGGACTAATTTGGGTCCTGCGGATCGATTGGTACCATCCCCGAGCTTGTACGACCTTCGAAAGAGGTCGACCGACGAAATTCCCCCAAATCTGAGGAGATATTCTTGAATAACTTTTTTTGTGAAGGTCGGAAAGACTTGCAAGTAGGCTCTACCCCCACTAAATGGGGTTGCGCGCATCGATCGGTACCATCTTTGAGCTTCTCCGACTTTCGGAAGGGTTAGGGTTAGGGTTAGGGATGAAAGCACATAGGAGAAAGAGATATTCTTGAATAACTTTTTTTGTGAAGGTCGGAGAGACTTGCAAGTAGGCTCTACCCCCACTAAATGGGGTAGCGCGCATCGATCGGTACCATCCTTGAGCTTCTCCGACTTTCGGAAGGGTTAGGGTTAGGGTTAGGGATGAAAGCACATAGGAGAAAGAGATATTCTTGAATAACTTTTTTTGTGAAGGTCGGAGAGACTTGCAAGTAGGCTCTACCCCCACTAAATGGGGTTGCGCGCATCGATCGGTACCATCCTTGAGCTTCTCCGACTTTCGGAAGGGTTAGGGTTAGGGATGAAAGCACATAGGAGAAAGAGATATTCTTGAATAACTTTTTTTGTGAAGGTCGGAGAGACTTGGAAAGTGGTTGCATCTGGACTAATTTGGGTCCTGCGGATCGATTGGTACCATCCCCGAGCTTGTACGACCTTCGGAAGAGGTCGACCGACGAAATTCCCCCAAATCTGAGGAGATATTCTTGAATAACTTTTTTTGTGAAGGTCGGAGAGACTTGCAAGTAGGCTCTACCCCCACTAAATGGGGTAGCGCGCATCGATCGGTACCATCCTTGAGCTTTTCCGACTTTCGGAAGGGTTAGGGTTAGGGTTAGGGATGAAAGCACATAGGAGAAAGAGATATTCTTGAATAACTTTTTTTGTGAAGGTCGGAGAGACTTGCAAGTAGGCTTTACCCCCACTAAATGGGGTTGCGCGCATCGATCGGTACCATCCTTGAGCTTCTCCGACTTTCGGAAGGGTTAGGGTTAGGGTTAGGGATGAAAGCACATAGGAGAAAGAGATATTCTTGAATAACTTTTTTTGTGAAGGTCGGAGAGACTTGGAAAGTGGTTGCATCTGGACTAATTTGGGTCCTGCGGATCGATTGGTACCATCCCCGAGCTTGTACGACCTTCGAAAGAGGTCGACCGACGAAATTCCCCCAAATCTGAGGAGATATTCTTGAATAACTTTTTTTGTGAAGGTCGGAGAGACTTGCAAGTAGGCTCTACCCCCACTAAATGGGGTAGCGCGCATCGATCGGTACCATCCTTGAGCTTCTCCGACTTTCGGAAGGGTTAGGGTTAGGGTTAGGGATGAAAGCACATAGGAGAAAGAGATATTCTTGAATAACTTTTTTTGTGAAGGTCGGAGAGACTTGCAAGTAGGCTCTACCCCCACTAAATGGGGTTGCGCGCATCGATCGGTACCATCCTTGAGCTTCTCCGACTTTCGGAAGGGTTAGGGTTAGGGTTAGGGATGAAAGCACATAGGAGAAAGAGATATTCTTGAATAACTTTTTTTGTGAAGGTCGGAGAGACTTGGAAAGTGGTTGCATCTGGACTAATTTGGGTCCTGCGGATCGATTGGTACCATCCCCGAGCTTGTACGACCTTCGAAAGAGGTCGACCGACGAAATTCCCCCAAATCTGAGGAGATATTCTTGAATAACTTTTTTTGTGAAGGTCGGAAAGACTTGCAAGTAGGCTCTACCCCCACTAAATGGGGTTGCGCGCATCGATCGGTACCATCTTTGAGCTTCTCCGACTTTCGGAAGGGTTAGGGTTAGGGTTAGGGATGAAAGCACATAGGAGAAAGAGATATTCTTGAATAACTTTTTTTGTGAAGGTCGGAGAGACTTGCAAGTAGGCTCTACCCCCACTAAATGGGGTAGCGCGCATCGATCGGTACCATCCTTGAGCTTCTCCGACTTTCGGAAGGGTTAGGGTTAGGGTTAGGGATGAAAGCACATAGGAGAAAGAGATATTCTTGAATAACTTTTTTTGTGAAGGTCGGAGAGACTTGCAAGTAGGCTCTACCCCCACTAAATGGGGTTGCGCGCATCGATCGGTACCATCCTTGAGCTTCTCCGACTTTCGGAAGGGTTAGGGTTAGGGTTAGGGATGAAAGCACATAGGAGAAAGAGATATTCTTGAATAACTTTTTTTGTGAAGGTCGGAGAGACTTGGAAAGTTGTTGCATCTGGACTAATTTGGGTCCTGCGGATCGATTGGTACCATCCCCGAGCTTGTACGACCTTCGAAAGAGGTCGACCGACGAAATTCCCCCAAATCTGAGGAGATATTCTTGAATAACTTTTTTTGTGAAGGTCGGAAAGACTTGCAAGTAGGCTCTACCCCCACTAAATGGGGTTGCGCGCATCGATCGGTACCATCCTTGAGCTTCTCCGACTTTCGGAAGGGTTAGGGTTAGGGTTAGGGATGAAAGCACATAGGAGAAAGAGATATTCTTGAATAACTTTTTTTGTGAAGGTCGGAGAGACTTGCAAGTAGGCTCTACCCCCACTAAATGGGGTAGCGCGCATCTATCGGTACCATCCTTGAGCTTCTCCGACTTTCGGAAGGGTTAGGGTTAGGGTTAGGGATGAAAGCACATAGGAGAAAGAGATATTCTTGAATAACTTTTTTTGTGAAGGTCGGAGAGACTTGCAAGTAGGCTCTACCCCCACTAAATGGGGTTGCGCGCATCGATCGGTACCATCCTTGAGCTTCTCCGACTTTTGGAAGGGTTAGGGTTAGGGTTAGGGATGAAAGCACATAGGAGAAAGAGATATTCTTGAATAACTTTTTTTGTGAAGGTCGGAGAGACTTGGAAAGTGGTTGCATCTGGACTAATTTGGGTCCTGCGGATCGATTGGTACCATCCCCGAGCTTGTACGACCTTCGTAAGAGGTCGACCGACGAAATTCCCCCAAATCTGAGGAGATATTCTTGAATAACTTTTTTTGTGAAGGTCGGAGAGACTTGCAAGTAGGCTCTACCCCCACTAAATGGGGTAGCGCGCATCGATCTGTACCATCCTTGAGCTTCTCCGACTTTCGGAAGGGTTAGGGTTAGGGTTAGGGATGAAAGCACATAGGAGAAAGAGATATTCTTGAATAACTTTTTTTGTGAAGGTCGGAGAGACTTGCAAGTAGGCTCTACCCCCACTAAATGGGGTTGCGCGCATCGATCGGTACCATCCTTGAGCTTCTCCGACTTTCGGAAGGGTTAGGGTTAGGGATGAAAGCACATAGGAGAAAGAGATATTCTTGAATAACTTTTTAGTGAAGGTCGGAGAGACTTGGAAAGTGGTTGCATCTGGACTAATTTGGGTCCTGCGGATCGATTGGTACCATCCCCGAGCTTGTACGACCTTCGGAAGAGGTCGACCGACGAAATTCCCCCAAATCTGAGGAGATATTCTTGAATAACTTTTTTTGTGAAGGTCGGAGAGACTTGCAAGTAGGCTGTACCCCCACTAAATGGGGTAGCGCGCATCGATCGGTACCATCCTTGAGCTTCTCCGACTTTCGGAAGGGTTAGGGTTAGGGTTAGGGATGAAAGCACAAAGGAGAAAGAGATATTCTTGAATAACTTTTTTTGTGAAGGTCGGAGAGACTTGCAAGTAGGCTCTACCCCCACTAAATGGGGTTGCGCGCATCGATCGGTACCATCCTTGAGCTTCTCCGACTTTCGGAAGGGTTAGGGTTAGGGTTAGGGATGAAAGCACATAGGAGAAAGAGATATTCTTGAATAACTTTTTTTGTGAAGGTCGGAGAGACTTGGAAAGTGGTTGCATCTGGACTAATTTGGGTCCTGCGGATCGATTGGTACCATCCCCGAGCTTGTACGACCTTCGAAAGAGGTCGACCGACGAAATTCCCCCAAATCTGAGGAGATATTCTTGAATAACTTTTTTTGTGAAGGTCGGAGAGACTTGCAAGTAGGCTCTACCCCCACTAAATGGGGTAGCGCGCATCGATCGGTACCATCCTTGAGCTTCTCCGACTTTCGGAAGGGTTAGGGTTAGGGTTAGGGATGAAAGCACATAGGAGAAAGAGATATTCTTGAATAACTTTTTTTGTGAAGGTCGGAGAGACTTGCAAGTAGGCTCTACCCCCACTAAATGGGGTAGCGCGCATCGATCGGTACTATCCTTGAGCTTCTCCGACTTTCGGAAGGGTTAGGGTTAGGGTTAGGGATGAAAGCACATAGGAGAAAGAGATATTCTTGAATAACTTTTTTTGTGAAGGTCGGAGAGACTTGCAAGTAGGCTCTACCCCCACTAAATGGGGTTGCGCGCATCGATCGGTACCATCCTTGAGCTTCTCCGACTTTCGGAAGGGTTAGGGTTAGGGTTAGGGATGAAAGCACATAGGAGAAAGAGATATTCTTGAATAACTTTTTTTGTGAAGGTCGGAGAGACTTGGAAAGTGGTTGCATCTGGACTAATTTGGGTCCTGCAGATCGATTGGTACCATCCCCGAGCTTGTACGACCTTCGAAAGAGGTCGACCGACGAAATTCCCCCAAATCTGAGGAGATATTCTTGAATAACTTTTTTTGTGAAGGTCGGAGAGACTTGCAAGTAGGCTCTACCCCCACTAAATGGGGTAGCGCGCATCGATCGGTACCATCCTTGAGCTTCTCCGACTTTCGGAAGGGTTAGGGTTAGGGTTAGGGATGAAAGCACATAGGAGAAAGAGATATTCTTGAATAACTTTTTTTGTGAAGGTCGGAGAGACTTGCAAGTAGGCTCTACCCCCACTAAATGGGGTTGCGCGCATCGATCGGTACCATCCTTGAGCTTCTCCGACTTTCGGAAGGGTTAGGGTTAGGGATGAAAGCACATAGGAGAAAGAGATATTCTTGAATAACTTTTTTTGTGAAGGTCGGAGAGACTTGGAAAGTGGTTGCATCTGGACTAATTTGGGTCCTGCGGATCGATTGGTACCATCCCCGAGCTTGTACGACCTTCGGAAGAGGTCGACCGACGAAATTCCCCCAAATCTGAGGAGATATTCTTGAATAACTTTTTTTGTGAAGGTCGGAGAGACTTGCAAGTAGGCTCTACCCCCACTAAATGGGGTAGCGCGCATCGATCGGTACCATCCTTGAGCTTCTCCGACTTTCGGAAGGGTTAGGGTTAGGGTTAGGGATGAAAGCACATAGGAGAAAGAGATATTCTTGAATAACTTTTTTTGTGAAGGTCGGAGAGACTTGCAAGTAGGCTTTACCCCCACTAAATGGGGTTGCGCGCATCGATCGGTACCATCCTTGAGCTTCTCCGACTTTCGGAAGGGTTAGGGTTAGGGTTAGGGATGAAAGCACATAGGAGAAAGAGATATTCTTGAATAACTTTTTTTGTGAAGGTCGGAGAGACTTGGAAAGTGGTTGCATCTGGACTAATTTGGGTCCTGCGGATCGATTGGTACCATCCCCGAGCTTGTACGACCTTCGAAAGAGGTCGACCGACGAAATTCCCCCAAATCTGAGGAGATATTCTTGAATAACTTTTTTTGTGAAGGTCGGAGAGACTTGCAAGTAGGCTCTACCCCCACTAAATGGGGTAGCGCGCATCGATCGGTACCATCTTTGAGCTTCTCCGACTTTCGGAAGGGTTAGGGTTAGGGTTAGGGATGAAAGCACATAGGAGAAAGAGATATTCTTGAATAACTTTTTTTGTGAAGGTCGGAGAGACTTGCAAGTAGGCTCTACCCCCACTAAATGGGGTTGCGCGCATCGATCGGTACCATCTTTGAGCTTCTCCGACTTTCGGAAGGGTTAGGGTTAGGGTTAGGGATGAAAGCACATAGGAGAAAGAGATATTCTTGAATAACTTTTTTTGTGAAGGTCGGAGAGACTTGGAAAGTGGTTGCATCTGGACTAATTTGGGTCCTGCAGATCGATTGGTACCATCCCCGAGCTTGTACGACCTTCGAAAGAGGTCGACCGACGAAATTCCCCCAAATCTGAGGAGATATTCTTGAATAACTTTTTTTGTGAAGGTCGGAGAGACTTGCAAGTAGGCTCTACCCCCACTAAATGGGGTAGCGCGCATCGATCGGTACCATCCTTGAGCTTCTCCGACTTTCGGAAGGGTTAGGGTTAGGGTTAGGGATGAAAGCACATAGGAGAAAGAGATATTCTTGAATAACTTTTTTTGTGAAGGTCGGAGAGACTTGCAAGTAGGCTCTACCCCCACTAAATGGGGTTGCGCGCATCGATCGGTACCATCCTTGAGCTTCTCCGACTTTCGGAAGGGTTAGGGTTAGGGATGAAAGCACATAGGAGAAAGAGATATTCTTGAATAACGTTTTTTGTGAAGGTCGGAGAGACTTGGAAAGTGGTTGCATCTGGACTAATTTGGGTCCTGCGGATCGATTGGTACCATCCCCGAGCTTGTACGACCTTCGGAAGAGGTCGACCGACGAAATTCCCCCAAATCTGAGGAGATATTCTTGAATAACTTTTTTTGTGAAGGTCGGAGAGACTTGCAAGTAGGCATTACCCCCACTAAATGGGGTAGCGCGCATCGATCGGTACCATCCTTGAGCTTCTCCGACTTTCGGAAGGGTTAGGGTTAGGGTTAGGGATGAAAGCACATAGGAGAAAGAGATATTCTTGAATAACTTTTTTTGTGAAGGTCGGAGAGACTTGCAAGTAGGCTTTACCCCCACTAAATGGGGTTGCGCGCATCGATCGGTACCATCCTTGAGCTTCTCCGACTTTCGGAAGGGTTAGGGTTAGGGTTAGGGATGAAAGCACATAGGAGAAAGAGATATTCTTGAATAACTTTTTTTGTGAAGGTCGGAGAGACTTGGAAAGTGGTTGCATCTGGACTAATTTGGGTCCTGCGGATCGATTGGTACCATCCCCGAGCTTGTACGACCTTCGAAAGAGGTCGACCGACGAAATTCCCCCAAATCTGAGGAGATATTCTTGAATAACTTTTTTTGTGAAGGTCGGAGAGACTTGCAAGTAGGCTCTACCCCCACTAAATGGGGTAGCGCGCATCGATCGGTACCATCTTTGAGCTTCTCCGACTTTCGGAAGGGTTAGGGTTAGGGTTAGGGATGAAAGCACATAGGAGAAAGAGATATTCTTGAATAACTTTTTTTGTGAAGGTCGGAGAGACTTGCAAGTAGGCTCTACCCCCACTAAATGGGGTTGCGCGCATCGATCGGTACCATCCTTGAGCTTCTCCGACTTTCGGAAGGGTTAGGGTTAGGGTTAGGGATGAAAGCACATAGGAGAAAGAGATATTCTTGAATAACTTTTTTTGTGAAGGTCGGAGAGACTTGGAAAGTGGTTGCATCTGGACTAATTTGGGTCCTGCGGATCGATTGGTACCATCCCCGAGCTTGTACGACCTTCGAAAGAGGTCGACCGACGAAATTCCCCCAAATCTGAGGAGATATTCTTGAATAACTTTTTTTGTGAAGGTCGGAAAGACTTGCAAGTAGGCTCTACCCCCACTAAATGGGGTTGCGCGCATCGATCGGTACCATCCTTGAGCTTCTCCGACTTTCGGAAGGGTTAGGGTTAGGGTTAGGGATGAAAGCACATAGGAGAAAGAGATATTCTTGAATAACTTTTTTTGTGAAGGTCGGAGAGACTTGCAAGTAGGCTCTACCCCCACTAAATGGGGTAGCGCGCATCTATCGGTACCATCCTTGAGCTTCTCCGACTTTCGGAAGGGTTAGGGTTAGGGTTAGGGATGAAAGCACATAGGAGAAAGAGATATTCTTGAATAACTTTTTTTGTGAAGGTCGGAGAGACTTGCAAGTAGGCTCTACCCCCACTAAATGGGGTTGCGCGCATCGATCGGTACCATCCTTGAGCTTCTCCGACTTTCGGAAGGGTTAGGGTTAGGGTTAGGGATGAAAGCACATAGGAGAAAGAGATATTCTTGAATAACTTTTTTTGTGAAGGTCGGAGAGACTTGGAAAGTGGTTGCATCTGGACTAATTTGGGTCCTGCAGATCGATTGGTACCATCCCCGAGCTTGTACGACCTTCGAAAGAGGTCGACCGACGAAATTCCCCCAAATCTGAGGAGATATTCTTGAATAACTTTTTTTGTGAAGGTCGGAGAGACTTGCAAGTAGGCTCTACCCCCACTAAATGGGGTAGCGCGCATCGATCTGTACCATCCTTGAGCTTCTCCGACTTTCGGAAGGGTTAGGGTTAGGGTTAGGGATGAAAGCACATAGGAGAAAGAGATATTCTTGAATAACTTTTTTTGTGAAGGTCGGAGAGACTTGCAAGTAGGCTCTACCCCCACTAAATGGGGTTGCGCGCATCGATCGGTACCATCCTTGAGCTTCTCCGACTTTCGGAAGGGTTAGGGTTAGGGATGAAAGCACATAGGAGAAAGAGATATTCTTGAATAACTTTTTAGTGAAGGTCGGAGAGACTTGGAAAGTGGTTGCATCTGGACTAATTTGGGTCCTGCAGATCGATTGGTACCATCCCCGAGCTTGTACGACCTTCGGAAGAGGTCGACCGACGAAATTCCCCCAAATCTGAGGAGATATTCTTGAATAACTTTTTTTGTGAAGGTCGGAGAGACTTGCAAGTAGGCTCTACCCCCACTAAATGGGGTAGCGCGCATCGATCGGTACCATCCTTGAGCTTCTCCGACTTTCGGAAGGGTTAGGGTTAGGGATGAAAGCACAAAGGAGAAAGAGATATTCTTGAATAACTTTTTTTGTGAAGGTCGGAGAGACTTGCAAGTAGGCTCTACCCCCACTAAATGGGGTTGCGCGCATCGATCGGTACCATCCTTGAGCTTCTCCGACTTTCGGAAGGGTTAGGGTTAGGGTTAGGGATGAAAGCACATAGGAGAAAGAGATATTCTTGAATAACTTTTTTTGTGAAGGTCGGAGAGACTTGGAAAGTGGTTGCATCTGGACTAATTTGGGTCCTGCAGATCGATTGGTACCATCCCCGAGCTTGTACGACCTTCGAAAGAGGTCGACCGACGAAATTCCCCCAAATCTGAGGAGATATTCTTGAATAACTTTTTTTGTGAAGGTCGGAGAGACTTGCAAGTAGGCTCTACCCCCACTAAATGGGGTAGCGCGCATCGATCGGTACCATCCTTGAGCTTCTCCGACTTTCGGAAGGGTTAGGGTTAGGGTTAGGGATGAAAGCACATAGGAGAAAGAGATATTCTTGAATAACTTTTTTTGTGAAGGTCGGAGAGACTTGCAAGTAGGCTCTACCCCCACTAAATGGGGTAGCGCGCATCGATCGGTACTATCCTTGAGCTTCTCCGACTTTCGGAAGGGTTAGGGTTAGGGTTAGGGATGAAAGCACATAGGAGAAAGAGATATTCTTGAATAACTTTTTTTGTGAAGGTCGGAGAGACTTGCAAGTAGGCTCTACCCCCACTAAATGGGGTTGCGCGCATCGATCGGTACCATCCTTGAGCTTCTCCGACTTTCGGAAGGGTTAGGGTTAGGGTTAGGGATGAAAGCACATAGGAGAAAGAGATATTCTTGAATAACTTTTTTTGTGAAGGTCGGAGAGACTTGGAAAGTGGTTGCATCTGGACTAATTTGGGTCCTGCAGATCGATTGGTACCATCCCCGAGCTTGTACGACCTTCGAAAGAGGTCGACCGACGAAATTCCCCCAAATCTGAGGAGATATTCTTGAATAACTTTTTTTGTGAAGGTCGGAGAGACTTGCAAGTAGGCTCTACCCCCACTAAATGGGGTAGCGCGCATCGATCGGTACCATCCTTGAGCTTCTCCGACTTTCGGAAGGGTTAGGGTTAGGGTTAGGGATGAAAGCACATAGGAGAAAGAGATATTCTTGAATAACTTTTTTTGTGAAGGTCGGAGAGACTTGCAAGTAGGCTCTACCCCCACTAAATGGGGTTGCGCGCATCGATCGGTACCATCCTTGAGCTTCTCCGACTTTCGGAAGGGTTAGGGTTAGGGATGAAAGCACATAGGAGAAAGAGATATTCTTGAATAACTTTTTTTGTGAAGGTCGGAGAGACTTGGAAAGTGGTTGCATCTGGACTAATTTGGGTCCTGCGGATCGATTGGTACCATCCCCGAGCTTGTACGACCTTCGGAAGAGGTCGACCGACGAAATTCCCCCAAATCTGAGGAGATATTCTTGAATAACTTTTTTTGTGAAGGTCGGAGAGACTTGCAAGTAGGCTCTACCCCCACTAAATGGGGTAGCGCGCATCGATCGGTACCATCCTTGAGCTTCTCCGACTTTCGGAAGGGTTAGGGTTAGGGTTAGGGATGAAAGCACATAGGAGAAAGAGATATTCTTGAATAACTTTTTTTGTGAAGGTCGGAGAGACTTGGAAAGTGGTTGCATCTGGACTAATTTGGGTCCTGCGGATCGATTGGTACCATCCCCGAGCTTGTACGACCTTCGAAAGAGGTCGACCGACGAAATTCCCCCAAATCTGAGGAGATATTCTTGAATAACTTTTTTTGTGAAGGTCGGAGAGACTTGCAAGTAGGCTCTACCCCCACTAAATGGGGTAGCGCGCATCGATCGGTACCATCCTTGAGCTTCTCCGACTTTCGGAAGGGTTAGGGTTAGGGTTAGGGATGAAAGCACATAGGAGAAAGAGATATTCTTGAATAACTTTTTTTGTGAAGGTCGGAGAGACTTGCAAGTAGGCTCTACCCCCACTAAATGGGGTAGCGCGCATCTATCGGTACCATCCTTGAGCTTCTCCGACTTTCGGAAGGGTTAGGGTTAGGGTTAGGGATGAAAGCACATAGGAGAAAGAGATATTCTTGAATAACTTTTTTTGTGAAGGTCGGAGAGACTTGCAAGTAGGCTCTACCCCCACTAAATGGGGTTGCGCGCATCGATCGGTACCATCCTTGAGCTTCTCCGACTTTCGGAAGGGTTAGGGTTAGGGTTAGGGATGAAAGCACATAGGAGAAAGAGATATTCTTGAATAACTTTTTTTGTGAAGGTCGGAGAGACTTGGAAAGTGGTTGCATCTGGACTAATTTGGGTCCTGCAGATCGATTGGTACCATCCCCGAGCTTGTACGACCTTCGAAAGAGGTCGACCGACGAAATTCCCCCAAATCTGAGGAGATATTCTTGAATAACTTTTTTTGTGAAGGTCGGAGAGACTTGCAAGTAGGCTCTACCCCCACTAAATGGGGTAGCGCGCATCGATCTGTACCATCCTTGAGCTTCTCCGACTTTCGGAAGGGTTAGGGTTAGGGTTAGGGATGAAAGCACATAGGAGAAAGAGATATTCTTGAATAACTTTTTTTGTGAAGGTCGGAGAGACTTGCAAGTAGGCTCTACCCCCACTAAATGGGGTTGCGCGCATCGATCGGTACCATCCTTCAGCTTCTCCGACTTTCGGAAGGGTTAGGGTTAGGGATGAAAGCACATAGGAGAAAGAGATATTCTTGAATAACTTTTTTTGTGAAGGTCGGAGAGACTTGGAAAGTGGTTGCATCTGGACTAATTTGGGTCCTGCGGATCGATTGGTACCATCCCCGAGCTTGTACGACCTTCGAAAGAGGTCGACCGACGAAATTCCCCCAAATCTGAGGAGATATTCTTGAATAACTTTTTTTGTGAAGGTCGGAAAGACTTGCAAGTAGGCTCTACCCCCACTAAATGGGGTTGCGCGCATCGATCGGTACCATCCTTGAGCTTCTCCGACTTTCGGAAGGGTTAGGGTTAGGGTTAGGGATGAAAGCACATAGGAGAAAGAGATATTCTTGAATAACTTTTTTTGTGAAGGTCGGAGAGACTTGCAAGTAGGCTCTACCCCCACTAAATGGGGTAGCGCGCATCTATCGGTACCATCCTTGAGCTTCTCCGACTTTCGGAAGGGTTAGGGTTAGGGTTAGGGATGAAAGCACATAGGAGAAAGAGATATTCTTGAATAACTTTTTTTGTGAAGGTCGGAGAGACTTGCAAGTAGGCTCTACCCCCACTAAATGGGGTTGCGCGCATCGATCGGTACCATCCTTGAGCTTCTCCGACTTTCGGAAGGGTTAGGGTTAGGGTTAGGGATGAAAGCACATAGGAGAAAGAGATATTCTTGAATAACTTTTTTTGTGAAGGTCGGAGAGACTTGGAAAGTGGTTGCATCTGGACTAATTTGGGTCCTGCAGATCGATTGGTACCATCCCCGAGCTTGTACGACCTTCGAAAGAGGTCGACCGACGAAATTCCCCCAAATCTGAGGAGATATTCTTGAATAACTTTTTTTGTGAAGGTCGGAGAGACTTGCAAGTAGGCTCTACCCCCACTAAATGGGGTAGCGCGCATCGATCTGTACCATCCTTGAGCTTCTCCGACTTTCGGAAGGGTTAGGGTTAGGGTTAGGGATGAAAGCACATAGGAGAAAGAGATATTCTTGAATAACTTTTTTTGTGAAGGTCGGAGAGACTTGCAAGTAGGCTCTACCCCCACTAAATGGGGTTGCGCGCATCGATCGGTACCATCCTTGAGCTTCTCCGACTTTCGGAAGGGTTAGGGTTAGGGATGAAAGCACATAGGAGAAAGAGATATTCTTGAATAACTTTTTAGTGAAGGTCGGAGAGACTTGGAAAGTGGTTGCATCTGGACTAATTTGGGTCCTGCGGATCGATTGGTACCATCCCCGAGCTTGTACGACCTTCGGAAGAGGTCGACCGACGAAATTCCCCCAAATCTGAGGAGATATTCTTGAATAACTTTTTTTGTGAAGGTCGGAGAGACTTGCAAGTAGGCTCTACCCCCACTAAATGGGGTAGCGCGCATCGATCGGTACCATCCTTGAGCTTCTCCGACTTTCGGAAGGGTTAGGGTTAGGGTTAGGGATGAAAGCACAAAGGAGAAAGAGATATTCTTGAATAACTTTTTTTGTGAAGGTCGGAGAGACTTGCAAGTAGGCTCTACCCCCACTAAATGGGGTTGCGCGCATCGATCGGTACCATCCTTGAGCTTCTCCGACTTTCGGAAGGGTTAGGGTTAGGGTTAGGGATGAAAGCACATAGGAGAAAGAGATATTCTTGAATAACTTTTTTTGTGAAGGTCGGAGAGACTTGGAAAGTGGTTGCATCTGGACTAATTTGGGTCCTGCGGATCGATTGGTACCATCCCCGAGCTTGTACGACCTTCGAAAGAGGTCGACCGACGAAATTCCCCCAAATCTGAGGAGATATTCTTGAATAACTTTTTTTGTGAAGGTCGGAGAGACTTGCAAGTAGGCTCTACCCCCACTAAATGGGGTAGCGCGCATCGATCGGTACCATCCTTGAGCTTCTCCGACTTTCGGAAGGGTTAGGGTTAGGGTTAGGGATGAAAGCACATAGGAGAAAGAGATATTCTTGAATAACTTTTTTTGTGAAGGTCGGAGAGACTTGCAAGTAGGCTCTACCCCCACTAAATGGGGTAGCGCGCATCGATCGGTACTATCCTTGAGCTTCTCCGACTTTCGGAAGGGTTAGGGTTAGGGTTAGGGATGAAAGCACATAGGAGAAAGAGATATTCTTGAATAACTTTTTTTGTGAAGGTCGGAGAGACTTGCAAGTAGGCTCTACCCCAACTAAATGGGGTTGCGCGCATCGATCGGTACCATCCTTGAGCTTCTCCGACTTTCGGAAGGGTTAGGGTTAGGGTTAGGGATGAAAGCACATAGGAGAAAGAGATATTCTTGAATAACTTTTTTTGTGAAGGTCGGAGAGACTTGGAAAGTGGTTGCATCTGGACTAATTTGGGTCCTGCAGATCGATTGGTACCATCCCCGAGCTTGTACGACCTTCGAAAGAGGTCGACCGACGAAATTCCCCCAAATCTGAGGAGATATTCTTGAATAACTTTTTTTGTGAAGGTCGGAGAGACTTGCAAGTAGGCTCTACCCCCACTAAATGGGGTAGCGCGCATCGATCGGTACCATCCTTGAGCTTCTCCGACTTTCGGAAGGGTTAGGGTTAGGGTTAGGGATGAAAGCACATAGGAGAAAGAGATATTCTTGAATAACTTTTTTTGTGAAGGTCGGAGAGACTTGCAAGTAGGCTCTACCCCCACTAAATGGGGTTGCGCGCATCGATCGGTACCATCCTTGAGCTTCTCCGACTTTCGGAAGGGTTAGGGTTAGGGTTAGGGATGAAAGCACATAGGAGAAAGAGATATTCTTGAATAACTTTTTTTGTGAAGGTCGGAGAGACTTGGAAAGTGGTTGCATCTGGACTAATTTGGGTCCTGCAGATCGATTGGTACCATCCCCGAGCTTGTACGACCTTCGAAAGAGGTCGACCGACGAAATTCCCCCAAATCTGAGGAGATATTCTTGAATAACTTTTTTTGTGAAGGTCGGAGAGACTTGCAAGTAGGCTCTACCCCCACTAAATGGGGTAGCGCGCATCGATCTGTACCATCCTTGAGCTTCTCCGACTTTCGGAAGGGTTAGGGTTAGGGTTAGGGATGAAAGCACATAGGAGAAAGAGATATTCTTGAATAACTTTTTTTGTGAAGGTCGGAGAGACTTGCAAGTAGGCTCTACCCCCACTAAATGGGGTTGCGCGCATCGATCGGTACCATCCTTCAGCTTCTCCGACTTTCGGAAGGGTTAGGGTTAGGGATGAAAGCACATAGGAGAAAGAGATATTCTTGAATAACTTTTTTTGTGAAGGTCGGAGAGACTTGGAAAGTGGTTGCATCTGGACTAATTTGGGTCCTGCGGATCGATTGGTACCATCCCCGAGCTTGTACGACCTTCGAAAGAGGTCGACCGACGAAATTCCCCCAAATCTGAGGAGATATTCTTGAATAACTTTTTTTGTGAAGGTCGGAAAGACTTGCAAGTAGGCTCTACCCCCACTAAATGGGGTTGCGCGCATCGATCGGTACCATCCTTGAGCTTCTCCGACTTTCGGAAGGGTTAGGGTTAGGGTTAGGGATGACAGCACATAGGAGAAAGAGATATTCTTGAATAACTTTTTTTGTGAAGGTCGGAGAGACTTGCAAGTAGGCTCTACCCCCACTAAATGGGGTAGCGCGCATCTATCGGTACCATCCTTGAGCTTCTCCGACTTTCGGAAGGGTTAGGGTTAGGGTTAGGGATGAAAGCACATAGGAGAAAGAGATATTCTTGAATAACTTTTTTTGTGAAGGTCGGAGAGACTTGCAAGTAGGCTCTACCCCCACTAAATGGGGTTGCGCGCATCGATCGGTACCATCCTTGAGCTTCTCCGACTTTCGGAAGGGTTAGGGTTAGGGTTAGGGATGAAAGCACATAGGAGAAAGAGATATTCTTGAATAACTTTTTTTGTGAAGGTCGGAGAGACTTGGAAAGTGGTTGCATCTGGACTAATTTGGGTCCTGCAGATCGATTGGTACCATCCCCGAGCTTGTACGACCTTCGAAAGAGGTCGACCGACGAAATTCCCCCAAATCTGAGGAGATATTCTTGAATAACTTTTTTTGTGAAGGTCGGAGAGACTTGCAAGTAGGCTCTACCCCCACTAAATGGGGTAGCGCGCATCGATCTGTACCATCCTTGAGCTTCTCCGACTTTCGGAAGGGTTAGGGTTAGGGTTAGGGATGAAAGCACATAGGAGAAAGAGATATTCTTGAATAACTTTTTTTGTGAAGGTCGGAGAGACTTGCAAGTAGGCTCTACCCCCACTAAATGGGGTTGCGCGCATCGATCGGTACCATCCTTGAGCTTCTCCGACTTTCGGAAGGGTTAGGGTTAGGGATGAAAGCACATAGGAGAAAGAGATATTCTTGAATAACTTTTTAGTGAAGGTCGGAGAGACTTGGAAAGTGGTTGCATCTGGACTAATTTGGGTCCTGCGGATCGATTGGTACCATCCCCGAGCTTGTACGACCTTCGGAAGAGGTCGACCGACGAAATTCCCCCAAATCTGAGGAGATATTCTTGAATAACTTTTTTTGTGAAGGTCGGAGAGACTTGCAAGTAGGCTCTACCCCCACTAAATGGGGTAGCGCGCATCGATCGGTACCATCCTTGAGCTTCTCCGACTTTCGGAAGGGTTAGGGTTAGGGTTAGGGATGAAAGCACAAAGGAGAAAGAGATATTCTTGAATAACTTTTTTTGTGAAGGTCGGAGAGACTTGCAAGTAGGCTCTACCCCCACTAAATGGGGTTGCGCGCATCGATCGGTACCATCCTTGAGCTTCTCCGACTTTCGGAAGGGTTAGGGTTAGGGTTAGGGATGAAAGCACATAGGAGAAAGAGATATTCTTGAATAACTTTTTTTGTGAAGGTCGGAGAGACTTGGAAAGTGGTTGCATCTGGACTAATTTGGGTCCTGCGGATCGATTGGTACCATCCCCGAGCTTGTACGACCTTCGAAAGAGGTCGACCGACGAAATTCCCCCAAATCTGAGGAGATATTCTTGAATAACTTTTTTTGTGAAGGTCGGAGAGACTTGCAAGTAGGCTCTACCCCCACTAAATGGGGTAGCGCGCATCGATCGGTACCATCCTTGAGCTTCTCCGACTTTCGGAAGGGTTAGGGTTAGGGTTAGGGATGAAAGCACATAGGAGAAAGAGATATTCTTGAATAACTTTTTTTGTGAAGGTCGGAGAGACTTGCAAGTAGGCTCTACCCCCACTAAATGGGGTAGCGCGCATCGATCGGTACTATCCTTGAGCTTCTCCGACTTTCGGAAGGGTTAGGGTTAGGGTTAGGGATGAAAGCACATAGGAGAAAGAGATATTCTTGAATAACTTTTTTTGTGAAGGTCGGAGAGACTTGCAAGTAGGCTCTACCCCAACTAAATGGGGTTGCGCGCATCGATCGGTACCATCCTTGAGCTTCTCCGACTTTCGGAAGGGTTAGGGTTAGGGTTAGGGATGAAAGCACATAGGAGAAAGAGATATTCTTGAATAACTTTTTTTGTGAAGGTCGGAGAGACTTGGAAAGTGGTTGCATCTGGACTAATTTGGGTCCTGCAGATCGATTGGTACCATCCCCGAGCTTGTACGACCTTCGAAAGAGGTCGACCGACGAAATTCCCCCAAATCTGAGGAGATATTCTTGAATAACTTTTTTTGTGAAGGTCGGAGAGACTTGCAAGTAGGCTCTACCCCCACTAAATGGGGTAGCGCGCATCGATCGGTACCATCCTTGAGCTTCTCCGACTTTCGGAAGGGTTAGGGTTAGGGTTAGGGATGAAAGCACATAGGAGAAAGAGATATTCTTGAATAACTTTTTTTGTGAAGGTCGGAGAGACTTGCAAGTAGGCTCTACCCCCACTAAATGGGGTTGCGCGCATCGATCGGTACCATCCTTGAGCTTCTCCGACTTTCGGAAGGGTTAGGGTTAGGGATGAAAGCACATAGGAGAAAGAGATATTCTTGAATAACTTTTTTTGTGAAGGTCGGAGAGACTTGGAAAGTGGTTGCATCTGGACTAATTTGGGTCCTGCGGATCGATTGGTACCATCCCCGAGCTTGTACGACCTTCGGAAGAGGTCGACCGACGAAATTCCCCCAAATCTGAGGAGATATTCTTGAATAACTTTTTTTGTGAAGGTCGGAGAGACTTGCAAGTAGGCTCTACCCCCACTAAATGGGGTAGCGCGCATCGATCGGTACCATCCTTGAGCTTCTCCGACTTTCGGAAGGGTTAGGGTTAGGGTTAGGGATGAAAGCACATAGGAGAAAGAGATATTCTTGAATAACTTTTTTTGTGAAGGTCGGAGAGACTTGCAAGTAGGCTTTACCCCCACTAAATGGGGTTGCGCGCATCGATCGGTACCATCCTTGAGCTTCTCCGACTTTCGGAAGGGTTAGGGTTAGGGTTAGGGATGAAAGCACATAGGAGAAAGAGATATTCTTGAATAACTTTTTTTGTGAAGGTCGGAGAGACTTGGAAAGTGGTTGCATCTGGACTAATTTGGGTCCTGCGGATCGATTGGTACCATCCCCGAGCTTGTACGACCTTCGAAAGAGGTCGACCGACGAAATTCCCCCAAATCTGAGGAGATATTCTATAATAACTTTTTTTGTGAAGGTCGGAGAGACTTGCAAGTAGGCTCTACCCCCACTAAATGGGGTAGCGCGCATCGATCGGTACCATCCTTGAGCTTCTCCGACTTTCGGAAGGGTTAGGGTTAGGGTTAGGGATGAAAGCACATAGGAGAAAGAGATATTCTTGAATAACTTTTTTTGTGAAGGTCGGAGAGACTTGCAAGTAGGCTCTACCCCCACTAAATGGGGTTGCGCGCATCGATCGGTACCATCCTTGAGCTTCTCCGACTTTCGGAAGGGTTAGGGTTAGGGTTAGGGATGAAAGCACATAGGAGAAAGAGATATTCTTGAATAACTTTTTTTGTGAAGGTCGGAGAGACTTGGAAAGTGGTTGCATCTGGACTAATTTGGGTCCTGCGGATCGATTGGTACCATCCCCGAGCTTGTACGACCTTCGAAAGAGGTCGACCGACGAAATTCCCCCAAATCTGAGGAGATATTCTTGAATAACTTTTTTTGTGAAGGTCGGAGAGACTTGCAAGTAGGCTCTACCCCCACTAAATGGGGTAGCGCGCATCGATCGGTACCATCCTTGAGCTTCTCCGACTTTCGAAAGGGTTAGGGTTAGGGTTAGGGATGAAAGCACATAGGAGAAAGAGATATTCTTGAATAACTTTTTTTGTGAAGGTCGGAGAGACTTGCAAGTAGGCTCTACCCCCACTAAATGGGGTAGCGCGCATCGATCGGTACTATCCTTGAGCTTCTCCGACTTTCGGAAGGGTTAGGGTTAGGGTTAGGGATGAAAGCACATAGGAGAAAGAGATATTCTTGAATAACTTTTTTTGTGAAGGTCGGAGAGACTTGCAAGTAGGCTCTACCCCCACTAAATGGGGTTGCGCGCATCGATCGGTACCATCTTTGAGCTTCTCCGACTTTCGGAAGGGTTAGGGTTAGGGTTAGGGATGAAAGCACATAGGAGAAAGAGATATTCTTGAATAACTTTTTTTGTGAAGGTCGGAGAGACTTGCAAGTAGGCTCTACCCCCACTAAATGGGGTTGCGCGCATCGATCGGTACCATCCTTGAGCTTCTCCGACTTTCGGAAGGGTTAGGGTTAGGGTTAGGGATGAAAGCACATAGGAGAAAGAGATATTCTTGAATAACTTTTTTTGTGAAGGTCGGAGAGACTTGGAAAGTGGTTGCATCTGGACTAATTTGGGTCCTGCGGATCGATTGGTACCATCCCCGAGCTTGTACGACCTTCGAAAGAGGTCGACCGACGAAATTCCCCCAAATCTGAGGAGATATTCTTGAATAACTTTTTTTGTGAAGGTCGGAGAGACTTGCAAGTAGGCTCTACCCCCACTAAATGGGGTAGCGCGCATCGATCGGTACCATCCTTGAGCTTCTCCGACTTTCGGAAGGGTTAGGGTTAGGGTTAGGGATGAAAGCACATAGGAGAAAGAGATATTCTTGAATAACTTTTTTTGTGAAGGTCGGAGAGACTTGCAAGTAGGCTCTACCCCCACTAAATGGGGTAGCGCGCATCGATCGGTACTATCCTTGAGCTTCTCCGACTTTCGGAAGGGTTAAGGTTAGGGTTAGGGATGAAAGCACATAGGAGAAAGAGATATTCTTGAATAACTTTTTTTGTGAAGGTCGGAGAGACTTGCAAGTAGGCTCTACCCCCACTAAATGGGGTTGCGCGCATCGATCGGTACCATCCTTGAGCTTCTCCGACTTTCGGAAGGGTTAGGGTTAGGGTTAGGGATGAAAGCACATAGGAGAAAGAGATATTCTTGAATAACTTTTTTTGTGAAGGTCGGAGAGACTTGGAAAGTGGTTGCATCTGGACTAATTTGGGTCCTGCGGATCGATTGGTACCATCCCCGAGCTTGTACGACCTTCGAAAGAGGTCGACCGACGAAATTCCCCCAAATCTGAGGAGATATTCTTGAATAACTTTTTTTGTGAAGGTCAGAGAGACTTGCAAGTAGGCTCTACCCCCACTAAATGGGGTAGCGCGCATCGATCGGTACCATCCTTGAGCTTCTCCGACTTTCGGAAGGGTTAAGGTTAGGGTTAGGGATGAAAGCACATAGGAGAAAGAGATATTCTTGAATAACTTTTTTTGTGAAGGTCGGAGAGACTTGCAAGTAGGCTCTACCCCCACTAAATGGGGTAGCGCGCATCGATCGGTACCATCCTTGAGCTTCTCCGACTTTCGGAAGGGTTAGGGTTAGGGTTAGGGATGAAAGCACATAGGAGAAAGAGATATTCTTGAATAACTTTTTTTGTGAAGGTCGGAGAGACTTGGAAAGTGGTTGCATCTGGACTAATTTGGGTCCTGCGGATCGATTGGTACCATCCCCGAGCTTGTACGACCTTCGAAAGAGGTCGACCGACGAAATTCCCCCAAATCTGAGGAGATATTCTTGAATAACTTTTTTTGTGAAGGTCGGAAAGACTTGCAAGTAGGCTCTACCCCCACTAAATGGGGTTGCGCGCATCGATCGGTACCATCTTTGAGCTTCTCCGACTTTCGGAAGGGTTAGGGTTAGGGTTAGGGATGAAAGCACATAGGAGAAAGAGATATTCTTGAATAACTTTTTTTTTGAAGGTCGGAGAGACTTGCAAGTAGGCTCTACCCCCACTAAATGGGGTAGCGCGCATCGATCGGTACCATCCTTGAGCTTCTCCGACTTTCGGAAGGGTTAGGGTTAGGGTTAGGGATGAAAGCACATAGGAGAAAGAGATATTCTTGAATAACTTTTTTTGTGAAGGTCGGAGAGACTTGCAAGTAGGCTCTACCCCCACTAAATGGGGTTGCGCACATCGATCGGTACCATCCTTGAGCTTCTCCGACTTTCGGAAGGGTTAGGGTTAGGGATGAAAGCACATAGGAGAAAGAGATATTCTTGAATAACTTTTTTTGTGAAGGTCGGAGAGACTTGGAAAGTGGTTGCATCTGGACTAATTTGGGTCCTGCGGATCGATTGGTACCATCCCCGAGCTTGTACGACCTTCGGAAGAGGTCGACCGACGAAATTCCCCCAAATCTGAGGAGATATTCTTGAATAACTTTTTTTGTGAAGGTCGGAGAGACTTGCAAGTAGGCTCTACCCCCACTAAATGGGGTAGCGCGCATCGATCGGTACCATCCTTGAGCTTCTCCGACTTTCGGAAGGGTTAGGGTTAGGGTTAGGGATGAAAGCACATAGGAGAAAGAGATATTCTTGAATAACTTTTTTTGTGAAGGTCGGAGAGACTTGCAAGTAGGCTTTACCCCCACTAAATGGGGTTGCGCGCATCGATCGGTACCATCCTTGAGCTTCTCCGACTTTCGGAAGGGTTAGGGTTAGGGTTAGGGATGAAAGCACATAGGAGAAAGAGATATTCTTGAATAACTTTTTTTGTGAAGGTCGGAGAGACTTGGAAAGTGGTTGCATCTGGACTAATTTGGGTCCTGCGGATCGATTGGTACCATTCCCGAGCTTGTACGACCTTCGAAAGAGGTCGACCGACGAAATTCCCCCAAATCTGAGGAGATATTCTTGAATAACTTTTTTTGTGAAGGTCGGAGAGACTTGCAAGTAGGCTCTACCCCCACTAAATGGGGTAGCGCGCATCGATCGGTACCATCCTTGAGCTTCTCCGACTTTCGGAAGGGTTAGGGTTAGGGTTAGGGATGAAAGCACATAGGAGAAAGAGATATTCTTGAATAACTTTTTTTGTGAAGGTCGGAGAGACTTGCAAGTAGGCTCTACCCCCACTAAATGGGGTTGCGCGCATCGATCGGTACCATCCTTGAGCTTCTCCGACTTTCGGAAGGGTTAGGGTTAGGGATGAAAGCACATAGGAGAAAGAGATATTCTTGAATAACTTTTTTTGTGAAGGTCGGAGAGACTTGGAAAGTGGTTGCATCTGGACTAATTTGGGTCCTGCGGATCGATTGGTACCATCCCCGAGCTTGTACGACCTTCGAAAGAGGTCGACCGACGAAATTCCCCCAAATCTGAGGAGATATTCTTGAATAACTTTTTTTGTGAAGGTCGGAGAGACTTGCAAGTAGGCTCTACCCCCACTAAATGGGGTAGCGCGCATCGATCGGTACCATCCTTGAGCTTCTCCGACTTTCGAAAGGGTTAGGGTTAGGGTTAGGGATGAAAGCACATAGGAGAAAGAGATATTCTTGAATAACTTTTTTTGTGAAGGTCGGAGAGACTTGCAAGTAGGCTCTACCCCCACTAAATGGGGTAGCGCGCATCGATCGGTACTATCCTTGAGCTTCTCCGACTTTCGGAAGGGTTAGGGTTAGGGTTAGGGATGAAAGCACATAGGAGAAAGAGATATTCTTGAATAACTTTTTTTGTGAAGGTCGGAGAGACTTGCAAGTAGGCTCTACCCCCACTAAATGGGGTTGCGCGCATCGATCGGTACCATCTTTGAGCTTCTCCGACTTTCGGAAGGGTTAGGGTTAGGGTTAGGGATGAAAGCACATAGGAGAAAGAGATATTCTTGAATAACTTTTTTTGTGAAGGTCGGAGAGACTTGCAAGTAGGCTCTACCCCCACTAAATGGGGTTGCGCGCATCGATCGGTACCATCCTTGAGCTTCTCCGACTTTCGGAAGGGTTAGGGTTAGGGTTAGGGATGAAAGCACATAGGAGAAAGAGATATTCTTGAATAACTTTTTTTGTGAAGGTCGGAGAGACTTGGAAAGTGGTTGCATCTGGACTAATTTGGGTCCTGCGGATCGATTGGTACCATCCCCGAGCTTGTACGACCTTCGAAAGAGGTCGACCGACGAAATTCCCCCAAATCTGAGGAGATATTCTTGAATAACTTTTTTTGTGAAGGTCGGAGAGACTTGCAAGTAGGCTCTACCCCCACTAAATGGGGTAGCGCGCATCGATCGGTACCATCCTTGAGCTTCTCCGACTTTCGGAAGGGTTAGGGTTAGGGTTAGGGATGAAAGCACATAGGAGAAAGAGATATTCTTGAATAACTTTTTTTGTGAAGGTCGGAGAGACTTGCAAGTAGGCTCTACCCCCACTAAATGGGGTAGCGCGCATCGATCGGTACTATCCTTGAGCTTCTCCGACTTTCGGAAGGGTTAGGGTTAGGGTTAGGGATGAAAGCACATAGGAGAAAGAGATATTCTTGAATAACTTTTTTTGTGAAGGTCGGAGAGACTTGCAAGTAGGCTCTACCCCCACTAAATGGGGTTGCGCGCATCGATCGGTACTATCCTTGAGCTTCTCCGACTTTCGGAAGGGTTAGGGTTAGGGTTAGGGATGAAAGCACATAGGAGAAAGAGATATTCTTGAATAACTTTTTTTGTGAAGGTCGGAGAGACTTGGAAAGTGGTTGCATCTGGACTAATTTGGGTCCTGCGGATCGATTGGTACCATCCCCGAGCTTGTACGACCTTCGAAAGAGGTCGACCGACGAAATTCCCCCAAATCTGAGGAGATATTCTTGAATAACTTTTTTTGTGAAGGTCAGAGAGACTTGCAAGTAGGCTCTACCCCCACTAAATGGGGTAGCGCGCATCGATCGGTACCATCCTTGAGCTTCTCCGACTTTCGGAAGGGTTAAGGTTAGGGTTAGGGATGAAAGCACATAGGAGAAAGAGATATTCTTGAATAACTTTTTTTGTGAAGGTCGGAGAGACTTGCAAGTAGGCTCTACCCCCACTAAATGGGGTAGCGCGCATCGATCGGTACCATCCTTGAGCTTCTCCGACTTTCGGAAGGGTTAGGGTTAGGGTTAGGGATGAAAGCACATAGGAGAAAGAGATATTCTTGAATAACTTTTTTTGTGAAGGTCGGAGAGACTTGGAAAGTGGTTGCATCTGGACTAATTTGGGTCCTGCGGATCGATTGGTACCATCCCCGAGCTTGTACGACCTTCGAAAGAGGTCGACCGACGAAATTCCCCCAAATCTGAGGAGATATTCTTGAATAACTTTTTTTGTGAAGGTCGGAAAGACTTGCAAGTAGGCTCTACCCCCACTAAATGGGGTTGCGCGCATCGATCGGTACCATCTTTGAGCTTCTCCGACTTTCGGAAGGGTTAGGGTTAGGGTTAGGGATGAAAGCACATAGGAGAAAGAGATATTCTTGAATAACTTTTTTTTTGAAGGTCGGAGAGACTTGCAAGTAGGCTCTACCCCCACTAAATGGGGTAGCGCGCATCGATCGGTACCATCCTTGAGCTTCTCCGACTTTCGGAAGGGTTAGGGTTAGGGTTAGGGATGAAAGCACATAGGAGAAAGAGATATTCTTGAATAACTTTTTTTGTGAAGGTCGGAGAGACTTGCAAGTAGGCTCTACCCCCACTAAATGGGGTTGCGCACATCGATCGGTACCATCCTTGAGCTTCTCCGACTTTCGGAAGGGTTAGGGTTAGGGATGAAAGCACATAGGAGAAAGAGATATTCTTGAATAATTTTTTTTTGAAGGTCGGAGAGACTTGGAAAGTGGTTGCATCTGGACTAATTTGGGTCCTGCGGATCGATTGGTACCATCCCCGAGCTTGTACGACCTTCGGAAGAGGTCGACCGACGAAATTCCCCCAAATCTGAGGAGATATTCTTGAATAACTTTTTTTGTGAAGGTCGGAGAGACTTGCAAGTAGGCTCTACCCCCACTAAATGGGGTAGCGCGCATCGATCGGTACCATCCTTGAGCTTCTCCGACTTTCGGAAGGGTTAGGGTTAGGGTTAGGGATGAAAGCACATAGGAGAAAGAGATATTCTTGAATAACTTTTTTTGTGAAGGTCGGAGAGACTTGCAAGTAGGCTTTACCCCCACTAAATGGGGTTGCGCGCATCGATCGGTACCATCCTTGAGCTTCTCCGACTTTCGGAAGGGTTAGGGTTAGGGTTAGGGATGAAAGCACATAGGAGAAAGAGATATTCTTGAATAACTTTTTTTGTGAAGGTCGGAGAGACTTGGAAAGTGGTTGCATCTGGACTAATTTGGGTCCTGCGGATCGATTGGTACCATTCCCGAGCTTGTACGACCTTCGAAAGAGGTCGACCGACGAAATTCCCCCAAATCTGAGGAGATATTCTTGAATAACTTTTTTTGTGAAGGTCGGAGAGACTTGCAAGTAGGCTCTACCCCCACTAAATGGGGTAGCGCGCATCGATCGGTACCATCCTTGAGCTTCTCCGACTTTCGGAAGGGTTAGGGTTAGGGTTAGGGATGAAAGCACATAGGAGAAAGAGATATTCTTGAATAACTTTTTTTGTGAAGGTCGGAGAGACTTGCAAGTAGGCTCTACCCCCACTAAATGGGGTTGCGCGCATCGATCGGTACCATCCTTGAGCTTCTCCGACTTTCGGAAGGGTTAGGGTTAGGGTTAGGGATGAAAGCACATAGGAGAAAGAGATATTCTTGAATAACTTTTTTTGTGAAGGTCGGAGAGACTTGGAAAGTGGTTGCATCTGGACTAATTTGGGTCCTGCGGATCGATTGGTACCATCCCCGAGCTTGTACGACCTTCGAAAGAGGTCGACCGACGAAATTCCCCCAAATCTGAGGAGATATTCTTGAATAACTTTTTTTGTGAAGGTCGGAGAGACTTGCAAGTAGGCTCTACCCCCACTAAATGGGGTAGCGCGCATCGATCGGTACCATCCTTGAGCTTCTCCGACTTTCGAAAGGGTTAGGGTTAGGGTTAGGGATGAAAGCACATAGGAGAAAGAGATATTCTTGAATAACTTTTTTTGTGAAGGTCGGAGAGACTTGCAAGTAGGCTCTACCCCCACTAAATGGGGTAGCGCGCATCGATCGGTACTATCCTTGAGCTTCTCCGACTTTCGGAAGGGTTAGGGTTAGGGTTAGGGATGAAAGCACATAGGAGAAAGAGATATTCTTGAATAACTTTTTTTGTGAAGGTCGGAGAGACTTGCAAGTAGGCTCTACCCCCACTAAATGGGGTTGCGCGCATCGATCGGTACCATCTTTGAGCTTCTCCGACTTTCGGAAGGGTTAGGGTTAGGGTTAGGGATGAAAGCACATAGGAGAAAGAGATATTCTTGAATAACTTTTTTTGTGAAGGTCGGAGAGACTTGCAAGTAGGCTCTACCCCCACTAAATGGGGTTGCGCGCATCGATCGGTACCATCCTTGAGCTTCTCCGACTTTCGGAAGGGTTAGGGTTAGGGTTAGGGATGAAAGCACATAGGAGAAAGAGATATTCTTGAATAACTTTTTTTGTGAAGGTCGGAGAGACTTGGAAAGTGGTTGCATCTGGACTAATTTGGGTCCTGCGGATCGATTGGTACCATCCCCGAGCTTGTACGACCTTCGAAAGAGGTCGACCGACGAAATTCCCCCAAATCTGAGGAGATATTCTTGAATAACTTTTTTTGTGAAGGTCGGAGAGACTTGCAAGTAGGCTCTACCCCCACTAAATGGGGTAGCGCGCATCGATCGGTACCATCCTTGAGCTTCTCCGACTTTCGGAAGGGTTAGGGTTAGGGTTAGGGATGAAAGCACATAGGAGAAAGAGATATTCTTGAATAACTTTTTTTGTGAAGGTCGGAGAGACTTGCAAGTAGGCTCTACCCCCACTAAATGGGGTAGCGCGCATCGATCGGTACTATCCTTGAGCTTCTCCGACTTTCGGAAGGGTTAGGGTTAGGGTTAGGGATGAAAGCACATAGGAGAAAGAGATATTCTTGAATAACTTTTTTTGTGAAGGTCGGAGAGACTTGCAAGTAGGCTCTACCCCCACTAAATGGGGTTGCGCGCATCGATCGGTACCATCCTTGAGCTTCTCCGACTTTCGGAAGGGTTAGGGTTAGGGTTAGGGATGAAAGCACATAGGAGAAAGAGATATTCTTGAATAACTTTTTTTGTGAAGGTCGGAGAGACTTGGAAAGTGGTTGCATCTGGACTAATTTGGGTCCTGCGGATCGATTGGTACCATCCCCGAGCTTGTACGACCTTCGAAAGAGGTCGACCGACGAAATTCCCCCAAATCTGAGGAGATATTCTTGAATAACTTTTTTTGTGAAGGTCAGAGAGACTTGCAAGTAGGCTCTACCCCCACTAAATGGGGTAGCGCGCATCGATCGGTACCATCCTTGAGCTTCTCCGACTTTCGGAAGGGTTAGGGTTAGGGTTAGGGATGAAAGCACATAGGAGAAAGAGATATTCTTGAATAACTTTTTTTGTGAAGGTCGGAGAGACTTGCAAGTAGGCTCTACCCCCACTAAATGGGGTAGCGCGCATCGATCGGTACCATCCTTGAGCTTCTCCGACTTTCGGAAGGGTTAGGGTTAGGGTTAGGGATGAAAGCACATAGGAGAAAGAGATATTCTTGAATAACTTTTTTTGTGAAGGTCGGAGAGACTTGGAAAGTGGTTGCATCTGGACTAATTTGGGTCCTGCGGATCGATTGGTACCATCCCCGAGCTTGTACGACCTTCGAAAGAGGTCGACCTACGAAATTCCCCCAAATCTGAGGAGATATTCTTGAATAACTTTTTTTGTGAAGGTCGGAAAGACTTGCAAGTAGGCTCTACCCCCACTAAATGGGGTTGCGCGCATCGATCGGTACCATCTTTGAGCTTCTCCGACTTTCGGAAGGGTTAGGGTTAGGGTTAGGGATGAAAGCACATAGGAGAAAGAGATATTCTTGAATAACTTTTTTTTTGAAGGTCGGAGAGACTTGCAAGTAGGCTCTACCCCCACTAAATGGGGTAGCGCGCATCGATCGGTACCATCCTTGAGCTTCTCCGACTTTCGGAAGGGTTAGGGTTAGGGTTAGGGATGAAAGCACATAGGAGAAAGAGATATTCTTGAATAACTTTTTTTGTGAAGGTCGGAGAGACTTGCAAGTAGGCTTTACCCCCACTAAATGGGGTTGCGCGCATCGATCGGTACCATCCTTGAGCTTCTCCGACTTTCGGAAGGGTTAGGGTTAGGGTTAGGGATGAAAGCACATAGGAGAAAGAGATATTCTTGAATAACTTTTTTTGTGAAGGTCGGAGAGACTTGGAAAGTGGTTGCATCTGGACTAATTTGGGTCCTGCGGATCGATTGGTACCATCCCCGAGCTTGTACGACCTTCGAAAGAGGTCGACCGACGAAATTCCCCCAAATCTGAGGAGATATTCTTGAATAACTTTTTTTGTGAAGGTCGGAGAGACTTGCAAGTAGGCTCTACCCCCACTAAATGGGGTAGCGCGCATCGATCAGTACCATCCTTGAGCTTCTCCGACTTTCGGAAGGGTTAGGGTTAGGGTTAGGGATGAAAGCACATAGGAGAAAGAGATATTCTTGAATAACTTTTTTTGTGAAGGTCGGAGAGACTTGCAAGTAGGCTCTACCCCCACTAAATGGGGTTGCGCGCATCGATCGGTACCATCCTTGAGCTTCTCCGACTTTCGGAAGGGTTAGGGTTAGGGTTAGGGATGAAAGCACATAGGAGAAAGAGATATTCTTGAATAACTTTTTTTGTGAAGGTCGGAGAGACTTGGAAAGTGGTTGCATCTGGACTAATTTGGGTCCTGCAGATCGATTGGTACCATCCCCGAGCTTGTACGACCTTCGAAAGAGGTCGACCGACGAAATTCCCCCAAATCTGAGGAGATATTCTTGAATAACTTTTTTTGTGAAGGTCGGAAAGACTTGCAAGTAGGCTCTACCCCCACTAAATGGGGTTGCGCGCATCGATCGGTACCATCTTTGAGCTTCTCCGACTTTCGGAAGGGTTAGGGTTAGGGTTAGGGATGAAAGCACATAGGAGAAAGAGATATTCTTGAATAACTTTTTTTGTGAAGGTCGGAGAGACTTGCAAGTAGGCTCTACCCCCACTAAATGGGGTAGCGCGCATCGATCGGTACCATCCTTGAGCTTCTCCGACTTTCGGAAGGGTTAGGGTTAGGGTTAGGGATGAAAGCACATAGGAGAAAGAGATATTCTTGAATAACTTTTTTTGTGAAGGTCGGAGAGACTTGCAAGTAGGCTCTACCCCCACTAAATGGGGTTGCGCGCATCGATCGGTACCATCCTTGAGCTTCTCCGACTTTCGGAAGGGTTAGGGTTAGGGTTAGGGATGAAAGCACATAGGAGAAAGAGATATTCTTGAATAACTTTTTTTGTGAAGGTCGGAGAGACTTGGAAAGTGGTTGCATCTGGACTAATTTGGGTCCTGCGGATCGATTGGTACCATCCCCGAGCTTGTACGACCTTCGAAAGAGGTCGACCGACGAAATTCCCCCAAATCTGAGGAGATATTCTTGAATAACTTTTTTTGTGAAGGTCGGAAAGACTTGCAAGTAGGCTCTACCCCCACTAAATGGGGTTGCGCGCATCGATCAGTACCATCCTTGAGCTTCTCCGACTTTCGGAAGGGTTAGGGTTAGGGTTAGGGATGAAAGCACATAGGAGAAAGAGATATTCTTGAATAACTTTTTTTGTGAAGGTCGGAGAGACTTGCAAGTAGGCTCTACCCCCACTAAATGGGGTAGCGCGCATCTATCGGTACCATCCTTGAGCTTCTCCGACTTTCGGAAGGGTTAGGGTTAGGGTTAGGGATGAAAGCACATAGGAGAAAGAGATATTCTTGAATAACTTTTTTTGTGAAGGTCGGAGAGACTTGCAAGTAGGCTCTACCCCCACTAAATGGGGTTGCGCGCATCGATCGGTACCATCCTTGAGCTTCTCCGACTTTCGGAAGGGTTAGGGTTAGGGTTAGGGATGAAAGCACATAGGAGAAAGAGATATTCTTGAATAACTTTTTTTGTGAAGGTCGGAGAGACTTGGAAAGTGGTTGCATCTGGACTAATTTGGGTCCTGCAGATCGATTGGTACCATCTCCGAGCTTGTACGACCTTCGAAAGAGGTCGACCGACGAAATTCCCCCAAATCTGAGGAGATATTCTTGAATAACTTTTTTTGTGAAGGTCGGAGAGACTTGCAAGTAGGCTCTACCCCCACTAAATGGGGTAGCGCGCATCGATCTGTACCATCCTTGAGCTTCTCCGACTTTCGGAAGGGTTAGGGTTAGGGTTAGGGATGAAAGCACATAGGAGAAAGAGATATTCTTGAATAACTTTTTTTGTGAAGGTCGGAGAGACTTGCAAGTAGGCTCTACCCCCACTAAATGGGGTTGCGCGCATCGATCGGTACCATCCTTGAGCTTCTCCGACTTTCGGAAGGGTTAGGGTTAGGGATGAAAGCACATAGGAGAAAGAGATATTCTTGAATAACTTTTTAGTGAAGGTCGGAGAGACTTGGAAAGTGGTTGCATCTGGACTAATTTGGGTCCTGCGGATCGATTGGTACCATCCCCGAGCTTGTACGACCTTCGGAAGAGGTCGACCGACGAAATTCCCCCAAATCTGAGGAGATATTCTTGAATAACTTTTTTTGTGAAGGTCGGAGAGACTTGCAAGTAGGCTCTACCCCCACTAAATGGGGTAGCGCGCATCGATCGGTACCATCCTTGAGCTTCTCCGACTTTCGGAAGGGTTAGGGTTAGGGTTAGGGATGAAAGCACAAAGGAGAAAGAGATATTCTTGAATAACGTTTTTTGTGAAGGTCGGAGAGACTTGCAAGTAGGCTCTACCCCCACTAAATGGGGTTGCGCGCATCGATCGGTACCATCCTTGAGCTTCTCCGACTTTCGGAAGGGTTAGGGTTAGGGTTAGGGATGAAAGCACATAGGAGAAAGAGATATTCTTGAATAACTTTTTTTGTGAAGGTCGGAGAGACTTGGAAAGTGGTTGCATCTGGACTAATTTGGGTCCTGCAGATCGATTGGTACCATCCCCGAGCTTGTACGACCTTCGAAAGAGGTCGACCGACGAAATTCCCCCAAATCTGAGGAGATATTCTTGAATAACTTTTTTTGTGAAGGTCGGAAAGACTTGCAAGTAGGCTCTACCCCCACTAAATGGGGTTGCGCGCATCGATCGGTACCATCTTTGAGCTTCTCCGACTTTTGGAAGGGTTAGGGTTAGGGTTAGGGATGAAAGCACATAGGAGAAAGAGATATTCTTGAATAACTTTTTTTGTGAAGGTCGGAGAGACTTGCAAGTAGGCTCTACCCCCACTAAATGGGGTAGCGCGCATCTATCGGTACCATCCTTGAGCTTCTCCGACTTTCGGAAGGGTTAGGGTTAGGGTTAGGGATGAAAGCACATAGGAGAAAGAGATATTCTTGAATAACTTTTTTTGTGAAGGTCGGAGAGACTTGCAAGTAGGCTCTACCCCCACTAAATGGGGTTGCGCGCATCGATCGGTACCATCCTTGAGCTTCTCCGACTTTCGGAAGGGTTAGGGTTAGGGTTAGGGATGAAAGCACATAGGAGAAAGAGATATTCTTGAATAACTTTTTTTGTGAAGGTCGGAGAGACTTGGAAAGTGGTTGCATCTGGACTAATTTGGGTCCTGCGGATCGATTGGTACCATCTCCGAGCTTGTACGACCTTCGAAAGAGGTCGACCGACGAAATTCCCCCAAATCTGAGGAGATATTCTTGAATAACTTTTTTTGTGAAGGTCGGAGAGACTTGCAAGTAGGCTCTACCCCCACTAAATGGGGTAGCGCGCATCGATCTGTACCATCCTTGAGCTTCTCCGACTTTCGGAAGGGTTAGGGTTAGGGTTAGGGATGAAAGCACATAGGAGAAAGAGATATTCTTGAATAACTTTTTTTGTGAAGGTCGGAGAGACTTGCAAGTAGGCTCTACCCCCACTAAATGGGGTTGCGCGCATCGATCGGTACCATCCTTGAGCTTCTCCGACTTTCGGAAGGGTTAGGGTTAGGGATGAAAGCACATAGGAGAAAGAGATATTCTTGAATAACTTTTTAGTGAAGGTCGGAGAGACTTGGAAAGTGGTTGCATCTGGACTAATTTGGGTCCTGCAGATCGATTGGTACCATCCCCGAGCTTGTACGACCTTCGGAAGAGGTCGACCGACGAAATTCCCCCAAATCTGAGGAGATATTCTTGAATAACTTTTTTTGTGAAGGTCGGAAAGACTTGCAAGTAGGCTCTACCCCCACTAAATGGGGTTGCGCGCATCGATCGGTACCATCTTTGAGCTTCTCCGACTTTCGGAAGGGTTAGGGTTAGGGTTAGGGATGAAAGCACATAGGAGAAAGAGATATTCTTGAATAACTTTTTTTGTGAAGGTCGGAGAGACTTGCAAGTAGGCTCTACCCCCACTAAATGGGGTAGCGCGCATCGATCGGTACCATCCTTGAGCTTCTCCGACTTTCGGAAGGGTTAGGGTTAGGGTTAGGGATGAAAGCACATAGGAGAAAGAGATATTCTTGAATAACTTTTTTTGTGAAGGTCGGAGAGACTTGCAAGTAGGCTCTACCCCCACTAAATGGGGTTGCGCGCATCGATCGGTACCATCCTTGAGCTTCTCCGACTTTCGGAAGGGTTAGGGTTAGGGTTAGGGATGAAAGCACATAGGAGAAAGAGATATTCTTGAATAACTTTTTTTGTGAAGGTCGGAGAGACTTGGAAAGTGGTTGCATCTGGACTAATTTGGGTCCTGCGGATCGATTGGTACCATCCCCGAGCTTGTACGACCTTCGAAAGAGGTCGACCGACGAAATTCCCCCAAATCTGAGGAGATATTCTTGAATAACTTTTTTTGTGAAGGTCGGAAAGACTTGCAAGTAGGCTCTACCCCCACTAAATGGGGTTGCGCGCATCGATCGGTACCATCCTTGAGCTTCTCCGACTTTCGGAAGGGTTAGGGTTAGGGTTAGGGATGAAAGCACATAGGAGAAAGAGATATTCTTGAATAACTTTTTTTGTGAAGGTCGGAGAGACTTGCAAGTAGGCTCTACCCCCACTAAATGGCGTAGCGCGCATCTATCGGTACCATCCTTGAGCTTCTCCGACTTTCGGAAGGGTTAGGGTTAGGGTTAGGGATGAAAGCACATAGGAGAAAGAGATATTCTTGAATAACTTTTTTTGTGAAGGTCGGAGAGACTTGCAAGTAGGCTCTACCCCCACTAAATGGGGTTGCGCGCATCGATCGGTACCATCCTTGAGCTTCTCCGACTTTCGGAAGGGTTAGGGTTAGGGTTAGGGATGAAAGCACATAGGAGAAAGAGATATTCTTGAATAACTTTTTTTGTGAAGGTCGGAGAGACTTGGAAAGTGGTTGCATCTGGACTAATTTGGGTCCTGCGGATCGATTGGTACCATCTCCGAGCTTGTACGACCTTCGAAAGAGGTCGACCGACGAAATTCCCCCAAATCTGAGGAGATATTCTTGAATAACTTTTTTTGTGAAGGTCGGAGAGACTTGCAAGTAGGCTCTACCCCCACTAAATGGGGTAGCGCGCATCGATCTGTACCATCCTTGAGCTTCTCCGACTTTCGGAAGGGTTAGGGTTAGGGTTAGGGATGAAAGCACATAGGAGAAAGAGATATTCTTGAATAACTTTTTTTGTGAAGGTCGGAGAGACTTGCAAGTAGGCTCTACCCCCACTAAATGGGGTTGCGCGCATCGATCGGTACCATCCTTGAGCTTCTCCGACTTTCGGAAGGGTTAGGGTTAGGGATGAAAGCACATAGGAGAAAGAGATATTCTTGAATAACTTTTTAGTGAAGGTCGGAGAGACTTGGAAAGTGGTTGCATCTGGACTAATTTGGGTCCTGCGGATCGATTGGTACCATCCCCGAGCTTGTACGACCTTCGGAAGAGGTCGACCGACGAAATTCCCCCAAATCTGAGGAGATATTCTTGAATAACTTTTTTTGTGAAGGTCGGAGAGACTTGCAAGTAGGCTCTACCCCCACTAAATGGGGTAGCGCGCATCGATCGGTACCATCCTTGAGCTTCTCCGACTTTCGGAAGGGTTAGGGTTAGGGTTAGGGATGAAAGCACAAAGGAGAAAGAGATATTCTTGAATAACTTTTTTTGTGAAGGTCGGAGAGACTTGCAAGTAGGCTCTACCCCCACTAAATGGGGTTGCGCGCATCGATCGGTACCATCCTTGAGCTTCTCCGACTTTCGGAAGGGTTAGGGTTAGGGTTAGGGATGAAAGCACATAGGAGAAAGAGATATTCTTGAATAACTTTTTTTGTGAAGGTCGGAGAGACTTGGAAAGTGGTTGCATCTGGACTAATTTGGGTCCTGCAGATCGATTGGTACCATCCCCGAGCTTGTACGACCTTCGAAAGAGGTCGACCGACGAAATTCCCCCAAATCTGAGGAGATATTCTTGAATAACTTTTTTTGTGAAGGTCGGAGAGACTTGCAAGTAGGCTCTACCCCCACTAAATGGGGTAGCGCGCATCGATCGGTACCATCCTTGAGCTTCTCCGACTTTCGGAAGGGTTAGGGTTAGGGTTAGGGATGAAAGCACATAGGAGAAAGAGATATTCTTGAATAACTTTTTTTGTGAAGGTCGGAGAGACTTGCAAGTAGGCTCTACCCCCACTAAATGGGGTAGCGCGCATCGATCGGTACTATCCTTGAGCTTCTCCGACTTTCGGAAGGGTTAGGGTTAGGGTTAGGGATGAAAGCACATAGGAGAAAGAGATATTCTTGAATAACTTTTTTTGTGAAGGTCGGAGAGACTTGCAAGTAGGCTCTACCCCCACTAAATGGGGTTGCGCGCATCGATCGGTACCATCCTTGAGCTTCTCCGACTTTCGGAAGGGTTAGGGTTAGGGTTAGGGATGAAAGCACATAGGAGAAAGAGATATTCTTGAATAACTTTTTTTGTGAAGGTCGGAGAGACTTGGAAAGTGGTTGCATCTGGACTAATTTGGGTCCTGCGGATCGATTGGTACCATCCCCGAGCTTGTACGACCTTCGAAAGAGGTCGACCGACGAAATTCCCCCAAATCTGAGGAGATATTCTTGAATAACTTTTTTTGTGAAGGTCGGAGAGACTTGCAAGTAGGCTCTACCCCCACTAAATGGGGTAGCGCGCATCGATCGGTACCATCCTTGAGCTTCTCCGACTTTCGGAAGGGTTAGGGTTAGGGATGAAAGCACATAGGAGAAAGAGATATTCTTGAATAACTTTTTTTGTGAAGGTCGGAGAGACTTGCAAGTAGGCTCTACCCCACTAAATGGGGTTGCGCGCATCGATCGGTACCATCCTTGAGCTTCTCCGACTTTCGGAAGGGTTAGGGTTAGGGATGAAAGCACATAGGAGAAAGAGATATTCTTGAATAACTTTTTTTGTGAAGGTCGGAGAGACTTGCAAGTAGGCTCTACCCCCACTAAATGGGGTTGCGCGCATCGATCGGTACCATCCTTGAGCTTCTCCGACTTTCGGAAGGGTTAGGGTTAGGGTTAGGGATGAAAGCACATAGGAGAAAGAGATATTCTTGAATAACTTTTTTTGTGAAGGTCGGAGAGACTTGGAAAGTGGTTGCATCTGGACTAATTTGGGTCCTGCGGATCGATTGGTACCATCCCCGAGCTTGTACGACCTTCGAAAGAGGTCGACCGACGAAATTCCCCCAAATCTGAGGAGATATTCTTGAATAACTTTTTTTGTGAAGGTCGGAGAGACTTGCAAGTAGGCTCTACCCCCACTAAATGGGGTAGCGCGCATCGATCGGTACCATCCTTGAGCTTCTCCGACTTTCGGAAGGGTTAGGGTTAGGGATGAAAGCACATAGGAGAAAGAGATATTCTTGAATAACTTTTTTTGTGAAGGTCGGAGAGACTTGGAAAGTGGTTGCATCTGGACTAATTTGGGTCCTGCGGATCGATTGGTACCATCCTTGAGCTTGTACGACCTTCGGAAGAGGTCGACCGACGAAATTCCCCCAAATCTGAGGAGATATTCTTGAATAACTTTTTTTGTGAAGGTCGGAGAGACTTGCAAGTAGGCTCTACCCCCACTAAATGGGGTAGCGCGCATCGATCGGTACCATCCTTGAGCTTCTCCGACTTTCGGAAGGGTTAGGGTTAGGGTTAGGGATGAAAGCACATAGGAGAAAGAGATATTCTTGAATAACTTTTTTTGTGAAGGTCGGAGAGACTTGCAAGTAGGCTTTACCCCCACTAAATGGGGTTGCGCGCATCGATCGGTACCATCCTTGAGCTTCTCCGACTTTCGGAAGGGTTAGGGTTAGGGTTAGGGATGAAAGCACATAGGAGAAAGAGATATTCTTGAATAACTTTTTTTGTGAAGGTCGGAGAGACTTGGAAAGTGGTTGCATCTGGACTAATTTGGGTCCTGCGGATCGATTGGTACCATCCCCGAGCTTGTACGACCTTCGAAAGAGGTCGACCGACGAAATTCCCCCAAATCTGAGGAGATATTCTTGAATAACTTTTTTTGTGAAGGTCGGAGAGACTTGCAAGTAGGCTCTACCCCCACTAAATGGGGTAGCGCGCATCGATCGGTACCATCCTTGAGCTTCTCCGACTTTCGGAAGGGTTAGGGTTAGGGTTAGGGATGAAAGCACATAGGAGAAAGAGATATTCTTGAATAACTTTTTTTGTGAAGGTCGGAGAGACTTGCAAGTAGGCTCTACCCCCACTAAATGGGGTTGCGCGCATCGATCGGTACCATCCTTGAGCTTCTCCGACTTTCGGAAGGGTTAGGGTTAGGGTTAGGGATGAAAGCACATAGGAGAAAGAGATATTCTTGAATAACTTTTTTTGTGAAGGTCGGAGAGACTTGGAAAGTGGTTGCATCTGGACTAATTTGGGTCCTGCGGATCGATTGGTACCATCCCCGAGCTTGTACGACCTTCGAAAGAGGTCGACCGACGAAATTCCCCCAAATCTGAGGAGATATTCTTGAATAACTTTTTTTGTGAAGGTCGGAAAGACTTGCAAGTAGGCTCTACCCCCACTAAATGGGGTTGCGCGCATCGATCGGTACCATCCTTGAGCTTCTCCGACTTTCGGAAGGGTTAGGGTTAGGGTTAGGGATGAAAGCACATAGGAGAAAGAGATATTCTTGAATAACTTTTTTTGTGAAGGTCGGAGAGACTTGCAAGTAGGCTCTACCCCCACTAAATGGGGTAGCGCGCATCGATCGGTACCATCCTTGAGCTTCTCCGACTTTTGGAAGGGTTAGGGTTAGGGTTAGGGATGAAAGCACATAGGAGAAAGAGATATTCTTGAATAACTTTTTTTGTGAAGGTCGGAGAGACTTGGAAAGTGGTTGCATCTGGACTAATTTGGGTCCTGCGGATCGATTGGTACCATCCCCGAGCTTGTACGACCTTCGAAAGAGGTCGACCGACGAAATTCCCCCAAATCTGAGGAGATATTCTTGAATAACTTTTTTTGTGAAGGTCGGAGAGACTTGAAAGTAGGCTCTACCCCCACTAAATGGGGTAGCGCGCATCGATCGGTACCATCCTTGAGCTTCTCCGACTTTCGGAAGGGTTAGGGTTAGGGTTAGGGATGAAAGCACATAGGAGAAAGAGATATTCTTGAATAACTTTTTTTGTGAAGGTCGGAGAGACTTGCAAGTAGGCTCTACCCCCACTAAATGGGGTTGCGCGCATCGATTGGTACCATCCTTGAGCTTCTCCGACTTTCGGAAGGGTTAGGGTTAGGGATGAAAGCACATAGGAGAAAGAGATATTCTTGAATAACTTTTTTTGTGAAGGTCGGAGAGACTTGGAAAGTGGTTGCATCTGGACTAATTTGGGTCCTGCGGATCGATTGGTACCATCCCCGAGCTTGTACGACCTTCGGAAGAGGTCGACCGACGAAATTCCCCCAAATCTGAGGAGATATTCTTGAATAACTTTTTTTGTGAAGGTCGGAGAGACTTGCAAGTAGGCTCTACCCCCACTAAATGGGGTAGCGCGCATCGATCGGTACCATCCTTGAGCTTCTCCGACTTTCGGAAGGGTTAGGGTTAGGGATGAAAGCACATAGGAGAAAGAGATATTCTTGAATAACTTTTTTTGTGAAGGTCGGAGAGACTTGCAAGTAGGCTCTACCCCCACTAAATGGGGTTGCGCGCATCGATCGGTACCATCCTTGAGCTTCTCCGACTTTCGGAAGGGTTAGGGTTAGGGATGAAAGCACATAGGAGAAAGAGATATTCTTGAATAACTTTTTTTGTGAAGGTCGGAGAGACTTGGAAAGTGGTTGCATCTGGACTAATTTGGGTCCTGCGGATCGATTGGTACCATCCCCGAGCTTGTACGACCTTCGGAAGAGGTCGACCGACGAAATTCCCCCAAATCTGAGGAGATATTCTTGAATAACTTTTTTTGTGAAGGTCGGAGAGACTTGCAAGTAGGCTCTACCCCCACTAAATGGGGTAGCGCGCATCGATCGGTACCATCCTTGAGCTTCTCCGACTTTCGGAAGGGTTAGTGTTAGGGTTAGGGATGAAAGCACATAGGAGAAAGAGATATTCTTGAATAACTTTTTTTGTGAAGGTCGGAGAGACTTGCAAGTAGGCTCTACCCCCACTAAATGGGGTTGCGCGCATCGATCGGTACCATCCTTGAGCTTCTCCGACTTTCGGAAGGGTTAGGGTTAGGGATGAAAGCACATAGGAGAAAGAGATATTCTTGAATAACTTTTTTTGTGAAGGTCGGAGAGACTTGGAAAGTGGTTGCATCTGGACTAATTTGGGTCCTGCGGATCGATTAGTACCATCCCCGAGCTTGTACGACCTTCGGAAGAGGTCGACCGACGAAATTCCCCCAAATCTGAGGAGATATTCTTGAATAACTTTTTTTGTGAAGGTCGGAGAGACTTGCAAGTAGGCTCTACCCCCACTAAATGGGGTAGCGCGCATCGATCGGTACCATCCTTGAGCTTCTCCGACTTTCGGAAGGGTTAGGGTTAGGGTTAGGGATGAAAGCACATAGGAGAAAGAGATATTCTTGAATAACTTTTTTTGTGAAGGTCGGAGAGACTTGCAAGTAGGCTCTACCCCCACTAAATGGGGTTGCGCGCATCGATCGGTACCATCCTTGAGCTTCTCCGACTTTCGGAAGGGTTAGGGTTAGGGTTAGGGATGAAAGCACATAGGAGAAAGAGATATTCTTGAATAACTTTTTTTGTGAAGGTCGGAGAGACTTGGAAAGTGGTTGCATCTGGACTAATTTGGGTCCTGCGGATCGATTGGTACCATCCCCGAGCTTGTACGACCTTCGAAAGAGGTCGACCGACGAAATTCCCCCAAATCTGAGGAGATATTCTTGAATAACTTTTTTTGTGAAGGTCGGAGAGACTTGCAAGTAGGCTCTACCCCCACTAAATGGGGTAGCGCGCATCGATCGGTACCATCCTTGAGCTTCTCCGACTTTCGGAAGGGTTAGGGTTAGGGTTAGGGATGAAAGCACATAGGAGAAAGAGATATTCTTAAATAACTTTTTTTGTGAAGGTCGGAGAGACTTGCAAGTAGGCTCTACCCCCACTAAATGGGGTTGCGCGCATCGATCGGTACCATCCTTGAGCTTCTCCGACTTTCGGAAGGGTTAGGGTTAGGGATGAAAGCACATAGGAGAAAGAGATATTCTTGAATAACTTTTTTTGTGAAGGTCGGAGAGACTTGGAAAGTGGTTGCATCTGGACTAATTTGGGTCCTGCGGATCGATTGGTACCATCCCCGAGCTTGTACGACCTTCGGAAGAGGTCGACCGACGAAATTCCCCCAAATCTGAGGAGATATTCTTGAATAACTTTTTTTGTGAAGGTCGGAGAGACTTGCAAGTAGGCTCTACCCCCACTAAATGGGGTAGCGCGCATCGATCGGTACCATCCTTGAGCTTCTCCGACTTTCGGAAGGGTTAGGGTTAGGGTTAGGGATGAAAGCACATAGGAGAAAGAGATATTCTTGAATAACTTTTTTTGTGAAGGTCGGAGAGACTTGCAAGTAGGCTCTACCCCCACTAAATGGGGTTGCGCGCATCGATCGGTACCATTCTTGAGCTTCTCCGACTTTCGGAAGGGTTAGGGTTAGGGTTAGGGATGAAAGCACATAGGAGAAAGAGATATTCTTGAATAACTTTTTTTGTGAAGGTCGGAGAGACTTGCAAGTAGGCTCTACCCCCACTAAATGGGGTTGCGCGCATCGATCGGTACCATCCTTGAGCTTCTCCGACTTTCGGAAGGGTTAGGGTTAGGGATGAAAGCACATAGGAGAAAGAGATATTCTTGAATAACTTTTTTTGTGAAGGTCGGAGAGACTTGGAAAGTGGTTGCATCTGGACTAATTTGGGTCCTGCGGATCGATTGGTACCATCCCCGAGCTTGTACGACCTTCGGAAGAGGTCGACCGACGAAATTCCCCCAAATCTGAGGAGATATTCTTGAATAACTTTTTTTGTGAAGGTCGGAGAGACTTGCAAGTAGGCTCTACCCCCACTAAATGGGGTAGCGCGCATCGATCTGTACCATCCTTGAGCTTCTCCGACTTTCGGAAGGGTTAGGGTTAGGGTTAGGGATGAAAGCACATAGGAGAAAGAGATATTCTTGAATAACTTTTTTTGTGAAGGTCGGAGAGACTTGCAAGTAGGCTCTACCCCCACTAAATGGGGTTGCGCGCATCGATCGGTACCATCCTTGAGCTTCTCCGACTTTCGGAAGGGTTAGGGTTAGGGATGAAAGCACATAGGAGAAAGAGATATTCTTGAATAACTTTTTAGTGAAGGTCGGAGAGACTTGGAAAGTGGTTGCATCTGGACTAATTTGGGTCCTGCGGATCGATTGGTGCCATCCCCGAGCTTGTACGACCTTCGGAAGAGGTCGACCGACGAAATTCCCCCAAATCTGAGGAGATATTCTTGAATAACTTTTTTTGTGAAGGTCGGAGAGACTTGCAAGTAGGCTCTACCCCCACTAAATGGGGTAGCGCGCATCGATCGGTACCATCCTTGAGCTTCTCCGACTTTCGGAAGGGTTAGGGTTAGGGTTAGGGATGAAAGCACAAAGGAGAAAGAGATATTCTTGAATAACTTTTTTTGTGAAGGTCGGAGAGACTTGCAAGTAGGCTCTACCCCCACTAAATGGGGTTGCGCGCATCGATCGGTACCATCCTTGAGCTTCTCCGACTTTCGGAAGGGTTAGGGTTAGGGTTAGGGATGAAAGCACATAGGAGAAAGAGATATTCTTGAATAACTTTTTTTGTGAAGGTCGGAGAGACTTGGAAAGTGGTTGCATCTGGACTAATTTGGGTCCTGCAGATCGATTGGTACCATCCCCGAGCTTGTACGACCTTCGAAAGAGGTCGACCGACGAAATTCCCCCAAATCTGAGGAGATATTCTTGAATAACTTTTTTTGTGAAGGTCGGAGAGACTTGCAAGTAGGCTCTACCCCCACTAAATGGGGTAGCGCGCATCGATCGGTACCATCCTTGAGCTTCTCCGACTTTCGGAAGGGTTAGGGTTAGGGTTAGGGATGAAAGCACATAGGAGAAAGAGATATTCTTGAATAACTTTTTTTGTGAAGGTCGGAGAGACTTGCAAGTAGGCTCTACCCCCACTAAATGGGGTAGCGCGCATCGATCGGTACTATCCTTGAGCTTCTCCGACTTTCGGAAGGGTTAGGGTTAGGGTTAGGGATGAAAGCACATAGGAGAAAGAGATATTCTTGAATAACTTTTTTTGTGAAGGTCGGAGAGACTTGCAAGTAGGCTCTACCCCCACTAAATGGGGTTGCGCGCATCGATCGGTACCATCCTTGAGCTTCTCCGACTTTCGGAAGGGTTAGGGTTAGGGTTAGGGATGAAAGCACATAGGAGAAAGAGATATTCTTGAATAACTTTTTTTGTGAAGGTCGGAGAGACTTGGAAAGTGGTTGCATCTGGACTAATTTGGGTCCTGCGGATCGATTGGTACCATCCCCGAGCTTGTACGACCTTCGAAAGAGGTCGACCGACGAAATTCCCCCAAATCTGAGGAGATATTCTTGAATAACTTTTTTTGTGAAGGTCGGAGAGACTTGCAAGTAGGCTCTACCCCCACTAAATGGGGTAGCGCGCATCGATCGGTACCATCCTTGAGCTTCTCCGACTTTCGGAAGGGTTAGGGTTAGGGATGAAAGCACATAGGAGAAAGAGATATTCTTGAATAACTTTTTTTGTGAAGGTCGGAGAGACTTGCAAGTAGGCTCTACCCCACTAAATGGGGTTGCGCGCATCGATCGGTACCATCCTTGAGCTTCTCCAACTTTCGGAAGGGTTAGGGTTAGGGATGAAAGCACATAGGAGAAAGAGATATTCTTGAATAACTTTTTTTGTGAAGGTCGGAGAGACTTGGAAAGTGGTTGCATCTGGACTAATTTGGGTCCTGCGGATCGATTGGTACCATCCTTGAGCTTGTACGACCTTCGGAAGAGGTCGACCGACGAAATTCCCCCAAATCTGAGGAGATATTCTTGAATAACTTTTTTTGTGAAGGTCGGAGAGACTTGCAAGTAGGCTCTACCCCCACTAAATGGGGTAGCGCGCATCGATCGGTACCATCCTTGAGCTTCTCCGACTTTCGGAAGGGTTAGGGTTAGGGTTAGGGATGAAAGCACAAAGGAGAAAGAGATATTCTTGAATAACTTTTTTTGTGAAGGTCGGAGAGACTTGCAAGTAGGCTCTACCCCCACTAAATGGGGTTGCGCGCATCGATCGGTACCATCCTTGAGCTTCTCCGACTTTCGGAAGGGTTAGGGTTAGGGTTAGGGATGAAAGCACATAGGAGAAAGAGATATTCTTGAATAACTTTTTTTGTGAAGGTCGGAGAGACTTGGAAAGTGGTTGCATCTGGACTAATTTGGGTCCTGCAGATCGATTGGTACCATCCCCGAGCTTGTACGACCTTCGAAAGAGGTCGACCGACGAAATTCCCCCAAATCTGAGGAGATATTCTTGAATAACTTTTTTTGTGAAGGTCGGAGAGACTTGCAAGTAGGCTCTACCCCCACTAAATGGGGTAGCGCGCATCGATCGGTACCATCCTTGAGCTTCTCCGACTTTCGGAAGGGTTAGGGTTAGGGTTAGGGATGAAAGCACATAGGAGAAAGAGATATTCTTGAATAACTTTTTTTGTGAAGGTCGGAGAGACTTGCAAGTAGGCTCTACCCCCACTAAATGGGGTAGCGCGCATCGATCGGTACTATCCTTGAGCTTCTCCGACTTTCGGAAGGGTTAGGGTTAGGGTTAGGGATGAAAGCACATAGGAGAAAGAGATATTCTTGAATAACTTTTTTTGTGAAGGTCGGAGAGACTTGCAAGTAGGCTCTACCCCCACTAAATGGGGTTGCGCGCATCGATCGGTACCATCCTTGAGCTTCTCCGACTTTCGGAAGGGTTAGGGTTAGGGTTAGGGATGAAAGCACATAGGAGAAAGAGATATTCTTGAATAACTTTTTTTGTGAAGGTCGGAGAGACTTGGAAAGTGGTTGCATCTGGACTAATTTGGGTCCTGCGGATCGATTGGTACCATCCCCGAGCTTGTACGACCTTCGAAAGAGGTCGACCGACGAAATTCCCCCAAATCTGAGGAGATATTCTTGAATAACTTTTTTTGTGAAGGTCGGAGAGACTTGCAAGTAGGCTCTACCCCCACTAAATGGGGTAGCGCGCATCGATCGGTACCATCCTTGAGCTTCTCCGACTTTCGGAAGGGTTAGGGTTAGGGATGAAAGCACATAGGAGAAAGAGATATTCTTGAATAACTTTTTTTGTGAAGGTCGGAGAGACTTGCAAGTAGGCTCTACCCCACTAAATGGGGTTGCGCGCATCGATCGGTACCATCCTTGAGCTTCTCCGACTTTCGGAAGGGTTAGGGTTAGGGATGAAAGCACATAGGAGAAAGAGATATTCTTGAATAACTTTTTTTGTGAAGGTCGGAGAGACTTGGAAAGTGGTTGCATCTGGACTAATTTGGGTCCTGCGGATCGATTGGTACCATCCTTGAGCTTGTACGACCTTCGGAAGAGGTCGACCGACGAAATTCCCCCAAATCTGAGGAGATATTCTTGAATAACTTTTTTTGTGAAGGTCGGAGAGACTTGCAAGTAGGCTCTACCCCCACTAAATGGGGTAGCGCGCATCGATCGGTACCATCCTTGAGCTTCTCCGACTTTCGGAAGGGTTAGGGTTAGGGTTAGGGATGAAAGCACATAGGAGAAAGAGATATTCTTGAATAACTTTTTTTGTGAAGGTCGGAGAGACTTGCAAGTAGGCTTTACCCCCACTAAATGGGGTTGCGCGCATCGATCGGTACCATCCTTGAGCTTCTCCGACTTTCGGAAGGGTTAGGGTTAGGGTTAGGGATGAAAGCACATAGGAGAAAGAGATATTCTTGAATAACTTTTTTTGTGAAGGTCGGAGAGACTTGGAAAGTGGTTGCATCTGGACTAATTTGGGTCCTGCGGATCGATTGGTACCATCCCCGAGCTTGTACGACCTTCGAAAGAGGTCGACCGACGAAATTCCCCCAAATCTGAGGAGATATTCTTGAATAACTTTTTTTGTGAAGGTCGGAGAGACTTGCAAGTAGGCTCTACCCCCACTAAATGGGGTAGCGCGCATCGATCGGTACCATCCTTGAGCTTCTCCGACTTTCGGAAGGGTTAGGGTTAGGGTTAGGGATGAAAGCACATAGGAGAAAGAGATATTCTTGAATAACTTTTTTTGTGAAGGTCGGAGAGACTTGCAAGTAGGCTCTACCCCCACTAAATGGGGTTGCGCGCATCGATCGGTACCATCCTTGAGCTTCTCCGACTTTCGGAAGGGTTAGGGTTAGGGTTAGGGATGAAAGCACATAGGAGAAAGAGATATTCTTGAATAACTTTTTTTGTGAAGGTCGGAGAGACTTGGAAAGTGGTTGCATCTGGACTAATTTGGGTCCTGCGGATCGATTGGTACCATCCCCGAGCTTGTACGACCTTCGAAAGAGGTCGACCGACGAAATTCCCCCAAATCTGAGGAGATATTCTTGAATAACTTTTTTTGTGAAGGTCGGAAAGACTTGCAAGTAGGCTCTACCCCCACTAAATGGGGTTGCGCGCATCGATCGGTACCATCCTTGAGCTTCTCCGACTTTCGGAAGGGTTAGGGTTAGGGTTAGGGATGAAAGCACATAGGAGAAAGAGATATTCTTGAATAACTTTTTTTGTGAAGGTCGGAGAGACTTGCAAGTAGGCTCTACCCCCACTAAATGGGGTAGCGCGCATCGATCGGTACCATCCTTGAGCTTCTCCGACTTTTGGAAGGGTTAGGGTTAGGGTTAGGGATGAAAGCACATAGGAGAAAGAGATATTCTTGAATAACTTTTTTTGTGAAGGTCGGAGAGACTTGGAAAGTGGTTGCATCTGGACTAATTTGGGTCCTGCGGATCGATTGGTACCATCCCCGAGCTTGTACGACCTTCGAAAGAGGTCGACCGACGAAATTCCCCCAAATCTGAGGAGATATTCTTGAATAACTTTTTTTGTGAAGGTCGGAGAGACTTGAAAGTAGGCTCTACCCCCACTAAATGGGGTAGCGCGCATCGATCGGTACCATCCTTGAGCTTCTCCGACTTTCGGAAGGGTTAGGGTTAGGGTTAGGGATGAAAGCACATAGGAGAAAGAGATATTCTTGAATAACTTTTTTTGTGAAGGTCGGAGAGACTTGCAAGTAGGCTCTACCCCCACTAAATGGGGTTGCGCGCATCGATCGGTACCATCCTTGAGCTTCTCCGACTTTCGGAAGGGTTAGGGTTAGGGATGAAAGCACATAGGAGAAAGAGATATTCTTGAATAACTTTTTTTGTGAAGGTCGGAGAGACTTGGAAAGTGGTTGCATCTGGACTAATTTGGGTCCTGCGGATCGATTGGTACCATCCCCGAGCTTGTACGACCTTCGGAAGAGGTCGACCGACGAAATTCCCCCAAATCTGAGGAGATATTCTTGAATAACTTTTTTTGTGAAGGTCGGAGAGACTTGCAAGTAGGCTCTACCCCCACTAAATGGGGTAGCGCACATCGATCGGTACCATCCTTGAGCTTCTCCGACTTTCGGAAGGGTTAGTGTTAGGGTTAGGGATGAAAGCACATAGGAGAAAGAGATATTCTTGAATAACTTTTTTTGTGAAGGTCGGAGAGACTTGCAAGTAGGCTCTACCCCCACTAAATGGGGTTGCGCGCATCGATCGGTACCATCCTTGAGCTTCTCCGACTTTCGGAAGGGTTAGGGTTAGGGATGAAAGCACATAGGAGAAAGAGATATTCTTGAATAACTTTTTTTGTGAAGGTCGGAGAGACTTGGAAAGTGGTTGCATCTGGACTAATTTGGGTCCTGCGGATCGATTAGTACCATCCCCGAGCTTGTACGACCTTCGGAAGAGGTCGACCGACGAAATTCCCCCAAATCTGAGGAGATATTCTTGAATAACTTTTTTTGTGAAGGTCGGAGAGACTTGCAAGTAGGCTCTACCCCCACTAAATGGGGTAGCGCGCATCGATCGGTACCATCCTTGAGCTTCTCCGACTTTCGGAAGGGTTAGGGTTAGGGTTAGGGATGAAAGCACATAGGAGAAAGAGATATTCTTGAATAACTTTTTTTGTGAAGGTCGGAGAGACTTGCAAGTAGGCTCTACCCCCACTAAATGGGGTTGCGCGCATCGATCGGTACCATCCTTGAGCTTCTCCGACTTTCGGAAGGGTTAGGGTTAGGGTTAGGGATGAAAGCACATAGGAGAAAGAGATATTCTTGAATAACTTTTTTTGTGAAGGTCGGAGAGACTTGGAAAGTGGTTGCATCTGGACTAATTTGGGTCCTGCGGATCGATTGGTACCATCCCCGAGCTTGTACGACCTTCGAAAGAGGTCGACCGACGAAATTCCCCCAAATCTGAGGAGATATTCTTGAATAACTTTTTTTGTGAAGGTCGGAGAGACTTGCAAGTAGGCTCTACCCCCACTAAATGGGGTAGCGCGCATCGATCGGTACCATCCTTGAGCTTCTCCGACTTTCGGAAGGGTTAGGGTTAGGGTTAGGGATGAAAGCACATAGGAGAAAGAGATATTCTTGAATAACTTTTTTTGTGAAGGTCGGAGAGACTTGCAAGTAGGCTCTACCCCCACTAAATGGGGTTGCGCGCATCGATCGGTACCATCCTTGAGCTTCTCCGACTTTCGGAAGGGTTAGGGTTAGGGATGAAAGCACATAGGAGAAAGAGATATTCTTGAATAACTTTTTTTGTGAAGGTCGGAGAGACTTGGAAAGTGGTTGCATCTGGACTAATTTGGGTCCTGCGGATCGATTGGTACCATCCCCGAGCTTGTACGACCATCGGAAGAGGTCGACCGACGAAATTCCCCCAAATCTGAGGAGATATTCTTGAATAACTTTTTTTGTGAAGGTCGGAGAGACTTGCAAGTAGGCTCTACCCCCACTAAATGGGGTAGCGCGCATCGATCGGTACCATCCTTGAGCTTCTCCGACTTTCGGAAGGGTTAGGGTTAGGGTTAGGGATGAAAGCACATAGGAGAAAGAGATATTCTTGAATAACTTTTTTTGTGAAGGTCGGAGAGACTTGCAAGTAGGCTCTACCCCCACTAAATGGGGTTGCGCGCATCGATCGGTACCATTCTTGAGCTTCTCCGACTTTCGGAAGGGTTAGGGTTAGGGTTAGGGATGAAAGCACATAGGAGAAAGAGATATTCTTGAATAACTTTTTTTGTGAAGGTCGGAGAGACTTGCAAGTAGGCTCTACCCCCACTAAATGGGGTAGTGCGCATCGATCGGTACCATCTTTGAGCTTCTCCGATTTTCGGAAGGGTTAGGGTTAGGGATGAAAGCACATAGGAGAAAGAGATATTCTTGAATAACTTTTTTTGTGAAGGTCGGAGAGACTTGGAAAGTGGTTGCATCTGGACTAATTTGGGTCCTGCGGATCGATTGGTACCATCCCCGAGCTTGTACGACCTTCGGAAGAGGTCGACCGACGAAATTCCCCCAAATCTGAGGAGATATTCTTGAATAACTTTTTTTGTGAAGGTCGGAGAGACTTGCAAGTAGGCTCTACCCCCACTAAATGGGGTAGCGCGCATCGATCGGTACCATCCTTGAGCTTCTCCGACTTTCGGAAGGGTTAGGGTTAGGGTTAGGGATGAAAGCACATAGGAGAAAGAGATATTCTTGAATAACTTTTTTTGTGAAGGTCGGAGAGACTTGCAAGTAGGCTCTACCCCCACTAAATGGGGTAGTGCGCATCGATCGGTACCATCCTTGAGCTTCTCCGATTTTCGGAAGGGTTAGGGTTAGGGATGAAAGCACATAGGAGAAAGAGATATTCTTGAATAACTTTTTTTGTGAAGGTCGGAGAGACTTGGAAAGTGGTTGCATCTGGACTAATTTGGGTCCTGCGGATCGATTTGTACCATCCCCGAGCTTGTACGACCTTCGGAAGAGGTCGACCGACGAAATTCCCCCAAATCTGAGGAGATATTCTTGAATAACTTTTTTTGTGAAGGTCGGAGAGACTTGCAAGTAGGCTCTACCCCCACTAAATGGGGTAGCGCGCATCGATCGGTACCATCCTTGAGCTTCTCCGACTTTCGGAAGGGTTAGGGTTAGGGTTAGGGATGAAAGCACATAGGAGAAAGAGATATTCTTGAATAACTTTTTTTGTGAAGGTCGGAGAGACTTGCAAGTAGGCTCTACCCCCACTAAATGGGGTTGCGCGCATCGATCGGTACCATCCTTGAGCTTCTCCGACTTTCGGAAGGGTTAGGGTTAGGGTTAGGGATGAAAGCACATAGGAGAAAGAGATATTCTTGAATAACTTTTTTTGTGAAGGTCGGAGAGACTTGGAAAGTGGTTGCATCTGGACTAATTTGGGTCCTGCGGATCGATTGGTACCATCCCCGAGCTTGTACGACCTTCGAAAGAGGTCGACCGACGAAATTCCCCCAAATCTGAGGAGATATTCTTGAATAACTTTTTTTGTGAAGGTCGGAAAGACTTGCAAGTAGGCTCTACCCCCACTAAATGGGGTTGCGCGCATCGATCAGTACCATCCTTGAGCTTCTCCGACTTTCGGAAGGGTTAGGGTTAGGGTTAGGGATGAAAGCACATAGGAGAAAGAGATATTCTTGAATAACTTTTTTTGTGAAGGTCGGAGAGACTTGCAAGTAGGCTCTACCCCCACTAAATGGGGTAGCGCGCATCTATCGGTACCATCCTTGAGCTTCTCCGACTTTCGGAAGGGTTAGGGTTAGGGTTAGGGATGAAAGCACATAGGAGAAAGAGATATTCTTGAATAACTTTTTTTGTGAAGGTCGGAGAGACTTGCAAGTAGGCTCTACCCCCACTAAATGGGGTTGCGCGCATCGATCGGTACCATCCTTGAGCTTCTCCGACTTTCGGAAGGGTTAGGGTTAGGGTTAGGGATGAAAGCACATAGGAGAAAGAGATATTCTTGAATAACTTTTTTTGTGAAGGTCGGAGAGACTTGGAAAGTGGTTGCATCTGGACTAATTTGGGTCCTGCGGATCGATTGGTACCATCTCCGAGCTTGTACGACCTTCGAAAGAGGTCGACCGACGAAATTCCCCCAAATCTGAGGAGATATTCTTGAATAACTTTTTTTGTGAAGGTCGGAGAGACTTGCAAGTAGGCTCTACCCCCACTAAATGGGGTAGCGCGCATCGATCTGTACCATCCTTGAGCTTCTCCGACTTTCGGAAGGGTTAGGGTTAGGGTTAGGGATGAAAGCACATAGGAGAAAGAGATATTCTTGAATAACTTTTTTTGTGAAGGTCGGAGAGACTTGCAAGTAGGCTCTACCCCCACTAAATGGGGTTGCGCGCATCGATCGGTACCATCCTTGAGCTTCTCCGACTTTCGGAAGGGTTAGGGTTAGGGATGAAAGCACATAGGAGAAAGAGATATTCTTGAATAACTTTTTAGTGAAGGTCGGAGAGACTTGGAAAGTGGTTGCATCTGGACTAATTTGGGTCCTGCGGATCGATTGGTACCATCCCCGAGCTTGTACGACCTTCGGAAGAGGTCGACCGACGAAATTCCCCCAAATCTGAGGAGATATTCTTGAATAACTTTTTTTGTGAAGGTCGGAGAGACTTGCAAGTAGGCTCTACCCCCACTAAATGGGGTAGCGCGCATCGATCGGTACCATCCTTGAGCTTCTCCGACTTTCGGAAGGGTTAGGGTTAGGGTTAGGGATGAAAGCACAAAGGAGAAAGAGATATTCTTGAATAACGTTTTTTGTGAAGGTCGGAGAGACTTGCAAGTAGGCTCTACCCCCACTAAATGGGGTTGCGCGCATCGATCGGTACCATCCTTGAGCTTCTCCGACTTTCGGAAGGGTTAGGGTTAGGGTTAGGGATGAAAGCACATAGGAGAAAGAGATATTCTTGAATAACTTTTTTTGTGAAGGTCGGAGAGACTTGGAAAGTGGTTGCATCTGGACTAATTTGGGTCCTGCAGATCGATTGGTACCATCCCCGAGCTTGTACGACCTTCGAAAGAGGTCGACCGACGAAATTCCCCCAAATCTGAGGAGATATTCTTGAATAACTTTTTTTGTGAAGGTCGGAAAGACTTGCAAGTAGGCTCTACCCCCACTAAATGGGGTTGCGCGCATCGATCGGTACCATCTTTGAGCTTCTCCGACTTTTGGAAGGGTTAGGGTTAGGGTTAGGGATGAAAGCACATAGGAGAAAGAGATATTCTTGAATAACTTTTTTTGTGAAGGTCGGAGAGACTTGCAAGTAGGCTCTACCCCCACTAAATGGGGTAGCGCGCATCTATCGGTACCATCCTTGAGCTTCTCCGACTTTCGGAAGGGTTAGGGTTAGGGTTAGGGATGAAAGCACATAGGAGAAAGAGATATTCTTGAATAACTTTTTTTGTGAAGGTCGGAGAGACTTGCAAGTAGGCTCTACCCCCACTAAATGGGGTTGCGCGCATCGATCGGTACCATCCTTGAGCTTCTCCGACTTTCGGAAGGGTTAGGGTTAGGGTTAGGGATGAAAGCACATAGGAGAAAGAGATATTCTTGAATAACTTTTTTTGTGAAGGTCGGAGAGACTTGGAAAGTGGTTGCATCTGGACTAATTTGGGTCCTGCGGATCGATTGGTACCATCTCCGAGCTTGTACGACCTTCGAAAGAGGTCGACCGACGAAATTCCCCCAAATCTGAGGAGATATTCTTGAATAACTTTTTTTGTGAAGGTCGGAGAGACTTGCAAGTAGGCTCTACCCCCACTAAATGGGGTAGCGCGCATCGATCTGTACCATCCTTGAGCTTCTCCGACTTTCGGAAGGGTTAGGGTTAGGGTTAGGGATGAAAGCACATAGGAGAAAGAGATATTCTTGAATAACTTTTTTTGTGAAGGTCGGAGAGACTTGCAAGTAGGCTCTACCCCCACTAAATGGGGTTGCGCGCATCGATCGGTACCATCCTTGAGCTTCTCCGACTTTCGGAAGGGTTAGGGTTAGGGATGAAAGCACATAGGAGAAAGAGATATTCTTGAATAACTTTTTAGTGAAGGTCGGAGAGACTTGGAAAGTGGTTGCATCTGGACTAATTTGGGTCCTGCAGATCGATTGGTACCATCCCCGAGCTTGTACGACCTTCGGAAGAGGTCGACCGACGAAATTCCCCCAAATCTGAGGAGATATTCTTGAATAACTTTTTTTGTGAAGGTCGGAGAGACTTGCAAGTAGGCTCTACCCCCACTAAATGGGGTAGCGCGCATCGATCGGTACCATCCTTGAGCTTCTCCGACTTTCGGAAGGGTTAGGGTTAGGGTTAGGGATGAAAGCACAAAGGAGAAAGAGATATTCTTGAATAACTTTTTTTGTGAAGGTCGGAGAGACTTGCAAGTAGGCTCTACCCCCACTAAATGGGGTTGCGCGCATCGATCGGTACCATCCTTGAGCTTCTCCGACTTTCGGAAGGGTTAGGGTTAGGGATGAAAGCACATAGGAGAAAGAGATATTCTTGAATAACTTTTTTTGTGAAGGTCGGAGAGACTTGGAAAGTGGTTGCATCTGGACTAATTTGGGTCCTGCGGATCGATTAGTACCATCCCCGAGCTTGTACGACCTTCGGAAGAGGTCGACCGACGAAATTCCCCCAAATCTGAGGAGATATTCTTGAATAACTTTTTTTGTGAAGGTCGGAGAGACTTGCAAGTAGGCTCTACCCCCACTAAATGGGGTAGCGCGCATCGATCGGTACCATCCTTGAGCTTCTCCGACTTTCGGAAGGGTTAGGGTTAGGGTTAGGGATGAAAGCACATAGGAGAAAGAGATATTCTTGAATAACTTTTTTTGTGAAGGTCGGAGAGACTTGCAAGTAGGCTCTACCCCCACTAAATGGGGTTGCGCGCATCGATCGGTACCATCCTTGAGCTTCTCCGACTTTCGGAAGGGTTAGGGTTAGGGTTAGGGATGAAAGCACATAGGAGAAAGAGATATTCTTGAATAACTTTTTTTGTGAAGGTCGGAGAGACTTGGAAAGTGGTTGCATCTGGACTAATTTGGGTCCTGCGGATCGATTGGTACCATCCCCGAGCTTGTACGACCTTCGAAAGAGGTCGACCGACGAAATTCCCCCAAATCTGAGGAGATATTCTTGAATAACTTTTTTTGTGAAGGTCGGAGAGACTTGCAAGTAGGCTCTACCCCCACTAAATGGGGTAGCGCGCATCGATCGGTACCATCCTTGAGCTTCTCCGACTTTCGGAAGGGTTAGGGTTAGGGTTAGGGATGAAAGCACATAGGAGAAAGAGATATTCTTGAATAACTTTTTTTGTGAAGGTCGGAGAGACTTGCAAGTAGGCTCTACCCCCACTAAATGGGGTTGCGCGCATCGATCGGTACCATCCTTGAGCTTCTCCGACTTTCGGAAGGGTTAGGGTTAGGGATGAAAGCACATAGGAGAAAGAGATATTCTTGAATAACTTTTTTTGTGAAGGTCGGAGAGACTTGGAAAGTGGTTGCATCTGGACTAATTTGGGTCCTGCGGATCGATTGGTACCATCCCCGAGCTTGTACGACCTTCGGAAGAGGTCGACCGACGAAATTCCCCCAAATCTGAGGAGATATTCTTGAATAACTTTTTTTGTGAAGGTCGGAGAGACTTGCAAGTAGGCTCTACCCCCACTAAATGGGGTAGCGCGCATCGATCGGTACCATCCTTGAGCTTCTCCGACTTTCGGAAGGGTTAGGGTTAGGGTTAGGGATGAAAGCACATAGGAGAAAGAGATATTCTTGAATAACTTTTTTTGTGAAGGTCGGAGAGACTTGCAAGTAGGCTCTACCCCCACTAAATGGGGTTGCGCGCATCGATCGGTACCATTCTTGAGCTTCTCCGACTTTCGGAAGGGTTAGGGTTAGGGTTAGGGATGAAAGCACATAGGAGAAAGAGATATTCTTGAATAACTTTTTTTGTGAAGGTCGGAGAGACTTGCAAGTAGGCTCTACCCCCACTAAATGGGGTAGTGCGCATCGATCGGTACCATCTTTGAGCTTCTCCGATTTTCGGAAGGGTTAGGGTTAGGGATGAAAGCACATAGGAGAAAGAGATATTCTTGAATAACTTTTTTTGTGAAGGTCGGAGAGACTTGGAAAGTGGTTGCATCTGGACTAATTTGGGTCCTGCGGATCGATTGGTACCATCCCCGAGCTTGTACGACCTTCGGAAGAGGTCGACCGACGAAATTCCCCCAAATCTGAGGAGATATTCTTGAATAACTTTTTTTGTGAAGGTCGGAGAGACTTGCAAGTAGGCTCTACCCCCACTAAATGGGGTAGCGCGCATCGATCGGTACCATCCTTGAGCTTCTCCGACTTTCGGAAGGGTTAGGGTTAGGGTTAGGGATGAAAGCACATAGGAGAAAGAGATATTCTTGAATAACTTTTTTTGTGAAGGTCGGAGAGACTTGCAAGTAGGCTCTACCCCCACTAAATGGGGTAGTGCGCATCGATCGGTACCATCCTTGAGCTTCTCCGATTTTCGGAAGGGTTAGGGTTAGGGATGAAAGCACATAGGAGAAAGAGATATTCTTGAATAACTTTTTTTGTGAAGGTCGGAGAGACTTGGAAAGTGGTTGCATCTGGACTAATTTGGGTCCTGCGGATCGATTTGTACCATCCCCGAGCTTGTACGACCTTCGGAAGAGGTCGACCGACGAAATTCCCCCAAATCTGAGGAGATATTCTTGAATAACTTTTTTTGTGAAGGTCGGAGAGACTTGCAAGTAGGCTCTACCCCCACTAAATGGGGTAGCGCGCATCGATCGGTACCATCCTTGAGCTTCTCCGACTTTCGGAAGGGTTAGGGTTAGGGTTAGGGATGAAAGCACATAGGAGAAAGAGATATTCTTGAATAACTTTTTTTGTGAAGGTCGGAGAGACTTGCAAGTAGGCTCTACCCCCACTAAATGGGGTTGCGCGCATCGATCGGTACCATCCTTGAGCTTCTCCGACTTTCGGAAGGGTTAGGGTTAGGGTTAGGGATGAAAGCACATAGGAGAAAGAGATATTCTTGAATAACTTTTTTTGTGAAGGTCGGAGAGACTTGGAAAGTGGTTGCATCTGGACTAATTTGGGTCCTGCGGATCGATTGGTACCATCCCCGAGCTTGTACGACCTTCGAAAGAGGTCGACCGACGAAATTCCCCCAAATCTGAGGAGATATTCTTGAATAACTTTTTTTGTGAAGGTCGGAAAGACTTGCAAGTAGGCTCTACCCCCACTAAATGGGGTTGCGCGCATCGATCAGTACCATCCTTGAGCTTCTCCGACTTTCGGAAGGGTTAGGGTTAGGGTTAGGGATGAAAGCACATAGGAGAAAGAGATATTCTTGAATAACTTTTTTTGTGAAGGTCGGAGAGACTTGCAAGTAGGCTCTACCCCCACTAAATGGGGTAGCGCGCATCTATCGGTACCATCCTTGAGCTTCTCCGACTTTCGGAAGGGTTAGGGTTAGGGTTAGGGATGAAAGCACATAGGAGAAAGAGATATTCTTGAATAACTTTTTTTGTGAAGGTCGGAGAGACTTGCAAGTAGGCTCTACCCCCACTAAATGGGGTTGCGCGCATCGATCGGTACCATCCTTGAGCTTCTCCGACTTTCGGAAGGGTTAGGGTTAGGGTTAGGGATGAAAGCACATAGGAGAAAGAGATATTCTTGAATAACTTTTTTTGTGAAGGTCGGAGAGACTTGGAAAGTGGTTGCATCTGGACTAATTTGGGTCCTGCGGATCGATTGGTACCATCTCCGAGCTTGTACGACCTTCGAAAGAGGTCGACCGACGAAATTCCCCCAAATCTGAGGAGATATTCTTGAATAACTTTTTTTGTGAAGGTCGGAGAGACTTGCAAGTAGGCTCTACCCCCACTAAATGGGGTAGCGCGCATCGATCTGTACCATCCTTGAGCTTCTCCGACTTTCGGAAGGGTTAGGGTTAGGGTTAGGGATGAAAGCACATAGGAGAAAGAGATATTCTTGAATAACTTTTTTTGTGAAGGTCGGAGAGACTTGCAAGTAGGCTCTACCCCCACTAAATGGGGTTGCGCGCATCGATCGGTACCATCCTTGAGCTTCTCCGACTTTCGGAAGGGTTAGGGTTAGGGATGAAAGCACATAGGAGAAAGAGATATTCTTGAATAACTTTTTAGTGAAGGTCGGAGAGACTTGGAAAGTGGTTGCATCTGGACTAATTTGGGTCCTGCGGATCGATTGGTACCATCCCCGAGCTTGTACGACCTTCGGAAGAGGTCGACCGACGAAATTCCCCCAAATCTGAGGAGATATTCTTGAATAACTTTTTTTGTGAAGGTCGGAGAGACTTGCAAGTAGGCTCTACCCCCACTAAATGGGGTAGCGCGCATCGATCGGTACCATCCTTGAGCTTCTCCGACTTTCGGAAGGGTTAGGGTTAGGGTTAGGGATGAAAGCACAAAGGAGAAAGAGATATTCTTGAATAACGTTTTTTGTGAAGGTCGGAGAGACTTGCAAGTAGGCTCTACCCCCACTAAATGGGGTTGCGCGCATCGATCGGTACCATCCTTGAGCTTCTCCGACTTTCGGAAGGGTTAGGGTTAGGGTTAGGGATGAAAGCACATAGGAGAAAGAGATATTCTTGAATAACTTTTTTTGTGAAGGTCGGAGAGACTTGGAAAGTGGTTGCATCTGGACTAATTTGGGTCCTGCAGATCGATTGGTACCATCCCCGAGCTTGTACGACCTTCGAAAGAGGTCGACCGACGAAATTCCCCCAAATCTGAGGAGATATTCTTGAATAACTTTTTTTGTGAAGGTCGGAAAGACTTGCAAGTAGGCTCTACCCCCACTAAATGGGGTTGCGCGCATCGATCGGTACCATCTTTGAGCTTCTCCGACTTTTGGAAGGGTTAGGGTTAGGGTTAGGGATGAAAGCACATAGGAGAAAGAGATATTCTTGAATAACTTTTTTTGTGAAGGTCGGAGAGACTTGCAAGTAGGCTCTACCCCCACTAAATGGGGTAGCGCGCATCTATCGGTACCATCCTTGAGCTTCTCCGACTTTCGGAAGGGTTAGGGTTAGGGTTAGGGATGAAAGCACATAGGAGAAAGAGATATTCTTGAATAACTTTTTTTGTGAAGGTCGGAGAGACTTGCAAGTAGGCTCTACCCCCACTAAATGGGGTTGCGCGCATCGATCGGTACCATCCTTGAGCTTCTCCGACTTTCGGAAGGGTTAGGGTTAGGGTTAGGGATGAAAGCACATAGGAGAAAGAGATATTCTTGAATAACTTTTTTTGTGAAGGTCGGAGAGACTTGGAAAGTGGTTGCATCTGGACTAATTTGGGTCCTGCGGATCGATTGGTACCATCTCCGAGCTTGTACGACCTTCGAAAGAGGTCGACCGACGAAATTCCCCCAAATCTGAGGAGATATTCTTGAATAACTTTTTTTGTGAAGGTCGGAGAGACTTGCAAGTAGGCTCTACCCCCACTAAATGGGGTAGCGCGCATCGATCTGTACCATCCTTGAGCTTCTCCGACTTTCGGAAGGGTTAGGGTTAGGGTTAGGGATGAAAGCACATAGGAGAAAGAGATATTCTTGAATAACTTTTTTTGTGAAGGTCGGAGAGACTTGCAAGTAGGCTCTACCCCCACTAAATGGGGTTGCGCGCATCGATCGGTACCATCCTTGAGCTTCTCCGACTTTCGGAAGGGTTAGGGTTAGGGATGAAAGCACATAGGAGAAAGAGATATTCTTGAATAACTTTTTAGTGAAGGTCGGAGAGACTTGGAAAGTGGTTGCATCTGGACTAATTTGGGTCCTGCAGATCGATTGGTACCATCCCCGAGCTTGTACGACCTTCGGAAGAGGTCGACCGACGAAATTCCCCCAAATCTGAGGAGATATTCTTGAATAACTTTTTTTGTGAAGGTCGGAGAGACTTGCAAGTAGGCTCTACCCCCACTAAATGGGGTAGCGCGCATCGATCGGTACCATCCTTGAGCTTCTCCGACTTTCGGAAGGGTTAGGGTTAGGGTTAGGGATGAAAGCACAAAGGAGAAAGAGATATTCTTGAATAACTTTTTTTGTGAAGGTCGGAGAGACTTGCAAGTAGGCTCTACCCCCACTAAATGGGGTTGCGCGCATCGATCGGTACCATCCTTGAGCTTCTCCGACTTTCGGAAGGGTTAGGGTTAGGGTTAGGGATGAAAGCACATAGGAGAAAGAGATATTCTTGAATAACTTTTTTTGTGAAGGTCGGAGAGACTTGGAAAGTGGTTGCATCTGGACTAATTTGGGTCCTGCAGATCGATTGGTACCATCCCCGAGCTTGTACGACCTTCGAAAGAGGTCGACCGACGAAATTCCCCCAAATCTGAGGAGATATTCTTGAATAACTTTTTTTGTGAAGGTCGGAAAGACTTGCAAGTAGGCTCTACCCCCACTAAATGGGGTTGCGCGCATCGATCGGTACCATCTTTGAGCTTCTCCGACTTTCGGAAGGGTTAGGGTTAGGGTTAGGGATGAAAGCACATAGGAGAAAGAGATATTCTTGAATAACTTTTTTTGTGAAGGTCGGAGAGACTTGCAAGTAGGCTCTACCCCCACTAAATGGGGTAGCGCGCATCGATCGGTACCATCCTTGAGCTTCTCCGACTTTCGGAAGGGTTAGGGTTAGGGTTAGGGATGAAAGCACATAGGAGAAAGAGATATTCTTGAATAACTTTTTTTGTGAAGGTCGGAGAGACTTGCAAGTAGGCTCTACCCCCACTAAATGGGGTTGCGCGCATCGATCGGTACCATCCTTGAGCTTCTCCGACTTTCGGAAGGGTTAGGGTTAGGGTTAGGGATGAAAGCACATAGGAGAAAGAGATATTCTTGAATAACTTTTTTTGTGAAGGTCAAAGAGACTTGGAAAGTGGTTGCATCTGGACTAATTTGGGTCCTGCGGATCGATTGGTACCATCCCCGAGCTTGTACGACCTTCGAAAGAGGTCGACCGACGAAATTCCCCCAAATCTGAGGAGATATTCTTGAATAACTTTTTTTGTGAAGGTCGGAAAGACTTGCAAGTAGGCTCTACCCCCACTAAATGGGGTTGCGCGCATCGATCGGTACCATCCTTGAGCTTCTCCGACTTTCGGAAGGGTTAGGGTTAGGGTTAGGGATGAAAGCACATAGGAGAAAGAGATATTCTTGAATAACTTTTTTTGTGAAGGTCGGAGAGACTTGCAAGTAGGCTCTACCCCCACTAAATGGGGTAGCGCGCATCTATCGGTACCATCCTTGAGCTTCTCCGACTTTCGGAAGGGTTAGGGTTAGGGTTAGGGATGAAAGCACATAGGAGAAAGAGATATTCTTGAATAACTTTTTTTGTGAAGGTCGGAGAGACTTGCAAGTAGGCTCTACCCCCACTAAATGGGGTTGCGCGCATCGATCGGTACCATCCTTGAGCTTCTCCGACTTTCGGAAGGGTTAGGGTTAGGGTTAGGGATGAAAGCACATAGGAGAAAGAGATATTCTTGAATAACTTTTTTTGTGAAGGTCGGAGAGACTTGGAAAGTGGTTGCATCTGGACTAATTTGGGTCCTGCGGATCGATTGGTACCATCTCCGAGCTTGTACGACCTTCGAAAGAGGTCGACCGACGAAATTCCCCCAAATCTGAGGAGATATTCTTGAATAACTTTTTTTGTGAAGGTCGGAGAGACTTGCAAGTAGGCTCTACCCCCACTAAATGGGGTAGCGCGCATCGATCTGTACCATCCTTGAGCTTCTCCGACTTTCGGAAGGGTTAGGGTTAGGGTTAGGGATGAAAGCACATAGGAGAAAGAGATATTCTTGAATAACTTTTTTTGTGAAGGTCGGAGAGACTTGCAAGTAGGCTCTACCCCCACTAAATGGGGTTGCGCGCATCGATCGGTACCATCCTTGAGCTTCTCCGACTTTCGGAAGGGTTAGGGTTAGGGATGAAAGCACATAGGAGAAAGAGATATTCTTGAATAACTTTTTAGTGAAGGTCGGAGAGACTTGGAAAGTGGTTGCATCTGGACTAATTTGGGTCCTGCGGATCGATTGGTACCATCCCCGAGCTTGTACGACCTTCGGAAGAGGTCGACCGACGAAATTCCCCCAAATCTGAGGAGATATTCTTGAATAACTTTTTTTGTGAAGGTCGGAGAGACTTGCAAGTAGGCTCTACCCCCACTAAATGGGGTAGCGCGCATCGATCGGTACCATCCTTGAGCTTCTCCGACTTTCGGAAGGGTTAGGGTTAGGGTTAGGGATGAAAGCACAAAGGAGAAAGAGATATTCTTGAATAACTTTTTTTGTGAAGGTCGGAGAGACTTGCAAGTAGGCTCTACCCCCACTAAATGGGGTTGCGCGCATCGATCGGTACCATCTTTGAGCTTCTCCGACTTTCGGAAGGGTTAGGGTTAGGGTTAGGGATGAAAGCACATAGGAGAAAGAGATATTCTTGAATAACTTTTTTTGTGAAGGTCGGAGAGACTTGGAAAGTGGTTGCATCTGGACTAATTTGGGTCCTGCAGATCGATTGGTACCATCCCCGAGCTTGTACGACCTTCGAAAGAGGTCGACCGACGAAATTCCCCCAAATCTGAGGAGATATTCTTGAATAACTTTTTTTGTGAAGGTCGGAGAGACTTGCAAGTAGGCTCTACCCCCACTAAATGGGGTAGCGCGCATCGATCGGTACCATCCTTGAGCTTCTCCGACTTTCGGAAGGGTTAGGGTTAGGGTTAGGGATGAAAGCACATAGGAGAAAGAGATATTCTTGAATAACTTTTTTTGTGAAGGTCGGAGAGACTTGCAAGTAGGCTCTACCCCCACTAAATGGGGTAGCGCGCATCGATCGGTACTATCCTTGAGCTTCTCCGACTTTCGGAAGGGTTAGGGTTAGGGTTAGGGATGAAAGCACATAGGAGAAAGAGATATTCTTGAATAACTTTTTTTGTGAAGGTCGGAGAGACTTGCAAGTAGGCTCTACCCCCACTAAATGGGGTTGCGCGCATCGATCGGTACCATCCTTGAGCTTCTCCGACTTTCGGAAGGGTTAGGGTTAGGGTTAGGGATGAAAGCACATAGGAGAAAGAGATATTCTTGAATAACTTTTTTTGTGAAGGTCGGAGAGACTTGGAAAGTGGTTGCATCTGGACTAATTTGGGTCCTGCGGATCGATTGGTACCATCCCCGAGCTTGTACGACCTTCGAAAGAGGTCGACCGACGAAATTCCCCCAAATCTGAGGAGATATTCTTGAATAACTTTTTTTGTGAAGGTCGGAGAGACTTGCAAGTAGGCTCTACCCCCACTAAATGGGGTAGCGCGCATCGATCGGTACCATCCTTGAGCTTCTCCGACTTTCGGAAGGGTTAGGGTTAGGGATGAAAGCACATAGGAGAAAGAGATATTCTTGAATAACTTTTTTTGTGAAGGTCGGAGAGACTTGCAAGTAGGCTCTACCCCACTAAATGGGGTTGCGCGCATCGATCGGTACCATCCTTGAGCTTCTCCGACTTTCGGAAGGGTTAGGGTTAGGGATGAAAGCACATAGGAGAAAGAGATATTCTTGAATAACTTTTTTTGTGAAGGTCGGAGAGACTTGCAAGTAGGCTCTACCCCCACTAAATGGGGTTGCGCGCATCGATCGGTACCATCCTTGAGCTTCTCCGACTTTCGGAAGGGTTAGGGTTAGGGTTAGGGATGAAAGCACATAGGAGAAAGAGATATTCTTGAATAACTTTTTTTGTGAAGGTCGGAGAGACTTGCAAGTAGGCTCTACCCCCACTAAATGGGGTTGCGCGCATCGATCGGTACCATCCTTGAGCTTCTCCGACTTTCGGAAGGGTTAGGGTTAGGGATGAAAGCACATAGGAGAAAGAGATATTCTTGAATAACTTTTTAGTGAAGGTCGGAGAGACTTGGAAAGTGGTTGCATCTGGACTAATTTGGGTCCTGCGGATCGATTGGTACCATCCCCGAGCTTGTACGACCTTCGGAAGAGGTCGACCGACGAAATTCCCCCAAATCTGAGGAGATATTCTTGAATAACTTTTTTTGTGAAGGTCGGAGAGACTTGCAAGTAGGCTCTACCCCCACTAAATGGGGTAGCGCGCATCGATCGGTACCATCCTTGAGCTTCTCCGACTTTCGGAAGGGTTAGGGTTAGGGTTAGGGATGAAAGCACAAAGGAGAAAGAGATATTCTTGAATAACGTTTTTTGTGAAGGTCGGAGAGACTTGCAAGTAGGCTCTACCCCCACTAAATGGGGTTGCGCGCATCGATCGGTACCATCCTTGAGCTTCTCCGACTTTCGGAAGGGTTAGGGTTAGGGTTAGGGATGAAAGCACATAGGAGAAAGAGATATTCTTGAATAACTTTTTTTGTGAAGGTCGGAGAGACTTGGAAAGTGGTTGCATCTGGACTAATTTGGGTCCTGCAGATCGATTGGTACCATCCCCGAGCTTGTACGACCTTCGAAAGAGGTCGACCGACGAAATTCCCCCAAATCTGAGGAGATATTCTTGAATAACTTTTTTTGTGAAGGTCGGAAAGACTTGCAAGTAGGCTCTACCCCCACTAAATGGGGTTGCGCGCATCGATCGGTACCATCTTTGAGCTTCTCCGACTTTTGGAAGGGTTAGGGTTAGGGTTAGGGATGAAAGCACATAGGAGAAAGAGATATTCTTGAATAACTTTTTTTGTGAAGGTCGGAGAGACTTGCAAGTAGGCTCTACCCCCACTAAATGGGGTAGCGCGCATCTATCGGTACCATCCTTGAGCTTCTCCGACTTTCGGAAGGGTTAGGGTTAGGGTTAGGGATGAAAGCACATAGGAGAAAGAGATATTCTTGAATAACTTTTTTTGTGAAGGTCGGAGAGACTTGCAAGTAGGCTCTACCCCCACTAAATGGGGTTGCGCGCATCGATCGGTACCATCCTTGAGCTTCTCCGACTTTCGGAAGGGTTAGGGTTAGGGTTAGGGATGAAAGCACATAGGAGAAAGAGATATTCTTGAATAACTTTTTTTGTGAAGGTCGGAGAGACTTGGAAAGTGGTTGCATCTGGACTAATTTGGGTCCTGCGGATCGATTGGTACCATCTCCGAGCTTGTACGACCTTCGAAAGAGGTCGACCGACGAAATTCCCCCAAATCTGAGGAGATATTCTTGAATAACTTTTTTTGTGAAGGTCGGAGAGACTTGCAAGTAGGCTCTACCCCCACTAAATGGGGTAGCGCGCATCGATCTGTACCATCCTTAAGCTTCTCCGACTTTCGGAAGGGTTAGGGTTAGGGTTAGGGATGAAAGCACATAGGAGAAAGAGATATTCTTGAATAACTTTTTTTGTGAAGGTCGGAGAGACTTGCAAGTAGGCTCTACCCCCACTAAATGGGGTTGCGCGCATCGATCGGTACCATCCTTGAGCTTCTCCGACTTTCGGAAGGGTTAGGGTTAGGGATGAAAGCACATAGGAGAAAGAGATATTCTTGAATAACTTTTTAGTGAAGGTCGGAGAGACTTGGAAAGTGGTTGCATCTGGACTAATTTGGGTCCTGCAGATCGATTGGTACCATCCCCGAGCTTGTACGACCTTCGGAAGAGGTCGACCGACGAAATTCCCCCAAATCTGAGGAGATATTCTTGAATAACTTTTTTTGTGAAGGTCGGAGAGACTTGCAAGTAGGCTCTACCCCCACTAAATGGGGTAGCGCGCATCGATCGGTACCATCCTTGAGCTTCTCCGACTTTCGGAAGGGTTAGGGTTAGGGTTAGGGATGAAAGCACAAAGGAGAAAGAGATATTCTTGAATAACTTTTTTTGTGAAGGTCGGAGAGACTTGCAAGTAGGCTCTACCCCCACTAAATGGGGTTGCGCGCATCGATCGGTACCATCCTTGAGCTTCTCCGACTTTCGGAAGGGTTAGGGTTAGGGTTAGGGATGAAAGCACATAGGAGAAAGAGATATTCTTGAATAACTTTTTTTGTGAAGGTCGGAGAGACTTGGAAAGTGGTTGCATCTGGACTAATTTGGGTCCTGCAGATCGATTGGTACCATCCCCGAGCTTGTACGACCTTCGAAAGAGGTCGACCGACGAAATTCCCCCAAATCTGAGGAGATATTCTTGAATAACTTTTTTTGTGAAGGTCGGAAAGACTTGCAAGTAGGCTCTACCCCCACTAAATGGGGTTGCGCGCATCGATCGGTACCATCTTTGAGCTTCTCCGACTTTCGGAAGGGTTAGGGTTAGGGTTAGGGATGAAAGCACATAGGAGAAAGAGATATTCTTGAATAACTTTTTTTGTGAAGGTCGGAGAGACTTGCAAGTAGGCTCTACCCCCACTAAATGGGGTAGCGCGCATCGATCGGTACCATCCTTGAGCTTCTCCGACTTTCGGAAGGGTTAGGGTTAGGGTTAGGGATGAAAGCACATAGGAGAAAGAGATATTCTTGAATAACTTTTTTTGTGAAGGTCGGAGAGACTTGCAAGTAGGCTCTACCCCCACTAAATGGGGTTGCGCGCATCGATCGGTACCATCCTTGAGCTTCTCCGACTTTCGGAAGGGTTAGGGTTAGGGTTAGGGATGAAAGCACATAGGAGAAAGAGATATTCTTGAATAACTTTTTTTGTGAAGGTCGGAGAGACTTGGAAAGTGGTTGCATCTGGACTAATTTGGGTCCTGCGGATCGATTGGTACCATCCCCGAGCTTGTACGACCTTCGAAAGAGGTCGACCGACGAAATTCCCCCAAATCTGAGGAGATATTCTTGAATAACTTTTTTTGTGAAGGTCGGAAAGACTTGCAAGTAGGCTCTACCCCCACTAAATGGGGTTGCGCGCATCGATCGGTACCATCCTTGAGCTTCTCCGACTTTCGGAAGGGTTAGGGTTAGGGTTAGGGATGAAAGCACATAGGAGAAAGAGATATTCTTGAATAACTTTTTTTGTGAAGGTCGGAGAGACTTGCAAGTAGGCTCTACCCCCACTAAATGGGGTAGCGCGCATCTATCGGTACCATCCTTGAGCTTCTCCGACTTTCGGAAGGGTTAGGGTTAGGGTTAGGGATGAAAGCACATAGGAGAAAGAGATATTCTTGAATAACTTTTTTTGTGAAGGTCGGAGAGACTTGCAAGTAGGCTCTACCCCCACTAAATGGGGTTGCGCGCATCGATCGGTACCATCCTTGAGCTTCTCCGACTTTCGGAAGGGTTAGGGTTAGGGTTAGGGATGAAAGCACATAGGAGAAAGAGATATTCTTGAATAACTTTTTTTGTGAAGGTCGGAGAGACTTGGAAAGTGGTTGCATCTGGACTAATTTGGGTCCTGCGGATCGATTGGTACCATCTCCGAGCTTGTACGACCTTCGAAAGAGGTCGACCGACGAAATTCCCCCAAATCTGAGGAGATATTCTTGAATAACTTTTTTTGTGAAGGTCGGAGAGACTTGCAAGTAGGCTCTACCCCCACTAAATGGGGTAGCGCGCATCGATCTGTACCATCCTTGAGCTTCTCCGACTTTCGGAAGGGTTAGGGTTAGGGTTAGGGATGAAAGCACATAGGAGAAAGAGATATTCTTGAATAACTTTTTTTGTGAAGGTCGGAGAGACTTGCAAGTAGGCTCTACCCCCACTAAATGGGGTTGCGCGCATCGATCGGTACCATCCTTGAGCTTCTCCGACTTTCGGAAGGGTTAGGGTTAGGGATGAAAGCACATAGGAGAAAGAGATATTCTTGAATAACTTTTTAGTGAAGGTCGGAGAGACTTGGAAAGTGGTTGCATCTGGACTAATTTGGGTCCTGCGGATCGATTGGTACCATCCCCGAGCTTGTACGACCTTCGGAAGAGGTCGACCGACGAAATTCCCCCAAATCTGAGGAGATATTCTTGAATAACTTTTTTTGTGAAGGTCGGAGAGACTTGCAAGTAGGCTCTACCCCCACTAAATGGGGTAGCGCGCATCGATCGGTACCATCCTTGAGCTTCTCCGACTTTCGGAAGGGTTAGGGTTAGGGTTAGGGATGAAAGCACAAAGGAGAAAGAGATATTCTTGAATAACTTTTTTTGTGAAGGTCGGAGAGACTTGCAAGTAGGCTCTACCCCCACTAAATGGGGTTGCGCGCATCGATCGGTACCATCCTTGAGCTTCTCCGACTTTCGGAAGGGTTAGGGTTAGGGTTAGGGATGAAAGCACATAGGAGAAAGAGATATTCTTGAATAACTTTTTTTGTGAAGGTCGGAGAGACTTGGAAAGTGGTTGCATCTGGACTAATTTGGGTCCTGCAGATCGATTGGTACCATCCCCGAGCTTGTACGACCTTCGAAAGAGGTCGACCGACGAAATTCCCCCAAATCTGAGGAGATATTCTTGAATTACTTTTTTTGTGAAGGTCGGAGAGACTTGCAAGTAGGCTCTACCCCCACTAAATGGGGTAGCGCGCATCGATCGGTACCATCCTTGAGCTTCTCCGACTTTCGGAAGGGTTAGGGTTAGGGTTAGGGATGAAAGCACATAGGAGAAAGAGATATTCTTGAATAACTTTTTTTGTGAAGGTCGGAGAGACTTGCAAGTAGGCTCTACCCCCACTAAATGGGGTAGCGCGCATCGATCGGTACTATCCTTGAGCTTCTCCGACTTTCGGAAGGGTTAGGGTTAGGGTTAGGGATGAAAGCACATAGGAGAAAGAGATATTCTTGAATAACTTTTTTTGTGAAGGTCGGAGAGACTTGCAAGTAGGCTCTACCCCCACTAAATGGGGTTGCGCGCATCGATCGGTACCATCCTTGAGCTTCTCCGACTTTCGGAAGGGTTAGGGTTAGGGTTAGGGATGAAAGCACATAGGAGAAAGAGATATTCTTGAATAACTTTTTTTGTGAAGGTCGGAGAGACTTGGAAAGTGGTTGCATCTGGACTAATTTGGGTCCTGCGGATCGATTGGTACCATCCCCGAGCTTGTACGACCTTCGAAAGAGGTCGACCGACGAAATTCCCCCAAATCTGAGGAGATATTCTTGAATAACTTTTTTTGTGAAGGTCGGAGAGACTTGCAAGTAGGCTCTACCCCCACTAAATGGGGTAGCGCGCATCGATCGGTACCATCCTTGAGCTTCTCCGACTTTCGGAAGGGTTAGGGTTAGGGATGAAAGCACATAGGAGAAAGAGATATTCTTGAATAACTTTTTTTGTGAAGGTCGGAGAGACTTGCAAGTAGGCTCTACCCCACTAAATGGGGTTGCGCGCATCGATCGGTACCATCCTTGAGCTTCTCCGACTTTCGGAAGGGTTAGGGTTAGGGATGAAAGCACATAGGAGAAAGAGATATTCTTGAATAACTTTTTTTGTGAAGGTCGGAGAGACTTGCAAGTAGGCTCTACCCCCACTAAATGGGGTTGCGCGCATCGATCGGTACCATCCTTGAGCTTCTCCGACTTTCGGAAGGGTTAGGGTTAGGGTTAGGGATGAAAGCACATAGGAGAAAGAGATATTCTTGAATAACTTTTTTTGTGAAGGTCGGAGAGACTTGGAAAGTGGTTGCATCTGGACTAATTTGGGTCCTGCGGATCGATTGGTACCATCCCCGAGCTTGTACGACCTTCGAAAGAGGTCGACCGACGAAATTCCCCCAAATCTGAGGAGATATTCTTGAATAACTTTTTTTGTGAAGGTCGGAGAGACTTGCAAGTAGGCTCTACCCCCACTAAATGGGGTAGCGCGCATCGATCGGTACCATCCTTGAGCTTCTCCGACTTTCGGAAGGGTTAGGGTTAGGGATGAAAGCACATAGGAGAAAGAGATATTCTTGAATAACTTTTTTTGTGAAGGTCGGAGAGACTTGGAAAGTGGTTGCATCTGGACTAATTTGGGTCCTGCGGATCGATTGGTACCATCCTTGAGCTTGTACGACCTTCGGAAGAGGTCGACCGACGAAATTCCCCCAAATCTGAGGAGATATTCTTGAATAACTTTTTTTGTGAAGGTCGGAGAGACTTGCAAGTAGGCTCTACCCCCACTAAATGGGGTAGCGCGCATCGATCGGTACCATCCTTGAGCTTCTCCGACTTTCGGAAGGGTTAGGGTTAGGGTTAGGGATGAAAGCACATAGGAGAAAGAGATATTCTTGAATAACTTTTTTTGTGAAGGTCGGAGAGACTTGCAAGTAGGCTTTACCCCCACTAAATGGGGTTGCGCGCATCGATCGGTACCATCCTTGAGCTTCTCCGACTTTCGGAAGGGTTAGGGTTAGGGTTAGGGATGAAAGCACATAGGAGAAAGAGATATTCTTGAATAACTTTTTTTGTGAAGGTCGGAGAGACTTGGAAAGTGGTTGCATCTGGACTAATTTGGGTCCTGCGGATCGATTGGTACCATCCCCGAGCTTGTACGACCTTCGAAAGAGGTCGACCGACGAAATTCCCCCAAATCTGAGGAGATATTCTTGAATAACTTTTTTTGTGAAGGTCGGAGAGACTTGCAAGTAGGCTCTACCCCCACTAAATGGGGTAGCGCGCATCGATCGGTACCATCCTTGAGCTTCTCCGACTTTCGGAAGGGTTAGGGTTAGGGTTAGGGATGAAAGCACATAGGAGAAAGAGATATTCTTGAATAACTTTTTTTGTGAAGGTCGGAGAGACTTGCAAGTAGGCTCTACCCCCACTAAATGGGGTTGCGCGCATCGATCGGTACCATCCTTGAGCTTCTCCGACTTTCGGAAGGGTTAGGGTTAGGGTTAGGGATGAAAGCACATAGGAGAAAGAGATATTCTTGAATAACTTTTTTTGTGAAGGTCGGAGAGACTTGGAAAGTGGTTGCATCTGGACTAATTTGGGTCCTGCGGATCGATTGGTACCATCCCCGAGCTTGTACGACCTTCGAAAGAGGTCGACCGACGAAATTCCCCCAAATCTGAGGAGATATTCTTGAATAACTTTTTTTGTGAAGGTCGGAAAGACTTGCAAGTAGGCTCTACCCCCACTAAATGGGGTTGCGCGCATCGATCGGTACCATCCTTGAGCTTCTCCGACTTTCGGAAGGGTTAGGGTTAGGGTTAGGGATGAAAGCACATAGGAGAAAGAGATATTCTTGAATAACTTTTTTTGTGAAGGTCGGAGAGACTTGCAAGTAGGCTCTACCCCCACTAAATGGGGTAGCGCGCATCGATCGGTACCATCCTTGAGCTTCTCCGACTTTTGGAAGGGTTAGGGTTAGGGTTAGGGATGAAAGCACATAGGAGAAAGAGATATTCTTGAATAACTTTTTTTGTGAAGGTCGGAGAGACTTGGAAAGTGGTTGCATCTGGACTAATTTGGGTCCTGCGGATCGATTGGTACCATCCCCGAGCTTGTACGACCTTCGAAAGAGGTCGACCGACGAAATTCCCCCAAATCTGAGGAGATATTCTTGAATAACTTTTTTTGTGAAGGTCGGAGAGACTTGAAAGTAGGCTCTACCCCCACTAAATGGGGTAGCGCGCATCGATCGGTACCATCCTTGAGCTTCTCCGACTTTCGGAAGGGTTAGGGTTAGGGTTAGGGATGAAAGCACATAGGAGAAAGAGATATTCTTGAATAACTTTTTTTGTGAAGGTCGGAGAGACTTGCAAGTAGGCTCTACCCCCACTAAATGGGGTTGCGCGCATCGATTGGTACCATCCTTGAGCTTCTCCGACTTTCGGAAGGGTTAGGGTTAGGGATGAAAGCACATAGGAGAAAGAGATATTCTTGAATAACTTTTTTTGTGAAGGTCGGAGAGACTTGGAAAGTGGTTGCATCTGGACTAATTTGGGTCCTGCGGATCGATTGGTACCATCCCCGAGCTTGTACGACCTTCGGAAGAGGTCGACCGACGAAATTCCCCCAAATCTGAGGAGATATTCTTGAATAACTTTTTTTGTGAAGGTCGGAGAGACTTGCAAGTAGGCTCTACCCCCACTAAATGGGGTAGCGCGCATCGATCGGTACCATCCTTGAGCTTCTCCGACTTTCGGAAGGGTTAGGGTTAGGGATGAAAGCACATAGGAGAAAGAGATATTCTTGAATAACTTTTTTTGTGAAGGTCGGAGAGACTTGCAAGTAGGCTCTACCCCCACTAAATGGGGTTGCGCGCATCGATCGGTACCATCCTTGAGCTTCTCCGACTTTCGGAAGGGTTAGGGTTAGGGATGAAAGCACATAGGAGAAAGAGATATTCTTGAATAACTTTTTTTGTGAAGGTCGGAGAGACTTGGAAAGTGGTTGCATCTGGACTAATTTGGGTCCTGCGGATCGATTGGTACCATCCCCGAGCTTGTACGACCTTCGGAAGAGGTCGACCGACGAAATTCCCCCAAATCTGAGGAGATATTCTTGAATAACTTTTTTTGTGAAGGTCGGAGAGACTTGCAAGTAGGCTCTACCCCCACTAAATGGGGTAGCGCGCATCGATCGGTACCATCCTTGAGCTTCTCCGACTTTCGGAAGGGTTAGTGTTAGGGTTAGGGATGAAAGCACATAGGAGAAAGAGATATTCTTGAATAACTTTTTTTGTGAAGGTCGGAGAGACTTGCAAGTAGGCTCTACCCCCACTAAATGGGGTTGCGCGCATCGATCGGTACCATCCTTGAGCTTCTCCGACTTTCGGAAGGGTTAGGGTTAGGGATGAAAGCACATAGGAGAAAGAGATATTCTTGAATAACTTTTTTTGTGAAGGTCGGAGAGACTTGGAAAGTGGTTGCATCTGGACTAATTTGGGTCCTGCGGATCGATTAGTACCATCCCCGAGCTTGTACGACCTTCGGAAGAGGTCGACCGACGAAATTCCCCCAAATCTGAGGAGATATTCTTGAATAACTTTTTTTGTGAAGGTCGGAGAGACTTGCAAGTAGGCTCTACCCCCACTAAATGGGGTAGCGCGCATCGATCGGTACCATCCTTGAGCTTCTCCGACTTTCGGAAGGGTTAGGGTTAGGGTTAGGGATGAAAGCACATAGGAGAAAGAGATATTCTTGAATAACTTTTTTTGTGAAGGTCGGAGAGACTTGCAAGTAGGCTCTACCCCCACTAAATGGGGTTGCGCGCATCGATCGGTACCATCCTTGAGCTTCTCCGACTTTCGGAAGGGTTAGGGTTAGGGTTAGGGATGAAAGCACATAGGAGAAAGAGATATTCTTGAATAACTTTTTTTGTGAAGGTCGGAGAGACTTGGAAAGTGGTTGCATCTGGACTAATTTGGGTCCTGCGGATCGATTGGTACCATCCCCGAGCTTGTACGACCTTCGAAAGAGGTCGACCGACGAAATTCCCCCAAATCTGAGGAGATATTCTTGAATAACTTTTTTTGTGAAGGTCGGAGAGACTTGCAAGTAGGCTCTACCCCCACTAAATGGGGTAGCGCGCATCGATCGGTACCATCCTTGAGCTTCTCCGACTTTCGGAAGGGTTAGGGTTAGGGTTAGGGATGAAAGCACATAGGAGAAAGAGATATTCTTGAATAACTTTTTTTGTGAAGGTCGGAGAGACTTGCAAGTAGGCTCTACCCCCACTAAATGGGGTTGCGCGCATCGATCAGTACCATCCTTGAGCTTCTCCGACTTTCGGAAGGGTTAGGGTTAGGGATGAAAGCACATAGGAGAAAGAGATATTCTTGAATAACTTTTTTTGTGAAGGTCGGAGAGACTTGGAAAGTGGTTGCATCTGGACTAATTTGGGTCCTGCGGATCGATTGGTACCATCCCCGAGCTTGTACGACCTTCGGAAGAGGTCGACCGACGAAATTCCCCCAAATCTGAGGAGATATTCTTGAATAACTTTTTTTGTGAAGGTCGGAGAGACTTGCAAGTAGGCTCTACCCCCACTAAATGGGGTAGCGCGCATCGATCGGTACCATCCTTGAGCTTCTCCGACTTTCGGAAGGGTTAGGGTTAGGGTTAGGGATGAAAGCACATAGGAGAAAGAGATATTCTTGAATAACTTTTTTTGTGAAGGTCGGAGAGACTTGCAAGTAGGCTCTACCCCCACTAAATGGGGTTGCGCGCATCGATCGGTACCATTCTTGAGCTTCTCCGACTTTCGGAAGGGTTAGGGTTAGGGTTAGGGATGAAAGCACATAGGAGAAAGAGATATTCTTGAATAACTTTTTTTGTGAAGGTCGGAGAGACTTGCAAGTAGGCTCTACCCCCACTAAATGGGGTAGTGCGCATCGATCGGTACCATCTTTGAGCTTCTCCGATTTTCGGAAGGGTTAGGGTTAGGGATGAAAGCACATAGGAGAAAGAGATATTCTTGAATAACTTTTTTTGTGAAGGTCGGAGAGACTTGGAAAGTGGTTGCATCTGGACTAATTTGGGTCCTGCGGATCGATTGGTACCATCCCCGAGCTTGTACGACCTTCGGAAGAGGTCGACCGACGAAATTCCCCCAAATCTGAGGAGATATTCTTGAATAACTTTTTTTGTGAAGGTCGGAGAGACTTGCAAGTAGGCTCTACCCCCACTAAATGGGGTAGCGCGCATCGATCTGTACCATCCTTGAGCTTCTCCGACTTTCGGAAGGGTTAGGGTTAGGGTTAGGGATGAAAGCACATAGGAGAAAGAGATATTCTTGAATAACTTTTTTTGTGAAGGTCGGAGAGACTTGCAAGTAGGCTCTACCCCCACTAAATGGGGTTGCGCGCATCGATCGGTACCATCCTTGAGCTTCTCCGACTTTCGGAAGGGTTAGGGTTAGGGATGAAAGCACATAGGAGAAAGAGATATTCTTGAATAACTTTTTAGTGAAGGTCGGAGAGACTTGGAAAGTGGTTGCATCTGGACTAATTTGGGTCCTGCGGATCGATTGGTACCATCCCCGAGCTTGTACGACCTTCGGAAGAGGTCGACCGACGAAATTCCCCCAAATCTGAGGAGATATTCTTGAATAACTTTTTTTGTGAAGGTCGGAGAGACTTGCAAGTAGGCTCTACCCCCACTAAATGGGGTAGCGCGCATCGATCGGTACCATCCTTGAGCTTCTCCGACTTTCGGAAGGGTTAGGGTTAGGGTTAGGGATGAAAGCACAAAGGAGAAAGAGATATTCTTGAATAACTTTTTTTGTGAAGGTCGGAGAGACTTGCAAGTAGGCTCTACCCCCACTAAATGGGGTTGCGCGCATCGATCGGTACCATCCTTGAGCTTCTCCGACTTTCGGAAGGGTTAGGGTTAGGGTTAGGGATGAAAGCACATAGGAGAAAGAGATATTCTTGAATAACTTTTTTTGTGAAGGTCGGAGAGACTTGGAAAGTGGTTGCATCTGGACTAATTTGGGTCCTGCAGATCGATTGGTACCATCCCCGAGCTTGTACGACCTTCGAAAGAGGTCGACCGACGAAATTCCCCCAAATCTGAGGAGATATTCTTGAATAACTTTTTTTGTGAAGGTCGGAGAGACTTGCAAGTAGGCTCTACCCCCACTAAATGGGGTAGCGCGCATCGATCGGTACCATCCTTGAGCTTCTCCGACTTTCGGAAGGGTTAGGGTTAGGGTTAGGGATGAAAGCACATAGGAGAAAGAGATATTCTTGAATAACTTTTTTTGTGAAGGTCGGAGAGACTTGCAAGTAGGCTCTACCCCCACTAAATGGGGTAGCGCGCATCGATCGGTACTATCCTTGAGCTTCTCCGACTTTCGGAAGGGTTAGGGTTAGGGTTAGGGATGAAAGCACATAGGAGAAAGAGATATTCTTGAATAACTTTTTTTGTGAAGGTCGGAGAGACTTGCAAGTAGGCTCTACCCCCACTAAATGGGGTTGCGCGCATCGATCGGTACCATCCTTGAGCTTCTCCGACTTTCGGAAGGGTTAGGGTTAGGGTTAGGGATGAAAGCACATAGGAGAAAGAGATATTCTTGAATAACTTTTTTTGTGAAGGTCGGAGAGACTTGGAAAGTGGTTGCATCTGGACTAATTTGGGTCCTGCAGATCGATTGGTACCATCCCCGAGCTTGTACGACCTTCGAAAGAGGTCGACCGACGAAATTCCCCCAAATCTGAGGAGATATTCTTGAATAACTTTTTTTGTGAAGGTCGGAGAGACTTGCAAGTAGGCTCTACCCCCACTAAATGGGGTAGCGCGCATCGATCGGTACCATCCTTGAGCTTCTCCGACTTTCGGAAGGGTTAGGGTTAGGGATGAAAGCACATAGGAGAAAGAGATATTCTTGAATAACTTTTTTTGTGAAGGTCGGAGAGACTTGCAAGTAGGCTCTACCCCACTAAATGGGGTTGCGCGCATCGATCGGTACCATCCTTGAGCTTCTCCGACTTTCGGAAGGGTTAGGGTTAGGGATGAAAGCACATAGGAGAAAGAGATATTCTTGAATAACTTTTTTTGTGAAGGTCGGAGAGACTTGGAAAGTGGTTGCATCTGGACTAATTTGGGTCCTGCGGATCGATTGGTACCATCCTTGAGCTTGTACGACCTTCGGAAGAGGTCGACCGACGAAATTCCCCCAAATCTGAGGAGATATTCTTGAATAACTTTTTTTGTGAAGGTCGGAGAGACTTGCAAGTAGGCTCTACCCCCACTAAATGGGGTAGCGCGCATCGATCGGTACCATCCTTGAGCTTCTCCGACTTTCGGAAGGGTTAGGGTTAGGGTTAGGGATGAAAGCACAAAGGAGAAAGAGATATTCTTGAATAACTTTTTTTGTGAAGGTCGGAGAGACTTGCAAGTAGGCTCTACCCCCACTAAATGGGGTTGCGCGCATCGATCGGTACCATCCTTGAGCTTCTCCGACTTTCGGAAGGGTTAGGGTTAGGGTTAGGGATGAAAGCACATAGGAGAAAGAGATATTCTTGAATAACTTTTTTTGTGAAGGTCGGAGAGACTTGGAAAGTGGTTGCATCTGGACTAATTTGGGTCCTGCAGATCGATTGGTACCATCCCCGAGCTTGTACGACCTTCGAAAGAGGTCGACCGACGAAATTCCCCCAAATCTGAGGAGATATTCTTGAATAACTTTTTTTGTGAAGGTCGGAGAGACTTGCAAGTAGGCTCTACCCCCACTAAATGGGGTAGCGCGCATCGATCGGTACCATCCTTGAGCTTCTCCGACTTTCGGAAGGGTTAGGGTTAGGGTTAGGGATGAAAGCACATAGGAGAAAGAGATATTCTTGAATAACTTTTTTTGTGAAGGTCGGAGAGACTTGCAAGTAGGCTCTACCCCCACTAAATGGGGTAGCGCGCATCGATCGGTACTATCCTTGAGCTTCTCCGACTTTCGGAAGGGTTAGGGTTAGGGTTAGGGATGAAAGCACATAGGAGAAAGAGATATTCTTGAATAACTTTTTTTGTGAAGGTCGGAGAGACTTGCAAGTAGGCTCTACCCCCACTAAATGGGGTTGCGCGCATCGATCGGTACCATCCTTGAGCTTCTCCGACTTTCGGAAGGGTTAGGGTTAGGGTTAGGGATGAAAGCACATAGGAGAAAGAGATATTCTTGAATAACTTTTTTTGTGAAGGTCGGAGAGACTTGGAAAGTGGTTGCATCTGGACTAATTTGGGTCCTGCGGATCGATTGGTACCATCCCCGAGCTTGTACGACCTTCGAAAGAGGTCGACCGACGAAATTCCCCCAAATCTGAGGAGATATTCTTGAATAACTTTTTTTGTGAAGGTCGGAGAGACTTGCAAGTAGGCTCTACCCCCACTAAATGGGGTAGCGCGCATCGATCGGTACCATCCTTGAGCTTCTCCGACTTTCGGAAGGGTTAGGGTTAGGGATGAAAGCACATAGGAGAAAGAGATATTCTTGAATAACTTTTTTTGTGAAGGTCGGAGAGACTTGCAAGTAGGCTCTACCCCACTAAATGGGGTTGCGCGCATCGATCGGTACCATCCTTGAGCTTCTCCGACTTTCGGAAGGGTTAGGGTTAGGGATGAAAGCACATAGGAGAAAGAGATATTCTTGAATAACTTTTTTTGTGAAGGTCGGAGAGACTTGGAAAGTGGTTGCATCTGGACTAATTTGGGTCCTGCGGATCGATTGGTACCATCCTTGAGCTTGTACGACCTTCGGAAGAGGTCGACCGACGAAATTCCCCCAAATCTGAGGAGATATTCTTGAATAACTTTTTTTGTGAAGGTCGGAGAGACTTGCAAGTAGGCTCTACCCCCACTAAATGGGGTAGCGCGCATCGATCGGTACCATCCTTGAGCTTCTCCGACTTTCGGAAGGGTTAGGGTTAGGGTTAGGGATGAAAGCACATAGGAGAAAGAGATATTCTTGAATAACTTTTTTTGTGAAGGTCGGAGAGACTTGCAAGTAGGCTTTACCCCCACTAAATGGGGTTGCGCGCATCGATCGGTACCATCCTTGAGCTTCTCCGACTTTCGGAAGGGTTAGGGTTAGGGTTAGGGATGAAAGCACATAGGAGAAAGAGATATTCTTGAATAACTTTTTTTGTGAAGGTCGGAGAGACTTGGAAAGTGGTTGCATCTGGACTAATTTGGGTCCTGCGGATCGATTGGTACCATCCCCGAGCTTGTACGACCTTCGAAAGAGGTCGACCGACGAAATTCCCCCAAATCTGAGGAGATATTCTTGAATAACTTTTTTTGTGAAGGTCGGAGAGACTTGCAAGTAGGCTCTACCCCCACTAAATGGGGTAGCGCGCATCGATCGGTACCATCCTTGAGCTTCTCCGACTTTCGGAAGGGTTAGGGTTAGGGTTAGGGATGAAAGCACATAGGAGAAAGAGATATTCTTGAATAACTTTTTTTGTGAAGGTCGGAGAGACTTGCAAGTAGGCTCTACCCCCACTAAATGGGGTTGCGCGCATCGATCGGTACCATCCTTGAGCTTCTCCGACTTTCGGAAGGGTTAGGGTTAGGGTTAGGGATGAAAGCACATAGGAGAAAGAGATATTCTTGAATAACTTTTTTTGTGAAGGTCGGAGAGACTTGGAAAGTGGTTGCATCTGGACTAATTTGGGTCCTGCGGATCGATTGGTACCATCCCCGAGCTTGTACGACCTTCGAAAGAGGTCGACCGACGAAATTCCCCCAAATCTGAGGAGATATTCTTGAATAACTTTTTTTGTGAAGGTCGGAAAGACTTGCAAGTAGGCTCTACCCCCACTAAATGGGGTTGCGCGCATCGATCGGTACCATCCTTGAGCTTCTCCGACTTTCGGAAGGGTTAGGGTTAGGGTTAGGGATGAAAGCACATAGGAGAAAGAGATATTCTTGAATAACTTTTTTTGTGAAGGTCGGAGAGACTTGCAAGTAGGCTCTACCCCCACTAAATGGGGTAGCGCGCATCGATCGGTACCATCCTTGAGCTTCTCCGACTTTTGGAAGGGTTAGGGTTAGGGTTAGGGATGAAAGCACATAGGAGAAAGAGATATTCTTGAATAACTTTTTTTGTGAAGGTCGGAGAGACTTGGAAAGTGGTTGCATCTGGACTAATTTGGGTCCTGCGGATCGATTGGTACCATCCCCGAGCTTGTACGACCTTCGAAAGAGGTCGACCGACGAAATTCCCCCAAATCTGAGGAGATATTCTTGAATAACTTTTTTTGTGAAGGTCGGAGAGACTTGAAAGTAGGCTCTACCCCCACTAAATGGGGTAGCGCGCATCGATCGGTACCATCCTTGAGCTTCTCCGACTTTCGGAAGGGTTAGGGTTAGGGTTAGGGATGAAAGCACATAGGAGAAAGAGATATTCTTGAATAACTTTTTTTGTGAAGGTCGGAGAGACTTGCAAGTAGGCTCTACCCCCACTAAATGGGGTTGCGCGCATCGATCGGTACCATCCTTGAGCTTCTCCGACTTTCGGAAGGGTTAGGGTTAGGGATGAAAGCACATAGGAGAAAGAGATATTCTTGAATAACTTTTTTTGTGAAGGTCGGAGAGACTTGGAAAGTGGTTGCATCTGGACTAATTTGGGTCCTGCGGATCGATTGGTACTATCCCCGAGCTTGTACGACCTTCGGAAGAGGTCGACCGACGAAATTCCCCCAAATCTGAGGAGATATTCTTGAATAACTTTTTTTGTGAAGGTCGGAGAGACTTGCAAGTAGGCTCTACCCCCACTAAATGGGGTAGCGCGCATCGATCGGTACCATCCTTGAGCTTCTCCGACTTTCGGAAGGGTTAGGGTTAGGGATGAAAGCACATAGGAGAAAGAGATATTCTTGAATAACTTTTTTTGTGAAGGTCGGAGAGACTTGCAAGTAGGCTCTACCCCCACTAAATGGGGTTGCGCGCATCGATCGGTACCATCCTTGAGCTTCTCCGACTTTCGGAAGGGTTAGGGTTAGGGATGAAAGCACATAGGAGAAAGAGATATTCTTGAATAACTTTTTTTGTGAAGGTCGGAGAGACTTGGAAAGTGGTTGCATCTGGACTAATTTGGGTCCTGCGGATCGATTGGTACCATCCCCGAGCTTGTACGACCTTCGGAAGAGGTCGACCGACGAAATTCCCCCAAATCTGAGGAGATATTCTTGAATAACTTTTTTTGTGAAGGTCGGAGAGACTTGCAAGTAGGCTCTACCCCCACTAAATGGGGTAGCGCACATCGATCGGTACCATCCTTGAGCTTCTCCGACTTTCGGAAGGGTTAGTGTTAGGGTTAGGGATGAAAGCACATAGGAGAAAGAGATATTCTTGAATAACTTTTTTTGTGAAGGTCGGAGAGACTTGCAAGTAGGCTCTACCCCCACTAAATGGGGTTGCGCGCATCGATCGGTACCATCCTTGAGCTTCTCCGACTTTCGGAAGGGTTAGGGTTAGGGATGAAAGCACATAGGAGAAAGAGATATTCTTGAATAACTTTTTTTGTGAAGGTCGGAGAGACTTGGAAAGTGGTTGCATCTGGACTAATTTGGGTCCTGCGGATCGATTAGTACCATCCCCGAGCTTGTACGACCTTCGGAAGAGGTCGACCGACGAAATTCCCCCAAATCTGAGGAGATATTCTTGAATAACTTTTTTTGTGAAGGTCGGAGAGACTTGCAAGTAGGCTCTACCCCCACTAAATGGGGTAGCGCGCATCGATCGGTACCATCCTTGAGCTTCTCCGACTTTCGGAAGGGTTAGGGTTAGGGTTAGGGATGAAAGCACATAGGAGAAAGAGATATTCTTGAATAACTTTTTTTGTGAAGGTCGGAGAGACTTGCAAGTAGGCTCTACCCCCACTAAATGGGGTTGCGCGCATCGATCGGTACCATCCTTGAGCTTCTCCGACTTTCGGAAGGGTTAGGGTTAGGGTTAGGGATGAAAGCACATAGGAGAAAGAGATATTCTTGAATAACTTTTTTTGTGAAGGTCGGAGAGACTTGGAAAGTGGTTGCATCTGGACTAATTTGGGTCCTGCGGATCGATTGGTACCATCCCCGAGCTTGTACGACCTTCGAAAGAGGTCGACCGACGAAATTCCCCCAAATCTGAGGAGATATTCTTGAATAACTTTTTTTGTGAAGGTCGGAGAGACTTGCAAGTAGGCTCTACCCCCACTAAATGGGGTAGCGCGCATCGATCGGTACCATCCTTGAGCTTCTCCGACTTTCGGAAGGGTTAGGGTTAGGGTTAGGGATGAAAGCACATAGGAGAAAGAGATATTCTTGAATAACTTTTTTTGTGAAGGTCGGAGAGACTTGCAAGTAGGCTCTACCCCCACTAAATGGGGTTGCGCGCATCGATCGGTACCATCCTTGAGCTTCTCCGACTTTCGGAAGGGTTAGGGTTAGGGATGAAAGCACATAGGAGAAAGAGATATTCTTGAATAACTTTTTTTGTGAAGGTCGGAGAGACTTGGAAAGTGGTTGCATCTGGACTAATTTGGGTCCTGCGGATCGATTGGTACCATCCCCGAGCTTGTACGACCTTCGGAAGAGGTCGACCGACGAAATTCCCCCAAATCTGAGGAGATATTCTTGAATAACTTTTTTTGTGAAGGTCGGAGAGACTTGCAAGTAGGCTCTACCCCCACTAAATGGGGTAGCGCGCATCGATCGGTACCATCCTTGAGCTTCTCCGACTTTCGGAAGGGTTAGGGTTAGGGTTAGGGATGAAAGCACATAGGAGAAAGAGATATTCTTGAATAACTTTTTTTGTGAAGGTCGGAGAGACTTGCAAGTAGGCTCTACCCCCACTAAATGGGGTTGCGCGCATCGATCGGTACCATTCTTGAGCTTCTCCGACTTTCGGAAGGGTTAGGGTTAGGGTTAGGGATGAAAGCACATAGGAGAAAGAGATATTCTTGAATAACTTTTTTTGTGAAGGTCGGAGAGACTTGCAAGTAGGCTCTACCCCCACTAAATGGGGTAGTGCGCATCGATCGGTACCATCTTTGAGCTTCTCCGATTTTCGGAAGGGTTAGGGTTAGGGATGAAAGCACATAGGAGAAAGAGATATTCTTGAATAACTTTTTTTGTGAAGGTCGGAGAGACTTGGAAAGTGGTTGCATCTGGACTAATTTGGGTCCTGCGGATCGATTGGTACCATCCCCGAGCTTGTACGACCTTCGGAAGAGGTCGACCGACGAAATTCCCCCAAATCTGAGGAGATATTCTTGAATAACTTTTTTTGTGAAGGTCGGAGAGACTTGCAAGTAGGCTCTACCCCCACTAAATGGGGTAGCGCGCATCGATCGGTACCATCCTTGAGCTTCTCCGACTTTCGGAAGGGTTAGGGTTAGGGTTAGGGATGAAAGCACATAGGAGAAAGAGATATTCTTGAATAACTTTTTTTGTGAAGGTCGGAGAGACTTGCAAGTAGGCTCTACCCCCACTAAATGGGGTAGTGCGCATCGATCGGTACCATCCTTGAGCTTCTCCGATTTTCGGAAGGGTTAGGGTTAGGGATGAAAGCACATAGGAGAAAGAGATATTCTTGAATAACTTTTTTTGTGAAGGTCGGAGAGACTTGGAAAGTGGTTGCATCTGGACTAATTTGGGTCCTGCGGATCGATTTGTACCATCCCCGAGCTTGTACGACCTTCGGAAGAGGTCGACCGACGAAATTCCCCCAAATCTGAGGAGATATTCTTGAATAACTTTTTTTGTGAAGGTCGGAGAGACTTGCAAGTAGGCTCTACCCCCACTAAATGGGGTAGCGCGCATCGATCGGTACCATCCTTGAGCTTCTCCGACTTTCGGAAGGGTTAGGGTTAGGGTTAGGGATGAAAGCACATAGGAGAAAGAGATATTCTTGAATAACTTTTTTTGTGAAGGTCGGAGAGACTTGCAAGTAGGCTCTACCCCCACTAAATGGGGTAGCGCGCATCGATCGGTACCATCCTTGAGTTTCTCCGACTTTCGGAAGGGTTAGGGTTAGGGTTAGGGATGAAAGCACATAGGAGAAAGAGATATTCTTGAATAACTTTTTTTGTGAAGGTCGGAGAGACTTGGAAAGTGGTTGCATCTGGACTAATTTGGGTCCTGCTGATCGATTGGTACCATCCCCGAGCTTGTACGACCTTCGGAAGAGGTCGACCGACGAAATTCCCCCAAATCTGAGGAGATATTCTTGAATAACTTTTTTTGTGAAGGTCGGAGAGACTTGCAAGTAGGCTCTACCCCCACTAAATGGGGTAACGCGCATCGATCGGTACCATCCTTGAGCTTCTCCGACTTTCGGAAGGGTTAGGGTTAGGGTTAGGGATGAAAGCACATAGGAGAAAGAGATATTCTTGAATAACTTTTTTTGTGAAGGTCGGAGAGACTTGGAAAGTGGTTGCATCTGGACTAATTTGGGTCCTGCGGATCGATTGGTACCATCCCCGAGCTTGTACGACCTTCGAAAGAGGTCGACCGACGAAATTCCCCCAAATCTGAGGAGATATTCTTGAATAACTTTTTTTGTGAAGGTCGGAGAGACTTGCAAGTAGGCTCTACCCCCACTAAATGGGGTAGCGCGCATCGATCGGTACCATCCTTGAGCTTCTCCGACTTTCGGAAGGGTTAGGGTTAGGGTTAGGGATGAAAGCACATAGGAGAAAGAGATATTCTTGAATAACTTTTTTTGTGAAGGTCGGAGAGACTTGCAAGTAGGCTCTACCCCCACTAAATGGGGTAGCGCGCATCGATCGGTACCATCCTTGAGCTTCTCCGACTTTCGGAAGGGTTAGGGTTAGGGTTAGGGATGAAAGCACATAGGAGAAAGAGATATTCTTGAATAACTTTTTTTGTGAAGGTCGGAGAGACTTGCAAGTAGGCTCTACCCCCACTAAATGGGGTAGTGCGCATCGATCGGTACCATCCTTGAGCTTCTCCGATTTTCGGAAGGGTTAGGGTTAGGGATGAAAGCACATAGGAGAAAGAGATATTCTTGAATAACTTTTTTTGTGAAGGTCGGAGAGACTTGGAAAGTGGTTGCATCTGGACTAATTTGGGTCCTGCGGATCGATTGGTACCATCCCCGAGCTTGTACGACCTTCGGAAGAGGTCGACCGACGAAATTCCCCCAAATCTGAGGAGATATTCTTGAATAACTTTTTTTGTGAAGGTCGGAGAGACTTGCAAGTAGGCTCTACCCCCACTAAATGGGGTAGCGCGCATCGATCGGTACCATCCTTGAGCTTCTCCGACTTTCGGAAGGGTTAGGGTTAGGGATGAAAGCACATAGGAGAAAGAGATATTCTTGAATAACTTTTTTTGTGAAGGTCGGAGAGACTTGCAAGTAGGCTCTACCCCCACTAAATGGGGTAGCGCGCATCGATCGGTACCATCCTTGAGTTTCTCCGACTTTCGGAAGGGTTAGGGTTAGGGTTAGGGATGAAAGCACATAGGAGAAAGAGATATTCTTGAATAACTTTTTTTGTGAAGGTCGGAGAGACTTGGAAAGTGGTTGCATCTGGACTAATTTGGGTCCTGCTGATCGATTGGTACCATCCCCGAGCTTGTACGACCTTCGGAAGAGGTCGACCGACGAAATTCCCCCAAATCTGAGGAGATATTCTTGAATAACTTTTTTTGTGAAGGTCGGAGAGACTTGCAAGTAGGCTCTACCCCCACTAAATGGGGTAACGCGCATCGATCGGTACCATCCTTGAGCTTCTCCGACTTTCGGAAGGGTTAGGGTTAGGGTTAGGGATGAAAGCACATAGGAGAAAGAGATATTCTTGAATAACTTTTTTTGTGAAGGTCGGAGAGACTTGCAAGTAGGCTCTACCCCCACTAAATGGGGTAGTGCGCATCGATCGGTACCATCCTTGAGCTTCTCCGATTTTCGGAAGGGTTAGGGTTAGGGATGAAAGCACATAGGAGAAAGAGATATTCTTGAATAACTTTTTTTGTGAAGGTCGGAGAGACTTGGAAAGTGGTTGCATCTGGACTAATTTGGGTCCTGCGGATCGATTTGTACCATCCCCGAGCTTGTACGACCTTCGGAAGAGGTCGACCGACGAAATTCCCCCAAATCTGAGGAGATATTCTTGAATAACTTTTTTTGTGAAGGTCGGAGAGACTTGCAAGTAGGCTCTACCCCCACTAAATGGGGTAGCGCGCATCGATCGGTACCATCCTTGAGCTTCTCCGACTTTCGGAAGGGTTAGGGTTAGGGTTAGGGATGAAAGCACATAGGAGAAAGAGATATTCTTGAATAACTTTTTTTGTGAAGGTCGGAGAGACTTGCAAGTAGGCTCTACCCCCACTAAATGGGGTAGCGCGCATCGATCGGTACCATCCTTGAGTTTCTCCGACTTTCGGAAGGGTTAGGGTTAGGGTTAGGGATGAAAGCACATAGGAGAAAGAGATATTCTTGAATAACTTTTTTTGTGAAGGTCGGAGAGACTTGGAAAGTGGTTGCATCTGGACTAATTTGGGTCCTGCTGATCGATTGGTACCATCCCCGAGCTTGTACGACCTTCGGAAGAGGTCGACCGACGAAATTCCCCCAAATCTGAGGAGATATTCTTGAATAACTTTTTTTGTGAAGGTCGGAGAGACTTGCAAGTAGGCTCTACCCCCACTAAATGGGGTAACGCGCATCGATCGGTACCATCCTTGAGCTTCTCCGACTTTCGGAAGGGTTAGGGTTAGGGTTAGGGATGAAAGCACATAGGAGAAAGAGATATTCTTGAATAACTTTTTTTGTGAAGGTCGGAGAGACTTGGAAAGTGGTTGCATCTGGACTAATTTGGGTCCTGCGGATCGATTGGTACCATCCCCGAGCTTTTACGACCTTCGAAAGAGGTCGACCGACGAAATTCCCCCAAATCTGAGGAGATATTCTTGAATAACTTTTTTTGTGAAGGTCGGAGAGACTTGCAAGTAGGCTCTACCCCCACTAAATGGGGTAGCGCGCATCGATCAGTACCATCCTTGAGCTTCTCCGACTTTCGGAAGGGTTAGGGTTAGGGTTAGGGATGAAAGCACATAGGAGAAAGAGATATTCTTGAATAACTTTTTTTGTGAAGGTCGGAGAGACTTGCAAGTAGGCTCTACCCCCACTAAATGGGGTAGCGCGCATCGATCGGTACCATCCTTGAGCTTCTCCGACTTTCGGAAGGGTTAGGGTTAGGGTTAGGGATGAAAGCACATAGGAGAAAGAGATATTCTTGAATAACTTTTTTTGTGAAGGTCGGAGAGACTTGCAAGTAGGCTCTACCCCCACTAAATGGGGTAGTGCGCATCGATCGGTACCATCCTTGAGCTTCTCCGATTTTCGGAAGGGTTAGGGTTAGGGATGAAAGCACATAGGAGAAAGAGATATTCTTGAATAACTTTTTTTGTGAAGGTCGGAGAGACTTGGAAAGTGGTTGCATCTGGACTAATTTGGGTCCTGCGGATCGATTGGTACCATCCCCGAGCTTGTACGACCTTCGGAAGAGGTCGACCGACGAAATTCCCCCAAATCTGAGGAGATATTCTTGAATAACTTTTTTTGTGAAGGTCGGAGAGACTTGCAAGTAGGCTCTACCCCCACTAAATGGGGTAGCGCGCATCGATCGGTACCATCCTTGAGCTTCTCCGACTTTCGGAAGGGTTAGGGTTAGGGTTAGGGATGAAAGCACATAGGAGAAAGAGATATTCTTGAATAACTTTTTTTGTGAAGGTCGGAGAGACTTGCAAGTAGGCTCTACCCCCACTAAATGGGGTAGCGCGCATCGATCGGTACCATCCTTGAGTTTCTCCGACTTTCGGAAGGGTTAGGGTTAGGGTTAGGGATGAAAGCACATAGGAGAAAGAGATATTCTTGAATAACTTTTTTTGTGAAGGTCGGAGAGACTTGGAAAGTGGTTGCATCTGGACTAATTTGGGTCCTGCTGATCGATTGGTACCATCCCCGAGCTTGTACGACCTTCGGAAGAGGTCGACCGACGAAATTCCCCCAAATCTGAGGAGATATTCTTGAATAACTTTTTTTATGAAGGTCGGAGAGACTTGCAAGTAGGCTCTACCCCCACTAAATGGGGTAACGCGCATCGATCGGTACCATCCTTGAGCTTCTCCGACTTTCGGAAGGGTTAGGGTTAGGGTTAGGGATGAAAGCACATAGGAGAAAGAGATATTCTTGAATAACTTTTTTTGTGAAGGTCGGAGAGACTTGCAAGTAGGCTCTACCCCCACTAAATGGGGTAGCGCGCATCGATCGGTACCATCCTTGAGCTTCTCCGACTTTCGGAAGGGTTAGGGTTAGGGTTAGGGATGAAAGCACATAGGAGAAAGAGATATTCTTGAATAACTTTTTTTGTGAAGGTCGGAGAGACTTGCAAGTAGGCTCTACCCCCACTAAATGGGGTTGCGCGCATCGATCGGTACCATCCTTGAGCTTCTCCGACTTTCGGAAGGGTTAGGGTTAGGGTTAGGGATGAAAGCACATAGGAGAAAGAGATATTCTTGAATAACTTTTTTTGTGAAGGTCGGAGAGACTTGGAAAGTGGTTGCATCTGGACTAATTTGGGTCCTGCGGATCGATTGGTACCATCCCCGAGCTTGTACGACCTTCGAAAGAGGTCGACCGACGAAATTCCCCCAAATCTGAGGAGATATTCTTGAATAACTTTTTTTGTGAAGGTCGGAAAGACTTGCAAGTAGGCTCTACCCCCACTAAATGGGGTTGCGCGCATCGATCGGTACCATCCTTGAGCTTCTCCGACTTTCGGAAGGGTTAGGGTTAGGGTTAGGGATGAAAGCACATAGGAGAAAGAGATATTCTTGAATAACTTTTTTTGTGAAGGTCGGAGAGACTTGCAAGTAGGCTCTACCCCCACTAAATGGGGTAGCGCGCATCGATCGGTACCATCCTTGAGCTTCTCCGACTTTCGGAAGGGTTAGGGTTAGGGTTAGGGATGAAAGCACATAGGAGAAAGAGATATTCTTGAATAACTTTTTTTGTGAAGGTCGGAGAGACTTGCAAGTAGGCTCTACCCCCACTAAATGGGGTTGCGCGCATCGATCGGTACCATCCTTGAGCTTCTCCGACTTTCGGAAGGGTTAGGGTTAGGGTTAGGGATGAAAGCACATAGGAGAAAGAGATATTCTTGAATAACTTTTTTTGTGAAGGTCGGAGAGACTTGGAAAGTGGTTGCATCTGGACTAATTTGGGTCCTGCGGATCGATTGGTACCATCCCCGAGCTTGTACGACCTTCGAAAGAGGTCGACCGACGAAATTCCCCCAAATCTGAGGAGATATTCTTGAATAACTTTTTTTGTGAAGGTCGGAAAGACTTGCAAGTAGGCTCTACCCCCACTAAATGGGGTTGCGCGCATCGATCGGTACCATCCTTGAGCTTCTCCGACTTTCGGAAGGGTTAGGGTTAGGGTTAGGGATGAAAGCACATAGGAGAAAGAGATATTCTTGAATAACTTTTTTTGTGAAGGTCGGAGAGACTTGCAAGTAGGCTCTACCCCCACTAAATGGGGTAGCGCGCATCGATCGGTACCATCCTTGAGCTTCTCCGACTTTCGGAAGGGTTAGGGTTAGGGTTAGGGATGAAAGCACATAGGAGAAAGAGATATTCTTGAATAACTTTTTTTGTGAAGGTCGGAGAGACTTGCAAGTAGGCTCTACCCCCACTAAATGGGGTTGCGCGCATCGATCGGTACCATCCTTGAGCTTCTCCGACTTTCGGAAGGGTTAGGGTTAGGGTTAGGGATGAAAGCACATAGGAGAAAGAGATATTCTTGAATAACTTTTTTTGTGAAGGTCGGAGAGACTTGGAAAGTGGTTGCATCTGGACTAATTTGGGTCCTGCAGATCGATTGGTACCATCCCCGAGCTTGTACGACCTTCGAAAGAGGTCGACCGACGAAATTCCCCCAAATCTGAGGAGATATTCTTGAATAACTTTTTTTGTGAAGGTCGGAAAGACTTGCAAGTAGGCTCTACCCCCACTAAATGGGGTTGCGCGCATCGATCGGTACCATCCTTGAGCTTCTCCGACTTTCGGAAGGGTTAGGGTTAGGGTTAGGGATGAAAGCACATAGGAGAAAGAGATATTCTTGAATAACTTTTTTTGTGAAGGTCGGAGAGACTTGGAAAGTGGTTGCATCTGGACTAATTTGGGTCCTGCGGATCGATTGGTACCATCCCCGAGCTTGTACGACCTTCGAAAGAGGTCGACCGACGAAATTCCCCCAAATCTGAGGAGATATTCTTGAATAACTTTTTTTGTGAAGGTCGGAGAGACTTGCAAGTAGGCTCTACCCCCACTAAATGGGGTAGCGCGCATCGATCGGTACCATCCTTGAGCTTCTCCGACTTTCGGAAGGGTTAGGGTTAGGGTTAGGGATGAAAGCACAAAGGAGAAAGAGATATTCTTGAATAACTTTTTTTGTGAAGGTCGGAGAGACTTGCAAGTAGGCTCTACCCCCACTAAATGGGGTTGCGCGCATCGATCGGTACCATCCTTGAGCTTCTCCGACTTTTGGAAGGGTTAGGGTTAGGGTTAGGGATGAAAGCACATAGGAGAAAGAGATATTCTTGAATAACTTTTTTTGTGAAGGTCGGAGAGACTTGGAAAGTGGTTGCATCTGGACTAATTTGGGTCCTGCGGATCGATTGGTACCATCCCCGAGCTTGTACGACCTTCGAAAGAGGTCGACCGACGAAATTCCCCCAAATCTGAGGAGATATTCTTGAATAACTTTTTTTGTGAAGGTCGGAGAGACTTGCAAGTAGGCTCTACCCCCACTAAATGGGGTAGCGCGCATCGATCGGTACCATCCTTGAGCTTCTCCGACTTTCGGAAGGGTTAGGGTTAGGGTTAGGGATGAAAGCACATAGGAGAAAGAGATATTCTTGAATAACTTTTTTTGTGAAGGTCGGAGAGACTTGCAAGTAGGCTCTACCCCCACTAAATGGGGTTGCGCACATCGATCGGTACCATCTTTGAGCTTCTCCGACTTTCGGAAGGGTTAGGGTTAGGGTTAGGGATGAAAGCACATAGGAGAAAGAGATATTCTTGAATAACTTTTTTTGTGAAGGTCGGAGAGACTTGGAAAGTGGTTGCATCTGGACTAATTTGGGTCCTGCGGATCGATTGGTACCATCCCCGAGCTTGTACGACCTTCGAAAGAGGTCGACCGACGAAATTCCCCCAAATCTGAGGAGATATTCTTGAATAACTTTTTTTGTGAAGGTCGGAGAGACTTGCAAGTAGGCTCTACCCCCACTAAATGGGGTAGCGCGCATCGATCGGTACCATCCTTGAGCTTCTCCGACTTTCGGAAGGGTTAGGGTTAGGGTTAGGGATGAAAGCACATAGGAGAAAGAGATATTCTTGAATAACTTTTTTTGTGAAGGTCGGAGAGACTTGCAAGTAGGCTCTACCCCCACTAAATGGGGTTGCGCGCATCGATCGGTACCATCCTTCAGCTTCTCCGACTTTCGGAAGGGTTAGGGTTAGGGATGAAAGCACATAGGAGAAAGAGATATTCTTGAATAACTTTTTTTGTGAAGGTCGGAGAGACTTGGAAAGTGGTTGCATCTGGACTAATTTGGGTCCTGCGGATCGATTGGTACCATCCCCGAGCTTTTACGACCTTCGGAAGAGGTCGACCGACGAAATTCCCCCAAATCTGAGGAGATATTCTTGAATAACTTTTTTTGTGAAGGTCGGAGAGACTTGCAAGTAGGCTCTACCCCCACTAAATGGGGTAGCGCGCATCGATCGGTACCATCCTTGAGCTTCTCCGACTTTCGGAAGGGTTAGGGTTAGGGTTAGGGATGAAAGCACATAGGAGAAAGAGATATTCTTGAATAACTTTTTTTGTGAAGGTCGGAGAGACTTGCAAGTAGGCTCTACCCCCACTAAATGGGGTTGCGCGCATCGATCGGTACCATCCTTCAGCTTCTCCGACTTTCGGAAGGGTTAGGGTTAGGGATGAAAGCACATAGGAGAAAGAGATATTCTTGAATAACTTTTTTTGTGAAGGTCGGAGAGACTTGGAAAGTGGTTGCATCTGGACTAATTTGGGTCCTGCGGATCGATTGGTACCATCCCCGAGCTTTTACGACCTTCGGAAGAGGTCGACCGACGAAATTCCCCCAAATCTGAGGAGATATTCTTGAATAACTTTTTTTGTGAAGGTCGGAAAGACTTGCAAGTAGGCTCTACCCCCACTAAATGGGGTAGCGCGCATCGATCGGTACCATCCTTGAGCTTCTCCGACTTTCGGAAGGGTTAGGGTTAGGGATGAAAGCACATAGGAGAAAGAGATATTCTTGAATAACTTTTTTTGTGAAGGTCGGAAAGACTTGCAAGTAGGCTCTACCCCCACTAAATGGGGTTGCGCGCATCGATCGGTACCATCCTTGAGCTTCTCCGACTTTCGGAAGGGTTAGGGTTAGGGTTAGGGATGAAAGCACATAGGAGAAAGAGATATTCTTGAATAACTTTTTTTGTGAAGGTCGGAGAGACTTGCAAGTAGGCTCTACCCCCACTAAATGGGGTAGCGCGCATCGATCGGTACCATCCTTGAGCTTCTCCGACTTTCGGAAGGGTTAGGGTTAGGGTTAGGGATGAAAGCACATAGGAGAAAGAGATATTCTTGAATAACTTTTTTTGTGAAGGTCGGAGAGACTTGCAAGTAGGCTCTACCCCCACTAAATGGGGTTGCGCGCATCGATCGGTACCATCCTTGAGCTTCTCCGACTTTCGGAAGGGTTAGGGTTAGGGTTAGGGATGAAAGCACATAGGAGAAAGAGATATTCTTGAATAACTTTTTTTGTGAAGGTCGGAGAGACTTGGAAAGTGGTTGCATCTGGACTAATTTGGGTCCTGCGGATCGATTGGTACCATCCCCGAGCTTGTACGACCTTCGAAAGAGGTCGACCGACGAAATTCCCCCAAATCTGAGGAGATATTCTTGAATAACTTTTTTTGTGAAGGTCGGAGAGACTTGCAAGTAGGCTCTACCCCCACTAAATGGGGTAGCGCGCATCGATCGGTACCATCCTTGAGCTTCTCCGACTTTCGGAAGGGTTAGGGTTAGGGTTAGGGATGAAAGCACAAAGGAGAAAGAGATATTCTTGAATAACTTTTTTTGTGAAGGTCGGAGAGACTTGCAAGTAGGCTCTACCCCCACTAAATGGGGTTGCGCGCATCGATCGGTACCATCCTTGAGCTTCTCCGACTTTTGGAAGGGTTAGGGTTAGGGTTAGGGATGAAAGCACATAGGAGAAAGAGATATTCTTGAATAACTTTTTTTGTGAAGGTCGGAGAGACTTGGAAAGTGGTTGCATCTGGACTAATTTGGGTCCTGCGGATCGATTGGTACCATCCCCGAGCTTGTACGACCTTCGAAAGAGGTCGACCGACGAAATTCCCCCAAATCTGAGGAGATATTCTTGAATAACTTTTTTTGTGAAGGTCGGAGAGACTTGCAAGTAGGCTCTACCCCCACTAAATGGGGTAGCGCGCATCGATCGGTACCATCCTTGAGCTTCTCCGACTTTCGGAAGGGTTAGGGTTAGGGTTAGGGATGAAAGCACATAGGAGAAAGAGATATTCTTGAATAACTTTTTTTGTGAAGGTCGGAGAGACTTGCAAGTAGGCTCTACCCCCACTAAATGGGGTTGCGCACATCGATCGGTACCATCTTTGAGCTTCTCCGACTTTCGGAAGGGTTAGGGTTAGGGTTAGGGATGAAAGCACATAGGAGAAAGAGATATTCTTGAATAACTTTTTTTGTGAAGGTCGGAGAGACATGGAAAGTGGTTGCATCTGGACTAATTTGGGTCCTGCGGATCGATTGGTACCATCCCCGAGCTTGTACGACCTTCGAATCAGGTCGACCGACGAAATTTCCCCAAATCTGAGGAGATATTCTTGAATAACTTTTTTTGTGAAGGTCGGAGAGACTTGCAAGTAGGCTCTACCCCCACTAAATGGGGTAGCGCGCATCGATCGGTACCATCCTTGAGCTTCTCCGACTTTCGGAAGGGTTAGGGTTAGGGTTAGGGATGAAAGCACATAGGAGAAAGAGATATTCTTGAATAACTTTTTTTGTGAAGGTCGGAGAGACTTGCAAGTAGGCTCTACCCCCACTAAATGGGGTTGCGCGCATCGATCGGTACCATCCTTCAGCTTCTCCGACTTTCGGAAGGGTTAGGGTTAGGGATGAAAGCACATAGGAGAAAGAGATATTCTTGAATAACTTTTTTTGTGAAGGTCGGAGAGACTTGGAAAGTGGTTGCATCTGGACTAATTTGGGTCCTGCGGATCGATTGGTACCATCCCCGAGCTTTTACGACCTTCGGAAGAGGTCGACCGACGAAATTCCCCCAAATCTGAGGAGATATTCTTGAATAACTTTTTTTGTGAAGGTCGGAGAGACTTGCAAGTAGGCTCTACCCCCACTAAATGGGGTAGCGCGCATCGATCAGTACCATCCTTGAGCTTCTCCGACTTTCGGAAGGGTTAGGGTTAGGGTTAGGGATGAAAGCACATAGGAGAAAGAGATATTCTTGAATAACTTTTTTTGTGAAGGTCGGAGAGACTTGCAAGTAGGCTTTACCCCCACTAAATGGGGTTGCGCACATCGATCGGTACCATCCTTGAGCTTCTCCGACTTTCGGAAGGGTTAGGGTTAGGGTTAGGGATGAAAGCACATAGGAGAAAAAGATATTCTTGAATAACTTTTTTTGTGAAGGTCGGAGAGACTTGGAAAGTGGTTGCATCTGGACTAATTTGGGTCCTGCGGATCGATTGGTACCATCCCCGAGCTTGTACGACCTTCGAAAGAGGTCGACCGACGAAATTCCCCCAAATCTGAGGAGATATTCTTGAATAACTTTTTTTGTGAAGGTCGGAGAGACTTGCAAGTAGGCTCTACCCCCACTAAATGGGGTAGCGCGCATCGATCGATACCATCCTTGAGCTTCTCCGACTTTCGGAAGGGTTAGGGTTAGGGTTAGGGATGAAAGCACATAGGAGAAAGAGATATTCTTGAATAACTTTTTTTGTGAAGGTCGGAGAGACTTGCAAGTAGGCTCTACCCCCACTAAATGGGGTTGCGCGCATCGATCGGTACCATCCTTGAGCTTCTCCGACTTTCGGAAGGGTTAGGGTTAGGGTTAGGGATGAAAGCACATAGGAGAAAGAGATATTCTTGAATAACTTTTTTTGTGAAGGTCGGAGAGACTTGGAAAGTGGTTGCATCTGGACTAATTTGGGTCCTGCGGATCGATTGGTACCATCCCCGAGCTTGTACGACCTTCGAAAGAGGTCGACCGACGAAATTCCCCCAAATCTGAGGAGATATTCTTGAATAACTTTTTTTGTGAAGGTCGGAAAGACTTGCAAGTAGGCTCTACCCCCACTAAATGGGGTTGCGCGCATCGATCGGTACCATCCTTGACCTTCTCCGACTTTCGGAAGGGTTAGGGTTAGGGTTAGGGATGAAAGCACATAGGAGAAAGAGATATTCTTGAATAACTTTTTTTGTGAAGGTCGGAGAGACTTGCAAGTAGGCTCTACTCCCACTAAATGGGGTAGCGCGCATCGATCGGTACCATCCTTGAGCTTCTCCGACTTTCGGAAGGGTTAGGGTTAGGGTTAGGGATGAAAGCACATAGGAGAAAGAGATATTCTTGAATAACTTTTTTTGTGAAGGTCGGAGAGACTTGGAAAGTGGTTGCATCTGGACTAATTTGGGTCCTGCGGATCGATTGGTACCATCCCCTAGCTTGTACGACCTTCGAAAGAGGTCGACCGACGAAATTCCCCCAAATCTGAGGAGATATTCTTGAATAACTTTTTTTGTGAAGGTCGGAAAGACTTGCAAGTAGGCTCTACCCCCACTAAATGGGGTTGCGCGCATCGATCGGTACCATCCTTGACCTTCTCCGACTTTCGGAAGGGTTAGGGTTAGGGTTAGGGATGAAAGCACATAGGAGAAAGAGATATTCTTGAATAACTTTTTTTGTGAAGGTCGGAGAGACTTGCAAGTAGGCTCTACTCCCACTAAATGGGGTAGCGCGCATCGATCGGTACCATCCTTGAGCTTCTCCGACTTTCGGAAGGGTTAGGGTTAGGGTTAGGGATGAAAGCACATAGGAGAAAGAGATATTCTTGAATAACTTTTTTTGTGAAGGTCGGAGAGACTTGCAAGTAGGCTCTACCCCCACTAAATGGGGTTGCGCGCATCGATCGGTACCATCCTTGAGCTTCTCCGACTTTCGGAAGGGTTAGGGTTAGGGTTAGGGATGAAAGCACATAGGAGAAAGAGATATTCTTGAATAACTTTTTTTGTGAAGGTCGGAGAGACTTGGAAAGTGGTTGCATCTGGACTAATTTGGGTCCTGCGGATCGATTGGTACCATCCCCGAGCTTGTACGACCTTCGAAAGAGGTCGACCGACGAAATTCCCCCAAATCTGAGGAGATATTCTTGAATAACTTTTTTTGTGAAGGTCGGAGAGACTTGCAAGTAGGCTCTACCCCCACTAAATGGGGTAGCGCGCATCGATCAGTACCAACCTTGAGCTTCTCCGACTTTCGGAAGGGTTAGGGTTAGGGTTAGGGATGAAAGCACATAGGAGAAAGAGATATTCTTGAATAACTTTTTTTGTGAAGGTCGGAGAGACTTGCAAGTAGGCTCTACCCCCACTAAATGGGGTTGCGCGCATCGATCGGTACCATCCTTGAGCTTCTCCGACTTTCGGAAGGGTTAGGGTTAGGGTTAGGGATGAAAGCACATAGGAGAAAGAGATATTCTTGAATAACTTTTTTTGTGAAGGTCGGAGAGACTTGGAAAGTGGTTGCATCTGGACTAATTTGGGTCCTGCGGATCGATTGGTACCATCCCCGAGCTTGTACGACCTTCGAAAGAGGTCGACCGACGAAATTCCCCCAAATCTGAGGAGATATTCTTGAATAACTTTTTTTGTGAAGGTCGGAAAGACTTGCAAGTAGGCTCTACCCCCACTAAATGGGGTTGCGCGCATCGATCGGTACCATCCTTGACCTTCTCCGACTTTCGGAAGGGTTAGGGTTAGGGTTAGGGATGAAAGCACATAGGAGAAAGAGATATTCTTGAATAACTTTTTTTGTGAAGGTCGGAGAGACTTGCAAGTAGGCTCTACTCCCACTAAATGGGGTAGCGCGCATCGATCGGTACCATCCTTGAGCTTCTCCGACTTTCGGAAGGGTTAGGGTTAGGGTTAGGGATGAAAGCACATAGGAGAAAGAGATATTCTTGAATAACTTTTTTTGTGAAGGTCGGAGAGACTTGGAAAGTGGTTGCATCTGGACTAATTTGGGTCCTGCGGATCGATTGGTACCATCCCCTAGCTTGTACGACCTTCGAAAGAGGTCGACCGACGAAATTCCCCCAAATCTGAGGAGATATTCTTGAATAACTTTTTTTGTGAAGGTCGGAAAGACTTGCAAGTAGGCTCTACCCCCACTAAATGGGGTTGCGCGCATCGATCGGTACCATCCTTGACCTTCTCCGACTTTCGGAAGGGTTAGGGTTAGGGTTAGGGATGAAAGCACATAGGAGAAAGAGATATTCTTGAATAACTTTTTTTGTGAAGGTCGGAGAGACTTGCAAGTAGGCTCTACTCCCACTAAATGGGGTAGCGCGCATCGATCGGTACCATCCTTGAGCTTCTCCGACTTTCGGAAGGGTTAGGGTTAGGGTTAGGGATGAAAGCACATAGGAGAAAGAGATATTCTTGAATAACTTTTTTTGTGAAGGTCGGAGAGACTTGCAAGTAGGCTCTACCCCCACTAAATGGGGTTGCGCGCATCGATCGGTACCATCCTTGAGCTTCTCCGACTTTCGGAAGGGTTAGGGTTAGGGTTAGGGATGAAAGCACATAGGAGAAAGAGATATTCTTGAATAACTTTTTTTGTGAAGGTCGGAGAGACTTGGAAAGTGGTTGCATCTGGACTAATTTGGGTCCTGCGGATCGATTGGTACCATCCCCGAGCTTGTACGACCTTCGAAAGAGGTCGACCGACGAAATTCCCCCAAATCTGAGGAGATATTCTTGAATAACTTTTTTTGTGAAGGTCGGAGAGACTTGCAAGTAGGCTCTACCCCCACTAAATGGGGTAGCGCGCATCGATCAGTACCAACCTTGAGCTTCTCCGACTTTCGGAAGGGTTAGGGTTAGGGTTAGGGATGAAAGCACATAGGAGAAAGAGATATTCTTGAATAACTTTTTTTGTGAAGGTCGGAGAGACTTGCAAGTAGGCTCTACCCCCACTAAATGGGGTTGCGCGCATCGATCGGTACCATCCTTGAGCTTCTCCGACTTTCGGAAGGGTTAGGGTTAGGGATGAAAGCACATAGGAGAAAGAGATATTCTTGAATAACTTTTTTTGTGAAGGTCGGAGAGACTTGGAAAGTGGTTGCATCTGGACTAATTTGGGTCCTGCAGATCGATTGGTACCATCCCCGAGCTTGTACGACCTTCGGAAGAGGTCGACCGACGAAATTCCCCCAAATCTGAGGAGATATTCTTGAATAACTTTTTTTGTGAAGGTCGGAGAGACTTGCAAGTAGGCTCTACCCCCACTAAATGGGGTAGCGCGCATCGATCGGTACCATCCTTGAGCTTCTCCGACTTTCGTAAGGGTTAGGGTTAGGGTTAGGGATGAAAGCACATAGGAGAAAGAGATATTCTTGAATAACTTTTTTTGTGAAGGTCGGAGAGACTTGCAAGTAGGCTCTACCCCCACTAAATGGGGTTGCGCGCATCGATCGGTACCATCCTTGAGCTTCTCCGACTTTCGGAAGGGTTAGGGTTAGGGTTAGGGATGAAAGCACATAGGAGAAAGAGATATTCTTGAATAACTTTTTTTGTGAAGGTCGGAGAGACTTGGAAAGTGGTTGCATCTGGACTAATTTGGGTCCTGCGGATCGATTGGTACCATCCCCGAGCTTGTACGACCTTCGGAAGAGGTCGACCGACGAAATTCCCCCAAATCTGAGGAGATATTCTTGAATAACTTTTTTTGTGAAGGTCGGAGAGACTTGCAAGTAGGCTCTACCCCCACTAAATGGGGTAGCGCGCATCGATCGGTACCATCCTTGAGCTTCTCCGACTTTCGGAAGGGTTAGTGTTAGGGTTAGGGATGAAAGCACATAGGAGAAAGAGATATTCTTGAATAACTTTTTTTGTGAAGGTCGGAGAGACTTGCAAGTAGGCTCTACCCCCACTAAATGGGGTTGCGCGCATCGATCGGTACCATCCTTGAGCTTCTCCGACTTTCGGAAGGGTTAGGGTTAGGGATGAAAGCACATAGGAGAAAGAGATATTCTTGAATAACTTTTTTTGTGAAGGTCGGAGAGACTTGGAAAGTGGTTGCATCTGGACTAATTTGGGTCCTGCGGATCGATTGGTACCATCCCCGAGCTTGTACGACCTTTGAAAGAGGTCGACCGACGAAATTCCCCCAAATCTGAGGAGATATTCTTGAATAACTTTTTTTGTGAAGGTCGGAGAGACTTGCAAGTAGGCTCTACCCCCACTAAATGGGGTAGCGCTCATCGATCGGTACCATCCTTGAGCCTCTCCGACTTTCGGAAGGGTTAGGGTTAGGGTTAGGGATGAAAGCACATAGGAGAAAGAGATATTCTTGAATAACTTTTTTTGTGAAGGTCGGAGAGACTTGCAAGTAGGCTCTACCCCCACTAAATGGGGTTGCGCGCATCGATCGGTACCATCCTTCAGCTTCTCCGACTTTCGGAAGGGTTAGGGTTAGGGATGAAAGCACATAGGAGAAAGAGATATTCTTGAATAACTTTTTTTGTGAAGGTCGGAGAGACTTGGAAAGTGGTTGCATCTGGACTAATTTGGGTCCTGCGGATCGATTGGTACCATCCCCGAGCTTTTACGACCTTCGGAAGAGGTCGACCGACGAAATTCCCCCAAATCTGAGGAGATATTCTTGAATAACTTTTTTTGTGAAGGTCGGAGAGACTTGCAAGTAGGCTCTACCCCCACTAAATGGGGTAGCGCGCATCGATCGGTACCATCCTTGAGCTTCTCCGACTTTCGGAAGGGTTAGGGTTAGGGTTAGGGATGAAAGCACATAGGAGAAAGAGATATTCTTGAATAACTTTTTTTGTGAAGGTCGGAAAGACTTGCAAGTAGGCTCTACCCCCACTAAATGGGGTTGCGCGCATCGATCGGTACCATCCTTGAGCTTCTCCGACTTTCGGAAGGGTTAGGGTTAGGGTTAGGGATGAAAGCACATAGGAGAAAGAGATATTCTTGAATAACTTTTTTTGTGAAGGTCGGAGAGACTTGCAAGTAGGCTCTACCCCCACTAAATGGGGTAGCGCGCATCGATCGGTACCATCCTTGAGCTTCTCCGACTTTCGGAAGGGTTAGGGTTAGGGTTAGGGATGAAAGCACATAGGAGAAAGAGATATTCTTGAATAACTTTTTTTGTGAAGGTCGGAGAGACTTGCAAGTAGGCTCTACCCCCACTAAATGGGGTTGCGCGCATCGATCGGTACCATCCTTGAGCTTCTCCGACTTTCGGAAGGGTTAGGGTTAGGGTTAGGGATGAAAGCACATAGGAGAAAGAGATATTCTTGAATAACTTTTTTTGTGAAGGTCGGAGAGACTTGGAAAGTGGTTGCATCTGGACTAATTTGGGTCCTGCGGATCGATTGGTACCATCCCCGAGCTTGTACGACCTTCGAAAGAGGTCGACCGACGAAATTCCCCCAAATCTGAGGAGATATTCTTGAATAACTTTTTTTGTGAAGGTCGGAGAGACTTGCAAGTAGGCTCTACCCCCACTAAATGGGGTAGCGCGCATCGATCGGTACCATCCTTGAGCTTCTCCGACTTTCGGAAGGGTTAGGGTTAGGGTTAGGGATGAAAGCACAAAGGAGAAAGAGATATTCTTGAATAACTTTTTTTGTGAAGGTCGGAGAGACTTGCAAGTAGGCTCTACCCCCACTAAATGGGGTTGCGCGCATCGATCGGTACCATCCTTGAGCTTCTCCGACTTTTGGAAGGGTTAGGGTTAGGGTTAGGGATGAAAGCACATAGTAGAAAGAGATATTCTTGAATAACTTTTTTTGTGAAGGTCGGAGAGACTTGGAAAGTGGTTGCATCTGGACTAATTTGGGTCCTGCGGATCGATTGGTACCATCCCCGAGCTTGTACGACCTTCGAAAGAGGTCGACCGACGAAATTCCCCCAAATCTGAGGAGATATTCTTGAATAACTTTTTTTGTGAAGGTCGGAGAGACTTGCAAGTAGGCTCTACCCCCACTAAATGGGGTAGCGCGCATCGATCGGTACCATCCTTGAGCTTCTCCGACTTTCGGAAGGGTTAGGGTTAGGGTTAGGGATGAAAGCACATAGGAGAAAGAGATATTCTTGAATAACTTTTTTTGTGAAGGTCGGAGAGACTTGCAAGTAGGCTTTACCCCCACTAAATGGGGTTGCGCGCATCGATCGGTACCATCCTTGAGCTTCTCCGACTTTCGGAAGGGTTAGGGTTAGGGTTAGGGATGAAAGCACATAGGAGAAAAAGATATTCTTGAATAACTTTTTTTGTGAAGGTCGGAGAGACTTGGAAAGTGGTTGCATCTGGACTAATTTGGGTCCTGCGGATCGATTGGTACCATCCCCGAGCTTGTACGACCTTCGAAAGAGGTCGACCGACGAAATTCCCCCAAATCTGAGGAGATATTCTTGAATAACTTTTTTTGTGAAGGTCGGAGAGACTTGCAAGTAGGCTCTACCCCCACTAAATGGGGTAGCGCGCATCGATCGATACCATCCTTGAGCTTCTCCGACTTTCGGAAGGGTTAGGGTTAGGGTTAGGGATGAAAGCACATAGGAGAAAGAGATATTCTTGAATAACTTTTTTTGTGAAGGTCGGAGAGACTTGCAAGTAGGCTCTACCCCCACTAAATGGGGTTGCGCGCATCGATCGGTACCATCCTTGAGCTTCTCCGACTTTCGGAAGGGTTAGGGTTAGGGTTAGGGATGAAAGCACATAGGAGAAAGAGATATTCTTGAATAACTTTTTTTGTGAAGGTCGGAGAGACTTGGAAAGTGGTTGCATCTGGACTAATTTGGGTCCTGCGGATCGATTGGTACCATCCCCGAGCTTGTACGACCTTCGAAAGAGGTCGACCGACGAAATTCCCCCAAATCTGAGGAGATATTCTTGAATAACTTTTTTTGTGAAGGTCGGAGAGACTTGCAAGTAGGCTCTACCCCCACTAAATGGGGTAGCGCGCATCGATCGATACCATCCTTGAGCTTCTCCGACTTTCGGAAGGGTTAGGGTTAGGGTTAGGGATGAAAGCACATAGGAGAAAGAGATATTCTTGAATAACTTTTTTTGTGAAGGTCGGAGAGACTTGCAAGTAGGCTCTACCCCCACTAAATGGGGTTGCGCGCATCGATCGGTACCATCCTTGAGCTTCTCCGACTTTCGGAAGGGTTAGGGTTAGGGATGAAAGCACATAGGAGAAAGAGATATTCTTGAATAACTTTTTTTGTGAAGGTCGGAGAGACTTGGAAAGTGGTTGCATCTGGACTAATTTGGGTCCTGCGGATCGATTGGTACCATCCCCGAGCTTGTACGACCTTCGAAAGAGGTCGACCGACGAAATTCCCCCAAATCTGAGGAGATATTCTTGAATAACTTTTTTTGTGAAGGTCGGAGAGACTTGCAAGTAGGCTCTACCCCCACTAAATGGGGTAGCGCGCATCGATCGATACCATCCTTGAGCTTCTCCGACTTTCGGAAGGGTTAGGGTTAGGGTTAGGGATGAAAGCACATAGGAGAAAGAGATATTCTTGAATAACTTTTTTTGTGAAGGTCGGAGAGACTTGCAAGTAGGCTCTACCCCCACTAAATGGGGTTGCGCGCATCGATCGGTACCATCCTTGAGCTTCTCCGACTTTCGGAAGGGTTAGGGTTAGGGATGAAAGCACATAGGAGAAAGAGATATTCTTGAATAACTTTTTTTGTGAAGGTCGGAGAGACTTGGAAAGTGGTTGCATCTGGACTAATTTGGGTCCTGCAGATCGATTGGTACCATCCCCGAGCTTGTACGACCTTCGGAAGAGGTCGACCGACGAAATTCCCCCAAATCTGAGGAGATATTCTTGAATAACTTTTTTTGTGAAGGTCGGAGAGACTTGCAAGTAGGCTCTACCCCCACTAAATGGGGTAGCGCGCATCGATCGGTACCATCCTTGAGCTTCTCCGACTTTCGTAAGGGTTAGGGTTAGGGTTAGGGATGAAAGCACATAGGAGAAAGAGATATTCTTGAATAACTTTTTTTGTGAAGGTCGGAGAGACTTGCAAGTAGGCTCTACCCCCACTAAATGGGGTTGCGCGCATCGATCGGTACCATCCTTGAGCTTCTCCGACTTTCGGAAGGGTTAGGGTTAGGGTTAGGGATGAAAGCACATAGGAGAAAGAGATATTCTTGAATAACTTTTTTTGTGAAGGTCGGAGAGACTTGGAAAGTGGTTGCATCTGGACTAATTTGGGTCCTGCGGATCGATTGGTACCATCCCCGAGCTTGTACGACCTTCGGAAGAGGTCGACCGACGAAATTCCCCCAAATCTGAGGAGATATTCTTGAATAACTTTTTTTGTGAAGGTCGGAGAGACTTGCAAGTAGGCTCTACCCCCACTAAATGGGGTAGCGCGCATCGATCGGTACCATCCTTGAGCTTCTCCGACTTTCGGAAGGGTTAGTGTTAGGGTTAGGGATGAAAGCACATAGGAGAAAGAGATATTCTTGAATAACTTTTTTTGTGAAGGTCGGAGAGACTTGCAAGTAGGCTCTACCCCCACTAAATGGGGTTGCGCGCATCGATCGGTACCATCCTTGAGCTTCTCCGACTTTCGGAAGGGTTAGGGTTAGGGATGAAAGCACATAGGAGAAAGAGATATTCTTGAATAACTTTTTTTGTGAAGGTCGGAGAGACTTGGAAAGTGGTTGCATCTGGACTAATTTGGGTCCTGCGGATCGATTGGTACCATCCCCGAGCTTGTACGACCTTTGAAAGAGGTCGACCGACGAAATTCCCCCAAATCTGAGGAGATATTCTTGAATAACTTTTTTTGTGAAGGTCGGAGAGACTTGCAAGTAGGCTCTACCCCCACTAAATGGGGTAGCGCTCATCGATCGGTACCATCCTTGAGCCTCTCCGACTTTCGGAAGGGTTAGGGTTAGGGTTAGGGATGAAAGCACATAGGAGAAAGAGATATTCTTGAATAACTTTTTTTGTGAAGGTCGGAGAGACTTGCAAGTAGGCTCTACCCCCACTAAATGGGGTTGCGCGCATCGATCGGTACCATCCTTCAGCTTCTCCGACTTTCGGAAGGGTTAGGGTTAGGGATGAAAGCACATAGGAGAAAGAGATATTCTTGAATAACTTTTTTTGTGAAGGTCGGAGAGACTTGGAAAGTGGTTGCATCTGGACTAATTTGGGTCCTGCGGATCGATTGGTACCATCCCCGAGCTTTTACGACCTTCGGAAGAGGTCGACCGACGAAATTCCCCCAAATCTGAGGAGATATTCTTGAATAACTTTTTTTGTGAAGGTCGGAGAGACTTGCAAGTAGGCTCTACCCCCACTAAATGGGGTAGCGCGCATCGATCGGTACCATCCTTGAGCTTCTCCGACTTTCGGAAGGGTTAGGGTTAGGGTTAGGGATGAAAGCACATAGGAGAAAGAGATATTCTTGAATAACTTTTTTTGTGAAGGTCGGAAAGACTTGCAAGTAGGCTCTACCCCCACTAAATGGGGTTGCGCGCATCGATCGGTACCATCCTTGAGCTTCTCCGACTTTCGGAAGGGTTAGGGTTAGGGTTAGGGATGAAAGCACATAGGAGAAAGAGATATTCTTGAATAACTTTTTTTGTGAAGGTCGGAGAGACTTGCAAGTAGGCTCTACCCCCACTAAATGGGGTAGCGCGCATCGATCGGTACCATCCTTGAGCTTCTCCGACTTTCGGAAGGGTTAGGGTTAGGGTTAGGGATGAAAGCACATAGGAGAAAGAGATATTCTTGAATAACTTTTTTTGTGAAGGTCGGAGAGACTTGCAAGTAGGCTCTACCCCCACTAAATGGGGTTGCGCGCATCGATCGGTACCATCCTTGAGCTTCTCCGACTTTCGGAAGGGTTAGGGTTAGGGTTAGGGATGAAAGCACATAGGAGAAAGAGATATTCTTGAATAACTTTTTTTGTGAAGGTCGGAGAGACTTGGAAAGTGGTTGCATCTGGACTAATTTGGGTCCTGCGGATCGATTGGTACCATCCCCGAGCTTGTACGACCTTCGAAAGAGGTCGACCGACGAAATTCCCCCAAATCTGAGGAGATATTCTTGAATAACTTTTTTTGTGAAGGTCGGAGAGACTTGCAAGTAGGCTCTACCCCCACTAAATGGGGTAGCGCGCATCGATCGGTACCATCCTTGAGCTTCTCCGACTTTCGGAAGGGTTAGGGTTAGGGTTAGGGATGAAAGCACAAAGGAGAAAGAGATATTCTTGAATAACTTTTTTTGTGAAGGTCGGAGAGACTTGCAAGTAGGCTCTACCCCCACTAAATGGGGTTGCGCGCATCGATCGGTACCATCCTTGAGCTTCTCCGACTTTTGGAAGGGTTAGGGTTAGGGTTAGGGATGAAAGCACATAGGAGAAAGAGATATTCTTGAATAACTTTTTTTGTGAAGGTCGGAGAGACTTGGAAAGTGGTTGCATCTGGACTAATTTGGGTCCTGCGGATCGATTGGTACCATCCCCGAGCTTGTACGACCTTCGAAAGAGGTCGACCGACGAAATTCCCCCAAATCTGAGGAGATATTCTTGAATAACTTTTTTTGTGAAGGTCGGAGAGACTTGCAAGTAGGCTCTACCCCCACTAAATGGGGTAGCGCGCATCGATCGGTACCATCCTTGAGCTTCTCCGACTTTCGGAAGGGTTAGGGTTAGGGTTAGGGATGAAAGCACATAGGAGAAAGAGATATTCTTGAATAACTTTTTTTGTGAAGGTCGGAGAGACTTGCAAGTAGGCTTTACCCCCACTAAATGGGGTTGCGCGCATCGATCGGTACCATCCTTGAGCTTCTCCGACTTTCGGAAGGGTTAGGGTTAGGGTTAGGGATGAAAGCACATAGGAGAAAAAGATATTCTTGAATAACTTTTTTTGTGAAGGTCGGAGAGACTTGGAAAGTGGTTGCATCTGGACTAATTTGGGTCCTGCGGATCGATTGGTACCATCCCCGAGCTTGTACGACCTTCGAAAGAGGTCGACCGACGAAATTCCCCCAAATCTGAGGAGATATTCTTGAATAACTTTTTTTGTGAAGGTCGGAGAGACTTGCAAGTAGGCTCTACCCCCACTAAATGGGGTAGCGCGCATCGATCGATACCATCCTTGAGCTTCTCCGACTTTCGGAAGGGTTAGGGTTAGGGTTAGGGATGAAAGCACATAGGAGAAAGAGATATTCTTGAATAACTTTTTTTGTGAAGGTCGGAGAGACTTGCAAGTAGGCTCTACCCCCACTAAATGGGGTTGCGCGCATCGATCGGTACCATCCTTGAGCTTCTCCGACTTTCGGAAGGGTTAGGGTTAGGGATGAAAGCACATAGGAGAAAGAGATATTCTTGAATAACTTTTTTTGTGAAGGTCGGAGAGACTTGGAAAGTGGTTGCATCTGGACTAATTTGGGTCCTGCGGATCGATTGGTACCATCCCCGAGCTTGTACGACCTTCGAAAGAGGTCGACCGACGAAATTCCCCCAAATCTGAGGAGATATTCTTGAATAACTTTTTTTGTGAAGGTCGGAAAGACTTGCAAGTAGGCTCTACCCCCACTAAATGGGGTTGCGCGCATCGATCGGTACCATCCTTGACCTTCTCCGACTTTCGGAAGGGTTAGGGTTAGGGTTAGGGATGAAAGCACATAGGAGAAAGAGATATTCTTGAATAACTTTTTTTGTGAAGGTCGGAGAGACTTGCAAGTAGGCTCTACTCCCACTAAATGGGGTAGCGCGCATCGATCGGTACCATCCTTGAGCTTCTCCGACTTTCGGAAGGGTTAGGGTTAGGGTTAGGGATGAAAGCACATAGGAGAAAGAGATATTCTTGAATAACTTTTTTTGTGAAGGTCGGAGAGACTTGGAAAGTGGTTGCATCTGGACTAATTTGGGTCCTGCGGATCGATTGGTACCATCCCCTAGCTTGTACGACCTTCGAAAGAGGTCGACCGACGAAATTCCCCCAAATCTGAGGAGATATTCTTGAATAACTTTTTTTGTGAAGGTCGGAAAGACTTGCAAGTAGGCTCTACCCCCACTAAATGGGGTTGCGCGCATCGATCGGTACCATCCTTGACCTTCTCCGACTTTCGGAAGGGTTAGGGTTAGGGTTAGGGATGAAAGCACATAGGAGAAAGAGATATTCTTGAATAACTTTTTTTGTGAAGGTCGGAGAGACTTGCAAGTAGGCTCTACTCCCACTAAATGGGGTAGCGCGCATCGATCGGTACCATCCTTGAGCTTCTCCGACTTTCGGAAGGGTTAGGGTTAGGGTTAGGGATGAAAGCACATAGGAGAAAGAGATATTCTTGAATAACTTTTTTTGTGAAGGTCGGAGAGACTTGCAAGTAGGCTCTACCCCCACTAAATGGGGTTGCGCGCATCGATCGGTACCATCCTTGAGCTTCTCCGACTTTCGGAAGGGTTAGGGTTAGGGTTAGGGATGAAAGCACATAGGAGAAAGAGATATTCTTGAATAACTTTTTTTGTGAAGGTCGGAGAGACTTGGAAAGTGGTTGCATCTGGACTAATTTGGGTCCTGCGGATCGATTGGTACCATCCCCGAGCTTGTACGACCTTCGAAAGAGGTCGACCGACGAAATTCCCCCAAATCTGAGGAGATATTCTTGAATAACTTTTTTTGTGAAGGTCGGAGAGACTTGCAAGTAGGCTCTACCCCCACTAAATGGGGTAGCGCGCATCGATCAGTACCAACCTTGAGCTTCTCCGACTTTCGGAAGGGTTAGGGTTAGGGTTAGGGATGAAAGCACATAGGAGAAAGAGATATTCTTGAATAACTTTTTTTGTGAAGGTCGGAGAGACTTGCAAGTAGGCTCTACCCCCACTAAATGGGGTTGCGCGCATCGATCGGTACCATCCTTGAGCTTCTCCGACTTTCGGAAGGGTTAGGGTTAGGGATGAAAGCACATAGGAGAAAGAGATATTCTTGAATAACTTTTTTTGTGAAGGTCGGAGAGACTTGGAAAGTGGTTGCATCTGGACTAATTTGGGTCCTGCAGATCGATTGGTACCATCCCCGAGCTTGTACGACCTTCGGAAGAGGTCGACCGACGAAATTCCCCCAAATCTGAGGAGATATTCTTGAATAACTTTTTTTGTGAAGGTCGGAGAGACTTGCAAGTAGGCTCTACCCCCACTAAATGGGGTAGCGCGCATCGATCGGTACCATCCTTGAGCTTCTCCGACTTTCGTAAGGGTTAGGGTTAGGGTTAGGGATGAAAGCACATAGGAGAAAGAGATATTCTTGAATAACTTTTTTTGTGAAGGTCGGAGAGACTTGCAAGTAGGCTCTACCCCCACTAAATGGGGTTGCGCGCATCGATCGGTACCATCCTTGAGCTTCTCCGACTTTCGGAAGGGTTAGGGTTAGGGATGAAAGCACATAGGAGAAAGAGATATTCTTGAATAACTTTTTTTGTGAAGGTCGGAGAGACTTGGAAAGTGGTTGCATCTGGACTAATTTGGGTCCTGCGGATCGATTGGTACCATCCCCGAGTTTGTACGACCTTCGGAAGAGGTCGACCGACGAAATTCCCCCAAATCTGAGGAGATATTCTTGAATAACTTTTTTTGTGAAGGTCGGAGAGACTTGCAAGTAGGCTCTACCCCCACTAAATGGGGTAGCGCGCATCGATCGGTACCATCCTTGAGCTTCTCCGACTTTCGGAAGGGTTAGTGTTAGGGTTAGGGATGAAAGCACATAGGAGAAAGAGATATTCTTGAATAACTTTTTTTGTGAAGGTCGGAGAGACTTGCAAGTAGGCTCTACCCCCACTAAATGGGGTTGCGCGCATCGATCGGTACCATCCTTGAGCTTCTCCGACTTTCGGAAGGGTTAGGGTTAGGGATGAAAGCACATAGGAGAAAGAGATATTCTTGAATAACTTTTTTTGTGAAGGTCGGAGAGACTTGGAAAGTGGTTGCATCTGGACTAATTTGGGTCCTGCGGATCGATTGGTACCATCCCCGAGCTTGTACGACCTTTGAAAGAGGTCGACCGACGAAATTCCCCCAAATCTGAGGAGATATTCTTGAATAACTTTTTTTGTGAAGGTCGGAGAGACTTGCAAGTAGGCTCTACCCCCACTAAATGGGGTAGCGCTCATCGATCGGTACCATCCTTGAGCCTCTCCGACTTTCGGAAGGGTTAGGGTTAGGGTTAGGGATGAAAGCACATAGGAGAAAGAGATATTCTTGAATAACTTTTTTTGTGAAGGTCGGAGAGACTTGCAAGTAGGCTCTACCCCCACTAAATGGGGTTGCGCGCATCGATCGGTACCATCCTTCAGCTTCTCCGACTTTCGGAAGGGTTAGGGTTAGGGATGAAAGCACATAGGAGAAAGAGATATTCTTGAATAACTTTTTTTGTGAAGGTCGGAGAGACTTGGAAAGTGGTTGCATCTGGACTAATTTGGGTCCTGCGGATCGATTGGTACCATCCCCGAGCTTTTACGACCTTCGGAAGAGGTCGACCGACGAAATTCCCCCAAATCTGAGGAGATATTCTTGAATAACTTTTTTTGTGAAGGTCGGAGAGACTTGCAAGTAGGCTCTACCCCCACTAAATGGGGTAGCGCGCATCGATCGGTACCATCCTTGAGCTTCTCCGACTTTCGGAAGGGTTAGGGTTAGGGTTAGGGATGAAAGCACATAGGAGAAAGAGATATTCTTGAATAACTTTTTTTGTGAAGGTCGGAAAGACTTGCAAGTAGGCTCTACCCCCACTAAATGGGGTTGCGCGCATCGATCGGTACCATCCTTGAGCTTCTCCGACTTTCGGAAGGGTTAGGGTTAGGGTTAGGGATGAAAGCACATAGGAGAAAGAGATATTCTTGAATAACTTTTTTTGTGAAGGTCGGAGAGACTTGCAAGTAGGCTCTACCCCCACTAAATGGGGTAGCGCGCATCGATCGGTACCATCCTTGAGCTTCTCCGACTTTCGGAAGGGTTAGGGTTAGGGTTAGGGATGAAAGCACATAGGAGAAAGAGATATTCTTGAATAACTTTTTTTGTGAAGGTCGGAGAGACTTGCAAGTAGGCTCTACCCCCACTAAATGGGGTTGCGCACATCGATCGGTACCATCTTTGAGCTTCTCCGACTTTCGGAAGGGTTAGGGTTAGGGTTAGGGATGAAAGCACATAGGAGAAAGAGATATTCTTGAATAACTTTTTTTGTGAAGGTCGGAGAGACTTGGAAAGTGGTTGCATCTGGACTAATTTGGGTCCTGCGGATCGATTGGTACCATCCCCGAGCTTGTACGACCTTCGAAAGAGGTCGACCGACGAAATTCCCCCAAATCTGAGGAGATATTCTTGAATAACTTTTTTTGTGAAGGTCGGAGAGACTTGCAAGTAGGCTCTACCCCCACTAAAAGGGGTAGCGCGCATCGATCGGTACCATCCTTGAGCTTCTCCGACTTTCGGAAGGGTTAGGGTTAGGGTTAGGGATGAAAGCACATAGGAGAAAGAGATATTCTTGAATAACTTTTTTTGTGAAGGTCGGAGAGACTTGCAAGTAGGCTCTACCCCCACTAAATGGGGTTGCGCGCATCGATCGGTACCATCCTTCAGCTTCTCCGACTTTCGGAAGGGTTAGGGTTAGGGATGAAAGCACATAGGAGAAAGAGATATTCTTGAATAACTTTTTTTGTGAAGGTCGGAGAGACTTGGAAAGTGGTTGCATCTGGACTAATTTGGGTCCTGCGGATCGATTGGTACCATCCCCGAGCTTTTACGACCTTCGGAAGAGGTCGACCGACGAAATTCCCCCAAATCTGAGGAGATATTCTTGAATAACTTTTTTTGTGAAGGTCGGAGAGACTTGCAAGTAGGCTCTACCCCCACTAAATGGGGTAGCGCGCATCGATCGGTACCATCCTTGAGCTTCTCCGACTTTCGGAAGGGTTAGGGTTAGGGTTAGGGATGAAAGCACATAGGAGAAAGAGATATTCTTGAATAACTTTTTTTGTGAAGGTCGGAGAGACTTGCAAGTAGGCTTTACCCCCACTAAATGGGGTTGCGCGCATCGATCGGTACCATCCTTGAGCTTCTCCGACTTTCGGAAGGGTTAGGGTTAGGGTTAGGGATGAAAGCACATAGGAGAAAGAGATATTCTTGAATAACTTTTTTTGTGAAGGTCGGAGAGACTTGGAAAGTGGTTGCATCTGGACTAATTTGGGTCCTGCGGATCGATTGGTACCATCCCCGAGCTTGTACGACCTTCGAAAGAGGTCGACCGACGAAATTCCCCCAAATCTGAGGAGATATTCTTGAATAACTTTTTTTGTGAAGGTCGGAGAGACTTGCAAGTAGGCTCTACCCCCACTAAATGGGGTAGCGCGCATCGATCGATACCATCCTTGAGCTTCTCCGACTTTCGGAAGGGTTAGGGTTAGGGTTAGGGATGAAAGCACATAGGAGAAAGAGATATTCTTGAATAACTTTTTTTGTGAAGGTCGGAGAGACTTGCAAGTAGGCTCTACCCCCACTAAATGGGGTTGCGCGCATCGATCGGTACCATCCTTGAGCTTCTCCGACTTTCGGAAGGGTTAGGGTTAGGGTTAGGGATGAAAGCACATAGGAGAAAGAGATATTCTTGAATAACTTTTTTTGTGAAGGTCGGAGAGACTTGGAAAGTGGTTGCATCTGGACTAATTTGGGTCCTGCGGATCGATTGGTACCATCCCCGAGCTTGTACGACCTTCGAAAGAGGTCGACCAACGAAATTCCCCCAAATCTGAGGAGATATTCTTGAATAACTTTTTTTGTGAAGGTCGGAAAGACTTGCAAGTAGGCTCTACCCCCACTAAATGGGGTTGCGCGCATCGATCGGTACCATCCTTGACCTTCTCCGACTTTCGGAAGGGTTAGGGTTAGGGTTAGGGATGAAAGCACATAGGAGAAAGAGATATTCTTGAATAACTTTTTTTGTGAAGGTCGGAGAGACTTGCAAGTAGGCTCTACTCCCACTAAATGGGGTAGCGCGCATCGATCGGTACCATCCTTGAGCTTCTCCGACTTTCGGAAGGGTTAGGGTTAGGGTTAGGGATGAAAGCACATAGGAGAAAGAGATATTCTTGAATAACTTTTTTTGTGAAGGTCGGAGAGACTTGGAAAGTGGTTGCATCTGGACTAATTTGGGTCCTGCGGATCGATTGGTACCATCCCCGAGCTTGTACGACCTTCGAAAGAGGTCGACCGACGAAATTCCCCCAAATCTGAGGAGATATTCTTGAATAACTTTTTTTGTGAAGGTCGGAAAGACTTGCAAGTAGGCTCTACCCCCACTAAATGGGGTTGCGCGCATCGATCGGTACCATCCTTGACCTTCTCCGACTTTCGGAAGGGTTAGGGTTAGGGTTAGGGATGAAAGCACATAGGAGAAAGAGATATTCTTGAATAACTTTTTTTGTGAAGGTCGGAGAGACTTGCAAGTAGGCTCTACTCCCACTAAATGGGGTAGCACGCATCGATCGGTACCATCCTTGAGCTTCTCCGACTTTCGGAAGGGTTAGGGTTAGGGTTAGGGATGAAAGCACATAGGAGAAAGAGATATTCTTGAATAACTTTTTTTGTGAAGGTCGGAGAGACTTGCAAGTAGGCTCTACCCCCACTAAATGGGGTTGCGCGCATCGATCGGTACCATCCTTGAGCTTCTCCGACTTTCGGAAGGGTTAGGGTTAGGGTTAGGGATGAAAGCACATAGGAGAAAGAGATATTCTTGAATAACTTTTTTTGTGAAGGTCGGAGAGACTTGGAAAGTGGTTGCATCTGGACTAATTTGGGTCCTGCGGATCGATTGGTACCATCCCCGAGCTTGTACGACCTTCGAAAGAGGTCGACCGACGAAATTCCCCCAAATCTGAGGAGATATTCTTGAATAACTTTTTTTGTGAAGGTCGGAGAGACTTGCAAGTAGGCTCTACCCCCACTAAATGGGGTAGCGCGCATCGATCAGTACCAACCTTGAGCTTCTCCGACTTTCGGAAGGGTTAGGGTTAGGGTTAGGGATGAAAGCACATAGGAGAAAGAGATATTCTTGAATAACTTTTTTTGTGAAGGTCGGAGAGACTTGCAAGTAGGCTCTACCCCCACTAAATGGGGTTGCGCGCATCGATCGGTACCATCCTTGAGCTTCTCCGACTTTCGGAAGGGTTAGGGTTAGGGATGAAAGCACATAGGAGAAAGAGATATTCTTGAATAACTTTTTTTGTGAAGGTCGGAGAGACTTGGAAAGTGGTTGCATCTGGACTAATTTGGGTCCTGCAGATCGATTGGTACCATCCCCGAGCTTGTACGACCTTCGGAAGAGGTCGACCGACGAAATTCCCCCAAATCTGAGGAGATATTCTTGAATAACTTTTTTTGTGAAGGTCGGAGAGACTTGCAAGTAGGCTCTACCCCCACTAAATGGGGTAGCGCGCATCGATCGGTACCATCCTTGAGCTTCTCCGACTTTCGTAAGGGTTAGGGTTAGGGTTAGGGATGAAAGCACATAGGAGAAAGAGATATTCTTGAATAACTTTTTTTGTGAAGGTCGGAGAGACTTGCAAGTAGGCTCTACCCCCACTAAATGGGGTTGCGCGCATCGATCGGTACCATCCTTGAGCTTCTCCGACTTTCGGAAGGGTTAGGGTTAGGGTTAGGGATGAAAGCACATAGGAGAAAGAGATATTCTTGAATAACTTTTTTTGTGAAGGTCGGAGAGACTTGGAAAGTGGTTGCATCTGGACTAATTTGGGTCCTGCGGATCGATTGGTACCATCCCCGAGCTTGTACGACCTTCGGAAGAGGTCGACCGACGAAATTCCCCCAAATCTGAGGAGATATTCTTGAATAACTTTTTTTGTGAAGGTCGGAGAGACTTGCAAGTAGGCTCTACCCCCACTAAATGGGGTAGCGCGCATCGATCGGTACCATCCTTGAGCTTCTCCGACTTTCGGAAGGGTTAGTGTTAGGGTTAGGGATGAAAGCACATAGGAGAAAGAGATATTCTTGAATAACTTTTTTTGTGAAGGTCGGAGAGACTTGCAAGTAGGCTCTACCCCCACTAAATGGGGTTGCGCGCATCGATCGGTACCATCCTTGAGCTTCTCCGACTTTCGGAAGGGTTAGGGTTAGGGATGAAAGCACATAGGAGAAAGAGATATTCTTGAATAACTTTTTTTGTGAAGGTCGGAGAGACTTGGAAAGTGGTTGCATCTGGACTAATTTGGGTCCTGCGGATCGATTGGTACCATCCCCGAGCTTGTACGACCTTTGAAAGAGGTCGACCGACGAAATTCCCCCAAATCTGAGGAGATATTCTTGAATAACTTTTTTTGTGAAGGTCGGAGAGACTTGCAAGTAGGCTCTACCCCCACTAAATGGGGTAGCGCTCATCGATCGGTACCATCCTTGAGCCTCTCCGACTTTCGGAAGGGTTAGGGTTAGGGTTAGGGATGAAAGCACATAGGAGAAAGAGATATTCTTGAATACCTTTTTTTGTGAAGGTCGGAGAGACTTTCAAGTAGGCTCTACCCCCACTAAATGGGGTTGCGCGCATCGATCGGTACCATCCTTGAGCTTCTCCGACTTTCGGAAGGGTTAGGGTTAGGGTTAGGGATGAAAGCACATAGGAGAAAGAGATATTCTTGAATAACTTTTTTTGTGAAGGTCGGAGAGACTTGGAAAGTGGTTGCATCTGGACTAATTTGGGTCCTGCGGATCGATTGGTACCATCCCCGAGCTTGTACGACCTTCGAAAGAGGTCGACCGACGAAATTCCCCCAAATCTGAGGAGATATTCTTGAATAACTTTTTTTGTGAAGGTCGGAGAGACTTGCAAGTAGGCTTTACCCCCACTAAATGGGGTAGCGCGCATCGATCAGTACCATCCTTGAGCTTCTCCGACTTTCGGAAGGGTTAGGGTTAGGGTTAGGGATGAAAGCACATAGGAGAAAGAGATATTCTTGAATAACTTTTTTTGTGAAGGTCGGAGAGACTTGCAAGTAGGCTCTACCCCCACTAAATGCGGTTGCGCGCATCGATCGGTACCATCCTTGAGCTTCTCCGACTTTCGGAAGGGTTAGGGTTAGGGATGAAAGCACATAGGAGAAAGAGATATTCTTGAATAACTTTTTTTGTGAAGGTCGGAGAGACTTGGAAAGTGGTTGCATCTGGACTAATTTGGGTCCTGCAGATCGATTGGTACCATCCCCGAGCTTGTACGACCTTCGGAAGAGGTCGACCGACGAAATTCCCCCAAATCTGAGGAGATATTCTTGAATAACTTTTTTTGTGAAGGTCGGAGAGACTTGCAAGTAGGCTCTACCCCCACTAAATGGGGTAGCGCGCATCGATCGGTACCATCCTTGAGCTTCTCCGACTTTCGGAAGGGTTAGGGTTAGGGTTAGGGATGAAAGCACATAGGAGAAAGAGATATTCTTGAATAACTTTTTTTGTGAAGGTCGGAGAGACTTGCAAGTAGGCTTTACCCCCACTAAACGGGGTTGCGCGCATCGATCGGTACCATCCTTGAGCTTCTCCGACTTTCGGAAGGGTTAGTGTTAGGGTTAGGGATGAAAGCACATAGGAGAAAGAGATATTCTTGAATAACTTTTTTTGTGAAGGTCGGAGAGACTTGGAAAGTGGTTGCATCTGGACTAATTTGGGTCCTGCGGATCGATTGGTACCATCCCCGAGCTTGTACGACCTTCGAAAGAGGTCGACCGACGAAATTCCCCCAAATCTGAGGAGATATTCTTGAATAACTTTTTTTGTGAAGGTCGGAGAGACTTGCAAGTAGGCTCTACCCCCACTAAATGGGGTAGCGCACATCGATCGGTACCATCCTTGAGCTTCTCCGACTTTCGCAAGGGTTAGGGTTAGGGTTAGGGATGAAAGCACATAGGAGAAAGAGATATTCTTGAATAACTTTTTTTGTGAAGGTCGGAGAGACTTGCAAGTAGGCTCTACCCCCACTAAATGGGGTTGCGCACATCGATCGGTACCATCCTTGAGCTTCTCCGACTTTCGGAAGGGTTAGGGTTAGGGTTAGGGATGAAAGCACATAGGAGAAAGAGATATTCTTGAATAACTTTTTTTGTGAAGGTCGGAGAGACTTGGAAAGTGGTTGCATCTGGACTAATTTGGGTCCTGCGGATCGATTGGTACCATCCCCGAGCTTGTACGACCTTCGAAAGAGGTCGACCGACGAAATTCCCCCAAATCTGAGGAGATATTCTTGAATAACTTTTTTTGTGAAGGTCGGAGAGACTTGCAAGTAGGCTCTACCCCCACTAAATGGGGTAGCGCGCATCGATCGGTACCATCGTTGAGCTTCTCCGACTTTCGGAAGGGTTAGGGTTAGGGTTAGGGATGAAAGCACATAGGAGAAAGAGATATTCTTGAATAACTTTTTTTGTGAAGGTCGGAGAGACTTGCAAGTAGGCTCTACCCCCACTAAATGGGGTTGCGCGCATCGATCGGTACCATCCTTGAGCTTCTCCGACTTTCGGAAGGGTTAGGGTTAGGGATGAAAGCACATAGGAGAAAGAGATATTCTTGAATAACTTTTTTTGTGAAGGTCGGAGAGACTTGGAAAGTGGTTGCATCTGGACTAATTTGGGTCCTGCGGATCGATTGGTACCATCCCCGAGCTTGTACGACTTTCGGAAGAGGTCGACCGACGAAATTCCCCCAAATCTGAGGAGATATTCTTGAATAACTTTTTTTGTGAAGGTCGGAGAGACTTGCAAGTAGGCTCTACCCCCACTAAATGGGGTAGCGCGCATCGATCGGTACCATCGTTGAGCTTCTCCGACTTTCGGAAGGGTTAGGGTTAGGGTTAGGGATGAAAGCACATAGGAGAAAGAGATATTCTTGAATAACTTTTTTTGTGAAGGTCGGAGAGACTTGCAAGTAGGCTCTACCCCCACTAAATGGGGTAGCGCGCATCGATCGGTACCATCCTTGAGCTTCTCCGACTTTCGCAAGGGTTAGGGTTAGGGTTAGGGATGAAAGCACATAGGAGAAAGAGATATTCTTGAATAACTTTTTTTGTGAAGGTCGGAGAGACTTGCAAGTAGGCTCTACCCCCACTAAATGGGGTTGCGCTCATCGATCGGTACCATCCTTGAGCTTCTCCGACTTTCGGAAGGGTTAGGGTTAGGGTTAGGGATGAAAGCACATAGGAGAAAGAGATATTCTTGAATAACTTTTTTTGTGAAGGTCGGAGAGACTTGGAAAGTGGTTGCATCTGGACTAATTTGGGTCCTGCGGATCGATTGGTACCATCCCCGAGCTTGTACGACCTTCGAAAGAGGTCGACCGACGAAATTCCCCCAAATCTGAGGAGATATTCTTGAATAACTTTTTTTGTGAAGGTCGGAGAGACTTGCAAGTAGGCTCTACCCCCACTAAATGGGGTAGCGCGCATCGATCGGTACCATCGTTGAGCTTCTCCGACTTTCGGAAGGGTTAGGGTTAGGGTTAGGGATGAAAGCACATAGGAGAAAGAGATATTCTTGAATAACTTTTTTTGTGAAGGTCGGAGAGACTTGCAAGTAGGCTCTACCCCCACTAAATGGGGTAGCGCGCATCGATCGGTACCATCCTTGAGCTTCTCCGACTTTCGCAAGGGTTAGGGTTAGGGTTAGGGATGAAAGCACATAGGAGAAAGAGATATTCTTGAATAACTTTTTTTGTGAAGGTCGGAGAGACTTGCAAGTAGGCTCTACCCCCACTAAATGGGGTTGCGCTCATCGATCGGTACCATCCTTGAGCTTCTCCGACTTTCGGAAGGGTTAGGGTTAGGGTTAGGGATGAAAGCACATAGGAGAAAGAGATATTCTTGAATAACTTTTTTTGTGAAGGTCGGAGAGACTTGGAAAGTGGTTGCATCTGGACTAATTTGGGTCCTGCGGATCGATTGGTACCATCCCCGAGCTTGTACGACCTTCGAAAGAGGTCGACCGACGAAATTCCCCCAAATCTGAGGAGATATTCTTGAATAACTTTTTTTGTGAAGGTCGGAGAGACTTGCAAGTAGGCTCTACCCCCACTAAATGGGGTAGCGCGCATCGATCGGTACCATCCTTGAGCTTCTCCGACTTTCGGAAGGGTTAGGGTTAGGGTTAGGGATGAAAGCACATAGGAGAAAGAGATATTCTTGAATAACTTTTTTTGTGAAGGTCGGAGAGACTTGCAAGTAGGCTCTACCCCCACTAAATGGGGTTGCGCGCATCGATCGGTACCATCCTTGAGCTTCTCCGACTTTCGGAAGGGTTAGGGTTAGGGATGAAAGCACATAGGAGAAAGAGATATTCTTGAATAACTTTTTTTGTGAAGGTCGGAGAGACTTGGAAAGTGGTTGCATCTGGACTAATTTGGGTCCTGCGGATCGATTGGTACCATCCCCGAGCTTGTACGACCTTCGGAAGAGGTCGACCGACGAAATTCCCCCAAATCTGAGGAGATATTCTTGAATAACTTTTTTTGTGAAGGTCGGAGAGACTTGCAAGTAGGCTCTACCCCCACTAAATGGGGTAGCGCGCATCGATCGGTACCATCGTTGAGCTTCTCCGACTTTCGGAAGGGTTAGGGTTAGGGTTAGGGATGAAAGGACATAGGAGAAAGAGATATTCTTGAATAACTTTTTTTGTGAAGGTCGGAGAGACTTGCAAGTAGGCTCTACCCCCACTAAATGGGGTTGCGCGCATCGATCGGTACCATCCTTGAGCTTCTCCGACTTTCGGAAGGGTTAGGGTTAGGGATGAAAGCACATAGGAGAAAGAGATATTCTTGAATAACTTTTTTTGTGAAGGTCGGAGAGACTTGGAAAGTGGTTGCATCTGGACTAATTTGGGTCCTGCGGATCGATTGGTACCATCCCCGAGCTTGTACGACCTTCGGAAGAGGTCGACCGACGAAATTCCCCCAAATCTGAGGAGATATTCTTGAATAACTTTTTTTGTGAAGGTCGGAGAGACTTGCAAGTAGGCTCTACCCCCACTAAATGGGGTAGCGCGCATCGATCGGTACCATCGTTGAGCTTCTCCGACTTTCGGAAGGGTTAGGGTTAGGGTTAGGGATGAAAGCACATAGGAGAAAGAGATATTCTTGAATAACTTTTTTTGTGAAGGTCGGAGAGACTTGCAAGTAGGCTCTACCCCCACTAAATGGGGTTGCGCGCATCGATCGGTACCATCCTTGAGCTTCTCCGACTTTCGGAAGGGTTAGGGTTAGGGATGAAAGCACATAGGAGAAAGAGATATTCTTGAATAACTTTTTTTGTGAAGGTCGGAGAGACTTGGAAAGTGGTTGCATCTGGACTAATTTGGGTCCTGCGGATCGATTGGTACCATCCCCGAGCTTGTACGACCTTCGGAAGAGGTCGACCGACGAAATTCCCCCAAATCTGAGGAGATATTCTTGAATAACTTTTTTTGTGAAGGTCGGAGAGACTTGCAAGTAGGCTCTACCCCCACTAAATGGGGTAGCGCGCATCGATCGGTACCATCCTTGAGCTTCTCCGACTTTCGGAAGGGTTAGTGTTAGGGTTAGGGATGAAAGCACATAGGAGAAAGAGATATTCTTGAATAACTTTTTTTGTGAAGGTCGGAGAGACTTGCAAGTAGGCTCTACCCCCACTAAATGGGGTTGCGCGAATCGATCGGTACCATCCTTGAGCTTCTCCGACTTTCGGAAGGGTTAGGGTTAGGGATGAAAGCACATAGGAGAAAGAGATATTCTTGAATAACTTTTTTTGTGAAGGTCGGAGAGACTTGGAAAGTGGTTGCATCTGGACTAATTTGGGTCCTGCGGATCGATTAGTACCATCCCCGAGCTTGTACGACCTTCGGAAGAGGTCGACCGACGAAATTCCCCCAAATCTGAGGAGATATTCTTGAATAACTTTTTTTGTGAAGGTCGGAGAGACTTGCAAGTAGGCTCTACCCCCACTAAATGGGGTAGCGCGCATCGATCGGTACCATCCTTGAGCTTCTCCGACTTTCGGAAGGGTTAGGGTTAGGGTTAGGGATGAAAGCACATAGGAGAAAGAGATATTCTTGAATAACTTTTTTTGTGAAGGTCGGAGAGACTTGCAAGTAGGCTCTACCCCCACTAAATGGGGTTGCGCGCATCGATCGGTACCAACCTTGAGCTTCTCCGACTTTCAGAAGGGTTAGGGTTAGGGTTAGGGATGAAAGCACATAGGAGAAAGAGATATTCTTGAATAACTTTTTTTGTGAAGGTCGGAGAGACTTGGAAAGTGGTTGCATCTGGACTAATTTGGGTCCTGCGGATCGATTGGTACCATCCCCGAGCTTGTACGACCTTCGAAAGAGGTCGACCGACGAAATTCCCCCAAATCTGAGGAGATATTCTTGAATAACTTTTTTTGTGAAGGTCGGAGAGACTTGCAAGTAGGCTCTACCCCCACTAAATGGGGTAGCGCGCATCGATCGGTACCATCCTTGAGCTTCTCCGACTTTCGGAAGGGTTAGGGTTAGGGTTAGGGATGAAAGCACATAGGAGAAAGAGATATTCTTGAATAACTTTTTTTGTGAAGGTCGGAGAGACTTGCAAGTAGGCTCTACCCCCACTAAATGGGGTTGCGCGCATCGATCGGTACCATCCTTGAGCTTCTCCGACTTTCGGAAGGGTTAGGGTTAGGGATGAAAGCACATAGGAGAAAGAGATATTCTTGAATAACTTTTTTTGTGAAGGTCGGAGAGACTTGGAAAGTGGTTGCATCTGGACTAATTTGGGTCCTGCGGATCGATTGGTACCATCCCCGAGCTTGTACGACCTTCGGAAGAGGTCGACCGACGAAATTCCCCCAAATCTGAGGAGATATTCTTGAATAACTTTTTTTGTGAAGGTCGGAGAGACTTGCAAGTAGGCTCTACCCCCACTAAATGGGGTAGCGCGCATCGATCGGTACCATCCTTGAGCTTCTCCGACTTTCGGAAGGGTTAGGGTTAGGGTTAGGGATGAAAGCACATAGGAGAAAGAGATATTCTTGAATAACTTTTTTTGTGAAGGTCGGAGAGACTTGGAAAGTGGTTGCATCTGGACTAATTTGGGTCCTGCGGATCGATTGGTACCATCCCCGAGCTTGTACGACCTTCGAAAGAGGTCGACCGACGAAATTCCCCCAAATCTGAGGAGATATTCTTGAATAACTTTTTTTGTGAAGGTCGGAGAGACTTGCAAGTAGGCTCTACCCCCACTAAATGGGGTAGCGCGCATCGATCGGTACCATCCTTGAGCTTCTCCGACTTTCGGAAGGGTTAGGGTTAGGGTTAGGGATGAAAGCACATAGGAGAAAGAGATATTCTTGAATAACTTTTTTTGTGAAGGTCGGAGAGACTTGCAAGTAGGCTCTACCCCCACTAAATGGGGTTGCGCGCATCGATCGGTACCATCCTTGAGCTTCTCCGACTTTCGGAAGGGTTAGGGTTAGGGATGAAAGCACATAGGAGAAAGAGATATTCTTGAATAACTTTTTTTGTGAAGGTCGGAGAGACTTGGAAAGTGGTTGCATCTGGACTAATTTGGGTCCTGCGGATCGATTGGTACCATCCCCGAGCTTGTACGACCTTCGGAAGAGGTCGACCGACGAAATTCCCCCAAATCTGAGGAGATATTCTTGAATAACTTTTTTTGTGAAGGTCGGAGAGACTTGCAAGTAGGCTCTACCCCCACTAAATGGGGTAGCGCGCATCGATCGGTACCATCGTTGAGCTTCTCCGACTTTCGGAAGGGTTAGGGTTAGGGTTAGGGATGAAAGCACATAGGAGAAAGAGATATTCTTGAATAACTTTTTTTGTGAAGGTCGGAGAGACTTGCAAGTAGGCTCTACCCCCACTAAATGGGGTTGCGCGCATCGATCGGTACCATCCTTGAGCTTCTCCGACTTTCGGAAGGGTTAGGGTTAGGGATGAAAGCACATAGGAGAAAGAGATATTCTTGAATAACTTTTTTTGTGAAGGTCGGAGAGACTTGGAAAGTGGTTGCATCTGGACTAATTTGGGTCCTGCGGATCGATTGGTACCATCCCCGAGCTTGTACGACCTTCGGAAGAGGTCGACCGACGAAATTCCCCCAAATCTGAGGAGATATTCTTGAATAACTTTTTTTGTGAAGGTCGGAGAGACTTGCAAGTAGGCTCTACCCCCACTAAATGGGGTAGCGCGCATCGATCGGTACCATCGTTGAGCTTCTCCGACTTTCGGAAGGGTTAGGGTTAGGGTTAGGGATGAAAGCACATAGGAGAAAGAGATATTCTTGAATAACTTTTTTTGTGAAGGTCGGAGAGACTTGCAAGTAGGCTCTACCCCCACTAAATGGGGTTGCGCGCATCGATCGGTACCATCCTTGAGCTTCTCCGACTTTCGGAAGGGTTAGGGTTAGGGATGAAAGCACATAGGAGAAAGAGATATTCTTGAATAACTTTTTTTGTGAAGGTCGGAGAGACTTGGAAAGTGGTTGCATCTGGACTAATTTGGGTCCTGCGGATCGATTGGTACCATCCCCGAGCTTGTACGACCTTCGAAAGAGGTCGACCGACGAAATTCCCCCAAATCTGAGGAGATATTCTTGAATAACTTTTTTTGTGAAGGTCGGAGAGACTTGCAAGTAGGCTCTACCCCCACTAAATGGGGTAGCGCGCATCGATCGGTACCATCCTTGAGCTTCTCCGACTTTCGGAAGGGTTAGGGTTAGGGTTAGGGATGAAAGCACATAGGAGAAAGAGATATTCTTGAATAACTTTTTTTGTGAAGGTCGGAGAGACTTGGAAAGTGGTTGCATCTGGACTAATTTGGGTCCTGCGGATCGATTGGTACCATCCCCGAGCTTGTACGACCTTCGAAAGAGGTCGACCGACGAAATTCCCCCAAATCTGAGGAGATATTCTTGAATAACTTTTTTTGTGAAGGTCGGAGAGACTTGCAAGTAGGCTCTACCCCCACTAAATGGGGTAGCGCGCATCGATCGGTACCATCCTTGAGCTTCTCCGACTTTCGGAAGGGTTAGGGTTAGGGTTAGGGATGAAAGCACATAGGAGAAAGAGATATTCTTGAATAACTTTTTTTGTGAAGGTCGGAGAGACTTGCAAGTAGGCTCTACCCCCACTAAATGGGGTTGCGCGCATCGATCGGTACCATCCTTGAGCTTCTCCGACTTTCGGAAGGGTTAGGGTTAGGGATGAAAGCACATAGGAGAAAGAGATATTCTTGAATAACTTTTTTTGTGAAGGTCGGAGAGACTTGGAAAGTGGTTGCATCTGGACTAATTTGGGTCCTGCGGATCGATTGGTACCATCCCCGAGCTTGTACGACCTTCGGAAAAGGTCGACCGACGAAATTCCCCCAAATCTGAGGAGATATTCTTGAATAACTTTTTTTGTGAAGGTCGGAGAGACTTGCAAGTAGGCTCTACCCCCACTAAATGGGGTAGCGCGCATCGATCGGTACCATCGTTGAGCTTCTCCGACTTTCGGAAGGGTTAGGGTTAGGGTTAGGGATGAAAGCACATAGGAGAAAGAGATATTCTTGAATAACTTTTTTTGTGAAGGTCGGAGAGACTTGCAAGTAGGCTCTACCCCCACTAAATGGGGTTGCGCGCATCGATCGGTACCATCCTTGAGCTTCTCCGACTTTCGGAAGGGTTAGGGTTAGGGATGAAAGCACATAGGAGAAAGAGATATTCTTGAATAACTTTTTTTGTGAAGGTCGGAGAGACTTGGAAAGTGGTTGCATCTGGACTAATTTGGGTCCTGCGGATCGATTGGTACCATCCCCGAGCTTGTACGACCTTCGGAAGAGGTCGACCGACGAAATTCCCCCAAATCTGAGGAGATATTCTTGAATAACTTTTTTTGTGAAGGTCGGAGAGACTTGCAAGTAGGCTCTACCCCCACTAAATGGGGTAGCGCGCATCGATCGGTACCATCGTTGAGCTTCTCCGACTTTCGGAAGGGTTAGGGTTAGGGTTAGGGATGAAAGCACATAGGAGAAAGAGATATTCTTGAATAACTTTTTTTGTGAAGGTCGGAGAGACTTGCAAGTAGGCTCTACCCCCACTAAATGGGGTTGCGCGCATCGATCGGTACCATCCTTGAGCTTCTCCGACTTTCGGAAGGGTTAGGGTTAGGGATGAAAGCACATAGGAGAAAGAGATATTCTTGAATAACTTTTTTTGTGAAGGTCGGAGAGACTTGGAAAGTGGTTGCATCTGGACTAATTTGGGTCCTGCGGATCGATTGGTACCATCCCCGAGCTTGTACGACCTTCGGAAGAGGTCGACCGACGAAATTCCCCCAAATCTGAGGAGATATTCTTGAATAACTTTTTTTGTGAAGGTCGGAGAGACTTGCAAGTAGGCTCTACCCCCACTAAATGGGGTAGCGCGCATCGATCGGTACCATCCTTGAGCTTCTCCGACTTTCGGAAGGGTTAGTGTTAGGGTTAGGGATGAAAGCACATAGGAGAAAGAGATATTCTTGAATAACTTTTTTTGTGAAGGTCGGAGAGACTTGCAAGTAGGCTCTACCCCCACTAAATGGGGTTGCGCGAATCGATCGGTACCATCCTTGAGCTTCTCCGACTTTCGGAAGGGTTAGGGTTAGGGATGAAAGCACATAGGAGAAAGAGATATTCTTGAATAACTTTTTTTGTGAAGGTCGGAGAGACTTGGAAAGTGGTTGCATCTGGACTAATTTGGGTCCTGCGGATCGATTAGTACCATCCCCGAGCTTGTACGACCTTCGGAAGAGGTCGACCGACGAAATTCCCCCAAATCTGAGGAGATATTCTTGAATAACTTTTTTTGTGAAGGTCGGAGAGACTTGCAAGTAGGCTCTACCCCCACTAAATGGGGTAGCGCGCATCGATCGGTACCATCCTTGAGCTTCTCCGACTTTCGGAAGGGTTAGGGTTAGGGTTAGGGATGAAAGCACATAGGAGAAAGAGATATTCTTGAATAACTTTTTTTGTGAAGGTCGGAGAGACTTGCAAGTAGGCTCTACCCCCACTAAATGGGGTTGCGCGCATCGATCGGTACCAACCTTGAGCTTCTCCGACTTTCAGAAGGGTTAGGGTTAGGGTTAGGGATGAAAGCACATAGGAGAAAGAGATATTCTTGAATAACTTTTTTTGTGAAGGTCGGAGAGACTTGGAAAGTGGTTGCATCTGGACTAATTTGGGTCCTGCGGATCGATTGGTACCATCCCCGAGCTTGTACGACCTTCGAAAGAGGTCGACCGACGAAATTCCCCCAAATCTGAGGAGATATTCTTGAATAACTTTTTTTGTGAAGGTCGGAGAGACTTGCAAGTAGGCTCTACCCCCACTAAATGGGGTAGCGCGCATCGATCGGTACCATCCTTGAGCTTCTCCGACTTTCGGAAGGGTTAGGGTTAGGGTTAGGGATGAAAGCACATAGGAGAAAGAGATATTCTTGAATAACTTTTTTTGTGAAGGTCGGAGAGACTTGCAAGTAGGCTCTACCCCCACTAAATGGGGTTGCGCGCATCGATCGGTACCATCCTTGAGCTTCTCCGACTTTCGGAAGGGTTAGGGTTAGGGATGAAAGCACATAGGAGAAAGAGATATTCTTGAATAACTTTTTTTGTGAAGGTCGGAGAGACTTGGAAAGTGGTTGCATCTGGACTAATTTGGGTCCTGCGGATCGATTTTTTACCATCCCCGAGCTTGTACGACCTTCGGAAGAGGTCGACCGACGAAATTCCCCCAAATCTGAGGAGATATTCTTGAATAACTTTTTTTGTGAAGGTCGGAGAGACTTGCAAGTAGGCTCTACCCCCACTAAATGGGGTAGCGCGCATCGATCGGTACCATCCTTGAGCTTCTCCGACTTTCGGAAGGGTTAGGGTTAGGGTTAGGGATGAAAGCACATAGGAGAAAGAGATATTCTTGAATAACTTTTTTTGTGAAGGTCGGAGAGACTTGCAAGTAGGCTCTACCCCCACTAAATGGGGTTGCGCGCATCGATCAGTACCATCCTTGAGCTTCTCCGACTTTCGGAAGGGTTAGGGTTAGGGTTAGGGATGAAAGCACATAGGAGAAAGAGATATTCTTGAATAACTTTTTTTGTGAAGGTCGGAGAGACTTGCAAGTAGGCTGTACCCCCACTAAATGGGGTAGTGCGCATCGATCGGTACCATCCTTGAGCTTCTCCGATTTTCGGAAGGGTTAGGGTTAGGGATGAAAGCACATAGGAGAAAGAGATATTCTTGAATAACTTTTTTTGTGAAGGTCGGAGAGACTTGAAAAGTGGTTGCATCTGGACTAATTTGGGTCCTGCGGATCGATTGGTACCATCCCCGAGCTTGTACGACCTTCGGAAGAGGTCGACCGACGAAATTCCCCCAAATCTGAGGAGATATTCTTGAATAACTTTTTTTGTGAAGGTCGGAGAGACTTGCAAGTAGGCTCTACCCCCACTAAATGGGGTAGCGCGCATCGATCGGTACCATCCTTGAGCTTCTCCGACTTTCGGAAGGGTTAGGGTTAGGGTTAGGGATGAAAGCACATAGGAGAAAGAGATATTCTTGAATAACTTTTTTTGTGAAGGTCGGAGAGACTTGCAAGTAGGCTCTACCCCCACTAAATGGGGTAGTGCGCATCGATCGGTACCATCCTTGAGCTTCTCCGATTTTCGGAAGGGTTAGGGTTAGGGATGAAAGCACATAGGAGAAAGAGATATTCTTGAATAACTTTTTTTGTGAAGGTCGGAGAGACTTGGAAAGTGGTTGCATCTGGACTAATTTGGGTCCTGCGGATCGATTGGTACCATCCCCGAGCTTGTACGACCTTCGGAAGAGGTCGACCGACGAAATTCCCCCAAATCTGAGGAGATATTCTTGAATAACTTTTTTTGTGAAGGTCGGAGAGACTTGCAAGTAGGCTCTACCCCCACTAAATGGGGTAGCGCGCATCGATCGGTACCATCCTTGAGCTTCTCCGACTTTCGGAAGGGTTAGGGTTAGGGTTAGGGATGAAAGCACATAGGAGAAAGAGATATTCTTGAATAACTTTTTTTGTGAAGGTCGGAGAGACTTGCAAGTAGGCTCTACCCCCACTAAATGGGGTAGCGCGCATCGATCGGTACCATCCTTGAGTTTCTCCGACTTTCGGAAGGGTTAGGGTTAGGGTTAGGGATGAAAGCACATAGGAGAAAGAGATATTCTTGAATAACTTTTTTTGTGAAGGTCGGAGAGACTTGGAAAGTGGTTGCATCTGGACTAATTTGGGTCCTGCTGATCGATTGGTACCATCCCCGAGCTTGTACGACCTTCGGAAGAGGTCGACCGACGAAATTCCCCCAAATCTGAGGAGATATTCTTGAATAACTTTTTTTGTGAAGGTTGGAGAGACTTGCAAGTAGGCTCTACCCCCACTAAATGGGGTAACGCGCATCGATCGGTACCATCCTTGAGCTTCTCCGACTTTCGGAAGGGTTAGGGTTAGGGTTAGGGATGAAAGCACATAGGAGAAAGAGATATTCTTGAATAACTTTTTTTGTGAAGGTCGGAGAGACTTGCAAGTAGGCTCTATCCCCACTAAATGGGGTAGCGCGCATCGATCGGTACCATCCTTGAGCTTCTCCGACTTTCGGAAGGGTTAGGGTTAGGGTTAGGGATGAAAGCACATAGGAGAAAGAGATATTCTTGAATAACTTTTTTTGTGAAGGTCGGAGAGACTTGCAAGTAGGCTCTACCCCCACTAAATGGGGTTGCGCGCATCGATCGGTACCATCCTTGAGCTTCTCCGACTTTCGGAAGGGTTAGGGTTAGGGTTAGGGATGAAAGCACATAGGAGAAAGAGATATTCTTGAATAACTTTTTTTGTGAAGGTCGGAGAGACTTGGAAAGTGGTTGCATCTGGACTAATTTGGGTCCTGCGGATCGATTGGTACCATCCCCGAGCTTGTACGACCTTCGAAAGAGGTCGACCGACGAAATTCCCCCAAATCTGAGGAGATATTCTTGAATAACTTTTTTTGTGAAGGTCGGAAAGACTTGCAAGTAGGCTCTACCCCCACTAAATGGGGTTGCGCGCATCGATCGGTACCATCCTTGAGCTTCTCCGACTTTCGGAAGGGTTAGGGTTAGGGTTAGGGATGAAAGCACATAGGAGAAAGAGATATTCTTGAATAACTTTTTTTGTGAAGGTCGGAGAGACTTGCAAGTAGGCTCTACCCCCACTAAATGGGGTAGCGCGCATCGATCGGTACCATCTTTGAGCTTCTCCGACTTTCGGAAGGGTTAGGGTTAGGGTTAGGGATGAAAGCACATAGGAGAAAGAGATATTCTTGAATAACTTTTTTTGTGAAGGTCGGAGAGACTTGCAAGTAGGCTCTACCCCCACTAAATGGGGTTGCGCACATCGATCGGTACCATCCTTGAGCTTCTCCGACTTTCGGAAGGGTTAGGGTTAGGGTTAGGGATGAAAGCACATAGGAGAAAGAGATATTCTTGAATAACTTTTTTTGTGAAGGTCGGAGAGACTTGGAAAGTGGTTGCATCTGGACTAATTTGGGTCCTGCGGATCGATTGGTACCATCCCCGAGCTTGTACGACCTTCGAAAGAGGTCGACCGACGAAATTCCCCCAAATCTGAGGAGATATTCTTGAATAACTTTTTTTGTGAAGGTCGGAAAGACTTGCAAGTAGGCTCTACCCCCACTAAATGTGGTTGCGCGCATCGATCGGTACCATCCTTGAGCTTCTCCGACTTTCGGAAGGGTTAGGGTTAGGGTTAGGGATGAAAGCACATAGGAGAAAGAAATATTCTTGAATAACTTTTTTTGTGAAGGTCGGAGAGACTTGCAAGTAGGCTCTACCCCCACTAAATGGGGTAGCGCGCATCGATCGGTACCATCCTTGAGCTTCTCCGACTTTCGGAAGGGTTAGGGTTAGGGTTAGGGATGAAAGCACATAGGAGAAAGAGATATTCTTGAATAACTTTTTTTGTGAAGGTCGGAGAGACTTGCAAGTAGGCTCTACCCCCACTAAATGGGGTTGCGCGCATCGATCGGTACCATCCTTGAGCTTCTCCGACTTTCGGAAGGGTTAGGGTTAGGGATGAAAGCACATAGGAGAAAGAGATATTCTTGAATAACTTTTTTTGTGAAGGTCGGAGAGACTTGGAAAGTGGTTGCATCTGGACTAATTTGGGTCCTGCGGATCGATTGGTACCATCCCCGAGCTTGTACGACCTTCGAAAGAGGTCGACCGACGAAATTCCCCCAAATCTGAGGAGATATTCTTGAATAACTTTTTTTGTGAAGGTCGGAGAGACTTGCAAGTAGGCTCTACCCCCACTAAATGGGGTAGCGCGCATCGATCGGTACCATCCTTGAGCTTCTCCGACTTTCGGAAGGGTTAGGGTTAGGGTTAGGGATGAAAGCACAAAGGAGAAAGAGATATTCTTGAATAACTTTTTTTGTGAAGGTCGGAGAGACTTGCAAGTAGGCTCTACCCCCACTAAATGGGGTTGCGCGCATCGATCGGTACCATCCTTGAGCTTCTCCGACTTTTGGAAGGGTTAGGGTTAGGGTTAGGGATGAAAGCACATAGGAGAAAGAGATATTCTTGAATAACTTTTTTTGTGAAGGTCGGAGAGACTTGGAAAGTGGTTGCATCTGGACTAATTTGGGTCCTGCGGATCGATTGGTACCATCCCCGAGCTTGTACGACCTTCGAAAGAGGTCGACCGACGAAATTCCCCCAAATCTGAGGAGATATTCTTGAATAACTTTTTTTGTGAAGGTCGGAAAGACTTGCAAGTAGGCTCTACCCCCACTAAATGGGGTTGCGCGCATCGATCGGTACCATCCTTGAGCTTCTCCGACTTTCGGAAGGGTTAGGGTTAGGGTTAGGGATGAAAGCACATAGGAGAAAGAGATATTCTTGAATAACTTTTTTTGTGAAGGTCGGAGAGACTTGCAAGTAGGCTCTACCCCCACTAAATGGGGTAGCGCGCATCGATCGGTACCATCCTTGAGCTTCTCCGACTTTCGGAAGGGTTAGGGTTAGGGTTAGGGATGAAAGCACATAGGAGAAAGAGATATTCTTGAATAACTTTTTTTGTGAAGGTCGGAGAGACTTGCAAGTAGGCTCTACCCCCACTAAATGGGGTTGCGCACATCGATCGGTACCATCCTTGAGCTTCTCCGACTTTCGGAAGGGTTAGGGTTAGGGTTAGGGATGAAAGCACATAGGAGAAAGAGATATTCTTGAATAACTTTTTTTGTGAAGGTCGGAGAGACTTGGAAAGTGGTTGCATCTGGACTAATTTGGGTCCTGCGGATCGATTGGTACCATCCCCGAGCTTGTACGACCTTCGAAAGAGGTCGACCGACGAAATTCCCCCAAATCTGAGGAGATATTCTTGAATAACTTTTTTTGTGAAGGTCGGAAAGACTTGCAAGTAGGCTCTACCCCCACTAAATGGGGTTGCGCGCATCGATCGGTACCATCCTTGAGCTTCTCCGACTTTCGGAAGGGTTAGGGTTAGGGTTAGGGATGAAAGCACATAGGAGAAAGAGATATTCTTGAATAACTTTTTTTGTGAAGGTCGGAGAGACTTGCAAGTAGGCTCTACCCCCACTAAATGGGGTAGCGCGCATCGATCGGTACCATCCTTGAGCTTCTCCGACTTTCGGAAGGGTTAGGGTGAGGGTTAGGGATGAAAGCACATAGGAGAAAGAGATATTCTTGAATAACTTTTTTTGTGAAGGTCGGAGAGACTTGCAAGTAGGCTCTACCCCCACTAAATGGGGTTGCGCGCATCGATCGGTACCATCCTTGAGCTTCTCCGACTTTCGGAAGGGTTAGGGTTAGGGATGAAAGCACATAGGAGAAAGAGATATTCTTGAATAACTTTTTTTGTGAAGGTCGGAGAGACTTGGAAAGTGGTTGCATCTGGACTAATTTGGGTCCTGCGGATCGATTGGTACCATCCCCGAGCTTGTACGACCTTCGAAAGAGGTCGACCGACGAAATTCCCCCAAATCTGAGGAGATATTCTTGAATAACTTTTTTTGTGAAGGTCGGAGAGACTTGCAAGTAGGCTCTACCCCCACTAAATGGGGTAGCGCGCATCGATCGGTACCATCCTTGAGCTTCTCCGACTTTCGGAAGGGTTAGGGTTAGGGTTAGGGATGAAAGCACAAAGGAGAAAGAGATATTCTTGAATAACTTTTTTTGTGAAGGTCGGAGAGACTTGCAAGTAGGCTCTACCCCCACTAAATGGGGTTGCGCGCATCGATCGGTACCATCCTTGAGCTTCTCCGACTTTTGGAAGGGTTAGGGTTAGGGTTAGGGATGAAAGCACATAGGAGAAAGAGATATTCTTGAATAACTTTTTTTGTGAAGGTCGGAGAGACTTGGAAAGTGGTTGCATCTGGACTAATTTGGGTCCTGCGGATCGATTGGTACCATCCCCGAGCTTGTACGACCTTCGAAAGAGGTCGACCGACGAAATTCCCCCAAATCTGAGGAGATATTCTTGAATAACTTTTTTTGTGAAGGTCGGAGAGACTTGCAAGTAGGCTCTACCCCCACTAAATGGGGTAGCGCGCATCGATCGGTACCATCCTTGAGCTTCTCCGACTTTCGGAAGGGTTAGGGTTAGGGTTAGGGATGAAAGCACATAGGAGAAAGAGATATTCTTGAATAACTTTTTTTGTGAAGGTCGGAGAGACTTGCAAGTAGGCTCTACCCCCACTAAATGGGGTTGCGCGCATCGATCGGTACCATCCTTGAGCTTCTCCGACTTTCGGAAGGGTTAGGGTTAGGGTTAGGGATGAAAGCACATAGGAGAAAGAGATATTCTTGAATAACTTTTTTTGTGAAGGTCGGAGAGACTTGGAAAGTGGTTGCATCTGGACTAATTTGGGTCCTGCAGATCGATTGGTACCATCCCCGAGCTTGTACGACCTTCGAAAGAGGTCGACCGACGAAATTCCCCCAAATCTGAGGAGATATTCTTGAATAACTTTTTTTGTGAAGGTCGGAGAGACTTGCAAGTAGGCTCTACCCCCACTAAATGGGGTAGCGCGCATCGATCGGTACCATCCTTGAGCTTCTCCGACTTTCGGAAGGGTTAGGGTTAGGGTTAGGGATGAAAGCACATAGGAGAAAGAGATATTCTTGAATAACTTTTTTTGTGAAGGTCGGAGAGACTTGCAAGTAGGCTCTACCCCCACTAAATGGGGTTGCGCGCATCGATCGGTACCATCCTTGAGCTTCTCCGACTTTCGGAAGGGTTAGGGTTAGGGTTAGGGATGAAAGCACATAGGAGAAAGAGATATTCTTGAATAACTTTTTTTGTGAAGGTCGGAGAGACTTGGAAAGTGGTTGCATCTGGACTAATTTGGGTCCTGCGGATCGATTGGTACCATCCCCGAGCTTGTACGACCTTCGAAAGAGGTCGACCGACGAAATTCCCCCAAATCTGAGGAGATATTCTTGAATAACTTTTTTTGTGAAGGTCGGAGAGACTTGCAAGTAGGCTCTACCCCCACTAAATGGGGTAGCGCGCATCGATCGGTACCATCCTTGAGCTTCTCCGACTTTCGGAAGGGTTAGGGTTAGGGTTAGGGATGAAAGCACATAGGAGAAAGAGATATTCTTGAATAACTTTTTTTGTGAAGGTCGGAGAGACTTGCAAGTAGGCTCTACCCCCACTAAATGGGGTTGCGCGCATCGATCGGTACCATCCTTGAGCTTCTCCGACTTTCGGAAGGGTTAGGGTTAGGGATGAAAGCACATAGGAGAAAGAGATATTCTTGAATAACTTTTTTTGTGAAGGTCGGAGAGACTTGGAAAGTGGTTGCATCTGGACTAATTTGGGTCCTGCGGATCGATTGGTACCATCCCCGAGCTTGTACGACCTTCGAAAGAGGTCGACCGACGAAATTCCCCCAAATCTGAGGAGATATTCTTGAATAACTTTTTTTGTGAAGGTCGGAGAGACTTGCAAGTAGGCTCTACCCCCACTAAATGGGGTAGCGCGCATCGATCGGTACCATCCTTGAGCTTCTCCGACTTTCGGAAGGGTTAGGGTTAGGGTTAGGGATGAAAGCACATAGGAGAAAGAGATATTCTTGAATAACTTTTTTTGTGAAGGTCGGAGAGACTTGCAAGTAGGCTTTACCCCCACTAAATGGGGTTGCGCGCATCGATCGGTACCATCCTTGAGCTTCTCCGACTTTCGGAAGGGTTAGGGTTAGGGTTAGGGATGAAAGCACATAGGAGAAAGAGATATTCTTGAATAACTTTTTTTGTGAAGGTCGGAGAGACTTGGAAAGTGGTTGCATCTGGACTAATTTGGGTCCTGCGGATCGATTGGTACCATCCCCGAGCTTGTACGACCTTCGAAAGAGGTCGACCGACGAAATTCCCCCAAATCTGAGGAGATATTCTTGAATAACTTTTTTTGTGAAGGTCGGAGAGACTTGCAAGTAGGCTCTACCCCCACTAAATGGGGTAGCGCGCATCGATCGGTACCATCCTTGAGCTTCTCCGACTTTCGGAAGGGTTAGGGTTAGGGTTAGGGATGAAAGCACATAGGAGAAAGAGATATTCTTGAATAACTTTTTTTGTGAAGGTCGGAGAGACTTGCAAGTAGGCTCTACCCCCACTAAATGGGGTTGCGCGCATCGATCGGTACCATCCTTGAGCTTCTCCGACTTTCGGAAGGGTTAGGGTTAGGGTTAGGGATGAAAGCACATAGGAGAAAGAGATATTCTTGAATAACTTTTTTTGTGAAGGTCGGAGAGACTTGGAAAGTGGTTGCATCTGGACTAATTTGGGTCCTGCGGATCGATTGGTACCATCCCCGAGCTTGTACGACCTTCGAAAGAGGTCGACCGACGAAATTCCCCCAAATCTGAGGAGATATTCTTGAATAACTTTTTTTGTGAAGGTCGGAAAGACTTGCAAGTAGGCTCTACCCCCACTAAATGGGGTTGCGCGCATCGATCGGTACCATCCTTGACCTTCTCCGACTTTCGGAAGGGTTAGGGTTAGGGTTAGGGATGAAAGCACATAGGAGAAAGAGATATTCTTGAATAACTTTTTTTGTGAAGGTCGGAGAGACTTGCAAGTAGGCTCTACTCCCACTAAATGGGGTAGCGCGCATCGATCGGTACCATCCTTGAGCTTCTCCGACTTTCGGAAGGGTTAGGGTTAGGGTTAGGGATGAAAGCACATAGGAGAAAGAGATATTCTTGAATAACTTTTTTTGTGAAGGTCGGAGAGACTTGCAAGTAGGCTCTACCCCCACTAAATGGGGTTGCGCGCATCGATCGGTACCATCCTTGAGCTTCTCCGACTTTCGGAAGGGTTAGGGTTAGGGTTAGGGATGAAAGCACATAGGAGAAAGAGATATTCTTGAATAACTTTTTTTGTGAAGGTCGGAGAGACTTGGAAAGTGGTTGCATCTGGACTAATTTGGGTCCTGCTGATCGATTGGTACCATCCCCGAGCTTGTACGACCTTCGAAAGAGGTCGACCGACGAAATTCCCCCAAATCTGAGGAGATATTCTTGAATAACTTTTTTTGTGAAGGTCGGAAAGACTTGCAAGTAGGCTCTACCCCCACTAAATGGGGTTGCGCGCATCGATCGGTACCATCCTTGAGCTTCTCCGACTTTCGGAAGGGTTAGGGTTAGGGTTAGGGATGAAAGCACATAGGAGAAAGAGATATTCTTGAATAACTTTTTTTGTGAAGGTCGGAGAGACTTGCAAGTAGGCTCTACCCCCACTAAATGGGGTAGCGCGCATCGATCGGTACCATCCTTGAGCTTCTCCGACTTTCGGAAGGGTTAGGGTTAGGGTTAGGGATGAAAGCACATAGGAGAAAGAGATATTCTTGAATAACTTTTTTTGTGAAGGTCGGAGAGACTTGCAAGTAGGCTCTACCCCCACTAAATGGGGTTGCGCGCATCGATCGGTACCATCCTTGAGCTTCTCCGACTTTCGGAAGGGTTAGGGTTAGGGTTAGGGATGAAAGCACATAGGAGAAAGAGATATTCTTGAATAACTTTTTTTGTAAAGGTCGGAGAGACTTGGAAAGTGGTTGCATCTGGACTAATTTGGGTCCTGCGGATCGATTGGTACCATCCCCGAGCTTGTACGACCTTCGAAAGAGGTCGACCGACGAAATTCCCCCAAATCTGAGGAGATATTCTTGAATAACTTTTTTTGTGAAGGTCGGAGAGACTTGCAAGTAGGCTCTACCCCCACTAAATGGGGTAGCGCGCATCGATCGGTACCATCCTTGAGCTTCTCCGACTTTCGGAAGGGTTAGGGTTAGGGTTAGGGATGAAAGCACAAAGGAGAAAGAGATATTCTTGAATAACTTTTTTTGTGAAGGTCGGAGAGACTTGCAAGTAGGCTCTACCCCCACTAAATGGGGTTGCGCGCATCGATCGGTACCATCCTTGAGCTTCTCCGACTTTTGGAAGGGTTAGGGTTAGGGTTAGGGATGAAAGCACATAGGAGAAAGAGATATTCTTGAATAACTTTTTTTGTGAAGGTCGGAGAGACTTGGAAAGTGGTTGCATCTGGACTAATTTGGGTCCTGCGGATCGATTGGTACCATCCCCGAGCTTGTACGACCTTCGAAAGAGGTCGACCGACGAAATTCCCCCAAATCTGAGGAGATATTCTTGAATAACTTTTTTTGTGAAGGTCGGAGAGACTTGCAAGTAGGCTCTACCCCCACTAAATGGGGTAGCGCGCATCGATCGGTACCATCCTTGAGCTTCTCCGACTTTCGGAAGGGTTAGGGTTAGGGTTAGGGATGAAAGCACAAAGGAGAAAGAGATATTCTTGAATAACTTTTTTTGTGAAGGTCGGAGAGACTTGCAAGTAGGCTCTACCCCCACTAAATGGGGTTGCGCGCATCGATCGGTACCATCCTTGAGCTTCTCCGACTTTTGGAAGGGTTAGGGTTAGGGTTAGGGATGAAAGCACATAGGAGAAAGAGATATTCTTGAATAACTTTTTTTGTGAAGGTCGGAGAGACTTGGAAAGTGGTTGCATCTGGACTAATTTGGGTCCTGCGGATCGATTGGTACCATCCCCGAGCTTGTACGACCTTCGAAAGAGGTCGACCGACGAAATTCCCCCAAATCTGAGGAGATATTCTTGAATAACTTTTTTTGTGAAGGTCGGAGAGACTTGCAAGTAGGCTCTACCCCCACTAAATGGGGTAGCGCGCATCGATCGGTACCATCCTTGAGCTTCTCCGACTTTCGGAAGGGTTAGGGTTAGGGTTAGGGATGAAAGCACATAGGAGAAAGAGATATTCTTGAATAACTTTTTTTGTAAAGGTCGGAGAGACTTGGAAAGTGGTTGCATCTGGACTAATTTGGGTCCTGCGGATCGATTGGTACCATCCCCGAGCTTGTACGACCTTCGAAAGAGGTCGACCGACGAAATTCCCCCAAATCTGAGGAGATATTCTTGAATAACTTTTTTTGTGAAGGTCGGAGAGACTTGCAAGTAGGCTCTACCCCCACTAAATGGGGTAGCGCGCATCGATCGGTACCATCCTTGAGCTTCTCCGACTTTCGGAAGGGTTAGGGTTAGGGTTAGGGATGAAAGCACAAAGGAGAAAGAGATATTCTTGAATAACTTTTTTTGTGAAGGTCGGAGAGACTTGCAAGTAGGCTCTACCCCCACTAAATGGGGTTGCGCGCATCGATCGGTACCATCCTTGAGCTTCTCCGACTTTTGGAAGGGTTAGGGTTAGGGTTAGGGATGAAAGCACATAGGAGAAAGAGATATTCTTGAATAACTTTTTTTGTGAAGGTCGGAGAGACTTGGAAAGTGGTTGCATCTGGACTAATTTGGGTCCTGCGGATCGATTGGTACCATCCCCGAGCTTGTACGACCTTCGAAAGAGGTCGACCGACGAAATTCCCCCAAATCTGAGGAGATATTCTTGAATAACTTTTTTTGTGAAGGTCGGAGAGACTTGCAAGTAGGCTCTACCCCCACTAAATGGGGTAGCGCGCATCGATCGGTACCATCCTTGAGCTTCTCCGACTTTCGGAAGGGTTAGGGTTAGGGTTAGGGATGAAAGCACATAGGAGAAAGAGATATTCTTGAATAACTTTTTTTGTGAAGGTCGGAGAGACTTGCAAGTAGGCTCTACCCCCACTAAATGGGGTTGCGCGCATCGATCGGTACCATCCTTGAGCTTCTCCGACTTTCGGAAGGGTTAGGGTTAGGGTTAGGGATGAAAGCACATAGGAGAAAGAGATATTCTTGAATAACTTTTTTTGTGAAGGTCGGAGAGACTTGGAAAGTGGTTGCATCTGGACTAATTTGGGTCCTGCGGATCGATTGGTACCATCCCCGAGCTTGTACGACCTTCGAAAGAGGTCGACCGACGAAATTCCCCCAAATCTGAGGAGATATTCTTGAATAACTTTTTTTGTGAAGGTCGGAGAGACTTGCAAGTAGGCTCTACCCCCACTAAATGGGGTAGCGCACATCGATCGGTACCATCCTTGAGCTTCTCCGACTTTCGGAAGGGTTAGGGTTAGGGTTAGGGATGAAAGCACATAGGAGAAAGAGATATTCTTGAATAACTTTTTTTGTGAAGGTCGGAGAGACTTGCAAGTAGGCTCTACCCCCACTAAATGGGGTTGCGCGCATCGATCGGTACCATCCTTGAGCTTCTCCGACTTTCGGAAGGGTTAGGGTTAGGGTTAGGGATGAAAGCACATAGGAGAAAGAGATATTCTTGAATAACTTTTTTTGTGAAGGTCGGAGAGACTTGGAAAGTGGTTGCATCTGGACTAATTTGGGTCCTGCGGATCGATTGGTACCATCCCCGAGCTTGTACGACCTTCGAAAGAGGTCGACCGACGAAATTCCCCCAAATCTGAGGAGATATTCTTGAATAACTTTTTTTGTGAAGGTCGGAGAGACTTGCAAGTAGGCTCTACCCCCACTAAATGGGGTAGCGCGCATCGATCGGTACCATCCTTGAGCTTCTCCGACTTTCGGAAGGGTTAGGGTTAGGGTTAGGGATGAAAGCACATAGGAGAAAGAGATATTCTTGAATAACTTTTTTTGTGAAGGTCGGAGAGACTTGCAAGTAGGCTCTACCCCCACTAAATGGGGTTGCGCGCATCGATCGGTACCATCCTTGAGCTTCTCCGACTTTCGGAAGGGTTAGGGTTAGGGATGAAAGCACATAGGAGAAAGAGATATTCTTGAATAACTTTTTTTGTGAAGGTCGGAGAGACTTGGAAAGTGGTTGCATCTGGACTAATTTGGGTCCTGCGGATCGATTGGTACCATCCCCGAGCTTGTACGACCTTCGAAAGAGGTCGACCGACGAAATTCCCCCAAATCTGAGGAGATATTCTTGAATAACTTTTTTTGTGAAGGTCGGAGAGACTTGCAAGTAGGCTCTACCCCCACTAAATGGGGTAGCGCGCATCGATCGGTACCATCCTTGAGCTTCTCCGACTTTCGGAAGGGTTAGGGTTAGGGTTAGGGATGAAAGCACATAGGAGAAAGAGATATTCTTGAATAACTTTTTTTGTGAAGGTCGGAGAGACTTGCAAGTAGGCTTTACCCCCACTAAATGGGGTTGCGCGCATCGATCGGTACCATCCTTGAGCTTCTCCGACTTTCGGAAGGGTTAGGGTTAGGGTTAGGGATGAAAGCACATAGGAGAAAGAGATATTCTTGAATAACTTTTTTTGTGAAGGTCGGAGAGACTTGGAAAGTGGTTGCATCTGGACTAATTTGGGTCCTGCGGATCGATTGGTACCATCCCCGAGCTTGTACGACCTTCGAAAGAGGTCGACCGACGAAATTCCCCCAAATCTGAGGAGATATTCTTGAATAACTTTTTTTGTGAAGGTCGGAGAGACTTGCAAGTAGGCTCTACCCCCACTAAATGGGGTAGCGCGCATCGATCGGTACCATCCTTGAGCTTCTCCGACTTTCGGAAGGGTTAGGGTTAGGGTTAGGGATGAAAGCACATAGGAGAAAGAGATATTCTTGAATAACTTTTTTTGTGAAGGTCGGAGAGACTTGCAAGTAGGCTCTACCCCCACTAAATGGGGTTGCGCGCATCGATCGGTACCATCCTTGAGCTTCTCCGACTTTCGGAAGGGTTAGGGTTAGGGTTAGGGATGAAAGCACATAGGAGAAAGAGATATTCTTGAATAACTTTTTTTGTGAAGGTCGGAGAGACTTGGAAAGTGGTTGCATCTGGACTAATTTGGGTCCTGCGGATCGATTGGTACCATCCCCGAGCTTGTACGACCTTCGAAAGAGGTCGACCGACGAAATTCCCCCAAATCTGAGGAGATATTCTTGAATAACTTTTTTTGTGAAGGTCGGAAAGACTTGCAAGTAGGCTCTACCCCCACTAAATGGGGTTGCGCGCATCGATCGGTACCATCCTTGACCTTCTCCGACTTTCGGAAGGGTTAGGGTTAGGGTTAGGGATGAAAGCACATAGGAGAAAGAGATATTCTTGAATAACTTTTTTTGTGAAGGTCGGAGAGACTTGCAAGTAGGCTCTACTCCCACTAAATGGGGTAGCGCGCATCGATCGGTACCATCCTTGAGCTTCTCCGACTTTCGGAAGGGTTAGGGTTAGGGTTAGGGATGAAAGCACATAGGAGAAAGAGATATTCTTGAATAACTTTTTTTGTGAAGGTCGGAGAGACTTGCAAGTAGGCTCTACCCCCACTAAATGGGGTTGCGCGCATCGATCGGTACCATCCTTGAGCTTCTCCGACTTTCGGAAGGGTTAGGGTTAGGGTTAGGGATGAAAGCACATAGGAGAAAGAGATATTCTTGAATAACTTTTTTTGTGAAGGTCGGAGAGACTTGGAAAGTGGTTGCATCTGGACTAATTTGGGTCCTGCGGATCGATTGGTACCATCCCCGAGCTTGTACGACCTTCGAAAGAGGTCGACCGACGAAATTCCCCCAAATCTGAGGAGATATTCTTGAATAACTTTTTTTGTGAAGGTCGGAGAGACTTGCAAGTAGGCTCTACCCCCACTAAATGGGGTAGCGCGCATCGATCGGTACCATCCTTGAGCTTCTCCGACTTTCGGAAGGGTTAGGGTTAGGGTTAGGGATGAAAGCACATAGGAGAAAGAGATATTCTTGAATAACTTTTTTTGTGAAGGTCGGAGAGACTTGCAAGTAGGCTCTACCCCCACTAAATGGGGTTGCGCGCATCGATCGGTACCATCCTTGAGCTTCTCCGACTTTCGGAAGGGTTAGGGTTAGGGATGAAAGCACATAGGAGAAAGAGATATTCTTGAATAACTTTTTTTGTGAAGGTCGGAGAGACTTGGAAAGTGGTTGCATCTGGACTAATTTGGGTCCTGCGGATCGATTGGTACCATCCCCGAGCTTGTACGACCTTCGGAAGAGGTCGACCGACGAAATTCCCCCAAATCTGAGGAGATATTCTTGAATAACTTTTTTTGTGAAGGTCGGAGAGACTTGCAAGTAGGCTCTACCCCCACTAAATGGGGTAGCGCGCATCGATCGGTACCATCCTTGAGCTTCTCCGACTTTCGGAAGGGTTAGGGTTAGGGTTAGGGATGAAAGCACATAGGAGAAAGAGATATTCTTGAATAACTTTTTTTGTGAAGGTCGGAGAGACTTGCAAGTAGGCTCTACCCCCACTAAATGGGGTTGCGCGCATCGATCAGTACCATCCTTGAGCTTCTCCGACTTTCGGAAGGGTTAGGGTTAGGGTTAGGGATGAAAGCACATAGGAGAAAGAGATATTCTTGAATAACTTTTTTTGTGAAGGTCGGAGAGACTTGGAAAGTGGTTGCATCTGGACTAATTTGGGTCCTGCAGATCGATTGGTACCATCCCCGAGCTTGTACGACCTTCGAAAGAGGTCGACCGACGAAATTCCCCCAAATCTGAGGAGATATTCTTGAATAACTTTTTTTGTGAAGGTCGGAGAGACTTGCAAGTAGGCTCTACCCCCACTAAATGGGGTAGCGCGCATCGATCGGTACCATCCTTGAGCTTCTCCGACTTTCGGAAGGGTTAGTGTTAGGGTTAGGGATGAAAGCACATAGGAGAAAGAGATATTCTTGAATAACTTTTTTTGTGAAGGTCGGAAAGACTTGCAAGTAGGCTCTACCCCCACTAAATGGGGTTGCGCGCATCGATCGGTACCATCCTTGAGCTTCTCCGACTTTCGGAAGGGTTAGGGTTAGGGATGAAAGCACATAGGAGAAAGAGATATTCTTGAATAACTTTTTTTGTGAAGGTCGGAGAGACTTGGAAAGTGGTTGCATCTGGACTAATTTGGGTCCTGCAGATCGATTGGTACCATCCCCGAGCTTGTACGACCTTTGAAAGAGGTCGACCGACGAAATTCCCCCAAATCTGAGGAGATATTCTTGAATAACTTTTTTTGTGAAGGTCGGAGAGACTTGCAAGTAGGCTCTACCCCCACTAAATGGGGTAGCGCTCATCGATCGGTACCATCCTTGAGCCTCTCCGACTTTCGGAAGGGTTAGGGTTAGGGTTAGGGATGAAAGCACATAGGAGAAAGAGATATTCTTGAATAACTTTTTTTGTGAAGGTCGGAGAGACTTGCAAGTAGGCTCTACCCCCACTAAATGGGGTTGCGCGCATCGATCGGTACCATCCTTGAGCTTCTCCGACTTTCGGAAGGGTTAGGGTTAGGGTTAGGGATGAAAGCACATAGGAGAAAGAGATATTCTTGAATAACTTTTTTTGTGAAGGTCGGAGAGACTTGGAAAGTGGTTGCATCTGGACTAATTTGGGTCCTGCGGATCGATTGGTACCATCCCCGAGCTTGTACGACCTTCGAAAGAGGTCGACCGACGAAATTCCCCCAAATCTGAGGAGATATTCTTGAATAACTTTTTTTGTGAAGGTCGGAGAGACTTGCAAGTAGGCTCTACCCCCACTAAATGGGGTAGCGCGCATCGATCGGTACCATCCTTGAGCTTCTCCGACTTTCGGAAGGGTTAGGGTTAGGGTTAGGGATGAAAGCACATAGGAGAAAGAGATATTCTTGAATAACTTTTTTTGTGAAGGTCGGAGAGACTTGCAAGTAGGCTCTACCCCCACTAAATGGGGTTGCGCGCATCGATCGGTACCATCCTTGAGCTTCTCCGACTTTCGGAAGGGTTAGGGTTAGGGATGAAAGCACATAGGAGAAAGAGATATTCTTGAATAACTTTTTTTGTGAAGGTCGGAGAGACTTGGAAAGTGGTTGCATCTGGACTAATTTGGGTCCTGCAGATCGATTGGTACCATCCCCGAGCTTGTACGACCTTCGAAAGAGGTCGACCGACGAAATTCCCCCAAATCTGAGGAGATATTCTTGAATAACTTTTTTTGTGAAGGTCGGAGAGACTTGCAAGTAGGCTCTACCCCCACTAAATGGGGTAGCGCGCATCGATCGGTACCATCCTTGAGCTTCTCCGACTTTCGGAAGGGTTAGTGTTAGGGTTAGGGATGAAAGCACATAGGAGAAAGAGATATTCTTGAATAACTTTTTTTGTGAAGGTCGGAGAGACTTGCAAGTAGGCTCTACCCCCACTAAATGGGGTTGCGCGCATCGATCGGTACCATCCTTGAGCTTCTCCGACTTTCGGAAGGGTTAGGGTTAGGGATGAAAGCACATAGGAGAAAGAGATATTCTTGAATAACTTTTTTTGTGAAGGTCGGAGAGACTTGGAAAGTGGTTGCATCTGGACTAATTTGGGTCCTGCGGATCGATTGGTACCATCCCCGAGCTTGTACGACCTTTGAAAGAGGTCGACCGACGAAATTCCCCCAAATCTGAGGAGATATTCTTGAATAACTTTTTTTGTGAAGGTCGGAGAGACTTGTAAGTAGGCTCTACCCCCACTAAATGGGGTAGCGCTCATCGATCGGTACCATCCTTGAGCCTCTCCGACTTTCGGAAGGGTTAGGGTTAGGGTTAGGGATGAAAGCACATAGGAGAAAGAGATATTCTTGAATAACTTTTTTTGTGAAGGTCGGAGAGACTTGCAAGTAGGCTCTACCCCCACTAAATGGGGTTGCGCGCATCGATCGGTACCATCCTTGAGCTTCTCCGACTTTCGGAAGGGTTAGGGTTAGGGTTAGGGATGAAAGCACATAGGAGAAAGAGATATTCTTGAATAACTTTTTTTGTGAAGGTCGGAGAGACTTGGAAAGTGGTTGCATCTGGACTAATTTGGGTCCTGCGGATCGATTGGTACCATCCCCGAGCTTGTACGACCTTCGAAAGAGGTCGACCGACGAAATTCCCCCAAATCTGAGGAGATATTCTTGAATAACTTTTTTTGTGAAGGTCGGAGAGACTTGCAAGTAGGCTCTACCCCCACTAAATGGGGTAGCGCGCATCGATCGGTACCATCCTTGAGCTTCTCCGACTTTCGGAAGGGTTAGGGTTAGGGTTAGGGATGAAAGCACATAGGAGAAAGAGATATTCTTGAATAACTTTTTTTGTGAAGGTCGGAGAGACTTGCAAGTAGGCTCTACCCCCACTAAATGGGGTTGCGCGCATCGATCGGTACCATCCTTGAGCTTCTCCGACTTTCGGAAGGGTTAGGGTTAGGGATGAAAGCACATAGGAGAAAGAGATATTCTTGAATAACTTTTTTTGTGAAGGTCGGAGAGACTTGGAAAGTGGTTGCATCTGGACTAATTTGGGTCCTGCAGATCGATTGGTACCATCCCCGAGCTTGTACGACCTTCGGAAGAGGTCGACCGACGAAATTCCCCCAAATCTGAGGAGATATTCTTGAATAACTTTTTTTGTGAAGGTCGGAGAGACTTGCAAGTAGGCTCTACCCCCACTAAATGGGGTAGCGCGCATCGATCGGTACCATCCTTGAGCTTCTCCGACTTTCGGAAGGGTTAGGGTTAGGGTTAGGGATGAAAGCACATAGGAGAAAGAGATATTCTTGAATAACTTTTTTTGTGAAGGTCGGAGAGACTTGCAAGTAGGCTTTACCCCCACTAAACGGGGTTGCGCGCATCGATCGGTACCATCCTTGAGCTTCTCCGACTTTCGGAAGGGTTAGTGTTAGGGTTAGGGATGAAAGCACATAGGAGAAAGAGATATTCTTGAATAACTTTTTTTGTGAAGGTCGGAGAGACTTGGAAAGTGGTTGCATCTGGACTAATTTGGGTCCTGCGGATCGATTGGTACCATCCCCGAGCTTGTACGACCTTCGAAAGAGGTCGACCGACGAAATTCCCCCAAATCTGAGGAGATATTCTTGAATAACTTTTTTTGTGAAGGTCGGAGAGACTTGCAAGTAGGCTCTACCCCCACTAAATGGGGTAGCGCGCATCGATCGGTACCATCCTTGAGCTTCTCCGACTTTCGGAAGGGTTAGGGTTAGGGTTAGGGATGAAAGCACATAGGAGAAAGAGATATTCTTGAATAACTTTTTTTGTGAAGGTCGGAGAGACTTGCAAGTAGGCTTTACCCCCACTAAACGGGGTTGCGCGCATCGATCGGTACCATCCTTGAGCTTCTCCGACTTTCGGAAGGGTTAGTGTTAGGGTTAGGGATGAAAGCACATAGGAGAAAGAGATATTCTTGAATAACTTTTTTTGTGAAGGTCGGAGAGACTTGGAAAGTGGTTGCATCTGGACTAATTTGGGTCCTGCGGATCGATTGGTACCATCCCCGAGCTTGTACGACCTTCGAAAGAGGTCGACCGACGAAATTCCCCCAAATCTGAGGAGATATTCTTGAATAACTTTTTTTGTGAAGGTCGGAGAGACTTGCAAGTAGGCTCTACCCCCACTAAATGGGGTAGCGCGCATCGATCGGTACCATCCTTGAGCTTCTCCGACTTTCGGAAGGGTTAGGGTTAGGGTTAGGGATGAAAGCACATAGGAGAAAGAGATATTCTTGAATAACTTTTTTTGTGAAGGTCGGAGAGACTTGCAAGTAGGCTCTACCCCCACTAAATGGGGTTGCGCGCATCGATCGGTACCATCCTTGAGCTTCTCCGACTTTCGGAAGGGTTAGGGTTAGGGTTAGGGATGAAAGCACATAGGAGAAAGAGATATTCTTGAATAACTTTTTTTGTGAAGGTCGGAGAGACTTGCAAGTAGGCTCTACCCCCACTAAATGGGGTTGCGCGCATCGATCGGTACCATCCTTGAGCTTCTCCGACTTTCGGAAGGGTTAGGGTTAGGGTTAGGGATGAAAGCACATAGGAGAAAGAGATATTCTTGAATAACTTTTTTTGTGAAGGTCGGAGAGACTTGGAAAGTGGTTGCATCTGGACTAATTTGGGTCCTGCGGATCGATTGGTACCATCCCCGAGCTTGTACGACCTTCGAAAGAGGTCGACCGACGAAATTCCCCCAAATCTGAGGAGATATTCTTGAATAACTTTTTTTGTGAAGGTCGGAGAGACTTGCAAGTAGGCTCTACCCCCACTAAATGGGGTAGCGCGCATCGATCGGTACCATCCTTGAGCTTCTCCGACTTTCGGAAGGGTTAGGGTTAGGGTTAGGGATGAAAGCACATAGGAGAAAGAGATATTCTTGAATAACTTTTTTTGTGAAGGTCGGAGAGACTTGCAAGTAGGCTCTACCCCCACTAAATGGGGTTGCGCGCATCGATCGGTACCATCCTTGAGCTTCTCCGACTTTCGGAAGGGTTAGGGTTAGGGTTAGGGATGAAAGCACATAGGAGAAAGAGATATTCTTGAATAACTTTTTTTGTGAAGGTCGGAGAGACTTGCAAGTAGGCTCTACCCCCACTAAATGGGGTTGCGCGCATCGATCGGTACCATCCTTGAGCTTCTCCGACTTTCGGAAGGGTTAGGGTTAGGGTTAGGGATGAAAGCACATAGGAGAAAGAGATATTCTTGAATAACTTTTTTTGTGAAGGTCGGAGAGACTTGGAAAGTGGTTGCATCTGGACTAATTTGGGTCCTGCGGATCGATTGGTACCATCCCCGAGCTTGTACGACCTTCGAAAGAGGTCGACCGACGAAATTCCCCCAAATCTGAGGAGATATTCTTGAATAACTTTTTTTGTGAAGGTCGGAGAGACTTGCAAGTAGGCTCTACCCCCACTAAATGGGGTAGCGCGCATCGATCGGTACCATCCTTGAGCTTCTCCGACTTTCGGAAGGGTTAGGGTTAGGGTTAGGGATGAAAGCACATAGGAGAAAGAGATATTCTTGAATAACTTTTTTTGTGAAGGTCGGAGAGACTTGCAAGTAGGCTCTACCCCCACTAAATGGGGTTGCGCGCATCGATCAGTACCATCCTTGAGCTTCTCCGACTTTCGGAAGGGTTAGGGTTAGGGATGAAAGCACATAGGAGAAAGAGATATTCTTGAATAACTTTTTTTGTGAAGGTCGGAGAGACTTGGAAAGTGGTTGCATCTGGACTAATTTGGGTCCTGCAGATCGATTGGTACCATCCCCGAGCTTGTACGACCTTCGGAAGAGGTCGACCGACGAAATTCCCCCAAATCTGAGGAGATATTCTTGAATAACTTTTTTTGTGAAGGTCGGAGAGACTTGCAAGTAGGCTCTACCCCCACTAAATGGGGTAGCGCGCATCGATCGGTACCATCCTTGAGCTTCTCCGACTTTCGGAAGGGTTAGGGTTAGGGTTAGGGATGAAAGCACATAGGAGAAAGAGATATTCTTGAATAACTTTTTTTGTGAAGGTCGGAGAGACTTGCAAGTAGGCTTTACCCCCACTAAACGGGGTTGCGCGCATCGATCGGTACCATCCTTGAGCTTCTCCGACTTTCGGAAGGGTTAGTGTTAGGGTTAGGGATGAAAGCACATAGGAGAAAGAGATATTCTTGAATAACTTTTTTTGTGAAGGTCGGAGAGACTTGGAAAGTGGTTGCATCTGGACTAATTTGGGTCCTGCGGATCGATTGGTACCATCCCCGAGCTTGTACGACCTTCGAAAGAGGTCGACCGACGAAATTCCCCCAAATCTGAGGAGATATTCTTGAATAACTTTTTTTGTGAAGGTCGGAGAGACTTGCAAGTAGGCTCTACCCCCACTAAATGGGGTAGCGCGCATCGATCGGTACCATCCTTGAGCTTCTCCGACTTTCGGAAGGGTTAGATTTAGGGTTAGGGATGAAAGCACATAGGAGAAAGAGATATTCTTGAATAACTTTTTTTGTGAAGGTCGGAGAGACTTGCAAGTAGGCTCTACCCCCACTAAATGGGGTTGCGCACATCGATCGGTACCATCCTTGAGCTTCTCCGACTTTCGGAAGGGTTAGGGTTAGGGTTAGGGATGAAAGCACATAGGAGAAAGAGATATTCTTGAATAACTTTTTTTGTGAAGGTCGGAGAGACTTGGAAAGTGGTTGCATCTGGACTAATTTGGGTCCTGCGGATCGATTGGTACCATCCCCGAGCTTGTACGACCTTCGAAAGAGGTCGACCGACGAAATTCCCCCAAATCTGAGGAGATATTCTTGAATAACTTTTTTTGTGAAGGTCGGAAAGACTTGCAAGTAGGCTCTACCCCCACTAAATGGGGTTGCGCGCATCGATCGGTACCATCCTTGACCTTCTCCGACTTTCGGAAGGGTTAGGGTTAGGGTTAGGGATGAAAGCACATAGGAGAAAGAGATATTCTTGAATAACTTTTTTTGTGAAGGTCGGAGAGACTTGCAAGTAGGCTCTACCCCCACTAAATGGGGTTGCGCGCATCGATCGGTACCATCCTTGAGCTTCTCCGACTTTCGGAAGGGTTAGGGTTAGGGTTAGGGATGAAAGCACATAGGAGAAAGAGATATTCTTGAATAACTTTTTTTGTGAAGGTCGGAGAGACTTGGAAAGTGGTTGCATCTGGACTAATTTGGGTCCTGCAGATCGATTGGTACCATCCCCGAGCTTGTACGACCTTCGAAAGAGGTCGACCGACGAAATTCCCCCAAATCTGAGGAGATATTCTTGAATAACTTTTTTTGTGAAGGTCGGAAAGACTTGCAAGTAGGCTCTACCCCCACTAAATGGGGTTGCGCGCATCGATCGGTACCATCCTTGACCTTCTCCGACTTTCGGAAGGGTTAGGGTTAGGGTTAGGGATGAAAGCACATAGGAGAAAGAGATATTCTTGAATAACTTTTTTTGTGAAGGTCGGAGAGACTTGCAAGTAGGCTCTACCCCCACTAAATGGGGTAGCGCGCATCGATCGGTACTATCCTTGAGCTTCTCCGACTTTCGGAAGGGTTAGGGTTAGGGTTAGGGATGAAAGCACATAGGAGAAAGAGATATTCTTGAATAACTTTTTTTGTGAAGGTCGGAGAGACTTGCAAGTAGGCTCTACCCCCACTAAATGGGGTTGCGCGCATCGATCGGTACCATCCTTGAGCTTCTCCGACTTTCGGAAGGGTTAGGGTTAGGGTTAGGGATGAAAGCACATAGGAGAAAGAGATATTCTTGAATAACTTTTTTTGTGAAGGTCGGAGAGACTTGGAAAGTGGTTGCATCTGGACTAATTTGGGTCCTGCGGATCGATTGGTACCATCCCCGAGCTTGTACGACCTTCGAAAGAGGTCGACCGACGAAATTCCCCCAAATCTGAGGAGATATTCTTGAATAACTTTTTTTGTGAAGGTCGGAGAGACTTGCAAGTAGGCTCTACCCCCACTAAATGGGGTAGCGCGCATCGATCGGTACCATCCTTGAGCTTCTCCGACTTTCGGAAGGGTTAGGGTTAGGGTTAGGGATGAAAGCACATAGGAGAAAGAGATATTCTTGAATAACTTTTTTTGTGAAGGTCGGAGAGACTTGCAAGTAGGCTCTACCCCCACTAAATGGGGTTGCGCGCATCGATCGGTACCATCCTTGAGCTTCTCCGACTTTCGGAAGGGTTAGGGTTAGGGTTAGGGATGAAAGCACATAGGAGAAAGAGATATTCTTGAATAACTTTTTTTGTGAAGGTCGGAGAGACTTGGAAAGTGGTTGCATCTGGACTAATTTGGGTCCTGCGGATCGATTGGTACCATCCCCGAGCTTGTACGACCTTCGAAAGAGGTCGACCGACGAAATTCCCCCAAATCTGAGGAGATATTCTTGAATAACTTTTTTTGTGAAGGTCGGAAAGACTTGCAAGTAGGCTCTACCCCCACTAAATGGCGTTGCGCGCATCGATCGGTACCATCCTTGACCTTCTCCGACTTTCGGAAGGGTTAGGGTTAGGGTTAGGGATGAAAGCACATAGGAGAAAGAGATATTCTTGAATAACTTTTTTTGTGAAGGTCGGAGAGACTTGCAAGTAGGCTCTACCCCCACTAAATGGGGTAGCACGCATCGATCGGTACCATCCTTGAGCTTCTCCGACTTTCGGAAGGGTTAGGGTTAGGGTTAGGGATGAAAGCACATAGGAGAAAGAGATATTCTTGAATAACTTTTTTTGTGAAGGTCGGAGAGACTTGCAAGTAGGCTCTACCCCCACTAAATGGGGTTGCGCGCATCGATCGGTACCATCCTTGAGCTTCTCCGACTTTCGGAAGGGTTAGGGTTAGGGTTAGGGATGAAAGCACATAGGAGAAAGAGATATTCTTGAATAACTTTTTTTGTGAAGGTCGGAGAGACTTGGAAAGTGGTTGCATCTGGACTAATTTGGGTCCTGCGGATCGATTGGTACCATCCCCGAGCTTGTACGACCTTCGAAAGAGGTCGACCGACGAAATTCCCCCAAATCTGAGGAGATATTCTTGAATAACTTTTTTTGTGAAGGTCGGAGAGACTTGCAAGTAGGCTCTACCCCCACTAAATGGGGTAGCGCACATCGATCGGTACCATCCTTGAGCTTCTCCGACTTTCGGAAGGGTTAGGGTTAGGGTTAGGGATGAAAGCACATAGGAGAAAGAGATATTCTTGAATAACTTTTTTTGTGAAGGTCGGAGAGACTTGCAAGTAGGCTCTACCCCCACTAAATGGGGTTGCGCGCATCGATCGGTACCATCCTTGACCTTCTCCGACTTTCGGAAGGGTTAGGGTTAGGGATGAAAGCACATAGGAGAAAGAGATATTCTTGAATAACTTTTTTTGTGAAGGTCGGAGAGACTTGGAAAGTGGTTGCATCTGGACTAATTTGGGTCCTGCGGATCGATTGGTACCATCCCCGAGCTTGTACGACCTTCGAAAGAGGTCGACCGACGAAATTCCCCCAAATCTGAGGAGATATTCTTGAATAACTTTTTTTGTGAAGGTCGGAGAGACTTGCAAGTAGGCTCTACCCCCACTAAATGGGGTAGCGCGCATCGATCGGTACCATCCTTGAGCTTCTCCGACTTTCGGAAGGGTTAGGGTTAGGGTTAGGGATGAAAGCACATAGGAGAAAGAGATATTCTTGAATAACTTTTTTTGTGAAGGTCGGAGAGACTTGCAAGTAGGCTCTACCCCCACTAAATGGGGTAGCGCGCATCGATCGGTACTATCCTTGAGCTTCTCCGACTTTCGGAAGGGTTAGGGTTAGGGTTAGGGATGAAAGCACATAGGAGAAAGAGATATTCTTGAATAACTTTTTTTGTGAAGGTCGGAGAGACTTGCAAGTAGGCTCTACCCCCACTAAATGGGGTAGCGCACATCGATCGGTACCATCCTTGAGCTTCTCCGACTTTTGGAAGGGTTAGGGTTAGGGTTAGGGATGAAAGCACATAGGAGAAAGAGATATTCTTGAATAACTTTTTTTGTGAAGGTCGGAGAGACTTGCAAGTAGGCTCTACCCCCACTAAATGGGGTTGCGCGCATCGATCGGTACCATCCTTGAGCTTCTCCGACTTTCGGAAGGGTTAGGGTTAGGGATGAAAGCACATAGGAGAAAGAGATATTCTTGAATAACTTTTTTTGTGAAGGTCGGAGAGACTTGGAAAGTGGTTGCATCTGGACTAATTTGGGTCCTGCGGATCGATTGGTACCATCCCCGAGCTTGTACGACCTTCGAAAGAGGTCGACCGACGAAATTCCCCCAAATCTGAGGAGATATTCTTGAATAACTTTTTTTGTGAAGGTCGGAGAGACTTGCAAGTAGGCTCTACCCCCACTAAATGGGGTAGCGCGCATCGATCGGTACCATCCTTGAGCTTCTCCGACTTTCGGAAGGGTTAGGGTTAGGGTTAGGGATGAAAGCACATAGGAGAAAGAGATATTCTTGAATAACTTTTTTTGTGAAGGTCGGAGAGACTTGCAAGTAGGCTCTACCCCCACTAAATGGGGTAGCGCGCATCGATCAGTACTATCCTTGAGCTTCTCCGACTTTCGGAAGGGTTAGGGTTAGGGTTAGGGATGAAAGCACATAGGAGAAAGAGATATTCTTGAATAACTTTTTTTGTGAAGGTCGGAGAGACTTGCAAGTAGGCTCTACCCCCACTAAATGGGGTTGCGCGCATCGATCGGTACCATCCTTGAGCTTCTCCGACTTTCGGAAGGGTTAGGGTTAGGGTTAGGGATGAAAGCACATAGGAGAAAGAGATATTCTTGAATAACTTTTTTTGTGAAGGTCGGAGAGACTTGGAAAGTGGTTGCATCTGGACTAATTTGGGTCCTGCGGATCGATTGGTACCATCCCCGAGCTTGTACGACCTTTGAAAGAGGTCGACCGACGAAATTCCCCCAAATCTGAGGAGATATTCTTGAATAACTTTTTTTGTGAAGGTCGGAGAGACTTGCAAGTAGGCTCTACCCCCACTAAATGGGGTAGCGCGCATCGATCGGTACCATCCTTGAGCTTCTCCGACTTTCGGAAGGGTTAGGGTTAGGGTTAGGGATGAAAGCACATAGGAGAAAGACATATTCTTGAATAACTTTTTTTGTGAAGGTCGGAGAGACTTGGAAAGTGGTTGCATCTGGACTAATTTGGGTCCTGCGGATCGATTGGTACCATCCCCGAGCTTGTACGACCTTCGAAAGAGGTCGACCGACGAAATTCCCCCAAATCTGAGGAGATATTCTTGAATAACTTTTTTTGTGAAGGTCGGAGAGACTTGCAAGTCGGCTCTACCCCCACTAAATGGGGTAGCGCGCATCGATCGGTACCATCCTTGAGCTTCTCCGACTTTCGGAAGGGTTAGGGTTAGGGTTAGGGATGAAAGCACATAGGAGAAAGAGATATTCTTGAATAACTTTTTTTGTGAAGGTCGGAGAGACTTGCAAGTAGGCTCTACCCCCACTAAATGGGGTTGCGCGCATCGATCGGTACCATCCTTGAGCTTCTCCGACTTTCGGAAGGGTTAGGGTTAGGGATGAAAGCACATAGGAGAAAGAGATATTCTTGAATAACTTTTTTTGTGAAGGTCGGAGAGACTTGGAAAGTGGTTGCATCTGGACTAATTTGGGTCCTGCGGATCGATTGGTACCATCCCCGAGCTTGTACGACCTTCGAAAGAGGTCGACCGACGAAATTCCCCCAAATCTGAGGAGATATTCTTGAATAACTTTTTTTGTGAAGGTCGGAGAGACTTGCAAGTAGGCTCTACCCCCACTAAATGGGGTAGCGCGCATCGATCGGTACCATCCTTGAGCTTCTCCGACTTTCGGAAGGGTTAGATTTAGGGTTAGGGATGAAAGCACATAGGAGAAAGAGATATTCTTGAATAACTTTTTTTGTGAAGGTCGGAGAGACTTGCAAGTAGGCTCTACCCCCACTAAATGGGGTAGCGCGCATCGATCGGTACTATCCTTGAGCTTCTCCGACTTTCGGAAGGGTTAGGGTTAGGGTTAGGGATGAAAGCACATAGGAGAAAGAGATATTCTTGAATAACTTTTTTTGTGAAGGTCGGAGAGACTTGCAAGTAGGCTCTACCCCCACTAAATGGGGTTGCGCGCATCGATCGGTACCATCCTTGAGCTTCTCCGACTTTCGGAAGGGTTAGGGTTAGGGTTAGGGATGAAAGCACATAGGAGAAAGAGATATTCTTGAATAACTTTTTTTGTGAAGGTCGGAGAGACTTGGAAAGTGGTTGCATCTGGACTAATTTGGGTCCTGCGGATCGATTGGTACCATCCCCGAGCTTGTACGACCTTCGAAAGAGGTCGACCGACGAAATTCCCCCAAATCTGAGGAGATATTCTTGAATAACTTTTTTTGTGAAGGTCGGAGAGACTTGCAAGTAGGCTCTACCCCCACTAAATGGGGTAGCGCGCATCGATCGGTACCATCCTTGAGCTTCTCCGACTTTCGGAAGGGTTAGGGTTAGGGTTAGGGATGAAAGCACATAGGAGAAAGAGATATTCTTGAATAACTTTTTTTGTGAAGGTCGGAGAGACTTGCAAGTAGGCTCTACCCCCACTAAATGGGGTTGCGCGCATCGATCGGTACCATCCTTGAGCTTCTCCGACTTTCGGAAGGGTTAGGGTTAGGGTTAGGGATGAAAGCACATAGGAGAAAGAGATATTCTTGAATAACTTTTTTTGTGAAGGTCGGAGAGACTTGGAAAGTGGTTGCATCTGGACTAATTTGGGTCCTGCGGATCGATTGGTACCATCCCCGAGCTTGTACGACCTTCGAAAGAGGTCGACCGACGAAATTCCCCCAAATCTGAGGAGATATTCTTGAATAACTTTTTTTGTGAAGGTCGGAGAGACTTGCAAGTAGGCTCTACCCCCACTAAATGGGGTAGCGCACATCGATCGGTACCATCCTTGAGCTTCTCCGACTTTCGGAAGGGTTAGGGTTAGGGTTAGGGATGAAAGCACATAGGAGAAAGAGATATTCTTGAATAACTTTTTTTGTGAAGGTCGGAGAGACTTGGAAAGTGGTTGCATCTGGACTAATTTGGGTCCTGCGGATCGATTGGTACCATCCCCGAGCTTGTACGACCTTCGAAAGAGGTCGACCGACGAAATTCCCCCAAATCTGAGGAGATATTCTTGAATAACTTTTTTTGTGAAGGTCGGAGAGACTTGCAAGTAGGCTCTACCCCCACTAAATGGGGTAGCGCACATCGATCGGTACCATCCTTGAGCTTCTCCGACTTTCGGAAGGGTTAGGGTTAGGGTTAGGGATGAAAGCACATAGGAGAAAGAGATATTCTTGAATAACTTTTTTTGTGAAGGTCGGAGAGACTTGCAAGTAGGCTCTACCCCCACTAAATGGGGTTGCGCGCATCGATCGGTACCATCCTTGAGCTTCTCCGACTTTCGGAAGGGTTAGGGTTAGGGTTAGGGATGAAAGCACATAGGAGAAAGAGATATTCTTGAATAACTTTTTTTGTGAAGGTCGGAGAGACTTGGAAAGTGGTTGCATCTGGACTAATTTGGGTCCTGCGGATCGATTGGTACCATCCCCGAGCTTGTACGACCTTCGAAAGAGGTCGACCGACGAAATTCCCCCAAATCTGAGGAGATATTCTTGAATAACTTTTTTTGTGAAGGTCGGAGAGACTTGCAAGTAGGCTCTACCCCCACTAAATGGGGTAGCGCGCATCGATCGGTACCATCCTTGAGCTTCTCCGACTTTCGGAAGGGTTAGGGTTAGGGTTAGGGATGAAAGCACATAGGAGAAAGAGATATTCTTGAATAACTTTTTTTGTGAAGGTCGGAGAGACTTGCAAGTAGGCTCTACCCCCACTAAATGGGGTTGCGCGCATCGATCGGTACCATCCTTGAGCTTCTCCGACTTTCGGAAGGGTTAGGGTTAGGGTTAGGGATGAAAGCACATAGGAGAAAGAGATATTCTTGAATAACTTTTTTTGTGAAGGTCGGAGAGACTTGGAAAGTGGTTGCATCTGGACTAATTTGGGTCCTGCGGATCGATTGGTACCATCCCCGAGCTTGTACGACCTTCGAAAGAGGTCGACCGACGAAATTCCCCCAAATCTGAGGAGATATTCTTGAATAACTTTTTTTGTGAAGGTCGGAGAGACTTGCAAGTAGGCTCTACCCCCACTAAATGGGGTAGCGCGCATCGATCGGTACCATCCTTGAGCTTCTCCGACTTTCGGAAGGGTTAGGGTTAGGGTTAGGGATGAAAGCACATAGGAGAAAGAGATATTCTTGAATAACTTTTTTTGTGAAGGTCGGAGAGACTTGCAAGTAGGCTCTACCCCCACTAAATGGGGTTGCGCGCATCGATCGGTACCATCCTTGAGCTTCTCCGACTTTCGGAAGGGTTAGGGTTAGGGTTAGGGATGAAAGCACATAGGAGAAAGAGATATTCTTGAATAACTTTTTTTGTGAAGGTCGGAGAGACTTGAAAAGTGGTTGCATCTGGACTAATTTGGGTCCTGCGGATCGATTGGTACCATCCCCGAGCTTGTACGACCTTCGAAAGAGGTCGACCGACGAAATTCCCCCAAATCTGAGGAGATATTCTTGAATAACTTTTTTTGTGAAGGTCGGAAAGACTTGCAAGTAGGCTCTACCCCCACTAAATGGGGTTGCGCGCATCGATCGGTACCATCCTTGACCTTCTCCGACTTTCGGAAGGGTTAGGGTTAGGGTTAGGGATGAAAGCACATAGGAGAAAGAGATATTCTTGAATAACTTTTTTTGTGAAGGTCGGAGAGACTTGCAAGTAGGCTCTACCCCCACTAAATGGGGTTGCGCGCATCGATCGGTACCATCCTTGAGCTTCTCCGACTTTCGGAAGGGTTAGGGTTAGGGTTAGGGATGAAAGCACATAGGAGAAAGAGATATTCTTGAATAACTTTTTTTGTGAAGGTCGGAGAGACTTGCAAGTAGGCTCTACCCCCACTAAATGGGGTTGCGCGCATCGATCGGTACCATCCTTGAGCTTCTCCGACTTTCGGAAGGGTTAGGGTTAGGGTTAGGGATGAAAGCACATAGGAGAAAGAGATATTCTTGAATAACTTTTTTTGTGAAGGTCGGAGAGACTTGGAAAGTGGTTGCATCTGGACTAATTTGGGTCCTGCGGATCGATTGGTACCATCCCCGAGCTTGTACGACCTTCGAAAGAGGTCGACCGACGAAATTCCCCCAAATCTGAGGAGATATTCTTGAATAACTTTTTTTGTGAAGGTCGGAGAGACTTGCAAGTAGGCTCTACTCCCACTAAATGGGGTAGCGCGCATCGATCGGTACCATCCTTGAGCTTCTCCGACTTTCGGAAGGGTTAGGGTTAGGGTTAGGGATGAAAGCACATAGGAGAAAGAGATATTCTTGAATAACTTTTTTTGTGAAGGTCGGAGAGACTTGCAAGTAGGCTCTACCCCCACTAAATGGGGTTGCGCGCATCGATCGGTACCATCCTTGAGCTTCTCCGACTTTCGGAAGGGTTAGGGTTAGGGTTAGGGATGAAAGCACATAGGAGAAAGAGATATTCTTGAATAACTTTTTTTGTGAAGGTCGGAGAGACTTGGAAAGTGGTTGCATCTGGACTAATTTGGGTCCTGCGGATCGATTGGTACCATCCCCGAGCTTGTACGACCTTCGAAAGAGGTCGACCGACGAAATTCCCCCAAATCTGAGGAGATATTCTTGAATAACTTTTTTTGTGAAGGTCGGAGAGACTTGCAAGTAGGCTCTACCCCCACTAAATGGGGTAGCACGCATCGATCGGTACCATCCTTGAGCTTCTCCGACTTTCGGAAGGGTTAGGGTTAGGGTTAGGGATGAAAGCACATAGGAGAAAGAGATATTCTTGAATAACTTTTTTTGTGAAGGTCGGAGAGACTTGCAAGTAGGCTCTACCCCCACTAAATGGGGTTGCGCGCATCGATCGGTACCATCCTTGAGCTTCTCCGACTTTCGGAAGGGTTAGGGTTAGGGTTAGGGATGAAAGCACATAGGAGAAAGAGATATTCTTGAATAACTTTTTTTGTGAAGGTCGGAAAGACTTGCAAGTAGGCTCTACCCCCACTAAATGGGGTTGCGCGCATCGATCGGTACCATCCTTGACCTTCTCCGACTTTCGGAAGGGTTAGGGTTAGGGTTAGGGATGAAAGCACATAGGAGAAAGAGATATTCTTGAATAACTTTTTTTGTGAAGGTCGGAAAGACTTGCAAGTAGGCTCTACCCCCACTAAATGGGGTTGCGCGCATCGATCGGTACCATCCTTGAGCTTCTCCGACTTTCGGAAGGGTTAGGGTTAGGGTTAGGGATGAAAGCACATAGGAGAAAGAGATATTCTTGAATAACTTTTTTTGTGAAGGTCGGAGAGACTTGCAAGTAGGCTCTACCCCCACTAAATGGGGTTGCGCGCATCGATCGGTACCATCCTTGAGCTTCTCCGACTTTCGGAAGGGTTAGGGTTAGGGTTAGGGATGAAAGCACATAGGAGAAAGAGATATTCTTGAATAACTTTTTTTGTGAAGGTCGGAGAGACTTGGAAAGTGGTTGCATCTGGACTAATTTGGGTCCTGCGGATCGATTGGTACCATCCCCGAGCTTGTACGACCTTCGAAAGAGGTCGACCGACGAAATTCCCCCAAATCTGAGGAGATATTCTTGAATAACTTTTTTTGTGAAGGTCGGAGAGACTTGCAAGTAGGCTCTACTCCCACTAAATGGGGTAGCGCGCATCGATCGGTACCATCCTTGAGCTTCTCCGACTTTCGGAAGGGTTAGGGTTAGGGTTAGGGATGAAAGCACATAGGAGAAAGAGATATTCTTGAATAACTTTTTTTGTGAAGGTCGGAGAGACTTGCAAGTAGGCTCTACCCCCACTAAATGGGGTTGCGCGCATCGATCGGTACCATCCTTGAGCTTCTCCGACTTTCGGAAGGGTTAGGGTTAGGGTTAGGGATGAAAGCACATAGGAGAAAGAGATATTCTTGAATAACTTTTTTTGTGAAGGTCGGAGAGACTTGGAAAGTGGTTGCATCTGGACTAATTTGGGTCCTGCGGATCGATTGGTACCATCCCCGAGCTTGTACGACCTTCGAAAGAGGTCGACCGACGAAATTCCCCCAAATCTGAGGAGATATTCTTGAATAACTTTTTTTGTGAAGGTCGGAGAGACTTGCAAGTAGGCTCTACCCCCACTAAATGGGGTAGCGCGCATCGATCGGTACCATCCTTGAGCTTCTCCGACTTTCGGAAGGGTTAGGGTTAGGGTTAGGGATGAAAGCACATAGGAGAAAGAGATATTCTTGAATAACTTTTTTTGTGAAGGTCGGAGAGACTTGCAAGTAGGCTCTACCCCCACTAAATGGGGTTGCGCGCATCGATCGGTACCATCCTTGAGCTTCTCCGACTTTCGGAAGGGTTAGGGTTAGGGTTAGGGATGAAAGCACATAGGAGAAAGAGATATTCTTGAATAACTTTTTTTGTGAAGGTCGGAGAGACTTGGAAAGTGGTTGCATCTGGACTAATTTGGGTCCTGCGGATCGATTGGTACCATCCCCGAGCTTGTACGACCTTCGAAAGAGGTCGACCGACGAAATTCCCCCAAATCTGAGGAGATATTCTTGAATAACTTTTTTTGTGAAGGTCGGAAAGACTTGCAAGTAGGCTCTACCCCCACTAAATGGGGTTGCGCGCATCGATCGGTACCATCCTTGACCTTCTCCGACTTTCGGAAGGGTTAGGGTTAGGGTTAGGGATGAAAGCACATAGGAGAAAGAGATATTCTTGAATAACTTTTTTTGTGAAGGTCGGAGAGACTTGCAAGTAGGCTCTACCCCCACTAAATGGGGTAGCGCGCATCGATCGGTACCATCCTTGAGCTTCTCCGACTTTCGGAAGGGTTAGGGTTAGGGTTAGGGATGAAAGCACATAGGAGAAAGAGATATTCTTGAATAACTTTTTTTGTGAAGGTCGGAGAGACTTGGAAAGTGGTTGCATCTGGACTAATTTGGGTCCTGCGGATCGATTGGTACCATCCCCGAGCTTGTACGACCTTCGAAAGAGGTCGACCGACGAAATTCCCCCAAATCTGAGGAGATATTCTTGAATAACTTTTTTTGTGAAGGTCGGAAAGACTTGCAAGTAGGCTCTACCCCCACTAAATGGGGTTGCGCGCATCGATCGGTACCATCCTTGACCTTCTCCGACTTTCGGAAGGGTTAGGGTTAGGGTTAGGGATGAAAGCACATAGGAGAAAGAGATATTCTTGAATAACTTTTTTTGTGAAGGTCGGAGAGACTTGCAAGTAGGCTCTACCCCCACTAAATGGGGTTGCGCGCATCGATCGGTACCATCCTTGAGCTTCTCCGACTTTCGGAAGGGTTAGGGTTAGGGTTAGGGATGAAAGCACATAGGAGAAAGAGATATTCTTGAATAACTTTTTTTGTGAAGGTCGGAGAGACTTGCAAGTAGGCTCTACCCCCACTAAATGGGGTTGCGCGCATCGATCGGTACCATCCTTGAGCTTCTCCGACTTTCGGAAGGGTTAGGGTTAGGGTTAGGGATGAAAGCACATAGGAGAAAGAGATATTCTTGAATAACTTTTTTTGTGAAGGTCGGAGAGACTTGGAAAGTGGTTGCATCTGGACTAATTTGGGTCCTGCGGATCGATTGGTACCATCCCCGAGCTTGTACGACCTTCGAAAGAGGTCGACCGACGAAATTCCCCCAAATCTGAGGAGATATTCTTGAATAACTTTTTTTGTGAAGGTCGGAGAGACTTGCAAGTAGGCTCTACTCCCACTAAATGGGGTAGCGCGCATCGATCGGTACCATCCTTGAGCTTCTCCGACTTTCGGAAGGGTTAGGGTTAGGGTTAGGGATGAAAGCACATAGGAGAAAGAGATATTCTTGAATAACTTTTTTTGTGAAGGTCGGAGAGACTTGCAAGTAGGCTCTACCCCCACTAAATGGGGTTGCGCGCATCGATCGGTACCATCCTTGAGCTTCTCCGACTTTCGGAAGGGTTAGGGTTAGGGTTAGGGATGAAAGCACATAGGAGAAAGAGATATTCTTGAATAACTTTTTTTGTGAAGGTCGGAGAGACTTGCAAGTAGGCTCTACCCCCACTAAATGGGGTTGCGCGCATCGATCGGTACCATCCTTGAGCTTCTCCGACTTTCGGAAGGGTTAGGGTTAGGGTTAGGGATGAAAGCACATAGGAGAAAGAGATATTCTTGAATAACTTTTTTTGTGAAGGTCGGAGAGACTTGGAAAGTGGTTGCATCTGGACTAATTTGGGTCCTGCGGATCGATTGGTACCATCCCCGAGCTTGTACGACCTTCGAAAGAGGTCGACCGACGAAATTCCCCCAAATCTGAGGAGATATTCTTGAATAACTTTTTTTGTGAAGGTCGGAGAGACTTGCAAGTAGGCTCTACCCCCACTAAATGGGGTAGCGCGCATCGATCAGTACCATCCTTGAGCTTCTCCGACTTTCGGAAGGGTTAGGGTTAGGGTTAGGGATGAAAGCACATAGGAGAAAGAGATATTCTTGAATAACTTTTTTTGTGAAGGTCGGAGAGACTTGCAAGTAGGCTCTACCCCCACTAAATGGGGTTGCGCGCATCGATCGGTACCATCCTTGAGCTTCTCCGACTTTCGGAAGGGTTAGGGTTAGGGTTAGGGATGAAAGCACATAGGAGAAAGAGATATTCTTGAATAACTTTTTTTGTGAAGGTCGGAGAGACTTGGAAAGTGGTTGCATCTGGACTAATTTGGGTCCTGCGGATCGATTGGTACCATCCCCGAGCTTGTATGACCTTCGAAAGAGGTCGACCGACGAAATTCCCCCAAATCTGAGGAGATATTCTTGAATAACTTTTTTTGTGAAGGTCGGAAAGACTTGCAAGTAGGCTCTACCCCCACTAAATGGGGTTGCGCGCATCGATCGGTACCATCCTTGACCTTCTCCGACTTTCGGAAGGGTTAGGGTTAGGGTTAGGGATGAAAGCACATAGGAGAAAGAGATATTCTTGAATAACTTTTTTTGTGAAGGTCGGAGAGACTTGCAAGTAGGCTCTACCCCCACTAAATGGGGTAGCACGCATCGATCGGTACCATCCTTGAGCTTCTCCGACTTTCGGAAGGGTTAGGGTTAGGGTTAGGGATGAAAGCACATAGGAGAAAGAGATATTCTTGAATAACTTTTTTTGTGAAGGTCGGAGAGACTTGCAAGTAGGCTCTACCCCCACTAAATGGGGTTGCGCGCATCGATCGGTACCATCCTTGAGCTTCTCCGACTTTCGGAAGGGTTAGGGTTAGGGTTAGGGATGAAAGCACATAGGAGAAAGAGATATTCTTGAATAACTTTTTTTGTGAAGGTCGGAGAGACTTGGAAAGTGGTTGCATCTGGACTAATTTGGGTCCTGCGGATCGATTGGTACCATCCCCGAGCTTGTACGACCTTCGAAAGAGGTCGACCGACGAAATTCCCCCAAATCTGAGGAGATATTCTTGAATAACTTTTTTTGTGAAGGTCGGAGAGACTTGCAAGTAGGCTCTACCCCCACTAAATGGGGTAGCGCACATCGATCGGTACCATCCTTGAGCTTCTCCGACTTTCGGAAGGGTTAGGGTTAGGGTTAGGGATGAAAGCACATAGGAGAAAGAGATATTCTTGAATAACTTTTTTTGTGAAGGTCGGAGAGACTTGCAAGTAGGCTCTACCCCCACTAAATGGGGTTGCGCGCATCGATCGGTACCATCCTTGAGCTTCTCCGACTTTCGGAAGGGTTAGGGTTAGGGATGAAAGCACATAGGAGAAAGAGATATTCTTGAATAACTTTTTTTGTGAAGGTCGGAGAGACTTGGAAAGTGGTTGCATCTGGACTAATTTGGGTCCTGCGGATCGATTGGTACCATCCCCGAGCTTGTACGACCTTCGAAAGAGGTCGACCGACGAAATTCCCCCAAATCTGAGGAGATATTCTTGAATAACTTTTTTTGTGAAGGTCGGAGAGACTTGCAAGTAGGCTCTACCCCCACTAAATGGGGTAGCGCGCATCGATCGGTACCATCCTTGAGCTTCTCCGACTTTCGGAAGGGTTAGGGTTAGGGTTAGGGATGAAAGCACATAGGAGAAAGAGATATTCTTGAATAACTTTTTTTGTGAAGGTCGGAGAGACTTGCAAGTAGGCTCTACCCCCACTAAATGGGGTAGCGCGCATCGATCGGTACTATCCTTGAGCTTCTCCGACTTTCGGAAGGGTTAGGGTTAGGGTTAGGGATGAAAGCACATAGGAGAAAGAGATATTCTTGAATAACTTTTTTTGTGAAGGTCGGAGAGACTTGCAAGTAGGCTCTACCCCCACTAAATGGGGTAGCGCACATCGATCGGTACCATCCTTGAGCTTCTCCGACTTTCGGAAGGGTTAGGGTTAGGGTTAGGGATGAAAGCACATAGGAGAAAGAGATATTCTTGAATAACTTTTTTTGTGAAGGTCGGAGAGACTTGCAAGTAGGCTCTACCCCCACTAAATGGGGTTGCGCGCATCGATCGGTACCATCCTTGAGCTTCTCCGACTTTCGGAAGGGTTAGGGTTAGGGATGAAAGCACATAGGAGAAAGAGATATTCTTGAATAACTTTTTTTGTGAAGGTCGGAGAGACTTGGAAAGTGGTTGCATCTGGACTAATTTGGGTCCTGCGGATCGATTGGTACCATCCCCGAGCTTGTACGACCTTCGAAAGAGGTCGACCGACGAAATTCCCCCAAATCTGAGGAGATATTCTTGAATAACTTTTTTTGTGAAGGTCGGAGAGACTTGCAAGTAGGCTCTACCCCCACTAAATGGGGTAGCGCGCATCGATCGGTACCATCCTTGAGCTTCTCCGACTTTCGGAAGGGTTAGGGTTAGGGTTAGGGATGAAAGCACATAGGAGAAAGAGATATTCTTGAATAACTTTTTTTGTGAAGGTCGGAGAGACTTGCAAGTAGGCTCTACCCCCACTAAATGGGGTAGCGCGCATCGATCGGTACTATCCTTGAGCTTCTCCGACTTTCGGAAGGGTTAGGGTTAGGGTTAGGGATGAAAGCACATAGGAGAAAGAGATATTCTTGAATAACTTTTTTTGTGAAGGTCGGAGAGACTTGCAAGTAGGCTCTACCCCCACTAAATGGGGTTGCGCGCATCGATCGGTACCATCCTTGAGCTTCTCCGACTTTCGGAAGGGTTAGGGTTAGGGTTAGGGATGAAAGCACATAGGAGAAAGAGATATTCTTGAATAACTTTTTTTGTGAAGGTCGGAGAGACTTGGAAAGTGGTTGCATCTGGACTAATTTGGGTCCTGCGGATCGATTGGTACCATCCCCGAGCTTGTACGACCTTCGAAAGAGGTCGACCGACGAAATTCCCCCAAATCTGAGGAGATATTCTTGAATAACTTTTTTTGTGAAGGTCGGAGAGACTTGCAAGTAGGCTCTACCCCCACTAAATGGGGTAGCGCGCATCGATCGGTACCATCCTTGAGCTTCTCCGACTTTCGGAAGGGTTAGGGTTAGGGTTAGGGATGAAAGCACATAGGAGAAAGAGATATTCTTGAATAACTTTTTTTGTGAAGGTCGGAGAGACTTGGAAAGTGGTTGCATCTGGACTAATTTGGGTCCTGCGGATCGATTGGTACCATCCCCGAGCTTGTACGACCTTCGAAAGAGGTCGACCGACGAAATTCCCCCAAATCTGAGGAGATATTCTTGAATAACTTTTTTTGTGAAGGTCGGAGAGACTTGCAAGTCGGCTCTACCCCCACTAAATGGGGTAGCGCGCATCGATCGGTACCATCCTTGAGCTTCTCCGACTTTCGGAAGGGTTAGGGTTAGGGTTAGGGATGAAAGCACATAGGAGAAAGAGATATTCTTGAATAACTTTTTTTGTGAAGGTCGGAGAGACTTGGAAAGTGGTTGCATCTGGACTAATTTGGGTCCTGCGGATCGATTGGTACCATCCCCGAGCTTGTACGACCTTCGAAAGAGGTCGACCGACGAAATTCCCCCAAATCTGAGGAGATATTCTTGAATAACTTTTTTTGTGAAGGTCGGAGAGACTTGCAAGTAGGCTCTACCCCCACTAAATGGGGTAGCGCGCATCGATCGGTACCATCCTTGAGCTTCTCCGACTTTCGGAAGGGTTAGATTTAGGGTTAGGGATGAAAGCACATAGGAGAAAGAGATATTCTTGAATAACTTTTTTTGTGAAGGTCGGAGAGACTTGCAAGTAGGCTCTACCCCCACTAAATGGGGTAGCGCGCATCGATCGGTACTATCCTTGAGCTTCTCCGACTTTCGGAAGGGTTAGGGTTAGGGTTAGGGATGAAAGCACATAGGAGAAAGAGATATTCTTGAATAACTTTTTTTGTGAAGGTCGGAGAGACTTGCAAGTAGGCTCTACCCCCACTAAATGGGGTTGCGCGCATCGATCGGTACCATCCTTGAGCTTCTCCGACTTTCGGAAGGGTTAGGGTTAGGGTTAGGGATGAAAGCACATAGGAGAAAGAGATATTCTTGAATAACTTTTTTTGTGAAGGTCGGAGAGACTTGGAAAGTGGTTGCATCTGGACTAATTTGGGTCCTGCGGATCGATTGGTACCATCCCCGAGCTTGTACGACCTTCGAAAGAGGTCGACCGACGAAATTCCCCCAAATCTGAGGAGATATTCTTGAATAACTTTTTTTGTGAAGGTCGGAGAGACTTGCAAGTAGGCTCTACCCCCACTAAATGGGGTAGCGCGCATCGATCGGTACCATCCTTGAGCTTCTCCGACTTTCGGAAGGGTTAGGGTTAGGGTTAGGGATGAAAGCACATAGGAGAAAGAGATATTCTTGAATAACTTTTTTTGTGAAGGTCGGAGAGACTTGGAAAGTGGTTGCATCTGGACTAATTTGGGTCCTGCGGATCGATTGGTACCATCCCCGAGCTTGTACGACCTTCGAAAGAGGTCGACCGACGAAATTCCCCCAAATCTGAGGAGATATTCTTGAATAACTTTTTTTGTGAAGGTCGGAGAGACTTGCAAGTCGGCTCTACCCCCACTAAATGGGGTAGCGCGCATCGATCGGTACCATCCTTGAGCTTCTCCGACTTTCGGAAGGGTTAGGGTTAGGGTTAGGGATGAAAGCACATAGGAGAAAGAGATATTCTTGAATAACTTTTTTTGTGAAGGTCGGAGAGACTTGGAAAGTGGTTGCATCTGGACTAATTTGGGTCCTGCGGATCGATTGGTACCATCCCCGAGCTTGTACGACCTTCGAAAGAGGTCGACCGACGAAATTCCCCCAAATCTGAGGAGATATTCTTGAATAACTTTTTTTGTGAAGGTCGGAGAGACTTGCAAGTAGGCTCTACCCCCACTAAATGGGGTAGCGCGCATCGATCGGTACCATCCTTGAGCTTCTCCGACTTTCGGAAGGGTTAGATTTAGGGTTAGGGATGAAAGCACATAGGAGAAAGAGATATTCTTGAATAACTTTTTTTGTGAAGGTCGGAGAGACTTGCAAGTAGGCTCTACCCCCACTAAATGGGGTAGCGCGCATCGATCGGTACTATCCTTGAGCTTCTCCGACTTTCGGAAGGGTTAGGGTTAGGGTTAGGGATGAAAGCACATAGGAGAAAGAGATATTCTTGAATAACTTTTTTTGTGAAGGTCGGAGAGACTTGCAAGTAGGCTCTACCCCCACTAAATGGGGTTGCGCGCATCGATCGGTACCATCCTTGAGCTTCTCCGACTTTCGGAAGGGTTAGGGTTAGGGTTAGGGATGAAAGCACATAGGAGAAAGAGATATTCTTGAATAACTTTTTTTGTGAAGGTCGGAGAGACTTGGAAAGTGGTTGCATCTGGACTAATTTGGGTCCTGCGGATCGATTGGTACCATCCCCGAGCTTGTACGACCTTCGAAAGAGGTCGACCGACGAAATTCCCCCAAATCTGAGGAGATATTCTTGAATAACTTTTTTTGTGAAGGTCGGAGAGACTTGCAAGTAGGCTCTACCCCCACTAAATGGGGTAGCGCGCATCGATCGGTACCATCCTTGAGCTTCTCCGACTTTCGGAAGGGTTAGGGTTAGGGATGAAAGCACATAGGAGAAAGAGATATTCTTGAATAACTTTTTTTGTGAAGGTCGGAGAGACTTGGAAAGTGGTTGCATCTGGACTAATTTGGGTCCTGCGGATCGATTGGTACCATCCCCGAGCTTGTACGACCTTCGAAAGAGGTCGACCGACGAAATTCCCCCAAATCTGAGGAGATATTCTTGAATAACTTTTTTTGTGAAGGTCGGAGAGACTTGCAAGTCGGCTCTACCCCCACTAAATGGGGTAGCGCGCATCGATCGGTACCATCCTTGAGCTTCTCCGACTTTCGGAAGGGTTAGGGTTAGGGTTAGGGATGAAAGCACATAGGAGAAAGAGATATTCTTGAATAACTTTTTTTGTGAAGGTCGGAGAGACTTGCAAGTAGGCTCTACCCCCACTAAATGGGGTTGCGCGCATCGATCGGTACCATCCTTGAGCTTCTCCGACTTTCGGAAGGGTTAGGGTTAGGGATGAAAGCACATAGGAGAAAGAGATATTCTTGAATAACTTTTTTTGTGAAGGTCGGAGAGACTTGGAAAGTGGTTGCATCTGGACTAATTTGGGTCCTGCGGATCGATTAATACCATCCCCGAGCTTGTACGACCTTCGGAAGAGGTCGACCGACGAAATTCCCCCAAATCTGAGGAGATATTCTTGAATAACTTTTTTTGTGAAGGTCGGAGAGACTTGCAAGTAGGCTCTACCCCCACTAAATGGGGTAGCGCGCATCGATCGGTACCATCCTTGAGCTTCTCCGACTTTCGGAAGGGTTAGGGTTAGGGTTAGGGATGAAAGCACATAGGAGAAAGAGATATTCTTGAATAACTTTTTTTGTGAAGGTCGGAGAGACTTGCAAGTAGGCTCTACCCCCACTAAATGGGGTTGCGCGCATCGATCGGTACCATCCTTGAGCTTCTCCGACTTTCGGAAGGGTTAGGGTTAGGGTTAGGGATGAAAGCACATAGGAGAAAGAGATATTCTTGAATAAATTTTTTTGTGAAGGTCGGAGAGACTTGGAAAGTGGTTGCATCTGGACTAATTTGGGTCCTGCGGATCGATTGGTACCATCCCCGAGCTTGTACGACCTTCGAAAGAGGTCGACCGACGAAATTCCCCCAAATCTGAGGAGATATTCTTGAATAACTTTTTTTGTGAAGGTCGGAGAGACTTGCAAGTAGGCTCTACCCCCACTAAATGGGGTAGCGCGCATCGATCGGTACCATCCTTGAGCTTCTCCGACTTTCGGAAGGGTTAGGGTTAGGGTTAGGGATGAAAGCACATAGGAGAAAGAGATATTCTTGAATAACTTTTTTTGTGAAGGTCGGAGAGACTTGCAAGTAGGCTCTACCCCCACTAAATGGGGTAGCGCGCATCGATCGGTACTATCCTTGAGCTTCTCCGACTTTCGGAAGGGTTAGGGTTAGGGTTAGGGATGAAAGCACATAGGAGAAAGAGATATTCTTGAATAACTTTTTTTGTGAAGGTCGGAGAGACTTGCAAGTAGGCTCTACCCCCACTAAATGGGGTAGCGCACATCGATCGGTACCATCCTTGAGCTTCTCCGACTTTCGGAAGGGTTAGGGTTAGGGTTAGGGATGAAAGCACATAGGAGAAAGAGATATTCTTGAATAACTTTTTTTGTGAAGGTCGGAGAGACTTGCAAGTAGGCTCTACCCCCACTAAATGGGGTTGCGCGCATCGATCGGTACCATCCTTGAGCTTCTCCGACTTTCGGAAGGGTTAGGGTTAGGGATGAAAGCACATAGGAGAAAGAGATATTCTTGAATAACTTTTTTTGTGAAGGTCGGAGAGACTTGGAAAGTGGTTGCATCTGGACTAATTTGGGTCCTGCGGATCGATTGGTACCATCCCCGAGCTTGTACGACCTTCGAAAGAGGTCGACCGACGAAATTCCCCCAAATCTGAGGAGATATTCTTGAATAACTTTTTTTGTGAAGGTCGGAGAGACTTGCAAGTAGGCTCTACCCCCACTAAATGGGGTAGCGCGCATCGATCGGTACCATCCTTGAGCTTCTCCGACTTTCGGAAGGGTTAGGGTTAGGGTTAGGGATGAAAGCACATAGGAGAAAGAGATATTCTTGAATAACTTTTTTTGTGAAGGTCGGAGAGACTTGCAAGTAGGCTCTACCCCCACTAAATGGGGTAGCGCGCATCGATCGGTACTATCCTTGAGCTTCTCCGACTTTCGGAAGGGTTAGGGTTAGGGTTAGGGATGAAAGCACATAGGAGAAAGAGATATTCTTGAATAACTTTTTTTGTGAAGGTCGGAGAGACTTGCAAGTAGGCTCTACCCCCACTAAATGGGGTTGCGCGCATCGATCGGTACCATCCTTGAGCTTCTCCGACTTTCGGAAGGGTTAGGGTTAGGGTTAGGGATGAAAGCACATAGGAGAAAGAGATATTCTTGAATAACTTTTTTTGTGAAGGTCGGAGAGACTTGGAAAGTGGTTGCATCTGGACTAATTTGGGTCCTGCGGATCGATTGGTACCATCCCCGAGCTTGTACGACCTTCGAAAGAGGTCGACCGACGAAATTCCCCCAAATCTGAGGAGATATTCTTGAATAACTTTTTTTGTGAAGGTCGGAGAGACTTGCAAGTAGGCTCTACCCCCACTAAATGGGGTAGCGCGCATCGATCGGTACCATCCTTGAGCTTCTCCGACTTTCGGAAGGGTTAGGGTTAGGGTTAGGGATGAAAGCACATAGGAGAAAGAGATATTCTTGAATAACTTTTTTTGTGAAGGTCGGAGAGACTTGGAAAGTGGTTGCATCTGGACTAATTTGGGTCCTGCGGATCGATTGGTACCATCCCCGAGCTTGTACGACCTTCGAAAGAGGTCGACCGACGAAATTCCCCCAAATCTGAGGAGATATTCTTGAATAACTTTTTTTGTGAAGGTCGGAGAGACTTGCAAGTCGGCTCTACCCCCACTAAATGGGGTAGCGCGCATCGATCGGTACCATCCTTGAGCTTCTCCGACTTTCGGAAGGGTTAGGGTTAGGGTTAGGGATGAAAGCACATAGGAGAAAGAGATATTCTTGAATAACTTTTTTTGTGAAGGTCGGAGAGACTTGCAAGTAGGCTCTACCCCCACTAAATGGGGTTGCGCGCATCGATCGGTACCATCCTTGAGCTTCTCCGACTTTCGGAAGGGTTAGGGTTAGGGATGAAAGCACATAGGAGAAAGAGATATTCTTGAATAACTTTTTTTGTGAAGGTCGGAGAGACTTGGAAAGTGGTTGCATCTGGACTAATTTGGGTCCTGCGGATCGATTGGTACCATCCCCGAGCTTGTACGACCTTCGAAAGAGGTCGACCGACGAAATTCCCCCAAATCTGAGGAGATATTCTTGAATAACTTTTTTTGTGAAGGTCGGAGAGACTTGCAAGTAGGCTCTACCCCCACTAAATGGGGTAGCGCACATCGATCGGTACCATCCTTGAGCTTCTCCGACTTTCGGAAGGGTTAGATTTAGGGTTAGGGATGAAAGCACATAGGAGAAAGAGATATTCTTGAATAACTTTTTTTGTGAAGGTCGGAGAGACTTGCAAGTAGGCTCTACCCCCACTAAATGGGGTAGCGCGCATCGATCGGTACTATCCTTGAGCTTCTCCGACTTTCGGAAGGGTTAGGGTTAGGGTTAGGGATGAAAGCACATAGGAGAAAGAGATATTCTTGAATAACTTTTTTTGTGAAGGTCGGAGAGACTTGCAAGTAGGCTCTACCCCCACTAAATGGGGTTGCGCGCATCGATCGGTACCATCCTTGAGCTTCTCCGACTTTCGGAAGGGTTAGGGTTAGGGTTAGGGATGAAAGCACATAGGAGAAAGAGATATTCTTGAATAACTTTTTTTGTGAAGGTCGGAGAGACTTGGAAAGTGGTTGCATCTGGACTAATTTGGGTCCTGCGGATCGATTGGTACCATCCCCGAGCTTGTACGACCTTCGAAAGAGGTCGACCGACGAAATTCCCCCAAATCTGAGGAGATATTCTTGAATAACTTTTTTTGTGAAGGTCGGAGAGACTTGCAAGTAGGCTCTACCCCCACTAAATGGGGTAGCGCGCATCGATCGGTACCATCCTTGAGCTTCTCCGACTTTCGGAAGGGTTAGGGTTAGGGTTAGGGATGAAAGCACATAGGAGAAAGAGATATTCTTGAATAACTTTTTTTGTGAAGGTCGGAGAGACTTGGAAAGTGGTTGCATCTGGACTAATTTGGGTCCTGCGGATCGATTGGTACCATCCCCGAGCTTGTACGACCTTCGAAAGAGGTCGACCGACGAAATTCCCCCAAATCTGAGGAGATATTCTTGAATAACTTTTTTTGTGAAGGTCGGAGAGACTTGCAAGTCGGCTCTACCCCCACTAAATGGGGTAGCGCGCATCGATCGGTACCATCCTTGAGCTTCTCCGACTTTCGGAAGGGTTAGGGTTAGGGTTAGGGATGAAAGCACATAGGAGAAAGAGATATTCTTGAATAACTTTTTTTGTGAAGGTCGGAGAGACTTGCAAGTAGGCTCTACCCCCACTAAATGGGGTTGCGCGCATCGATCGGTACCATCCTTGAGCTTCTCCGACTTTCGGAAGGGTTAGGGTTAGGGATGAAAGCACATAGGAGAAAGAGATATTCTTGAATAACTTTTTTTGTGAAGGTCGGAGAGACTTGGAAAGTGGTTGCATCTGGACTAATTTGGGTCCTGCGGATCGATTAATACCATCCCCGAGCTTGTACGACCTTCGGAAGAGGTCGACCGACGAAATTCCCCCAAATCTGAGGAGATATTCTTGAATAACTTTTTTTGTGAAGGTCGGAGAGACTTGCAAGTAGGCTCTACCCCCACTAAATGGGGTAGCGCGCATCGATCGGTACCATCCTTGAGCTTCTCCGACTTTCGGAAGGGTTAGGGTTAGGGTTAGGGATGAAAGCACATAGGAGAAAGAGATATTCTTGAATAACTTTTTTTGTGAAGGTCGGAGAGACTTGCAAGTAGGCTCTACCCCCACTAAATGGGGTTGCGCGCATCGATCGGTACCATCCTTGAGCTTCTCCGACTTTCGGAAGGGTTAGGGTTAGGGTTAGGGATGAAAGCACATAGGAGAAAGAGATATTCTTGAATAAATTTTTTTGTGAAGGTCGGAGAGACTTGGAAAGTGGTTGCATCTGGACTAATTTGGGTCCTGCGGATCGATTGGTACCATCCCCGAGCTTGTACGACCTTCGAAAGAGGTCGACCGACGAAATTCCCCCAAATCTGAGGAGATATTCTTGAATAACTTTTTTTGTGAAGGTCGGAGAGACTTGCAAGTAGGCTCTACCCCCACTAAATGGGGTAGCGCGCATCGATCGGTACCATCCTTGAGCTTCTCCGACTTTCGGAAGGGTTAGGGTTAGGGTTAGGGATGAAAGCACATAGGAGAAAGAGATATTCTTGAATAACTTTTTTTGTGAAGGTCGGAGAGACTTGCAAGTAGGCTCTACCCCCACTAAATGGGGTAGCGCGCATCGATCGGTACTATCCTTGAGCTTCTCCGACTTTCGGAAGGGTTAGGGTTAGGGTTAGGGATGAAAGCACATAGGAGAAAGAGATATTCTTGACTAACTTTTTTTGTGAAGGTCGGAGAGACTTGCAAGTAGGCTCTACCCCCACTAAATGGGGTTGCGCGCATCGATCGGTACCATCTTTGAGCTTCTCCGACTTTCGGAAGGGTTAGGGTTAGGGTTAGGGATGAAAGCACATAGGAGAAAGAGATATTCTTGAATAACTTTTTTGTGAAGGTCGGAGAGACTTGCAAGTAGGCTCTATCCCCACTAAATGGGGTTGCGCGCATCGATCGGTACCATCCTTGAGCTTCTCCGACTTTCGGAAGGGTTAGGGTTAGGGTTAGGGATGAAAGCACATAGGAGAAAGAGATATTCTTGAATAACTTTTTTTGTGAAGGTCGGAGAGACTTGGAAAGTGGTTGCATCTGGACTAATTTGGGTCCTGCGGATCGATTGGTACCATCCCCGAGCTTGTACGACCTTCGGAAGAGGTCGACCGACGAAATTCCCCCAAATCTGAGGAGATATTCTTGAATAACTTTTTTTGTGAAGGTCGGAGAGACTTGCAAGTAGGCTCTACCCCCACTAAATGGGGTAGCGCGCATCGATCGGTACCATCCTTGAGCTTCTCCGACTTTCGGAAGGGTTAGGGTTAGGGTTAGGGATGAAAGCACATAGGAGAAAGAGATATTCTTGAATAACTTTTTTTGTGAAGGTCGGAGAGACTTGCAAGTAGGCTCTACCCCCACTAAATGGGGTAGCGCGCATCGATCGGTACTATCCTTGAGCTTCTCCGACTTTCGGAAGGGTTAAGGTTAGGGTTAGGGATGAAAGCACATAGGAGAAAGAGATATTCTTGAATAACTTTTTTTGTGAAGGTCGGAGAGACTTGCAAGTAGGCTCTACCCCCACTAAATGGGGTTGCGCGCATCGATCGGTACCATCCTTGAGCTTCTCCGACTTTCGGAAGGGTTAGGGTTAGGGTTAGGGATGAAAGCACATAGGAGAAAGAGATATTCTTGAATAAATTTTTTTGTGAAGGTCGGAGAGACTTGGAAAGTGGTTGCATCTGGACTAATTTGGGTCCTGCGGATCGATTGGTACCATCCCCGAGCTTGTACGACATTCGAAAGAGGTCGACCGACGAAATTCCCCCAAATCTGAGGAGATATTCTTGAATAACTTTTTTTGTGAAGGTCGGAGAGACTTGCAAGTAGGCTCTACCCCCACTAAATGGGGTAGCGCGCATCGATCGGTACCATCCTTGAGCTTCTCCGACTTTCGGAAGAGGTCGACCGACGAAATTCCCCCAAATCTGAGGAGATATTCTTGAATAACTTTTTTTGTGAAGGTCGGAGAGACTTGCAAGTAGGCTCTACCCCCACTAAATGGGGTAGCGCGCATCGATCGGTACCATCCTTGAGCTTCTCCGACTTTCGGAAGGGTTAGGGTTAGGGTTAGGGATGAAAGCACATAGGAGAAAGAGATATTCTTGAATAACTTTTTTTGTGAAGGTCGGAGAGACTTGCAAGTAGGCTCTACCCCCACTAAATGGGGTAGCGCGCATCGATCGGTACTATCCTTGAGCTTCTCCGACTTTCGGAAGGGTTAAGGTTAGGGTTAGGGATGAAAGCACATAGGAGAAAGAGATATTCTTGAATAACTTTTTTTGTGAAGGTCGGAGAGACTTGCAAGTAGGCTCTACCCCCACTAAATGGGGTTGCGCGCATCGATCGGTACCATCCTTGAGCTTCTCCGACTTTCGGAAGGGTTAGGGTTAGGGTTAGGGATGAAAGCACATAGGAGAAAGAGATATTCTTGAATAACTTTTTTTGTGAAGGTCGGAGAGACTTGGAAAGTGGTTGCATCTGGACTAATTTGGGTCCTGCGGATCGATTGGTACCATCCCCGAGCTTGTACGACCTTCGGAAGAGGTCGACCGACGAAATTCCCCCAAATCTGAGGAGATATTCTTGAATAACTTTTTTTGTGAAGGTCGGAGAGACTTGCAAGTAGGCTCTACCCCCACTAAATGGGGTAGCGCGCATCGATCGGTACCATCCTTGAGCTTCTCCGACTTTCGGAAGGGTTAGGGTTAGGGTTAGGGATGAAAGCACATAGGAGAAAGAGATATTCTTGAATAACTTTTTTTGTGAAGGTCGGAGAGACTTGCAAGTAGGCTCTACCCCCACTAAATGGGGTTGCGCGCATCGATCGGTACCATCCTTGAGCTTCTCCGACTTTCGGAAGGGTTAGGGTTAGGGTTAGGGATGAAAGCACATAGGAGAAAGAGATATTCTTGAATAAATTTTTTTGTGAAGGTCGGAGAGACTTGGAAAGTGGTTGCATCTGGACTAATTTGGGTCCTGCGGATCGATTGGTACCATCCCCGAGCTTGTACGACCTTCGAAAGAGGTCGACCGACGAAATTCCCCCAAATCTGAGGAGATATTCTTGAATAACTTTTTTTGTGAAGGTCGGAGAGACTTGCAAGTAGGCTCTACCCCCACTAAATGGGGTAGCGCGCATCGATCGGTACCATCCTTGAGCTTCTCCGACTTTCGGAAGGGTTAGGGTTAGGGTTAGGGATGAAAGCACATAGGAGAAAGAGATATTCTTGAATAACTTTTTTTGTGAAGGTCGGAGAGACTTGCAAGTAGGCTCTACCCCCACTAAATGGGGTAGCGCGCATCGATCGGTACTATCCTTGAGCTTCTCCGACTTTCGGAAGGGTTAGGGTTAGGGTTAGGGATGAAAGCACATAGGAGAAAGAGATATTCTTGAATAACTTTTTTTGTGAAGGTCGGAGAGACTTGCAAGTAGGCTCTACCCCCACTAAATGGGGTTGCGCGCATCGATCGGTACCATCTTTGAGCTTCTCCGACTTTCGGAAGGGTTAGGGTTAGGGTTAGGGATGAAAGCACATAGGAGAAAGAGATATTCTTGAATAACTTTTTTTGTGAAGGTCGGAGAGACTTGGAAAGTGGTTGCATCTGGACTAATTTGGGTCCTGCTGATCGATTGGTACCATCCCCGAGCTTGTACGACCTTCGAAAGAGGTCGACCGACGAAATTCCCCCAAATCTGAGGAGATATTCTTGAATAACTTTTTTTGTGAAGGTCAGAGAGACTTGCAAGTAGGCTCTACCCCCACTAAATGGGGTAGCGCGCATCGATCGGTACCATCCTTGAGCTTCTCCGACTTTCGGAAGGGTTAGGGTTAGGGTTAGGGATGAAAGCACATAGGAGAAAGAGATATTCTTGAATAACTTTTTTTGTGAAGGTCGGAGAGACTTGCAAGTAGGCTCTACCCCCACTAAATGGGGTTGCGCGCATCGATCGGTACCATCCTTGAGCTTCTCCGACTTTCGGAAGGGTTAGGGTTAGGGATGAAAGCACATAGGAGAAAGAGATATTCTTGAATAACTTTTTTTGTGAAGGTCGGAGAGACTTGCAAGTAGGCTCTACCCCCACTAAATGGGGTTGCGCGCATCGATCGGTACCATCCTTGAGCTTCTCCGACTTTCGGAAGGGTTAGGGTTAGGGTTAGGGATGAAAGCACATAGGAGAAAGAGATATTCTTGAATAACTTTTTTTGTGAAGGTCGGAGAGACTTGCAAGTAGGCTCTACCCCCACTAAATGGGGTTGCGCGCATCGATCGGTACCATCCTTGAGCTTCTCCGACTTTCGGAAGGGTTAGGGTTAGGGTTAGGGATGAAAGCACATAGGAGAAAGAGATATTCTTGAATAACTTTTTTTGTGAAGGTCGGAGAGACTTGGAAAGTGGTTGCATCTGGACTAATTTGGGTCCTGCGGATCGATTGGTACCATCCCCGAGCTTGTACGACCTTCGAAAGAGGTCGACCGACGAAATTCCCCCAAATCTGAGGAGATATTCTTGAATAACTTTTTTTGTGAAGGTCGGAGAGACTTGCAAGTAGGCTCTACTCCCACTAAATGGGGTAGCGCGCATCGATCAGTACCATCCTTGAGCTTCTCCGACTTTCGGAAGGGTTAGGGTTAGGGTTAGGGATGAAAGCACATAGGAGAAAGAGATATTCTTGAATAACTTTTTTTGTGAAGGTCGGAGAGACTTGCAAGTAGGCTCTACCCCCACTAAATGGGGTTGCGCGCATCGATCGGTACCATCCTTGAGCTTCTCCGACTTTCGGAAGGGTTAGGGTTAGGGTTAGGGATGAAAGCACATAGGAGAAAGAGATATTCTTGAATAACTTTTTTTGTGAAGGTCGGAGAGACTTGCAAGTAGGCTCTACCCCCACTAAATGGGGTTGCGCGCATCGATCGGTACCATCCTTGAGCTTCTCCGACTTTCGGAAGGGTTAGGGTTAGGGTTAGGGATGAAAGCACATAGGAGAAAGAGATATTCTTGAATAACTTTTTTTGTGAAGGTCGGAGAGACTTGGAAAGTGGTTGCATCTGGACTAATTTGGGTCCTGCGGATCGATTGGTACCATCCCCGAGCTTGTACGACCTTCGAAAGAGGTCGACCGACGAAATTCCCCCAAATCTGAGGAGATATTCTTGAATAACTTTTTTTGTGAAGGTCGGAGAGACTTGCAAGTAGGCTCTACCCCCACTAAATGGGGTAGCGCGCATCGATCAGTACCATCCTTGAGCTTCTCCGACTTTCGGAAGGGTTAGGGTTAGGGTTAGGGATGAAAGCACATAGGAGAAAGAGATATTCTTGAATAACTTTTTTTGTGAAGGTCGGAGAGACTTGCAAGTAGGCTCTACCCCCACTAAATGGGGTTGCGCGCATCGATCGGTACCATCCTTGAGCTTCTCCGACTTTCGGAAGGGTTAGGGTTAGGGTTAGGGATGAAAGCACATAGGAGAAAGAGATATTCTTGAATAACTTTTTTTGTGAAGGTCGGAGAGACTTGGAAAGTGGTTGCATCTGGACTAATTTGGGTCCTGCGGATCGATTGGTACCATCCCCGAGCTTGTATGACCTTCGAAAGAGGTCGACCGACGAAATTCCCCCAAATCTGAGGAGATATTCTTGAATAACTTTTTTTGTGAAGGTCGGAAAGACTTGCAAGTAGGCTCTACCCCCACTAAATGGGGTTGCGCGCATCGATCGGTACCATCCTTGACCTTCTCCGACTTTCGGAAGGGTTAGGGTTAGGGTTAGGGATGAAAGCACATAGGAGAAAGAGATATTCTTGAATAACTTTTTTTGTGAAGGTCGGAGAGACTTGCAAGTAGGCTCTACCCCCACTAAATGGGGTAGCACGCATCGATCGGTACCATCCTTGAGCTTCTCCGACTTTCGGAAGGGTTAGGGTTAGGGTTAGGGATGAAAGCACATAGGAGAAAGAGATATTCTTGAATAACTTTTTTTGTGAAGGTCGGAGAGACTTGCAAGTAGGCTCTACCCCCACTAAATGGGGTTGCGCGCATCGATCGGTACCATCCTTGAGCTTCTCCGACTTTCGGAAGGGTTAGGGTTAGGGTTAGGGATGAAAGCACATAGGAGAAAGAGATATTCTTGAATAACTTTTTTTGTGAAGGTCGGAGAGACTTGGAAAGTGGTTGCATCTGGACTAATTTGGGTCCTGCGGATCGATTGGTACCATCCCCGAGCTTGTACGACCTTCGAAAGAGGTCGACCGACGAAATTCCCCCAAATCTGAGGAGATATTCTTGAATAACTTTTTTTGTGAAGGTCGGAGAGACTTGCAAGTAGGCTCTACCCCCACTAAATGGGGTAGCGCACATCGATCGGTACCATCCTTGAGCTTCTCCGACTTTCGGAAGGGTTAGGGTTAGGGTTAGGGATGAAAGCACATAGGAGAAAGAGATATTCTTGAATAACTTTTTTTGTGAAGGTCGGAGAGACTTGCAAGTAGGCTCTACCCCCACTAAATGGGGTTGCGCGCATCGATCGGTACCATCCTTGAGCTTCTCCGACTTTCGGAAGGGTTAGGGTTAGGGATGAAAGCACATAGGAGAAAGAGATATTCTTGAATAACTTTTTTTGTGAAGGTCGGAGAGACTTGGAAAGTGGTTGCATCTGGACTAATTTGGGTCCTGCGGATCGATTGGTACCATCCCCGAGCTTGTACGACCTTCGAAAGAGGTCGACCGACGAAATTCCCCCAAATCTGAGGAGATATTCTTGAATAACTTTTTTTGTGAAGGTCGGAGAGACTTGCAAGTAGGCTCTACCCCCACTAAATGGGGTAGCGCGCATCGATCGGTACCATCCTTGAGCTTCTCCGACTTTCGGAAGGGTTAGGGTTAGGGTTAGGGATGAAAGCACATAGGAGAAAGAGATATTCTTGAATAACTTTTTTTGTGAAGGTCGGAGAGACTTGCAAGTAGGCTCTACCCCCACTAAATGGGGTAGCGCGCATCGATCGGTACTATCCTTGAGCTTCTCCGACTTTCGGAAGGGTTAGGGTTAGGGTTAGGGATGAAAGCACATAGGAGAAAGAGATATTCTTGAATAACTTTTTTTGTGAAGGTCGGAGAGACTTGCAAGTAGGCTCTACCCCCACTAAATGGGGTAGCGCACATCGATCGGTACCATCCTTGAGCTTCTCCGACTTTCGGAAGGGTTAGGGTTAGGGTTAGGGATGAAAGCACATAGGAGAAAGAGATATTCTTGAATAACTTTTTTTGTGAAGGTCGGAGAGACTTGCAAGTAGGCTCTACCCCCACTAAATGGGGTTGCGCGCATCGATCGGTACCATCCTTGAGCTTCTCCGACTTTCGGAAGGGTTAGGGTTAGGGATGAAAGCACATAGGAGAAAGAGATATTCTTGAATAACTTTTTTTGTGAAGGTCGGAGAGACTTGGAAAGTGGTTGCATCTGGACTAATTTGGGTCCTGCGGATCGATTGGTACCATCCCCGAGCTTGTACGACCTTCGAAAGAGGTCGACCGACGAAATTCCCCCAAATCTGAGGAGATATTCTTGAATAACTTTTTTTGTGAAGGTCGGAGAGACTTGCAAGTAGGCTCTACCCCCACTAAATGGGGTAGCGCGCATCGATCGGTACCATCCTTGAGCTTCTCCGACTTTCGGAAGGGTTAGGGTTAGGGTTAGGGATGAAAGCACATAGGAGAAAGAGATATTCTTGAATAACTTTTTTTGTGAAGGTCGGAGAGACTTGCAAGTAGGCTCTACCCCCACTAAATGGGGTAGCGCGCATCGATCGGTACTATCCTTGAGCTTCTCCGACTTTCGGAAGGGTTAGGGTTAGGGTTAGGGATGAAAGCACATAGGAGAAAGAGATATTCTTGAATAACTTTTTTTGTGAAGGTCGGAGAGACTTGCAAGTAGGCTCTACCCCCACTAAATGGGGTTGCGCGCATCGATCGGTACCATCCTTGAGCTTCTCCGACTTTCGGAAGGGTTAGGGTTAGGGTTAGGGATGAAAGCACATAGGAGAAAGAGATATTCTTGAATAACTTTTTTTGTGAAGGTCGGAGAGACTTGGAAAGTGGTTGCATCTGGACTAATTTGGGTCCTGCGGATCGATTGGTACCATCCCCGAGCTTGTACGACCTTCGAAAGAGGTCGACCGACGAAATTCCCCCAAATCTGAGGAGATATTCTTGAATAACTTTTTTTGTGAAGGTCGGAGAGACTTGCAAGTAGGCTCTACCCCCACTAAATGGGGTAGCGCGCATCGATCGGTACCATCCTTGAGCTTCTCCGACTTTCGGAAGGGTTAGGGTTAGGGTTAGGGATGAAAGCACATAGGAGAAAGAGATATTCTTGAATAACTTTTTTTGTGAAGGTCGGAGAGACTTGGAAAGTGGTTGCATCTGGACTAATTTGGGTCCTGCGGATCGATTGGTACCATCCCCGAGCTTGTACGACCTTCGAAAGAGGTCGACCGACGAAATTCCCCCAAATCTGAGGAGATATTCTTGAATAACTTTTTTTGTGAAGGTCGGAGAGACTTGCAAGTCGGCTCTACCCCCACTAAATGGGGTAGCGCGCATCGATCGGTACCATCCTTGAGCTTCTCCGACTTTCGGAAGGGTTAGGGTTAGGGTTAGGGATGAAAGCACATAGGAGAAAGAGATATTCTTGAATAACTTTTTTTGTGAAGGTCGGAGAGACTTGCAAGTAGGCTCTACCCCCACTAAATGGGGTTGCGCGCATCGATCGGTACCATCCTTGAGCTTCTCCGACTTTCGGAAGGGTTAGGGTTAGGGATGAAAGCACATAGGAGAAAGAGATATTCTTGAATAACTTTTTTTGTGAAGGTCGGAGAGACTTGGAAAGTGGTTGCATCTGGACTAATTTGGGTCCTGCGGATCGATTGGTACCATCCCCGAGCTTGTACGACCTTCGAAAGAGGTCGACCGACGAAATTCCCCCAAATCTGAGGAGATATTCTTGAATAACTTTTTTTGTGAAGGTCGGAGAGACTTGCAAGTAGGCTCTACCCCCACTAAATGGGGTAACGCGCATCGATCGGTACCATCCTTGAGCTTCTCCGACTTTCGGAAGGGTTAGATTTAGGGTTAGGGATGAAAGCACATAGGAGAAAGAGATATTCTTGAATAACTTTTTTTGTGAAGGTCGGAGAGACTTGCAAGTAGGCTCTACCCCCACTAAATGGGGTAGCGCGCATCGATCGGTACTATCCTTGAGCTTCTCCGACTTTCGGAAGGGTTAGGGTTAGGGTTAGGGATGAAAGCACATAGGAGAAAGAGATATTCTTGAATAACTTTTTTTGTGAAGGTCGGAGAGACTTGCAAGTAGGCTCTACCCCCACTAAATGGGGTTGCGCGCATCGATCGGTACCATCCTTGAGCTTCTCCGACTTTCGGAAGGGTTAGGGTTAGGGTTAGGGATGAAAGCACATAGGAGAAAGAGATATTCTTGAATAACTTTTTTTGTGAAGGTCGGAGAGACTTGGAAAGTGGTTGCATCTGGACTAATTTGGGTCCTGCGGATCGATTGGTACCATCCCCGAGCTTGTACGACCTTCGAAAGAGGTCGACCGACGAAATTCCCCCAAATCTGAGGAGATATTCTTGAATAACTTTTTTTGTGAAGGTCGGAGAGACTTGCAAGTAGGCTCTACCCCCACTAAATGGGGTAGCGCGCATCGATCGGTACCATCCTTGAGCTTCTCCGACTTTCGGAAGGGTTAGGGTTAGGGTTAGGGATGAAAGCACATAGGAGAAAGAGATATTCTTGAATAACTTTTTTTGTGAAGGTCGGAGAGACTTGGAAAGTGGTTGCATCTGGACTAATTTGGGTCCTGCGGATCGATTGGTACCATCCCCGAGCTTGTACGACCTTCGAAAGAGGTCGACCGACGAAATTCCCCCAAATCTGAGGAGATATTCTTGAATAACTTTTTTTGTGAAGGTCGGAGAGACTTGCAAGTCGGCTCTACCCCCACTAAATGGGGTAGCGCGCATCGATCGGTACCATCCTTGAGCTTCTCCGACTTTCGGAAGGGTTAGGGTTAGGGTTAGGGATGAAAGCACATAGGAGAAAGAGATATTCTTGAATAACTTTTTTTGTGAAGGTCGGAGAGACTTGCAAGTAGGCTCTACCCCCACTAAATGGGGTTGCGCGCATCGATCGGTACCATCCTTGAGCTTCTCCGACTTTCGGAAGGGTTAGGGTTAGGGATGAAAGCACATAGGAGAAAGAGATATTCTTGAATAACTTTTTTTGTGAAGGTCGGAGAGACTTGGAAAGTGGTTGCATCTGGACTAATTTGGGTCCTGCGGATCGATTGGTACCATCCCCGAGCTTGTACGACCTTCGAAAGAGGTCGACCGACGAAATTCCCCCAAATCTGAGGAGATATTCTTGAATAACTTTTTTTGTGAAGGTCGGAGAGACTTGCAAGTAGGCTCTACCCCCACTAAATGGGGTAGCGCGCATCGATCGGTACCATCCTTGAGCTTCTCCGACTTTCGGAAGGGTTAGATTTAGGGTTAGGGATGAAAGCACATAGGAGAAAGAGATATTCTTGAATAACTTTTTTTGTGAAGGTCGGAGAGACTTGCAAGTAGGCTCTACCCCCACTAAATGGGGTAGCGCGCATCGATCGGTACCATCCTTGAGCTTCTCCGACTTTCGGAAGGGTTAGGGTTAGGGTTAGGGATGAAAGCACATAGGAGAAAGAGATATTCTTGAATAACTTTTTTTGTGAAGGTCGGAGAGACTTGCAAGTAGGCTCTACCCCCACTAAATGGGGTTGCGCGCATCGATCGGTACCATCCTTGAGCTTCTCCGACTTTCGGAAGGGTTAGGGTTAGGGTTAGGGATGAAAGCACATAGGAGAAAGAGATATTCTTGAATAACTTTTTTTGTGAAGGTCGGAGAGACTTGGAAAGTGGTTGCATCTGGACTAATTTGGGTCCTGCGGATCGATTGGTACCATCCCCGAGCTTGTACGACCTTCGAAAGAGGTCGACCGACGAAATTCCCCCAAATCTGAGGAGATATTCTTGAATAACTTTTTTTGTGAAGGTCGGAGAGACTTGCAAGTAGGCTCTACCCCCACTAAATGGGGTAGCGCGCATCGATCGGTACCATCCTTGAGCTTCTCCGACTTTCGGAAGGGTTAGGGTTAGGGTTAGGGATGAAAGCACATAGGAGAAAGAGATATTCTTGAATAACTTTTTTTGTGAAGGTCGGAGAGACTTGCAAGTAGGCTCTACCCCCACTAAATGGGGTAGCGCGCATCGATCGGTACTATCCTTGAGCTTCTCCGACTTTCGGAAGGGTTAGGGTTAGGGTTAGGGATGAAAGCACATAGGAGAAAGAGATATTCTTGAATAACTTTTTTTGTGAAGGTCGGAGAGACTTGCAAGTAGGCTCTACCCCCACTAAATGGGGTTGCGCGCATCGATCGGTACCATCCTTGAGCTTCTCCGACTTTCGGAAGGGTTAGGGTTAGGGTTAGGGATGAAAGCACATAGGAGAAAGAGATATTCTTGAATAACTTTTTTTGTGAAGGTCGGAGAGACTTGGAAAGTGGTTGCATCTGGACTAATTTGGGTCCTGCGGATCGATTGGTACCATCCCCGAGCTTGTACGACCTTCGAAAGAGGTCGACCGACGAAATTCCCCCAAATCTGAGGAGATATTCTTGAATAACTTTTTTTGTGAAGGTCGGAGAGACTTGCAAGTAGGCTCTACCCCCACTAAATGGGGTAGCGCGCATCGATCGGTACCATCCTTGAGCTTCTCCGACTTTCGGAAGGGTTAGGGTTAGGGTTAGGGATGAAAGCACATAGGAGAAAGAGATATTCTTGAATAACTTTTTTTGTGAAGGTCGGAGAGACTTGGAAAGTGGTTGCATCTGGACTAATTTGGGTCCTGCGGATCGATTGGTACCATCCCCGAGCTTGTACGACCTTCGAAAGAGGTCGACCGACGAAATTCCCCCAAATCTGAGGAGATATTCTTGAATAACTTTTTTTGTGAAGGTCGGAGAGACTTGCAAGTCGGCTCTACCCCCACTAAATGGGGTAGCGCGCATCGATCGGTACCATCCTTGAGCTTCTCCGACTTTCGGAAGGGTTAGGGTTAGGGTTAGGGATGAAAGCACATAGGAGAAAGAGATATTCTTGAATAACTTTTTTTGTGAAGGTCGGAGAGACTTGCAAGTAGGCTCTACCCCCACTAAATGGGGTTGCGCGCATCGATCGGTACCATCCTTGAGCTTCTCCGACTTTCGGAAGGGTTAGGGTTAGGGATGAAAGCACATAGGAGAAAGAGATATTCTTGAATAACTTTTTTTGTGAAGGTCGGAGAGACTTGGAAAGTGGTTGCATCTGGACTAATTTGGGTCCTGCGGATCGATTGGTACCATCCCCGAGCTTGTACGACCTTCGAAAGAGGTCGACCGACGAAATTCCCCCAAATCTGAGGAGATATTCTTGAATAACTTTTTTTGTGAAGGTCGGAGAGACTTGCAAGTAGGCTCTACCCCCACTAAATGGGGTAGCGCGCATCGATCGGTACCATCCTTGAGCTTCTCCGACTTTCGGAAGGGTTAGATTTAGGGTTAGGGATGAAAGCACATAGGAGAAAGAGATATTCTTGAATAACTTTTTTTGTGAAGGTCGGAGAGACTTGCAAGTAGGCTCTACCCCCACTAAATGGGGTAGCGCGCATCGATCGGTACTATCCTTGAGCTTCTCCGACTTTCGGAAGGGTTAGGGTTAGGGTTAGGGATGAAAGCACATAGGAGAAAGAGATATTCTTGAATAACTTTTTTTGTGAAGGTCGGAGAGACTTGCAAGTAGGCTCTACCCCCACTAAATGGGGTTGCGCGCATCGATCGGTACCATCCTTGAGCTTCTCCGACTTTCGGAAGGGTTAGATTTAGGGTTAGGGATGAAAGCACATAGGAGAAAGAGATATTCTTGAATAACTTTTTTTGTGAAGGTCGGAGAGACTTGCAAGTAGGCTCTACCCCCACTAAATGGGGTAGCGCGCATCGATCGGTACTATCCTTGAGCTTCTCCGACTTTCGGAAGGGTTAGGGTTAGGGTTAGGGATGAAAGCACATAGGAGAAAGAGATATTCTTGAATAACTTTTTTTGTGAAGGTCGGAGAGACTTGCAAGTAGGCTCTACCCCCACTAAATGGGGTTGCGCGCATCGATCGGTACCATCCTTGAGCTTCTCCGACTTTCGGAAGGGTTAGGGTTAGGGTTAGGGATGAAAGCACATAGGAGAAAGAGATATTCTTGAATAACTTTTTTTGTGAAGGTCGGAGAGACTTGGAAAGTGGTTGCATCTGGACTAATTTGGGTCCTGCGGATCGATTGGTACCATCCCCGAGCTTGTACGACCTTCGAAAGAGGTCGACCGACGAAATTCCCCCAAATCTGAGGAGATATTCTTGAATAACTTTTTTTGTGAAGGTCGGAGAGACTTGCAAGTAGGCTCTACCCCCACTAAATGGGGTAGCGCGCATCGATCGGTACCATCCTTGAGCTTCTCCGACTTTCGGAAGGGTTAGGGTTAGGGTTAGGGATGAAAGCACATAGGAGAAAGAGATATTCTTGAATAACTTTTTTTGTGAAGGTCGGAGAGACTTGGAAAGTGGTTGCATCTGGACTAATTTGGGTCCTGCGGATCGATTGGTACCATCCCCGAGCTTGTACGACCTTCGAAAGAGGTCGACCGACGAAATTCCCCCAAATCTGAGGAGATATTCTTGAATAACTTTTTTTGTGAAGGTCGGAGAGACTTGCAAGTCGGCTCTACCCCCACTAAATGGGGTAGCGCGCATCGATCGGTACCATCCTTGAGCTTCTCCGACTTTCGGAAGGGTTAGGGTTAGGGTTAGGGATGAAAGCACATAGGAGAAAGAGATATTCTTGAATAACTTTTTTTGTGAAGGTCGGAGAGACTTGCAAGTAGGCTCTACCCCCACTAAATGGGGTTGCGCGCATCGATCGGTACCATCCTTGAGCTTCTCCGACTTTCGGAAGGGTTAGGGTTAGGGATGAAAGCACATAGGAGAAAGAGATATTCTTGAATAACTTTTTTTGTGAAGGTCGGAGAGACTTGGAAAGTGGTTGCATCTGGACTAATTTGGGTCCTGCGGATCGATTGGTACCATCCCCGAGCTTGTACGACCTTCGAAAGAGGTCGACCGACGAAATTCCCCCAAATCTGAGGAGATATTCTTGAATAACTTTTTTTGTGAAGGTCGGAGAGACTTGCAAGTAGGCTCTACCCCCACTAAATGGGGTAGCGCGCATCGATCGGTACCATCCTTGAGCTTCTCCGACTTTCGGAAGGGTTAGATTTAGGGTTAGGGATGAAAGCACATAGGAGAAAGAGATATTCTTGAATAACTTTTTTTGTGAAGGTCGGAGAGACTTGCAAGTAGGCTCTACCCCCACTAAATGGGGTAGCGCGCATCGATCGGTACCATCCTTGAGCTTCTCCGACTTTCGGAAGGGTTAGGGTTAGGGTTAGGGATGAAAGCACATAGGAGAAAGAGATATTCTTGAATAACTTTTTTTGTGAAGGTCGGAGAGACTTGCAAGTAGGCTCTACCCCCACTAAATGGGGTTGCGCGCATCGATCGGTACCATCCTTGAGCTTCTCCGACTTTCGGAAGGGTTAGGGTTAGGGTTAGGGATGAAAGCACATAGGAGAAAGAGATATTCTTGAATAACTTTTTTTGTGAAGGTCGGAGAGACTTGGAAAGTGGTTGCATCTGGACTAATTTGGGTCCTGCGGATCGATTGGTACCATCCCCGAGCTTGTACGACCTTCGAAAGAGGTCGACCGACGAAATTCCCCCAAATCTGAGGAGATATTCTTGAATAACTTTTTTTGTGAAGGTCGGAGAGACTTGCAAGTAGGCTCTACCCCCACTAAATGGGGTAGCGCGCATCGATCGGTACCATCCTTGAGCTTCTCCGACTTTCGGAAGGGTTAGGGTTAGGGTTAGGGATGAAAGCACATAGGAGAAAGAGATATTCTTGAATAACTTTTTTTGTGAAGGTCGGAGAGACTTGCAAGTAGGCTCTACCCCCACTAAATGGGGTTGCGCGCATCGATCGGTACCATCCTTGAGCTTCTCCGACTTTCGGAAGGGTTAGGGTTAGGGTTAGGGATGAAAGCACATAGGAGAAAGAGATATTCTTGAATAACTTTTTTTGTGAAGGTCGGAGAGACTTGGAAAGTGGTTGCATCTGGACTAATTTGGGTCCTGCGGATCGATTGGTACCATCCCCGAGCTTGTACGACCTTCGAAAGAGGTCGACCGACGAAATTCCCCCAAATCTGAGGAGATATTCTTGAATAACTTTTTTTGTGAAGGTCGGAAAGACTTGCAAGTAGGCTCTACCCCCACTAAATGGGGTTGCGCGCATCGATCGGTACCATCCTTGACCTTCTCCGACTTTCGGAAGGGTTAGGGTTAGGGTTAGGGATGAAAGCACATAGGAGAAAGAGATATTCTTGAATAACTTTTTTTGTGAAGGTCGGAGAGACTTGCAAGTAGGCTCTACCCCCACTAAATGGGGTAGCGCGCATCGATCGGTACCATCCTTGAGCTTCTCCGACTTTCGGAAGGGTTAGGGTTAGGGTTAGGGATGAAAGCACATAGGAGAAAGAGATATTCTTGAATAACTTTTTTTGTGAAGGTCGGAGAGACTTGCAAGTAGGCTCTACCCCCACTAAATGGGGTTGCGCGCATCGATCGGTACCATCCTTGAGCTTCTCCGACTTTCGGAAGGGTTAGGGTTAGGGTTAGGGCTGAAAGCACATAGGAGAAAGAGATATTCTTGAATAACTTTTTTTGTGAAGGTCGGAGAGACTTGCAAGTAGGCTCTACCCCCACTAAATGGGGTAGCGCACATCGATCGGTACCATCCTTGAGCTTCTCCGACTTTCGGAAGGGTTAGGGTTAGGGTTAGGGATGAAAGCACATAGGAGAAAGAGATATTCTTGAATAACTTTTTTTGTGAAGGTCGGAGAGACTTGCAAGTAGGCTCTACCCCCACTAAATGGGGTTGCGCGCATCGATCGGTACCATCCTTGAGCTTCTCCGACTTTCGGAAGGGTTAGGGTTAGGGATGAAAGCACATAGGAGAAAGAGATATTCTTGAATAACTTTTTTTGTGAAGGTCGGAGAGACTTGGAAAGTGGTTGCATCTGGACTAATTTGGGTCCTGCGGATCGATTGGTACCATCCCCGAGCTTGTACGACCTTCGAAAGAGGTCGACCGACGAAATTCCCCCAAATCTGAGGAGATATTCTTGAATAACTTTTTTTGTGAAGGTCGGAGAGACTTGCAAGTAGGCTCTACCCCCACTAAATGGGGTAGCGCGCATCGATCGGTACCATCCTTGAGCTTCTCCGACTTTCGGAAGGGTTAGGGTTAGGGATGAAAGCACATAGGAGAAAGAGATATTCTTGAATAACTTTTTTTGTGAAGGTCGGAGAGACTTGCAAGTAGGCTCTACCCCCACTAAATGGGGTAGCGCGCATCGATCGGTACTATCCTTGAGCTTCTCCGACTTTCGGAAGGGTTAGGGTTAGGGTTAGGGATGAAAGCACATAGGAGAAAGAGATATTCTTGAATAACTTTTTTTGTGAAGGTCGGAGAGACTTGCAAGTAGGCTCTACCCCCACTAAATGGGGTTGCGCGCATCGATCGGTACCATCCTTGAGCTTCTCCGACTTTCGGAAGGGTTAGGGTTAGGGTTAGGGATGAAAGCACATAGGAGAAAGAGATATTCTTGAATAACTTTTTTTGTGAAGGTCGGAGAGACTTGGAAAGTGGTTGCATCTGGACTAATTTGGGTCCTGCGGATCGATTGGTACCATCCCCGAGCTTGTACGACCTTCGAAAGAGGTCGACCGACGAAATTCCCCCAAATCTGAGGAGATATTCTTGAATAACTTTTTTTGTGAAGGTCGGAGAGACTTGCAAGTAGGCTCTACCCCCACTAAATGGGGTAGCGCGCATCGATCGGTACCATCCTTGAGCTTCTCCGACTTTCGGAAGGGTTAGGGTTAGGGTTAGGGATGAAAGCACATAGGAGAAAGAGATATTCTTGAATAACTTTTTTTGTGAAGGTCGGAGAGACTTGCAAGTAGGCTCTACCCCCACTAAATGGGGTTGCGCGCATCGATCGGTACCATCCTTGAGCTTCTCCGACTTTCGGAAGGGTTAGGGTTAGGGATGAAAGCACATAGGAGAAAGAGATATTCTTGAATAACTTTTTTTGTGAAGGTCGGAGAGACTTGGAAAGTGGTTGCATCTGGACTAATTTGGGTCCTGCGAATCGATTGGTACCATCCCCGAGCTTGTACGACCTTCGGAAGAGGTCGACCGACGAAATTCCCCCAAATCTGAGGAGATATTCTTGAATAACTTTTTTTGTGAAGGTCGGAGAGACTTGCAAGTAGGCTCTACCCCCACTAAATGGGGTAGCGCGCATCGATCGGTACCATCCTTGAGCTTCTCCGACTTTCGGAAGGGTTAGGGTTAGGGTTAGGGATGAAAGCACATAGGAGAAAGAGATATTCTTGAATAACTTTTTTTGTGAAGGTCGGAGAGACTTGCAAGTAGGCTCTACCCCCACTAAATGGGGTAGCGCGCATCGATCGGTACCATCCTTGAGCTTCTCCGACTTTCGGAAGGGTTAGGGTTAGGGTTAGGGATGAAAGCACATAGGAGAAAGAGATATTCTTGAATAACTTTTTTTGTGAAGGTCGGAGAGACTTGCAAGTAGGCTCTACCCCCACTAAATGGGGTTGCGCGCATCGATCGGTACCATCCTTGAGCTTCTCCGACTTTCGGAAGGGTTAGGGTTAGGGTTAGGGATGAAAGCACATAGGAGAAAGAGATATTCTTGAATAACTTTTTTTGTGAAGGTCGGAGAGACTTGGAAAGTGGTTGCATCTGGACTAATTTGGGTCCTGCGGATCGATTGGTACCATCCCCGAGCTTGTACGACCTTCGAAAGAGGTCGACCGACGAAATTCCCCCAAATCTGAGGAGATATTCTTGAATAACTTTTTTTGTGAAGGTCGGAGAGACTTGCAAGTAGGCTCTACCCCCACTAAATGGGGTAGCGCGCATCGATCGGTACCATCCTTGAGCTTCTCCGACTTTCGGAAGGGTTAGGGTTAGGGTTAGGGATGAAAGCACATAGGAGAAAGAGATATTCTTGAATAACTTTTTTTGTGAAGGTCGGAGAGACTTGCAAGTAGGCTCTACCCCCACTAAATGGGGTTGCGCGCATCGATCGGTACCATCCTTGAGCTTCTCCGACTTTCGGAAGGGTTAGGGTTAGGGATGAAAGCACATAGGAGAAAGAGATATTCTTGAATAACTTTTTTTGTGAAGGTCGGAGAGACTTGGAAAGTGGTTGCATCTGGACTAATTTGGGTCCTGCGAATCGATTGGTACCATCCCCGAGCTTGTACGACCTTCGGAAGAGGTCGACCGACGAAATTCCCCCAAATCTGAGGAGATATTCTTGAATAACTTTTTTTGTGAAGGTCGGAGAGACTTGCAAGTAGGCTCTACCCCCACTAAATGGGGTAGCGCGCATCGATCGGTACCATCCTTGAGCTTCTCCGACTTTCGGAAGGGTTAGGGTTAGGGTTAGGGATGAAAGCACATAGGAGAAAGAGATATTCTTGAATAACTTTTTTTGTGAAGGTCGGAGAGACTTGCAAGTAGGCTCTACCCCCACTAAATGGGGTAGCGCGCATCGATCGGTACCATCCTTGAGCTTCTCCGACTTTCGGAAGGGTTAGGGTTAGGGTTAGGGATGAAAGCACATAGGAGAAAGAGATATTCTTGAATAACTTTTTTTGTGAAGGTCGGAGAGACTTGCAAGTAGGCTCTACCCCCACTAAATGGGGTTGCGCGCATCGATCGGTACCATCCTTGAGCTTCTCCGACTTTCGGAAGGGTTAGGGTTAGGGTTAGGGATGAAAGCACATAGGAGAAAGAGATATTCTTGAATAACTTTTTTTGTGAAGGTCGGAGAGACTTGGAAAGTGGTTGCATCTGGACTAATTTGGGTCCTGCGGATCGATTGGTACCATCCCCGAGCTTGTACGACCTTCGAAAGAGGTCGACCGACGAAATTCCCCCAAATCTGAGGAGATATTCTTGAATAACTTTTTTTGTGAAGGTCGGAGAGACTTGCAAGTAGGCTCTACCCCCACTAAATGGGGTAGCGCACATCGATCGGTACCATCCTTGAGCTTCTCCGACTTTCGGAAGGGTTAGGGTTAGGGTTAGGGATGAAAGCACATAGGAGAAAGAGATATTCTTGAATAACTTTTTTTGTGAAGGTCGGAGAGACTTGCAAGTAGGCTCTACCCCCACTAAATGGGGTTGCGCGCATCGATCGGTACCATCCTTGAGCTTCTCCGACTTTCGGAAGGGTTAGGGTTAGGGATGAAAGCACATAGGAGAAAGAGATATTCTTGAATAACTTTTTTTGTGAAGGTCGGAGAGACTTGGAAAGTGGTTGCATCTGGACTAATTTGGGTCCTGCGAATCGATTGGTACCATCCCCGAGCTTGTACGACCTTCGGAAGAGGTCGACCGACGAAATTCCCCCAAATCTGAGGAGATATTCTTGAATAACTTTTTTTGTGAAGGTCGGAGAGACTTGCAAGTAGGCTCTACCCCCACTAAATGGGGTAGCGCGCATCGATCGGTACCATCCTTGAGCTTCTCCGACTTTCGGAAGGGTTAGGGTTAGGGTTAGGGATGAAAGCACATAGGAGAAAGAGATATTCTTGAATAACTTTTTTTGTGAAGGTCGGAGAGACTTGCAAGTAGGCTCTACCCCCACTAAATGGGGTAGCGCGCATCGATCGGTACCATCCTTGAGCTTCTCCGACTTTCGGAAGGGTTAGGGTTAGGGTTAGGGATGAAAGCACATAGGAGAAAGAGATATTCTTGAATAACTTTTTTTGTGAAGGTCGGAGAGACTTGCAAGTAGGCTCTACCCCCACTAAATGGGGTTGCGCGCATCGATCGGTACCATCCTTGAGCTTCTCCGACTTTCGGAAGGGTTAGGGTTAGGGTTAGGGATGAAAGCACATAGGAGAAAGAGATATTCTTGAATAACTTTTTTTGTGAAGGTCGGAGAGACTTGGAAAGTGGTTGCATCTGGACTAATTTGGGTCCTGCGGATCGATTGGTACCATCCCCGAGCTTGTACGACCTTCGAAAGAGGTCGACCGACGAAATTCCCCCAAATCTGAGGAGATATTCTTGAATAACTTTTTTTGTGAAGGTCGGAGAGACTTGCAAGTAGGCTCTACCCCCACTAAATGGGGTAGCGCGCATCGATCGGTACCATCCTTGAGCTTCTCCGACTTTCGGAAGGGTTAGGGTTAGGGTTAGGGATGAAAGCACATAGGAGAAAGAGATATTCTTGAATAACTTTTTTTGTGAAGGTCGGAGAGACTTGCAAGTAGGCTCTACCCCCACTAAATGGGGTTGCGCGCATCGATCGGTACCATCCTTGAGCTTCTCCGACTTTCGGAAGGGTTAGGGTTAGGGTTAGGGATGAAAGCACATAGGAGAAAGAGATATTCTTGAATAACTTTTTTTGTGAAGGTCGGAGAGACTTGGAAAGTGGTTGCATCTGGACTAATTTGGGTCCTGCGGATCGATTGGTACCATCCCCGAGCTTGTACGACCTTCGAAAGAGGTCGACCGACGAAATTCCCCCAAATCTGAGGAGATATTCTTGAATAACTTTTTTTGTGAAGGTCGGAAAGACTTGCAAGTAGGCTCTACCCCCACTAAATGGGGTTGCGCGCATCGATCGGTACCATCCTTGACCTTCTCCGACTTTCGGAAGGGTTAGGGTTAGGGTTAGGGATGAAAGCACATAGGAGAAAGAGATATTCTTGAATAACTTTTTTTGTGAAGGTCGGAGAGACTTGCAAGTAGGCTCTACCCCCACTAAATGGGGTAGCGCGCATCGATCGGTACCATCCTTGAGCTTTTCCGACTTTCGGAAGGGTTAGGGTTAGGGTTAGGGATGAAAGCACATAGGAGAAAGAGATATTCTTGAATAACTTTTTTTGTGAAGGTCGGAGAGACTTGCAAGTAGGCTCTACCCCCACTAAATGGGGTTGCGCGCATCGATCGGTACCATCCTTGAGCTTCTCCGACTTTCGGAAGGGTTAGGGTTAGGGTTAGGGATGAAAGCACATAGGAGAAAGAGATATTCTTGAATAACTTTTTTTGTGAAGGTCGGAGAGACTTGCAAGTAGGCTCTACCCCCACTAAATGGGGTAGCGCACATCGATCGGTACCATCCTTGAGCTTCTCCGACTTTCGGAAGGGTTAGGGTTAGGGTTAGGGATGAAAGCACATAGGAGAAAGAGATATTCTTGAATAACTTTTTTTGTGAAGGTCGGAGAGACTTGCAAGTAGGCTCTACCCCCACTAAATGGGGTTGCGCGCATCGATCGGTACCATCCTTGAGCTTCTCCGACTTTCGGAAGGGTTAGGGTTAGGGATGAAAGCACATAGGAGAAAGAGATATTCTTGAATAACTTTTTTTGTGAAGGTCGGAGAGACTTGGAAAGTGGCTGCATCTGGACTAATTTGGGTCCTGCGGATCGATTGGTACCATCCCCGAGCTTGTACGACCTTCGAAAGAGGTCGACCGACGAAATTCCCCCAAATCTGAGGAGATATTCTTGAATAACTTTTTTTGTGAAGGTCGGAGAGACTTGCAAGTAGGCTCTACCCCCACTAAATGGGGTAGCGCGCATCGATCGGTACCATCCTTGAGCTTCTCCGACTTTCGGAAGGGTTAGGGTTAGGGTTAGGGATGAAAGCACATAGGAGAAAGAGATATTCTTGAATAACTTTTTTTGTGAAGGTCGGAGAGACTTGCAAGTAGGCTCTACCCCCACTAAATGGGGTAGCGCGCATCGATCGGTACTATCCTTGAGCTTCTCCGACTTTCGGAAGGGTTAGGGTTAGGGTTAGGGATGAAAGCACATAGGAGAAAGAGATATTCTTGAATAACTTTTTTTGTGAAGGTCGGAGAGACTTGCAAGTAGGCTCTACCCCCACTAAATGGGGTTGCGCGCATCGATCGGTACCATCCTTGAGCTTCTCCGACTTTCGGAAGGGTTAGGGTTAGGGTTAGGGATGAAAGCACATAGGAGAAAGAGATATTCTTGAATAACTTTTTTTGTGAAGGTCGGAGAGACTTGGAAAGTGGTTGCATCTGGACTAATTTGGGTCCTGCGGATCGATTGGTACCATCCCCGAGCTTGTACGACCTTCGAAAGAGGTCGACCGACGAAATTCCCCCAAATCTGAGGAGATATTCTTGAATAACTTTTTTTGTGAAGGTCGGAGAGACTTGCAAGTAGGCTCTACCCCCACTAAATGGGGTAGCGCGCATCGATCGGTACCATCCTTGAGCTTCTCCGACTTTCGGAAGGGTTAGGGTTAGGGTTAGGGATGAAAGCACATAGGAGAAAGAGATATTCTTGAATAACTTTTTTTGTGAAGGTCGGAGAGACTTGCAAGTAGGCTCTACCACCACTAAATGGGGTTGCGCGCATCGATCGGTACCATCCTTGAGCTTCTCCGACTTTCGGAAGGGTTAGGGTTAGGGATGAAAGCACATAGGAGAAAGAGATATTCTTGAATAACGTTTTTTGTGAAGGTCGGAGAGACTTGGAAAGTGGTTGCATCTGGACTAATTTGGGTCCTGCGGATCGATTGGTACCATCCCCGAGCTTGTACGACCTTCGGAAGAGGTCGACCGACGAAATTCCCCCAAATCTGAGGAGATATTCTTGAATAACTTTTTTTGTGAAGGTCGGAGAGACTTGCAAGTAGGCTCTACCCCCACTAAATGGGGTAGCGCGCATCGATCGGTACCATCCTTGAGCTTCTCCGACTTTCGGAAGGGTTAGGGTTAGGGTTAGGGATGAAAGCACATAGGAGAAAGAGATATTCTTGAATAACTTTTTTTGTGAAGGTCGGAGAGACTTGCAAGTAGGCTTTACCCCCACTAAATGGGGTTGCGCGCATCGATCGGTACCATCCTTGAGCTTCTCCGACTTTCGGAAGGGTTAGGGTTAGGGTTAGGGATGAAAGCACATAGGAGAAAGAGATATTCTTGAATAACTTTTTTTGTGAAGGTCGGAGAGACTTGGAAAGTGGTTGCATCTGGACTAATTTGGGTCCTGCGGATCGATTGGTACCATCCCCGAGCTTGTACGACCTTCGAAAGAGGTCGACCGACGAAATTCCCCCAAATCTGAGGAGATATTCTTGAATAACTTTTTTTGTGAAGGTCGGAGAGACTTGCAAGTAGGCTCTACCCCCACTAAATGGGGTAGCGCGCATCGATCGGTACCATCCTTGAGCTTCTCCGACTTTCGGAAGGGTTAGGGTTAGGGTTAGGGATGAAAGCACATAGGAGAAAGAGATATTCTTGAATAACTTTTTTTGTGAAGGTCGGAGAGACTTGCAAGTAGGCTCTACCCCCACTAAATGGGGTTGCGCGCATCGATCGGTACCATCTTTGAGCTTCTCCGACTTTCGGAAGGGTTAGGGTTAGGGTTAGGGATGAAAGCACATAGGAGAAAGAGATATTCTTGAATAACTTTTTTTGTGAAGGTCGGAGAGACTTGGAAAGTGGTTGCATCTGGACTAATTTGGGTCCTGCGGATCGATTGGTACCATCCCCGAGCTTGTACGACCTTCGAAAGAGGTCGACCGACGAAATTCCCCCAAATCTGAGGAGATATTCTTGAATAACTTTTTTTGTGAAGGTCGGAAAGACTTGCAAGTAGGCTCTACCCCCACTAAATGGGGTTGCGCGCATCGATCGGTACCATCCTTGACCTTCTCCGACTTTCGGAAGGGTTAGGGTTAGGGTTAGGGATGAAAGCACATAGGAGAAAGAGATATTCTTGAATAACTTTTTTTGTGAAGGTCGGAGAGACTTGCAAGTAGGCTCTACCCCCACTAAATGGGGTTGCGCGCATCGATCGGTACCATCCTTGAGCTTCTCCGACTTTTGGAAGGGTTAGGGTTAGGGTTAGGGATGAAAGCACATAGGAGAAAGAGATATTCTTGAATAACTTTTTTTGTGAAGGTCGGAGAGACTTGCAAGTAGGCTCTACCCCCACTAAATGGGGTTGCGCGCATCGATCGGTACCATCTTTGAGCTTCTCCGACTTTTGGAAGGGTTAGGGTTAGGGTTAGGGATGAAAGCACATAGGAGAAAGAGATATTCTTGAATAACTTTTTTTGTGAAGGTCGGAGAGACTTGGAAAGTGGTTGCATCTGGACTAATTTGGGTCCTGCGGATCGATTGGTACCATCCCCGAGCTTGTACGACCTTCGAAAGAGGTCGACCGACGAAATTCCCCCAAATCTGAGGAGATATTCTTGAATAACTTTTTTTGTGAAGGTTGGAGAGACTTGCAAGTAGGCTCTACCCCCACTAAATGGGGTAGCGCGCATCGATCGGTACCATCCTTGAGCTTCTCCGACTTTCGGAAGGGTTAGGGTTAGGGTTAGGGATGAAAGCACATAGGAGAAAGAGATATTCTTGAATAACTTTTTTTGTGAAGGTCGGAGAGACTTGCAAGTAGGCTCTACCCCCACTAAATGGGGTAGCGCGCATCGATCGGTACTATCCTTGAGCTTCTCCGACTTTCGGAAGGGTTAGGGTTAGGGTTAGGGATGAAAGCACATAGGAGAAAGAGATATTCTTGAATAACTTTTTTTGTGAAGGTCGGAGAGACTTGCAAGTAGGCTCTACCCCCACTAAATGGGGTTGCGCGCATCGATCGGTACCATCTTTGAGCTTCTCCGACTTTCGGAAGGGTTAGGGTTAGGGTTAGGGATGAAAGCACATAGGAGAAAGAGATATTCTTGAATAACTTTTTTTGTGAAGGTCGGAGAGACTTGGAAAGTGGTTGCATCTGGACTAATTTGGGTCCTGCGGATCGATTGGTACCATCCCCGAGCTTGTACGACCTTCGAAAGAGGTCGACCGACGAAATTCCCCCAAATCTGAGGAGATATTCTTGAATAACTTTTTTTGTGAAGGTCGGAGAGACTTGCAAGTAGGCTCTACCCCCACTAAATGGGGTAGCGCGCATCGATCGGTACCATCCTTGAGCTTTTCCGACTTTCGGAAGGGTTAGGGTTAGGGTTAGGGATGAAAGCACATAGGAGAAAGAGATATTCTTGAATAACTTTTTTTGTGAAGGTCGGAGAGACTTGCAAGTAGGCTCTACCCCCACTAAATGGGGTTGCGCGCATCGATCGGTACCATCCTTGAGCTTCTCCGACTTTCGGAAGGGTTAGGGTTAGGGATGAAAGCACATAGGAGAAAGAGATATTCTTGAATAACTTTTTTTGTGAAGGTCGGAGAGACTTGAAAAGTGGTTGCATCTGGACTAATTTGGGTCCTGCGGATCGATTGGTACCATCCCCGAGCTTGTACGACCTTCGGAAGAGGTCGACCGACGAAATTCCCCCAAATCTGAGGAGATATTCTTGAATAACTTTTTTTGTGAAGGTCGGAGAGACTTGCAAGTAGGCTCTACCCCCACTAAATGGGGTAGCGCGCATCGATCGGTACCATCCTTGAGCTTCTCCGACTTTCGGAAGGGTTAGGGTTAGGGTTAGGGATGAAAGCACATAGGAGAAAGAGATATTCTTGAATAACTTTTTTTGTGAAGGTCGGAGAGACTTGCAAGTAGGCTTTACCCCCACTAAATGGGGTTGCGCGCATCGATCGGTACCATCCTTGAGCTTCTCCGACTTTCGGAAGGGTTAGGGTTAGGGTTAGGGATGAAAGCACATAGGAGAAAGAGATATTCTTGAATAACTTTTTTTGTGAAGGTCGGAGAGACTTGGAAAGTGGTTGCATCTGGACTAATTTGGGTCCTGCGGATCGATTGGTACCATCCCCGAGCTTGTACGACCTTCGAAAGAGGTCGACCGACGAAATTCCCCCAAATCTGAGGAGATATTCTTGAATAACTTTTTTTGTGAAGGTCGGAGAGACTTGCAAGTAGGCTCTACCCCCACTAAATGGGGTAGCGCGCATCGATCGGTACCATCCTTGAGCTTCTCCGACTTTCGGAAGGGTTAGGGTTAGGGTTAGGGATGAAAGCACATAGGAGAAAGAGATATTCTTGAATAACTTTTTTTGTGAAGGTCGGAGAGACTTGCAAGTAGGCTCTACCCCCACTAAATGGGGTAGCGCGCATCGATCGGTACTATCCTTGAGCTTCTCCGACTTTCGGAAGGGTTAGGGTTAGGGTTAGGGATGAAAGCACATAGGAGAAAGAGATATTCTTGAATAACTTTTTTTGTGAAGGTCGGAGAGACTTGCAAGTAGGCTCTACCCCCACTAAATGGGGTTGCGCGCATCGATCGGTACCATCCTTGAGCTTCTCCGACTTTCGGAAGGGTTAGGGTTAGGGTTAGGGATGAAAGCACATAGGAGAAAGAGATATTCTTGAATAACTTTTTTTGTGAAGGTCGGAGAGACTTGGAAAGTGGTTGCATCTGGACTAATTTGGGTCCTGCAAATCGATTGGTACCATCCCCGAGCTTGTACGACCTTCGAAAGAGGTCGACCGACGAAATTCCCCCAAATCTGAGGAGATATTCTTGAATAACTTTTTTTGTGAAGGTCGGAGAGACTTGCAAGTAGGCTCTACCCCCACTAAATGGGGTAGCGCGCATCGATCGGTACCATCCTTGAGCTTCTCCGACTTTCGGAAGGGTTAGGGTTAGGGTTAGGGATGAAAGCACATAGGAGAAAGAGATATTCTTGAATAACTTTTTTTGTGAAGGTCGGAGAGACTTGCAAGTAGGCTCTACCCCCACTAAATGGGGTTGCGCGCATCGATCGGTACCATCCTTGAGCTTCTCCGACTTTCGGAAGGGTTAGGGTTAGGGATGAAAGCACATAGGAGAAAGAGATATTCTTGAATAACTTTTTTTGTGAAGGTCGGAGAGACTTGAAAAGTGGTTGCATCTGGACTAATTTGGGTCCTGCGGATCGATTGGTACCATCCCCGAGCTTGTACGACCTTCGGAAGAGGTCGACCGACGAAATTCCCCCAAATCTGAGGAGATATTCTTGAATAACTTTTTTTGTGAAGGTCGGAGAGACTTGCAAGTAGGCTCTACCCCCACTAAATGGGGTAGCACGCATCGATCGGTACCATCCTTGAGCTTCTCCGACTTTCGGAAGGGTTAGGGTTAGGGTTAGGGATGAAAGCACATAGGAGAAAGAGATATTCTTGAATAACTTTTTTTGTGAAGGTCGGAGAGACTTGGAAAGTGGTTGCATCTGGACTAATTTGGGTCCTGCGGATCGATTGGTACCATCCCCGAGCTTGTACGACCTTCGAAAGAGGTCGACCGACGAAATTCCCCCAAATCTGAGGAGATATTCTTGAATAACTTTTTTTGTGAAGGTCGGAGAGACTTGCAAGTAGGCTCTACCCCCACTAAATGGGGTAGCGCGCATCGATCGGTACCATCCTTGAGCTTCTCCGACTTTCGGAAGGGTTAGGGTTAGGGTTAGGGATGAAAGCACATAGGAGAAAGAGATATTCTTGAATAACTTTTTTTGTGAAGGTCGGAGAGACTTGCAAGTAGGCTCTACCCCCACTAAATGGGGTTGCGCGCATCGATCGGTACCATCCTTGAGCTTCTCCGACTTTCGGAAGGGTTAGGGTTAGGGTTAGGGATGAAAGCACATAGGAGAAAGAGATATTCTTGAATAACTTTTTTTGTGAAGGTCGGAGAGACTTGGAAAGTGGTTGCATCTGGACTAATTTGGGTCCTGCGGATCGATTGGTACCATCCCCGAGCTTGTACGACCTTCGAAAGAGGTCGACCGACGAAATTCCCCCAAATCTGAGGAGATATTCTTGAATAACTTTTTTTGTGAAGGTCGGAAAGACTTGCAAGTAGGCTCTACCCCCACTAAATGGGGTTGCACGCATCGATCGGTACCATCCTTGACCTTCTCCGACTTTCGGAAGGGTTAGGGTTAGGGTTAGGGATGAAAGCACATAGGAGAAAGAGATATTCTTGAATAACTTTTTTTGTGAAGGTCGGAGAGACTTGCAAGTAGGCTCTACCCCCACTAAATGGGGTAGCGCGCATCGATCGGTACCATCCTTGAGCTTCTCCGACTTTCGGAAGGGTTAGGGTTAGGGTTAGGGATGAAAGCACATAGGAGAAAGAGATATTCTTGAATAACTTTTTTTGTGAAGGTCGGAGAGACTTGCAAGTAGGCTCTACCCCCACTAAATGGGGTTGCGCGCATCGATCAGTACCATCCTTGAGCTTCTCCGACTTTCGGAAGGGTTAGGGTTAGGGTTAGGGATGAAAGCACATAGGAGAAAGAGATATTCTTGAATAACTTTTTTTGTGAAGGTCGGAGAGACTTGGAAAGTGGTTGCATCTGGACTAATTTGGGTCCTGCGGATCGATTGGTACCATCCCCGAGCTTGTACGACCTTCGAAAGAGGTCGACCGACGAAATTCCCCCAAATCTGAGGAGATATTCTTGAATAACTTTTTTTGTGAAGGTCGGAGAGACTTGCAAGTAGGCTCTACCCCCACTAAATGGGGTAGCGCGCATCGATCGGTACCATCCTTGAGCTTCTCCGACTTTCGGAAGGGTTAGGGTTAGGGTTAGGGATGAAAGCACATAGGAGAAAGAGATATTCTTGAATAACTTTTTTTGTGAAGGTCGGAGAGACTTGCAAGTAGGCTCTACCCCCACTAAATGGGGTTGCGCGCATCGATCGGTACCATCTTTGAGCTTCTCCGACTTTCGGAAGGGTTAGGGTTAGGGATGAAAGCACATAGGAGAAAGAGATATTCTTGAATAACTTTTTTTGTGAAGGTCGGAGAGACTTGGAAAGTGGTTGCATCTGGACTAATTTGGGTCCTGCGGATCGATTGGTACCATCCCCGAGCTTGTACGACCTTCGAAAGAGGTCGACCGACGAAATTCCCCCAAATCTGAGGAGATATTCTTGAATAACTTTTTTTGTGAAGGTCGGAGAGACTTGCAAGTAGGCTCTACCCCCACTAAATGGGGTAGCGCGCATCGATCGGTACCATCCTTGAGCTTCTCCGACTTTCGGAAGGGTTAGGGTTAGGGATGAAAGCACATAGGAGAAAGAGATATTCTTGAATAACTTTTTTTGTGAAGGTCGGAGAGACTTGCAAGTAGGCTCTACCCCCACTAAATGGGGTTGCGCGCATCGATCGGTACCATCTTTGAGCTTCTCCGACTTTCGGAAGGGTTAGGGTTAGGGATGAAAGCACATAGGAGAAAGAGATATTCTTGAATAACTTTTTTTGTGAAGGTCGGAGAGACTTGCAAGTAGGCTCTACCCCCACTAAATGGGGTTGCGCGCATCGATCAGTACCATCCTTGAGCTTCTCCGACTTTCGGAAGGGTTAGGGTTAGGGTTAGGGATGAAAGCACATAGGAGAAAGAGATATTCTTGAATAACTTTTTTTGTGAAGGTCGGAGAGACTTGGAAAGTGGTTGCATCTGGACTAATTTGGGTCCTGCGGATCGATTGGTACCATCCCCGAGCTTGTACGACCTTCGAAAGAGGTCGACCGACGAAATTCCCCCAAATCTGAGGAGATATTCTTGAATAACTTTTTTTGTGAAGGTCGGAGAGACTTGCAAGTAGGCTCTACCCCCACTAAATGGGGTAGCGCGCATCGATCGGTACCATCCTTGAGCTTCTCCGACTTTCGGAAGGGTTAGGGTTAGGGTTAGGGATGAAAGCACATAGGAGAAAGAGATATTCTTGAATAACTTTTTTTGTGAAGGTCGGAGAGACTTGCAAGTAGGCTCTACCCCCACTAAATGGGGTTGCGCGCATCGATCGGTACCATCTTTGAGCTTCTCCGACTTTCGGAAGGGTTAGGGTTAGGGATGAAAGCACATAGGAGAAAGAGATATTCTTGAATAACTTTTTTTGTGAAGGTCGGAGAGACTTGGAAAGTGGTTGCATCTGGACTAATTTGGGTCCTGCGGATCGATTGGTACCATCCCCGAGCTTGTACGACCTTCGGAAGAGGTCGACCGACGAAATTCCCCCAAATCTGAGGAGATATTCTTGAATAACTTTTTTTGTGAAGGTCGGAGAGACTTGCAAGTAGGCTCTACCCCCACTAAATGGGGTAGCGCGCATCGATCGGTACCATCCTTGAGCTTCTCCGACTTTCGGAAGGGTTAGGGTTAGGGTTAGGGATGAAAGCACATAGGAGAAAGAGATATTCTTGAATAACTTCTTTTGTGAAGGTCGGAGAGACTTGCAAGTAGGCTCTACCCCCACTAAATGGGGTTGCGCGCATCGATCGGTACCATCCTTGAGCTTCTCCGACTTTCGGAAGGGTTAGGGTTAGGGATGAAAGCACATAGGAGAAAGAGATATTCTTGAATAACTTTTTTTGTGAAGGTCGGAGAGACTTGAAAAGTGGTTGCATCTGGACTAATTTGGGTCCTGCGGATCGATTGGTACCATCCCCGAGCTTGTACGACCTTCGGAAGAGGTCGACCGACGAAATTCCCCCAAATCTGAGGAGATATTCTTGAATAACTTTTTTTGTGAAGGTCAGAGAGACTTGCAAGTAGGCTCTACCCCCACTAAATGGGGTAGCGCGCATCGATCGGTACCATCCTTGAGCTTCTCCGACTTTCGGAAGGGTTAGTGTTAGGGTTAGGGATGAAAGCACATAGGAGAAAGAGATATTCTTGAATAACTTTTTTTGTGAAGGTCGGAGAGACTTGCAAGTAGGCTCTACCCCCACTAAATGGGGTTGCGCGCATCGATCGGTACCATCCTTGAGCTTCTCCGACTTTCGGAAGGGTTAGGGTTAGGGATGAAAGCACATAGGAGAAAGAGATATTCTTGAATAACTTTTTTTGTGAAGGTCGGAGAGACTTGGAAAGTGGTTGCATCTGGACTAATTTGGGTCCTGCGGATCGATTGGTACCATCCCCGAGCTTGTACGACCTTTGAAAGAGGTCGACCGACGAAATTCCCCCAAATCTGAGGAGATATTCTTGAATAACTTTTTTTGTGAAGGTCGGAGAGACTTGCAAGTAGGCTCTACCCCCACTAAATGGGGTAGCGCTCATCGATCGGTACCATCCTTGAGCTTCTCCGACTTTCGGAAGGGTTAGGGTTAGGGTTAGGGATGAAAGCACATAGGAGAAAGAGATATTCTTGAATAACTTTTTTGTGAAGGTCGGAGAGACTTGCAAGTAGGCTCTACCCCCACTAAATGGGGTTGCGCGCATCGATCGGTACCATCCTTGAGCTTCTCCGACTTTCGGAAGGGTTAGGGTTAGGGTTAGGGATGAAAGCACATAGGAGAAAGAGATATTCTTGAATAACTTTTTTTGTGAAGGTCGGAGAGACTTGGAAAGTGGTTGCATCTGGACTAATTTGGGTCCTGCAGATCGATTGGTACCATCCCCGAGCTTGTACGACCTTCGAAAGAGGTCGACCGACGAAATTCCCCCAAATCTGAGGAGATATTCTTGAATAACTTTTTTTGTGAAGGTCGGAGAGACTTGCAAGTAGGCTCTACCCCCACTAAATGGGGTAGCGCGCATCGATCGGTACCATCCTTGAGCTTCTCCGACTTTCGGAAGGGTTAGGGTTAGGGTTAGGGATGAAAGCACATAGGAGAAAGAGATATTCTTGAATAACTTTTTTTGTGAAGGTCGGAGAGACTTGCAAGTAGGCTCTACCCCCACTAAATGGGGTTGCGCGCATCGATCGGTACCATCCTTGAGCTTCTCCGACTTTCGGAAGGGTTAGGGTTAGGGATGAAAGCACATAGGAGAAAGAGATATTCTTGAATAACTTTTTTTGTGAAGGTCGGAGAGACTTGGAAAGTGGTTGCATCTGGACTAATTTGGGTCCTGCAGATCGATTGGTACCATCCCCGAGCTTGTACGACCTTCGGAAGAGGTCGACCGACGAAATTCCCCCAAATCTGAGGAGATATTCTTGAATAACTTTTTTTGTGAAGGTCGGAGAGACTTGCAAGTAGGCTCTACCCCCACTAAATGGGGTAGCGCGCATCGATCGGTACCATCCTTGAGCTTCTCCGACTTTCGGAAGGGTTAGGGTTAGGGTTAGGGATGAAAGCACATAGGAGAAAGAGATATTCTTGAATAACTTTTTTTGTGAAGGTCGGAGAGACTTGCAAGTAGGCTCTACCCCCACTAAATGGGGTTGCGCGCATCGATCGGTACCATCCTTGAGCTTCTCCGACTTTCGGAAGGGTTAGGGTTAGGGATGAAAGCACATAGGAGAAAGAGATATTCTTGAATAACTTTTTTTGTGAAGGTCGGAGAGACTTGGAAAGTGGTTGCATCTGGACTAATTTGGGTCCTGCGGATCGATTGGTACCATCCCCGAGCTTGTACGACCTTCGGAAGAGGTCGACCGACGAAATTCCCCCAAATCTGAGGAGATATTCTTGAATAACTTTTTTTGTGAAGGTCGGAGAGACTTGCAAGTAGGCTCTACCCCCACTAAATGGGGTAGCGCGCATCGATCGGTACCATCCTTGAGCTTCTCCGACTTTCGGAAGGGTTAGGGTTAGGGATGAAAGCACATAGGAGAAAGAGATATTCTTGAATAACTTTTTTTGTGAAGGTCGGAGAGACTTGCAAGTAGGCTCTACCCCCACTAAATGGAGTTGCGCGCATCGATCGGTACCATCCTTGAGCTTCTCCGACTTTCGGAAGGGTTAGGGTTAGGGTTAGGGATGAAAGCACATAGGAGAAAGAGATATTCTTGAATAACTTTTTTTGTGAAGGTCGGAGAGACTTGCAAGTAGGCTCTACCCCCACTAAATGGGGTAGCGCGCATCGATCGGTACCATCCTTGAGCTTCTCCAACTTTCGGAAGGGTTAGGGTTAGGGTTAGGGATGAAAGCACATAGGAGAAAGAGATATTCTTGAATAACTTTTTTTGTGAAGGTCGGAGAGACTTGGAAAGTGGTTGCATCTGGACTAATTTGGGTCCTGCAGATCGATTGGTACCATCCCCGAGCTTGTACGACCTTCGGAAGAGGTCGACCGACGAAATTCCCCCAAATCTGAGGAGATATTCTTGAATAACTTTTTTTGTGAAGGTCGGAGAGACTTGCAAGTAGGCTCTACCCCCACTAAATGGGGTAGCGCGCATCGATCGGTACCATCCTTGAGCTTCTCCGACTTTCGGAAGGGTTAGGGTTAGGGTTAGGGATGAAAGCACATAGGAGAAAGAGATATTCTTGAATAACTTTTTTTGTGAAGGTCGGAGAGACTTGCAAGTAGGCTCTACCCCCACTAAATGGGGTAGCGCGCATCGATCGGTACCATCCTTGAGCTTCTCCGACTTTCGGAAGGGTTAGGGTTAGGGTTAGGGATGAAAGCACATAGGAGAAAGAGATATTCTTGAATAACTTTTTTTGTGAAGGTCGGAGAGACTTGCAAGTAGGCTCTACCCCCACTAAATGGGGTAGCGCGCATCGATCGGTACCATCTTTGAGCTTCTCCGACTTTCGGAAGGGTTAGGGTTAGGGTTAGGGATGAAAGCACATAGGAGAAAGAGATATTCTTGAATAACTTTTTTTGTGAAGGTCGGAGAGACTTGGAAAGTGGTTGCATCTGGACTAATTTGGGTCCTGCGGATCGATTGGTACCATCCCCGAGCTTGTACGACCTTCGGAAGAGGTCGACCGACGAAATTCCCCCAAATCTGAGGAGATATTCTTGAATAACTTTTTTTGTGAAGGTCGGAGAGACTTGCAAGTAGGCTCTACCCCCACTAAATGGGGTAGCGCGCATCGATCGGTACCATCCTTGAGCTTCTCCGACTTTCGGAAGGGTTAGGGTTAGGGTTAGGGATGAAAGCACATAGGAGAAAGAGATATTCTTGAATAACTTTTTTTGTGAAGGTCGGAGAGACTTGCAAGTAGGCTCTACCCCCACTAAATGGAGTTGCGCGCATCGATCGGTACCATCCTTGAGCTTCTCCGACTTTCGGAAGGGTTAGGGTTAGGGTTAGGGATGAAAGCACATAGGAGAAAGAGATATTCTTGAATAACTTTTTTTGTGAAGGTCGGAGAGACTTGCAAGTAGGCTCTACCCCCACTAAATGGGGTTGCGCGCATCGATCGGTACCATCCTTGAGCTTCTCCGACTTTCGGAAGGGTTAGGGTTAGGGTTAGGGATGAAAGCACATAGGAGAAAGAGATATTCTTGAATAACTTTTTTTGTGAAGGTCGGAGAGACTTGGAAAGTGGTTGCATCTGGACTAATTTGGGTCCTGCAGATCGATTGGTACCATCCCCGAGCTTGTACGACCTTCGGAAGAGGTCGAACGACGAAATTCCCCCAAATCTGAGGAGATATTCTTGAATAACTTTTTTTGTGAAGGTCGGAGAGACTTGCAAGTAGGCTCTACCCCCACTAAATGGGGTAGCGCGCATCGATCGGTACCATCCTTGAGCTTCTCCGACTTTCGGAAGGGTTAGGGTTAGGGTTAGGGATGAAAGCACATAGGAGAAAGAGATATTCTTGAATAACTTTTTTTGTGAAGGTCGGAGAGACTTGGAAAGTGGTTGCATCTGGACTAATTTGGGTCCTGCGGATCGATTGGTACCATCCCCGAGCTTGTACGACCTTCGAAAGAGGTCGACCGACGAAATTCCCCCAAATCTGAGGAGATATTCTTGAATAACTTTTTTTGTGAAGGTCGGAGAGACTTGCAAGTAGGCTCTACCCCCACTAAATGGGGTAGCGCGCATCGATCGGTACCATCCTTGAGCTTCTCCGACTTTCGGAAGGGTTAGGGTTAGGGTTAAGGATGAAAGCACATAGGAGAAAGAGATATTCTTGAATAACTTTTTTTGTGAAGGTCGGAGAGACTTGCAAGTAGGCTCTACCCCCACTAAATGGGGTAGCGCGCATCGATCGGTACTATCCTTGAGCTTCTCCGACTTTCGGAAGGGTTAGGGTTAGGGTTAGGGATGAAAGCACATAGGAGAAAGAGATATTCTTGAATAACTTTTTTTGTGAAGGTCGGAGAGACTTGGAAAGTGGTTGCATCTGGACTAATTTGGGTCCTGCAGATCGATTGGTACCATCCCCGAGCTTGTACGACCTTCGAAAGAGGTCGACCGACGAAATTCCCCCAAATCTGAGGAGATATTCTTGAATAACTTTTTTTGTGAAGGTCGGAGAGACTTGCAAGTAGGCTCTACCCCCACTAAATGGGGTAGCGCGCATCGATCGGTACCATCCTTGAGCTTCTCCGACTTTCGGAAGGGTTAGGGTTAGGGTTAGGGATGAAAGCACATAGGAGAAAGAGATATTCTTGAATAACTTTTTTTGTGAAGGTCGGAGAGACTTGGAAAGTGGTTGCATCTGGACTAATTTGGGTCCTGCAGATCGATTGGTACCATCCCCGAGCTTGTACGACCTTCGGAAGAGGTCGACCAACGAAATTCCCCCAAATCTGAGGAGATATTCTTGAATAACTTTTTTTGTGAAGGTCGGAGAGACTTGCAAGTAGGCTCTACCCCCACTAAATGGGGTAGCGCGCATCGATCGGTACCATCCTTGAGCTTCTCCGACTTTCGGAAGGGTTAGGGTTAGGGTTAGGGATGAAAGCACATAGGAGAAAGAGATATTCTTGAATAACGTTTTTTGTGAAGGTCGGAGAGACTTGCAAGTAGGCTCTACCCCCACTAAATGGGGTAGCGCTCATCGATCGGTACTATCCTTGAGCTTCTCCGACTTTCGGAAGGGTTAGGGTTAGGGTTAGGGATGAAAGCACATAGGAGAAAGAGATATTCTTGAATAACTTTTTTTGTGAAGGTCGGAGAGACTTGGAAAGTGGTTGCATCTGGACTAATTTGGGTCCTGCGGTTCGATTGGTACCATCCCCGAGCTTGTACGACCTTCGGAAGAGGTCGACCGACGAAATTCCCCCAAATCTGAGGAGATATTCTTGAATAACTTTTTTTGTGAAGGTCGGAGAGACTTGCAAGTAGGCTCTACCCCCACTAAATGGGGTAGCGCGCATCGATCGGTACCATCCTTGAGCTTCTCCAACTTTCGGAAGGGTTAGGGTTAGGGTTAGGGATGAAAGCACATAGGAGAAAGAGATATTCTTGAATAACTTTTTTTGTGAAGGTCGGAGAGACTTGGAAAGTGGTTGCATCTGGACTAATTTGGGTCCTTCAGATCGATTGGTACCATCCCCGAGCTTGTACGACCTTCGGAAGAGGTCGACCGACGAAATTCCCCCAAATCTGAGGAGATATTCTTGAATAACTTTTTTTGTGAAGGTCGGAGAGACTTGCAAGTAGGCTCTACCCCCACTAAATGGGGTAGCGCGCATCGATCGGTACCATCCTTGAGCTTCTCCGACTTTCGGAAGGGTTAGGGTTAGGGTTAGGGATGAAAGCACATAGGAGAAAGAGATATTCTTGAATAACTTTTTTTGTGAAGGTCGGAGAGACTTGCAAGTAGGCTCTACCCCCACTAAATGGGGTAGCGCGCATCGATCGGTACCATCCTTGAGCTTCTCCGACTTTCGGAAGGGTTAGGGTTAGGGTTAGGGATGAAAGCACATAGGAGAAAGAGATATTCTTGAATAACTTTTTTTGTGAAGGTCGGAGAGACTTGCAAGTAGGCTCTACCCCCACTAAATTGGGTAGCGCGCATCGATCGGTACCATCCTTGAGCTTCTCCGACTTTCGGAAGGGTTAGGGTTAGGGATGAAAGCACATAGGAGAAAGAGATATTCTTGAATAACTTTTTTTGTGAAGGTCGGAGAGACTTGGAAAGTGGTTGCATCTGGACTAATTTGGGTCCTGCGGATCGATTGGTACCATCCCCGAGCTTGTACGACCTTCGGAAGAGGTCGACCGACGAAATTCCCCCAAATCTGAGGAGATATTCTTGAATAACTTTTTTTGTGAAGGTCGGAGAGACTTGCAAGTAGGCTCTACCCCCACTAAATGGGGTAGCGCGCATCGATCGGTACCATCCCTGAGCTTCTCCGACTTTCGGAAGGGTTAGGGTTAGGGATGAAAGCACATAGGAGAAAGAGATATTCTTGAATAACTTTTTTTGTGAAGGTCGGAGAGACTTGCAAGTAGGCTCTACCCCCACTAAATGGAGTTGCGCGCATCGATCGGTACCATCCTTGAGCTTCTCCGACTTTCGGAAGGGTTAGGGTTAGGGTTAGGGATGAAAGCACATAGGAGAAAGAGATATTCTTGAATAACTTTTTTTGTGAAGGTCGGAGAGACTTGCAAGTAGGCTCTACCCCCACTAAATGGGGTAGCGCGCATCGATCGGTACCATCCTTGAGCTTCTCCAACTTTCGGAAGGGTTAGGGTTAGGGTTAGGGATGAAAGCACATAGGAGAAAGAGATATTCTTGAATAACTTTTTTTGTGAAGGTCGGAGAGACTTGGAAAGTGGTTGCATCTGGACTAATTTGGGTCCTGCAGATCGATTGGTACCATCCCCGAGCTTGTACGACCTTCGGAAGAGGTCGACCGACGAAATTCCCCCAAATCTGAGGAGATATTCTTGAATAACTTTTTTTGTGAAGGTCGGAGAGACTTGCAAGTAGGCTCTACCCCCACTAAATGGGGTAGCGCGCATCGATCGGTACCATCCTTGAGCTTCTCCGACTTTCGGAAGGGTTAGGGTTAGGGTTAGGGATGAAAGCACATAGGAGAAAGAGATATTCTTGAATAACTTTTTTTGTGAAGGTCGGAGAGACTTGCAAGTAGGCTCTACCCCCACTAAATGGGGTAGCGCGCATCGATCGGTACCATCCTTGAGCTTCTCCGACTTTCGGAAGGGTTAGGGTTAGGGTTAGGGATGAAAGCACATAGGAGAAAGAGATATTCTTGAATAACTTTTTTTGTGAAGGTCGGAGAGACTTGCAAGTAGGCTCTACCCCCACTAAATGGGGTAGCGCGCATCGATCGGTACCATCCTTGAGCTTCTCCGACTTTCGGAAGGGTTAGGGTTAGGGTTAGGGATGAAAGCACATAGGAGAAAGAAATATTCTTGAATAACTTTTTTTGTGAAGGTCGGAGAGACTTGGAAAGTGGTTGCATCTGGACTAATTTGGGTCCTGCGGATCGATTGGTACCATCCCCGAGCTTGTACGACCTTCGGAAGAGGTCGACCGACGAAATTCCCCCAAATCTGAGGAGATATTCTTGAATAACTTTTTTTGTGAAGGTCGGAGAGACTTGCAAGTAGGCTCTACCCCCACTAAATGGGGTAGCGCGCATCGATCGGTACCATCCTTGAGCTTCTCCGACTTTCGGAAGGGTTAGGGTTAGGGTTAGGGATGAAAGCACATAGGAGAAAGAGATATTCTTGAATAACTTTTTTTGTGAAGGTCGGAGAGACTTGCAAGTAGGCTCTACCCCCACTAAATGGAGTTGCGCGCATCGATCGGTACCATCCTTGAGCTTCTCCGACTTTCGGAAGGGTTAGGGTTAGGGTTAGGGATGAAAGCACATAGGAGAAAGAGATATTCTTGAATAACTTTTTTTGTGAAGGTCGGAGAGACTTGCAAGTAGGCTCTACCCCCACTAAATGGGGTTGCGCGCATCGATCGGTACCATCCTTGAGCTTCTCCGACTTTCGGAAGGGTTAGGGTTAGGGTTAGGGATGAAAGCACATAGGAGAAAGAGATATTCTTGAATAACTTTTTTTGTGAAGGTCGGAGAGACTTGGAAAGTGGTTGCATCTGGACTAATTTGGGTCCTGCAGATCGATTGGTACCATCCCCGAGCTTGTACGACCTTCGGAAGAGGTCGAACGACGAAATTCCCCCAAATCTGAGGAGATATTCTTGAATAACTTTTTTTGTGAAGGTCGGAGAGACTTGCAAGTAGGCTCTACCCCCACTAAATGGGGTAGCGCACATCGATCGGTACCATCCTTGAGCTTCTCCGACTTTCGGAAGGGTTAGGGTTAGGGTTAGGGATGAAAGCACATAGGAGAAAGAGATATTCTTGAATAACTTTTTTTGTGAAGGTCGGAGAGACTTGCAAGTAGGCTCTACCCCCACTAAATGGGGTTGCGCGCATCGATCGGTACCATCCTTGAGCTTCTCCGACTTTCGGAAGGGTTAGGGTTAGGGTTAGGGATGAAAGCACATAGGAGAAAGAGATATTCTTGAATAACTTTTTTTGTGAAGGTCGGAGAGACTTGGAAAGTGGTTGCATCTGGACTAATTTGGGTCCTGCGGATCGATTGGTACCATCCCCGAGCTTGTACGACCTTCGAAAGAGGTCGACCGACGAAATTCCCCCAAATCTGAGGAGATATTCTTGAATAACTTTTTTTGTGAAGGTCGGAGAGACTTGCAAGTAGGCTCTACCCCCACTAAATGGGGTAGCGCGCATCGATCGGTACCATCCTTGAGCTTCTCCGACTTTCGGAAGGGTTAGGGTTAGGGTTAGGGATGAAAGCACATAGGAGAAAGAGATATTCTTGAATAACTTTTTTTGTGAAGGTCGGAGAGACTTGCAAGTAGGCTCTACCCCCACTAAATGGGGTTGCGCGCATCGATCGGTACCATCTTTGAGCTTCTCCGACTTTCGGAAGGGTTAGGGTTAGGGTTAGGGATGAAAGCACATAGGAGAAAGAGATATTCTTGAATAACTTTTTTTGTGAAGGTCGGAGAGACTTGGAAAGTGGTTGCATCTGGACTAATTTGGGTCCTGCGGATCGATTGGTACCATCCCCGAGCTTGTACGACCTTCGAAAGAGGTCGACCGACGAAATTCCCCCAAATCTGAGGAGATATTCTTGAATAACTTTTTTTGTGAAGGTCGGAGAGACTTGCAAGTAGGCTCTACCCCCACTAAATGGGGTAGCGCGCATCGATCGGTACCATCCTTGAGCTTCTCCGACTTTCGGAAGGGTTAGGGTTAGGGTTAAGGATGAAAGCACATAGGAGAAAGAGATATTCTTGAATAACTTTTTTTGTGAAGGTCGGAGAGACTTGCAAGTAGGCTCTACCCCCACTAAATGGGGTAGCGCGCATCGATCGGTACTATCCTTGAGCTTCTCCGACTTTCGGAAGGGTTAGGGTTAGGGTTAGGGATGAAAGCACATAGGAGAAAGAGATATTCTTGAATAACTTTTTTTGTGAAGGTCGGAGAGACTTGGAAAGTGGTTGCATCTGGACTAATTTGGGTCCTGCAGATCGATTGGTACCATCCCCGAGCTTGTACGACCTTCGAAAGAGGTCGACCGACGAAATTCCCCCAAATCTGAGGAGATATTCTTGAATAACTTTTTTTGTGAAGGTCGGAGAGACTTGCAAGTAGGCTCTACCCCCACTAAATGGGGTAGCGCGCATCGATCGGTACCATCCTTGAGCTTCTCCGACTTTCGGAAGGGTTAGGGTTAGGGTTAGGGATGAAAGCACATAGGAGAAAGAGATATTCTTGAATAACTTTTTTTGTGAAGGTCGGAGAGACTTGGAAAGTGGTTGCATCTGGACTAATTTGGGTCCTGCGGATCGATTGGTACCATCCCCGAGCTTGTACGACCTTTGGAAGAGGTCGACCAACGAAATTCCCCCAAATCTGAGGAGATATTCTTGAATAACTTTTTTTGTGAAGGTCGGAGAGACTTGCAAGTAGGCTCTACCCCCACTAAATGGGGTAGCGCGCATCGATCGGTACCATCCTTGAGCTTCTCCGACTTTCGGAAGGGTTAGGGTTAGGGTTAGGGATGAAAGCACATAGGAGAAAGAGATATTCTTGAATAACTTTTTTTGTGAAGGTCGGAGAGACTTGCAAGTAGGCTCTACCCCCACTAAATGGAGTTGCGCGCATCGATCGGTACCATCCTTGAGCTTCTCCGACTTTCGGAAGGGTTAGGGTTAGGGTTAGGGATGAAAGCACATAGGAGAAAGAGATATTCTTGAATAACTTTTTTTGTGAAGGTCGGAGAGACTTGGAAAGTGGTTGCATCTGGACTAATTTGGGTCCTGCGGATCGATTGGTACCATCCCCGAGCTTGTACGACCTTTGGAAGAGGTCGACCAACGAAATTCCCCCAAATCTGAGGAGATATTCTTGAATAACTTTTTTTGTGAAGGTCGGAGAGACTTGCAAGTAGGCTCTACCCCCACTAAATGGGGTAGCGCGCATCGATCGGTACCATCCTTGAGCTTCTCCGACTTTCGGAAGGGTTAGGGTTAGGGTTAGGGATGAAAGCACATAGGAGAAAGAGATATTCTTGAATAACTTTTTTTGTGAAGGTCGGAGAGACTTGCAAGTAGGCTCTACCCCCACTAAATGGAGTTGCGCGCATCGATCGGTACCATCCTTGAGCTTCTCCGACTTTCGGAAGGGTTAGGGTTAGGGTTAGGGATGAAAGCACATAGGAGAAAGAGATATTCTTGAATAACTTTTTTTGTGAAGGTCGGAGAGACTTGCAAGTAGGCTCTACCCCCACTAAATGGGGTTGCGCGCATCGATCGGTACCATCCTTGAGCTTCTCCGACTTTCGGAAGGGTTAGGGTTAGGGTTAGGGATGAAAGCACATAGGAGAAAGAGATATTCTTGAATAACTTTTTTTGTGAAGGTCGGAGAGACTTGGAAAGTGGTTGCATCTGGACTAATTTGGGTCCTGCAGATCGATTGGTACCATCCCCGAGCTTGTACGACCTTCGGAAGAGGTCGAACGACGAAATTCCCCCAAATCTGAGGAGATATTCTTGAATAACTTTTTTTGTGAAGGTCGGAGAGACTTGCAAGTAGGCTCTACCCCCACTAAATGGGGTAGCGCACATCGATCGGTACCATCCTTGAGCTTCTCCGACTTTCGGAAGGGTTAGGGTTAGGGTTAGGGATGAAAGCACATAGGAGAAAGAGATATTCTTGAATAACTTTTTTTGTGAAGGTCGGAGAGACTTGCAAGTAGGCTCTACCCCCACTAAATGGGGTTGCGCGCATCGATCGGTACCATCCTTGAGCTTCTCCGACTTTCGGAAGGGTTAGGGTTAGGGTTAGGGATGAAAGCACATAGGAGAAAGAGATATTCTTGAATAACTTTTTTTGTGAAGGTCGGAGAGACTTGGAAAGTGGTTGCATCTGGACTAATTTGGGTCCTGCGGATCGATTGGTACCATCCCCGAGCTTGTACGACCTTCGAAAGAGGTCGACCGACGAAATTCCCCCAAATCTGAGGAGATATTCTTGAATAACTTTTTTTGTGAAGGTCGGAGAGACTTGCAAGTAGGCTCTACCCCCACTAAATGGGGTAGCGCGCATCGATCGGTACCATCCTTGAGCTTCTCCGACTTTCGGAAGGGTTAGGGTTAGGGTTAGGGATGAAAGCACATAGGAGAAAGAGATATTCTTGAATAACTTTTTTTGTGAAGGTCGGAGAGACTTGCAAGTAGGCTCTACCCCCACTAAATGGGGTTGCGCGCATCGATCGGTACCATCTTTGAGCTTCTCCGACTTTCGGAAGGGTTAGGGTTAGGGTTAGGGATGAAAGCACATAGGAGAAAGAGATATTCTTGAATAACTTTTTTTGTGAAGGTCGGAGAGACTTGGAAAGTGGTTGCATCTGGACTAATTTGGGTCCTGCGGATCGATTGGTACCATCCCCGAGCTTGTACGACCTTCGAAAGAGGTCGACCGACGAAATTCCCCCAAATCTGAGGAGATATTCTTGAATAACTTTTTTTGTGAAGGTCGGAGAGACTTGCAAGTAGGCTCTACCCCCACTAAATGGGGTAGCGCGCATCGATCGGTACCATCCTTGAGCTTCTCCGACTTTCGGAAGGGTTAGGGTTAGGGTTAAGGATGAAAGCACATAGGAGAAAGAGATATTCTTGAATAACTTTTTTTGTGAAGGTCGGAGAGACTTGCAAGTAGGCTCTACCCCCACTAAATGGGGTAGCGCGCATCGATCGGTACTATCCTTGAGCTTCTCCGACTTTCGGAAGGGTTAGGGTTAGGGTTAGGGATGAAAGCACATAGGAGAAAGAGATATTCTTGAATAACTTTTTTTGTGAAGGTCGGAGAGACTTGGAAAGTGGTTGCATCTGGACTAATTTGGGTCCTGCAGATCGATTGGTACCATCCCCGAGCTTGTACGACCTTCGAAAGAGGTCGACCGACGAAATTCCCCCAAATCTGAGGAGATATTCTTGAATAACTTTTTTTGTGAAGGTCGGAGAGACTTGCAAGTAGGCTCTACCCCCACTAAATGGGGTAGCGCGCATCGATCGGTACCATCCTTGAGCTTCTCCGACTTTCGGAAGGGTTAGGGTTAGGGTTAGGGATGAAAGCACATAGGAGAAAGAGATATTCTTGAATAACTTTTTTTGTGAAGGTCGGAGAGACTTGGAAAGTGGTTGCATCTGGACTAATTTGGGTCCTGCGGATCGATTGGTACCATCCCCGAGCTTGTACGACCTTTGGAAGAGGTCGACCAACGAAATTCCCCCAAATCTGAGGAGATATTCTTGAATAACTTTTTTTGTGAAGGTCGGAGAGACTTGCAAGTAGGCTCTACCCCCACTAAATGGGGTAGCGCGCATCGATCGGTACCATCCTTGAGCTTCTCCGACTTTCGGAAGGGTTAGGGTTAGGGTTAGGGATGAAAGCACATAGGAGAAAGAGATATTCTTGAATAACTTTTTTTGTGAAGGTCGGAGAGACTTGCAAGTAGGCTCTACCCCCACTAAATGGGGTAGCGCTCATCGATCGGTACTATCCTTGAGCTTCTCCGACTTTCGGAAGGGTTAGGGTTAGGGTTAGGGATGAAAGCACATAGGAGAAAGAGATATTCTTGAATAACTTTTTTTGTGAAGGTCGGAGAGACTTGGAAAGTGGTTGCATCTGGACTAATTTGGGTCCTGCGGTTCGATTGGTACCATCCCCGAGCTTGTACGACCTTCGGAAGAGGTCGACCGACGAAATTCCCCCAAATCTGAGGAGATATTCTTGAATAACTTTTTTTGTGAAGGTCGGAGAGACTTGCAAGTAGGCTCTACCCCCACTAAATGGGGTAGCGCGCATCGATCGGTACCATCCTTGAGCTTCTCCAACTTTCGGAAGGGTTAGGGTTAGGGTTAGGGATGAAAGCACATAGGAGAAAGAGATATTCTTGAATAACTTTTTTTGTGAAGGTCGGAGAGACTTGGAAAGTGGTTGCATCTGGACTAATTTGGGTCCTGCAGATCGATTGGTACCATCCCCGAGCTTGTACGACCTTCGGAAGAGGTCGACCGACGAAATTCCCCCAAATCTGAGGAGATATTCTTGAATAACTTTTTTTGTGAAGGTCGGAGAGACTTGCAAGTAGGCTCTACCCCCACTAAATGGGGTAGCGCGCATCGATCGGTACCATCCTTGAGCTTTTCCGACTTTCGGAAGGGTTAGGGTTAGGGTTAGGGATGAAAGCACATAGGAGAAAGAGATATTCTTGAATAACTTTTTTTGTGAAGGTCGGAGAGACTTGCAAGTAGGCTCTACCCCCACTAAATGGGGTAGCGCGCATCGATCGGTACCATCCTTGAGCTTCTCCGACTTTCGGAAGGGTTAGGGTTAGGGTTAGGGATGAAAGCACATAGGAGAAAGAGATATTCTTGAATAACTTTTTTTGTGAAGGTCGGAGAGACTTGCAAGTAGGCTCTACCCCCACTAAATTGGGTAGCGCGCATCGATCGGTACCATCCTTGAGCTTCTCCGACTTTCGGAAGGGTTAGGGTTAGGGATGAAAGCACATAGGAGAAAGAGATATTCTTGAATAACTTTTTTTGTGAAGGTCGGAGAGACTTGGAAAGTGGTTGCATCTGGACTAATTTGGGTCCTGCGGATCGATTGGTACCATTCCCGAGCTTGTACGACCTTCGGAAGAGGTCGACCGACGAAATTCCCCCAAATCTGAGGAGATATTCTTGAATAACTTTTTTTGTGAAGGTCGGAGAGACTTGCAAGTAGGCTCTACCCCCACTAAATGGGGTAGCGCGCATCGATCGGTACCATCCTTGAGCTTCTCCGACTTTCGGAAGGGTTAGGGTTAGGGTTAGGGATGAAAGCACATAGGAGAAAGAGATATTCTTGAATAACTTTTTTTGTGAAGGTCGGAGAGACTTGCAAGTAGGCTCTACCCCCACTAAATGGAGTTGCGCGCATCGATCGGTACCATCCTTGAGCTTCTCCGACTTTCGGAAGGGTTAGGGTTAGGGTTAGGGATGAAAGCACATAGGAGAAAGAGATATTCTTGAATAACTTTTTTTGTGAAGGTCGGAGAGACTTGCAAGTAGGCTCTACCCCCACTAAATGGGGTAGCGCGCATCGATCGGTACCATCCTTGAGCTTCTCCGACTTTCGGAAGGGTTAGGGTTAGGGTTAGGGATGAAAGCACATAGGAGAAAGAGATATTCTTGAATAACTTTTTTTGTGAAGGTCGGAGAGACTTGCAAGTAGGCTCTACCCCCACTAAATTGGGTAGCGCGCATCGATCGGTACCATCCTTGAGCTTCTCCGACTTTCGGAAGGGTTAGGGTTAGGGATGAAAGCACATAGGAGAAAGAGATATTCTTGAATAACTTTTTTTGTGAAGGTCGGAGAGACTTGGAAAGTGGTTGCATCTGGACTAATTTGGGTCCTGCGGATCGATTGGTACCATTCCCGAGCTTGTACGACCTTCGGAAGAGGTCGACCGACGAAATTCCCCCAAATCTGAGGAGATATTCTTGAATAACTTTTTTTGTGAAGGTCGGAGAGACTTGCAAGTAGGCTCTACCCCCACTAAATGGGGTAGCGCGCATCGATCGGTACCATCCTTGAGCTTCTCCGACTTTCGGAAGGGTTAGGGTTAGGGTTAGGGATGAAAGCACATAGGAGAAAGAGATATTCTTGAATAACTTTTTTTGTGAAGGTCGGAGAGACTTGCAAGTAGGCTCTACCCCCACTAAATGGAGTTGCGCGCATCGATCGGTACCATCCTTGAGCTTCTCCGACTTTCGGAAGGGTTAGGGTTAGGGTTAGGGATGAAAGCACATAGGAGAAAGAGATATTCTTGAATAACTTTTTTTGTGAAGGTCGGAGAGACTTGCAAGTAGGCTCTACCCCCACTAAATGGGGTTGCGCGCATCGATCGGTACCATCCTTGAGCTTCTCCGACTTTCGGAAGGGTTAGGGTTAGGGTTAGGGATGAAAGCACATAGGAGAAAGAGATATTCTTGAATAACTTTTTTTGTGAAGGTCGGAGAGACTTGGAAAGTGGTTGCATCTGGACTAATTTGGGTCCTGCGGATCGATTGGTACCATCCCCGAGCTTGTACGACCTTCGGAAGAGGTCGAACGACGAAATTCCCCCAAATCTGAGGAGATATTCTTGAATAACTTTTTTTGTGAAGGTCGGAGAGACTTGCAAGTAGGCTCTACCCCCACTAAATGGGGTAGCGCGCATCGATCGGTACCATCCTTGAGCTTCTCCGACTTTCGGAAGGGTTAGGGTTAGGGTTAGGGATGAAAGCACATAGGAGAAAGAGATATTCTTGAATAACTTTTTTTGTGAAGGTCGGAGAGACTTGCAAGTAGGCTCTACCCCCACTAAATGGGGTAGCGCTCATCGATCGGTACTATCCTTGAGCTTCTCCGACTTTCGGAAGGGTTAGGGTTAGGGTTAGGGATGAAAGCACATAGGAGAAAGAGATATTCTTGAATAACTTTTTTTGTGAAGGTCGGAGAGACTTGGAAAGTGGTTGCATCTGGACTAATTTGGGTCCTGCGGTTCGATTGGTACCATCCCCGAGCTTGTACGACCTTCGGAAGAGGTCGACCGACGAAATTCCCCCAAATCTGAGGAGATATTCTTGAATAACTTTTTTTGTGAAGGTCGGAGAGACTTGCAAGTAGGCTCTACCCCCACTAAATGGGGTAGCGCGCATCGATCGGTACCATCCTTGAGCTTCTCCAACTTTCGGAAGGGTTAGGGTTAGGGTTAGGGATGAAAGCACATAGGAGAAAGAGATATTCTTGAATAACTTTTTTTGTGAAGGTCGGAGAGACTTGGAAAGTGGTTGCATCTGGACTAATTTGGGTCCTGCAGATCGATTGGTACCATCCCCGAGCTTGTACGACCTTCGGAAGAGGTCGACCGACGAAATTCCCCCAAATCTGAGGAGATATTCTTGAATAACTTTTTTTGTGAAGGTCGGAGAGACTTGCAAGTAGGCTCTACCCCCACTAAATGGGGTAGCGCGCATCGATCGGTACCATCCTTGAGCTTTTCCGACTTTCGGAAGGGTTAGGGTTAGGGTTAGGGATGAAAGCACATAGGAGAAAGAGATATTCTTGAATAACTTTTTTTGTGAAGGTCGGAGAGACTTGCAAGTAGGCTCTACCCCCACTAAATGGGGTAGCGCGCATCGATCGGTACCATCCTTGAGCTTCTCCGACTTTCGGAAGGGTTAGGGTTAGGGTTAGGGATGAAAGCACATAGGAGAAAGAGATATTCTTGAATAACTTTTTTTGTGAAGGTCGGAGAGACTTGCAAGTAGGCTCTACCCCCACTAAATTGGGTAGCGCGCATCGATCGGTACCATCCTTGAGCTTCTCCGACTTTCGGAAGGGTTAGGGTTAGGGATGAAAGCACATAGGAGAAAGAGATATTCTTGAATAACTTTTTTTGTGAAGGTCGGAGAGACTTGGAAAGTGGTTGCATCTGGACTAATTTGGGTCCTGCGGATCGATTGGTACCATTCCCGAGCTTGTACGACCTTCGGAAGAGGTCGACCGACGAAATTCCCCCAAATCTGAGGAGATATTCTTGAATAACTTTTTTTGTGAAGGTCGGAGAGACTTGCAAGTAGGCTCTACCCCCACTAAATGGGGTAGCGCGCATCGATCGGTACCATCCTTGAGCTTCTCCGACTTTCGGAAGGGTTAGGGTTAGGGTTAGGGATGAAAGCACATAGGAGAAAGAGATATTCTTGAATAACTTTTTTTGTGAAGGTCGGAGAGACTTGCAAGTAGGCTCTACCCCCACTAAATGGAGTTGCGCGCATCGATCGGTACCATCCTTGAGCTTCTCCGACTTTCGGAAGGGTTAGGGTTAGGGTTAGGGATGAAAGCACATAGGAGAAAGAGATATTCTTGAATAACTTTTTTTGTGAAGGTCGGAGAGACTTGCAAGTAGGCTCTACCCCCACTAAATGGGGTTGCGCGCATCGATCGGTACCATCCTTGAGCTTCTCCGACTTTCGGAAGGGTTAGGGTTAGGGTTAGGGATGAAAGCACATAGGAGAAAGAGATATTCTTGAATAACTTTTTTTGTGAAGGTCGGAGAGACTTGGAAAGTGGTTGCATCTGGACTAATTTGGGTCCTGCGGATCGATTGGTACCATCCCCGAGCTTGTACGACCTTCGGAAGAGGTCGAACGACGAAATTCCCCCAAATCTGAGGAGATATTCTTGAATAACTTTTTTTGTGAAGGTCGGAGAGACTTGCAAGTAGGCTCTACCCCCACTAAATGGGGTAGCGCGCATCGATCGGTACCATCCTTGAGCTTCTCCGACTTTCGGAAGGGTTAGGGTTAGGGTTAGGGATGAAAGCACATAGGAGAAAGAGATATTCTTGAATAACTTTTTTTGTGAAGGTCGGAGAGACTTGCAAGTAGGCTCTACCCCCACTAAATGGGGTTGCGCGCATCGATCGGTACCATCCTTGAGCTTCTCCGACTTTCGGAAGGGTTAGGGTTAGGGTTAGGGATGAAAGCACATAGGAGAAAGAGATATTCTTGAATAACTTTTTTTGTGAAGGTCGGAGAGACTTGGAAAGTGGTTGCATCTGGACTAATTTGGGTCCTGCGGATCGATTGGTACCATCCCCGAGCTTGTACGACCTTCGAAAGAGGTCGACCGACGAAATTCCCCCAAATCTGAGGAGATATTCTTGAATAACTTTTTTTGTGAAGGTCGGAGAGACTTGCAAGTAGGCTCTACCCCCACTAAATGGGGTAGCGCGCATCGATCGGTACTATCCTTGAGCTTCTCCGACTTTCGGAAGGGTTAGGGTTAGGGTTAGGGATGAAAGCACATAGGAGAAAGAGATATTCTTGAATAACTTTTTTTGTGAAGGTCGGAGAGACTTGGAAAGTGGTTGCATCTGGACTAATTTGGGTCCTGCGGTTCGATTGGTACCATCCCCGAGCTTGTACGACCTTCGGAAGAGGTCGACCGACGAAATTCCCCCAAATCTGAGGAGATATTCTTGAATAACTTTTTTTGTGAAGGTCGGAGAGACTTGCAAGTAGGCTCTACCCCCACTAAATGGGGTAGCGCGCATCGATCGGTACCATCCTTGAGCTTCTCCGACTTTCGGAAGGGTTAGGGTTAGGGTTAGGGATGAAAGCACATAGGAGAAAGAGATATTCTTGAATAACTTTTTTTGTGAAGGTCGGAGAGACTTGGAAAGTGGTTGCATCTGGACTAATTTGGGTCCTGCGGATCGATTGGTACCATCCCCGAGCTTGTACGACCTTCGGAAGAGGTCGACCGACGAAATTCCCCCAAATCTGAGGAGATATTCTTGAATAACTTTTTTTGTGAAGGTCGGAGAGACTTGCAAGTAGGCTCTACCCCCACTAAATGGGGTAGCGCGCATCGATCGGTACCATCCTTGAGCTTCTCCGACTTTCGGAAGGGTTAGGGTTAGGGTTAGGGATGAAAGCACATAGGAGAAAGAGATATTCTTGAATAACTTTTTTTGTGAAGGTCGGAGAGACTTGCAAGTAGGCTCTACCCCCACTAAATGGGGTTGCGCGCATCGATCGGTACCATCCTTGAGCTTCTCCGACTTTCGGAAGGGTTAGGGTTAGGGTTAGGGATGAAAGCACATAGGAGAAAGAGATATTCTTGAATAACTTTTTTTGTGAAGGTCGGAGAGACTTGCAAGTAGGCTCTACCCCCACTAAATGGGGTTGCGCGCATCGATCGGTACCATCCTTGAGCTTCTCCGACTTTCGGAAGGGTTAGGGTTAGGGTTAGGGATGAAAGCACATAGGAGAAAGAGATATTCTTGAATAACTTTTTTTGTGAAGGTCGGAGAGACTTGGAAAGTGGTTGCATCTGGACTAATTTGGGTCCTGCAGATCGATTGGTACCATCCCCGAGCTTGTACGACCTTCGAAAGAGGTCGACCGACGAAATTCCCCCAAATCTGAGGAGATATTCTTGAATAACTTTTTTTGTGAAGGTCGGAGAGACTTGCAAGTAGGCTCTACCCCCACTAAATGGGGTAGCGCGCATCGATCGGTACTATCCTTGAGCTTCTCCGACTTTCGGAAGGGTTAGGGTTAGGGTTAGGGATGAAAGCACATAGGAGAAAGAGATATTCTTGAATAACTTTTTTTGTGAAGGTCGGAGAGACTTGGAAAGTGGTTGCATCTGGACTAATTTGGGTCCTGCGGTTCGATTGGTACCATCCCCGAGCTTGTACGACCTTCGGAAGAGGTCGACCGACGAAATTCCCCCAAATCTGAGGAGATATTCTTGAATAACTTTTTTTGTGAAGGTCGGAGAGACTTGCAAGTAGGCTCTACCCCCACTAAATGGGGTAGCGCGCATCGATCGGTACCATCCTTGAGCTTCTCCGACTTTCGGAAGGGTTAGGGTTAGGGTTAGGGATGAAAGCACATAGGAGAAAGAGATATTCTTGAATAACTTTTTTTGTGAAGGTCGGAGAGACTTGGAAAGTGGTTGCATCTGGACTAATTTGGGTCCTGCGGATCGATTGGTACCATCCCCGAGCTTGTACGACCTTCGGAAGAGGTCGACCGACGAAATTCCCCCAAATCTGAGGAGATATTCTTGAATAACTTTTTTTGTGAAGGTCGGAGAGACTTGCAAGTAGGCTCTACCCCCACTAAATGGGGTAGCGCGCATCGATCGGTACCATCCTTGAGCTTCTCCGACTTTCGGAAGGGTTAGGGTTAGGGTTAGGGATGAAAGCACATAGGAGAAAGAGATATTCTTGAATAACTTTTTTTGTGAAGGTCGGAGAGACTTGCAAGTAGGCTCTACCCCCACTAAATGGGGTTGCGCGCATCGATCGGTACCATCCTTGAGCTTCTCCGACTTTCGGAAGGGTTAGGGTTAGGGTTAGGGATGAAAGCACATAGGAGAAAGAGATATTCTTGAATAACTTTTTTTGTGAAGGTCGGAGAGACTTGGAAAGTGGTTGCATCTGGACTAATTTGGGTCCTGCGGATCGATTGGTACCATCCCCGAGCTTGTACGACCTTCGAAAGAGGTCGACCGACGAAATTCCCCCAAATCTGAGGAGATATTCTTGAATAACTTTTTTTGTGAAGGTCGGAGAGACTTGCAAGTAGGCTCTACCCCCACTAAATGGGGTAGCGCGCATCGATCGGTACCATCGTTGAGCTTCTCCGACTTTCGGAAGGGTTAGGGTTAGGGTTAGGGATGAAAGCACATAGGAGAAAGAGATATTCTTGAATAACTTTTTTTGTGAAGGTCGGAGAGACTTGGAAAGTGGTTGCATCTGGACTAATTTGGGTCCTGCGGATCGATTGGTACCATCCCCGAGCTTGTACGACCTTCGGAAGAGGTCGACCGACGAAATTCCCCCAAATCTGAGGAGATATTCTTGAATAACTTTTTTTGTGAAGGTCGGAGAGACTTGCAAGTAGGCTCTACTCCCACTAAATGGGGTAGCGCGCATCGATCGGTACCATCCTTGAGCTTCTCCGACTTTCGGAAGGGTTAGGGTTAGGGATGAAAGCACATAGGAGAAAGAGATATTCTTGAATAACTTTTTTTGTGAAGGTCGGAGAGACTTGCAAGTAGGCTCTACCCCCACTAAATGGGGTAGCGCACATCGATCGGTACCATCCTTGAGCTTCTCCGACTTTCGGAAGGGTTAGGGTTAGGGTTAGGGATGAAAGCACATAGGAGAAAGAGATATTCTTGAATAACTTTTTTTGTGAAGGTCGGAGAGACTTGCAAGTAGGCTCTACCCCCACTAAATGGGGTAGCGCGCATCGATCGGTACCATCGTTGAGCTTCTCCGACTTTCGGAAGGGTTAGGGTTAGGGATGAAAGCACATAGGAGAAAGAGATATTCTTGAATAACTTTTTTTGTGAAGGTCGGAGAGACTTGGAAAGTGGTTGCATCTGGACTAATTTGGGTCCTGCAGATCGATTGGTACTATCCCCGAGCTTGTACGACCTTCGGAAGAGGTCGACCGACGAAATTCCCCCAAATCTGAGGAGATATTCTTGAATAACTTTTTTTGTGAAGGTCGGAGAGACTTGCAAGTAGGCTCTACCCCCACTAAATGGGGTAGCGCGCATCGATCGGTACCATCGTTGAGCTTCTCCGACTTTCGGAAGGGTTAGGGTTAGGGTTAGGGATGAAAGCACATAGGAGAAAGAGATATTCTTGAATAACTTTTTTTGTGAAGGTCGGAGAGACTTGGAAAGTGGTTGCATCTGGACTAATTTGGGTCCTGCGGATCGATTGGTACCATCCCCGAGCTTGTACGACCTTCGGAAGAGGTCGACCAACGAAATTCCCCCAAATCTGAGGAGATATTCTTGAATAACTTTTTTTGTGAAGGTCGGAGAGACTTGCAAGTAGGCTCTACCCCCACTAAATGGGGTAGCGCGCATCGATCGGTACCATCCTTGAGCTTCTCCGACTTTCGGAAGGGTTAGGGTTAGGGTTAGGGATGAAAGCACATAGGAGAAAGAGATATTCTTGAATAACTTTTTTTGTGAAGGTCGGAGAGACTTGCAAGTAGGCTCTACCCCCACTAAATGGGGTAGTGCGCATCGATCGGTACTATCCTTGAGCTTCTCCGACTTTCGGAAGGGTTAGGGTTAGGGTTAGGGATGAAAGCACATAGGAGAAAGAGATATTCTTGAATAACTTTTTTTGTGAAGGTCGGAGAGACTTGGAAAGTGGTTGCATCTGGACTAATTTGGGTCCTGCGGTTCGATTGGTACCATCCCCGAGCTTGTACGACTTTCGGAAGAGGTCGACCGACAAAATTCCCCCAAATCTGAGGAGATATTCTTGAATAACTTTTTTTGTGAAGGTCGGAGAGACTTGCAAGTAGGCTCTACCCCCACTAAATGGGGTAGCGCGCATCGATCGGTACCATCCTTGAGCTTCTCCAACTTTCGGAAGGGTTAGGGTTAGGGTTAGGGATGAAAGCACATAGGAGAAAGAGATATTCTTGAATAACTTTTTTTGTGAAGGTCGGAGAGACTTGGAAAGTGGTTGCATCTGGACTAATTTGGGTCCTGCAGATCGATTGGTACCATCCCCGAGCTTGTACGACCTTCGGAAGAGGTCGACCGACGAAATTCCCCCAAATCTGAGGAGATATTCTTGAATAACTTTTTTTGTGAAGGTCGGAGAGACTTGCAAGTAGGCTCTACCCCCACTAAATGGGGTAGCGCGCATCGATCGGTACCATCCTTGAGCTTCTCCGACTTTCGGAAGGGTTAGGGTTAGGGTTAGGGATGAAAGCACATAGGAGAAAGAGATATTCTTGAATAACTTTTTTTGTGAAGGTCGGAGAGACTTGCAAGTAGGCTCTACCCCCACTAAATGGGGTAGCGCACATCGATCGGTACCATCCTTGAGCTTCTCCGACTTTCGGAAGGGTTAGGGTTAGGGTTAGGGATGAAAGCACATAGGAGAAAGAGATATTCTTGAATAACTTTTTTTGTGAAGGTCGGAGAGACTTGCAAGTAGGCTCTACCCCCACTAAATGGGGTAGCGCGCATCGATCGGTACCATCCTTGAGCTTTTCCGACTTTCGGAAGGGTTAGGGTTAGGGTTAGGGATGAAAGCACATAGGAGAAAGAGATATTCTTGAATAACTTTTTTTGTGAAGGTCGGAGAGACTTGGAAAGTGGTTGCATCTGGACTAATTTGGGTCCTGCGGATCGATTGGTACCATCCCCGAGCTTGTACGACCTTCGGAAGAGGTCGACCGACGAAATTCCCCCAAATCTGAGGAGATATTCTTGAATAACTTTTTTTGTGAAGGTCGGAGAGACTTGCAAGTAGGCTCTACCCCCACTAAATGGGGTAGCGCGCATCGATCGGTACCATCGTTGAGCTTCTCCGACTTTCGGAAGGGTTAGGGTTAGGGTTAGGGATGAAAGCACATAGGAGAAAGAGATATTCTTGAATAACTTTTTTTGTGAAGGTCGGAGAGACTTGGAAAGTGGTTGCATCTGGACTAATTTGGGTCCTGCGGATCGATTGGTACCATCCCCGAGCTTGTACGACCTTCGGAAGAGGTCGACCGACGAAATTCCCCCAAATCTGAGGAGATATTCTTGAATAACTTTTTTTGTGAAGGTCGGAGAGACTTGCAAGTAGGCTCTACTCCCACTAAATGGGGTAGCGCGCATCGATCGGTACCATCCTTGAGCTTCTCCGACTTTCGGAAGGGTTAGGGTTAGGGATGAAAGCACATAGGAGAAAGAGATATTCTTGAATAACTTTTTTTGTGAAGGTCGGAGAGACTTGCAAGTAGGCTCTACCCCCACTAAATGGGGTAGCGCACATCGATCGGTACCATCCTTGAGCTTCTCCGACTTTCGGAAGGGTTAGGGTTAGGGTTAGGGATGAAAGCACATAGGAGAAAGAGATATTCTTGAATAACTTTTTTTGTGAAGGTCGGAGAGACTTGCAAGTAGGCTCTACCCCCACTAAATGGGGTAGCGCGCATCGATCGGTACCATCCTTGAGCTTCTCCGACTTTCGGAAGGGTTAGGGTTAGGGATGAAAGCACATAGGAGAAAGAGATATTCTTGAATAACTTTTTTTGTGAAGGTCGGAGAGACTTGGAAAGTGGTTGCATCTGGACTAATTTGGGTCCTGCGGATCGATTGGTACCATCCCCGAGCTTGTACGACCTTCGGAAGAGGTCGACCGACGAAATTCCCCCAAATCTGAGGAGATATTCTTGAATAACTTTTTTTGTGAAGGTCGGAGAGACTTGCAAGTAGGCTCTACCCCCACTAAATGGGGTAGCGCGCATCGATCGGTACCATCCTTGAGCTTCTCCGACTTTCGGAAGGGTTAGGGTTAGGGATGAAAGCACATAGGAGAAAGAGATATTCTTGAATAACTTTTTTTGTGAAGGTCGGAGAGACTTGCAAGTAGGCTCTACCCCCACTAAATGGGGTTGCGCGCATCGATCGGTACCATCCTTGAGCTTCTCCGACTTTCGGAAGGGTTAGGGTTAGGGTTAGGGATGAAAGCACATAGGAGAAAGAGATATTCTTGAATAACTTTTTTTGTGAAGGTCGGAGAGACTTGGAAAGTGGTTGCATCTGGACTAATTTGGGTCCTGCAGATCGATTGGTACCATCCCCGAGCTTGTACGACCTTCGGAAAAGGTCGACCGACGAAATTCCCCCAAATCTGAGGAGATATTCTTGAATAACTTTTTTTGTGAAGGTCGGAGAGACTTGCAAGTAGGCTCTACCCCCACTAAATGGGGTAGCGCGCATCGATCGGTACCATCCTTGAGCTTCTCCGACTTTCGGAAGGGTTAGGGTTAGGGATGAAAGCACATAGGAGAAAGAGATATTCTTGAATAACTTTTTTTGTGAAGGTCGGAGAGACTTGGAAAGTGGTTGCATCTGGACTAATTTGGGTCCTGCAGATCGATTGGTACTATCCCCGAGCTTGTACGACCTTCGGAAGAGGTCGACCGACGAAATTCCCCCAAATCTGAGGAGATATTCTTGAATAACTTTTTTTGTGAAGGTCGGAGAGACTTGCAAGTAGGCTCTACCCCCACTAAATGGGGTAGCGCGCATCGATCGGTACCATCGTTGAGCTTCTCCGACTTTCGGAAGGGTTAGGGTTAGGGTTAGGGATGAAAGCACATAGGAGAAAGAGATATTCTTGAATAACTTTTTTTGTGAAGGTCGGAGAGACTTGGAAAGTGGTTGCATCTGGACTAATTTGGGTCCTGCGGATCGATTGGTACCATCCCCGAGCTTGTACGACCTTCGGAAGAGGTCGACCAACGAAATTCCCCCAAATCTGAGGAGATATTCTTGAATAACTTTTTTTGTGAAGGTCGGAGAGACTTGCAAGTAGGCTCTACCCCCACTAAATGGGGTAGCGCGCATCGATCGGTACCATCTTTGAGCTTCTCCGACTTTCGGAAGGGTTAGGGTTAGGGTTAGGGATGAAAGCACATAGGAGAAAGAGATATTCTTGAATAACTTTTTTTGTGAAGGTCGGAGAGACTTGCAAGTAGGCTCTACCCCCACTAAATGGGGTAGCGCGCATCGATCGGTACTATCCTTGAGCTTCTCCGACTTTCGGAAGGGTTAGGGTTAGGGTTAGGGATGAAAGCACATAGGAGAAAGAGATATTCTTGAATAACTTTTTTTGTGAAGGTCGGAGAGACTTGGAAAGTGGTTGCATCTGGACTAATTTGGGTCCTGCGGTTCGATTGGTACCATCCCCGAGCTTGTACGACCTTCGGAAGAGGTCGACCGACAAAATTCCCCCAAATCTGAGGAGATATTCTTGAATAACTTTTTTTGTGAAGGTCGGAGAGACTTGCAAGTAGGCTCTACCCCCACTAAATGGGGTAGCGCGCATCGATCGGTACCATCTTTGAGCTTCTCCAACTTTCGGAAAGGTTTGGGTTAGGGTTAGGGATGAAAGCACATAGGAGAAAGAGATATTCTTGAATAACTTTTTTTGTGAAGGTCGGAGAGACTTGGAAAGTGGTTGCATCTGGACTAATTTGGGTCCTGCAGATCGATTGGTACCATCCCCGAGCTTGTACGACCTTCGGAAGAGGTCGACCGACGAAATTCCCCCAAATCTGAGGAGATATTCTTGAATAACTTTTTTTGTGAAGGTCGGAGAGACTTGCAAGTAGGCTCTACCCCCACTAAATGGGGTAGCGCGCATCGATCGGTACCATCCTTGAGCTTCTCCGACTTTCGGAAGGGTTAGGGTTAGGGTTAGGGATGAAAGCACATAGGAGAAAGAGATATTCTTGAATAACTTTTTTTGTGAAGGTCGGAGAGACTTGCAAGTAGGCTCTACCCCCACTAAATGGGGTAGCGCACATCGATCGGTACCATCCTTGAGCTTCTCCGACTTTCGGAAGGGTTAGGGTTAGGGTTAGGGATGAAAGCACATAGGAGAAAGAGATATTCTTGAATAACTTTTTTTGTGAAGGTCGGAGAGACTTGCAAGTAGGCTCTACCCCCACTAAATGGGGTAGCGCGCATCGATCGGTACCATCCTTGAGCTTCTCCGACTTTCGGAAGGGTTAGGGTTAGGGTTAGGGATGAAAGCACATAGGAGAAAGAGATATTCTTGAATAACTTTTTTTGTGAAGGTCGGAGAGACTTGCAAGTAGGCTCTACCCCCACTAAATGGGGTAGCGCGCATCGATCGGTACCATCTTTGAGCTTCTCCGACTTTCGGAAGGGTTAGGGTTAGGGTTAGGGATGAAAGCACATAGGAGAAAGAGATATTCTTGAATAACTTTTTTTGTGAAGGTCGGAGAGACTTGGAAAGTGGTTGCATCTGGACTAATTTGGGTCCTGCGGATCGATTGGTACCATCCCCGAGCTTGTACGACCTTCGGAAGAGGTCGACCGACGAAATTCCCCCAAATCTGAGGAGATATTCTTGAATAACTTTTTTTGTGAAGGTCGGAATGACTTGCAAGTAGGCTCTACCCCCACTAAATGGAGTTGCGCGCATCGATCGGTACCATCCTTGAGCTTCTCCGACTTTCGGAAGGGTTAGGGTTAGGGTTAGGGATGAAAGCACATAGGAGAAAGAGATATTCTTGAATAACTTTTTTTGTGAAGGTCGGAGAGACTTGGAAAGTGGTTGCATCTGGACTAATTTGGGTCCTGCGGATCGATTGGTACCATCCCCGAGCTTGTACGACCTTCGAAAGAGGTCGACCGACGAAATTCCCCCAAATCTGAGGAGATATTCTTGAATAACTTTTTTTGTGAAGGTCGGAGAGACTTGCAAGTAGGCTCTACCCCCACTAAATGGGGTAGCGCGCATCGATCGGTACCATCCTTGAGCTTCTCCGACTTTCGGAAGGGTTAGGGTTAGGGTTAAGGATGAAAGCACATAGGAGAAAGAGATATTCTTGAATAACTTTTTTTGTGAAGGTCGGAGAGACTTGCAAGTAGGCTATACCCCCACTAAATGGGGTAGCGCGCATCGATCGGTACTATCCTTGAGCTTCTCCGACTTTCGGAAGGGTTAGGGTTAGGGTTAGGGATGAAAGCACATAGGAGAAAGAGATATTCTTGAATAACTTTTTTTGTGAAGGTCGGAGAGACTTGGAAAGTGGTTGCATCTGGACTAATTTGGGTCCTGCAGATCGATTGGTACCATCCCCGAGCTTGTACGACCTTCGAAAGAGGTCGACCGACGAAATTCCCCCAAATCTGAGGAGATATTCTTGAATAACTTTTTTTGTGAAGGTCGGAGAGACTTGCAAGTAGGCTCTACCCCCACTAAATGGGGTAGCGCGCATCGATCGGTACCATCCTTGAGCTTCTCCGACTTTCGGAAGGGTTAGGGTTAGGGTTAGGGATGAAAGCACATAGGAGAAAGAGATATTCTTGAATAACTTTTTTTGTGAAGGTCGGAGAGACTTGGAAAGTGGTTGCATCTGGACTAATTTGGGTCCTGCAGATCGATTGGTACCATCCCCGAGCTTGTACGACCTTCGGAAGAGGTCGACCAACGAAATTCCCCCAAATCTGAGGAGATATTCTTGAATAACTTTTTTTGTGAAGGTCGGAGAGACTTGCAAGTAGGCTCTACCCCCACTAAATGGGGTAGCGCGCATCGATCGGTACTATCCTTGAGCTTCTCCGACTTTCGGAAGGGTTAGGGTTAGGGTTAGGGATGAAAGCACATAGGAGAAAGAGATATTCTTGAATAACTTTTTTTGTGAAGGTCGGAGAGACTTGCAAGTAGGCTCTACCCCCACTAAATGGGGTAGCGCGCATCGATCGGTACTATCCTTGAGCTTCTCCGACTTTCGGAAGGGTTAGGGTTAGGGTTAGGGATGAAAGCACATAGGAGAAAGAGATATTCTTGAATAACTTTTTTTGTGAAGGTCGGAGAGACTTGGAAAGTGGTTGCATCTGGACTAATTTGGGTCCTGCGGTTCGATTGGTACCATCCCCGAGCTTGTACGACCTTCGGAAGAGGTCGACCGACGAAATTCCCCCAAATCTGAGGAGATATTCTTGAATAACTTTTTTTGTGAAGGTCGGAGAGACTTGCAAGTAGGCTCTACCCCCACTAAATGGGGTAGCGCGCATCGATCGGTACCATTCTTGAGCTTCTCCGACTTTCGGAAGGGTTAGGGTTAGGGTTAGGGATGAAAGCACATAGGAGAAAGAGATATTCTTGAATAACTTTTTTTGTGAAGGTCGGAGAGACTTGGAAAGTGGTTGCATCTGGACTAATTTGGGTCCTGCGGATCGATTGGTACCATCCCCGAGCTTGTACGACCTTCGGAAGAGGTCGACCGACGAAATTCCCCCAAATCTGAGGAGATATTCTTGAATAACTTTTTTTGTGAAGGTCGGAGAGACTTGCAAGTAGGCTCTACCCCCACTAAATAGGGTAGCGCGCATCGATCGGTACCATCCTTGAGCTTCTCCGACTTTCGGAAGGGTTAGGGTTAGGGTTAGGGATGAAAGCACATAGGAGAAAGAGATATTCTTGAATAACTTTTTTTGTGAAGGTCGGAGAGACTTGCAAGTAGGCTCTACCCCCACTAAATGGGGTTGCGCGCATCGATCGGTACCATCCTTGAGCTTCTCCGACTTTCGGAAGGGTTAGGGTTAGGGTTAGGGATGAAAGCACATAGGAGAAAGAGATATTCTTGAATAACTTTTTTTGTGAAGGTCGGAGAGACTTGGAAAGTGGTTGCATCTGGACTAATTTGGGTCCTGCGGATCGATTGGTACCATCCCCGAGCTTGTACGACCTTCGAAAGAGGTCGACCGACGAAATTCCCCCAAATCTGAGGAGATATTCTTGAATAACTTTTTTTGTGAAGGTCGGAGAGACTTGCAAGTAGGCTCTACCCCCACTAAATGGGGTAACGCGCATCGATCGGTACCATCGTTGAGCTTCTCCGACTTTCGGAAGGGTTAGGGTTAGGGTTAGGGATGAAAGCACATAGGAGAAAGAGATATTCTTGAATAACTTTTTTTGTGAAGGTCGGAGAGACTTGGAAAGTGGTTGCATCTGGACTAATTTGGGTCCTGCGGATCGATTGGTACCATCCCCGAGCTTGTACGACCTTCGGAAGAGGTCGACCGACGAAATTCCCCCAAATCTGAGGAGATATTCTTGAATAACTTTTTTTGTGAAGGTCGGAGAGACTTGCAAGTAGGCTCTACTCCCACTAAATGGGGTAGCGCGCATCGATCGGTACCATCCTTGAGCTTCTCCGACTTTCGGAAGGGTTAGGGTTAGGGATGAAAGCACATAGGAGAAAGAGATATTCTTGAATAACTTTTTTTGTGAAGGTCGGAGAGACTTGCAAGTAGGCTCTACCCCCACTAAATGGGGTAGCGCGCATCGATCGGTACCATCCTTGAGCTTCTCCGACTTTCGGAAGGGTTAGGGTTAGGGTTAGGGATGAAAGCACATAGGAGAAAGAGATATTCTTGAATAACTTTTTTTGTGAAGGTCGGAGAGACTTGCAAGTAGGCTCTACCCCCACTAAATGGGGTAGCGCGCATCGATCGGTACCATCCTTGAGCTTCTCCGACTTTCGGAAGGGTTAGGGTTAGGGATGAAAGCACATAGGAGAAAGAGATATTCTTGAATAACTTTTTTTGTGAAGGTCGGAGAGACTTGGAAAGTGGTTGCATCTGGACTAATTTGGGTCCTGCGGATCGATTGGTACCATCCCCGAGCTTGTACGACCTTCGGAAGAGGTCGACCGACGAAATTCCCCCAAATCTGAGGAGATATTCTTGAATAACTTTTTTTGTGAAGGTCGGAGAGACTTGCAAGTAGGCTCTACCCCCACTAAATGGGGTAGCGCGCATCGATCGGTACCATCCTTGAGCTTCTCCGACTTTCGGAAGGGTTAGGGTTAGGGTTAGGGATGAAAGCACATAGGAGAAAGAGATATTCTTGAATAACTTTTTTTGTGAAGGTCGGAGAGACTTGCAAGTAGGCTCTACCCCCACTAAATGGGGTTGCGCGCATCGATCGGTACCATCCTTGAGCTTCTCCGACTTTCGGAAGGGTTAGGGTTAGGGTTAGGGATGAAAGCACATAGGAGAAAGAGATATTCTTGAATAACTTTTTTTGTGAAAGTCGGAGAGACTTGGAAAGTGGTTGCATCTGGACTAATTTGGGTCCTGCAGATCGATTGGTACCATCCCCGAGCTTGTACGACCTTCGGAAAAGGTCGACCGACGAAATTCCCCCAAATCTGAGGAGATATTCTTGAATAACTTTTTTTGTGAAGGTCGGAGAGACTTGCAAGTAGGCTCTACCCCCACTAAATGGGGTAGCGCGCATCGATCGGTACCATCCTTGAGCTTCTCCGACTTTCGGAAGGGTTAGGGTTAGGGATGAAAGCACATAGGAGAAAGAGATATTCTTGAATAACTTTTTTTGTGAAGGTCGGAGAGACTTGGAAAGTGGTTGCATCTGGACTAATTTGGGTCCTGCAGATCGATTGGTACTATCCCCGAGCTTGTACGACCTTCGGAAGAGGTCGACCGACGAAATTCCCCCAAATCTGAGGAGATATTCTTGAATAACTTTTTTTGTGAAGGTCGGAGAGACTTGCAAGTAGGCTCTACCCCCACTAAATGGGGTAGCGCGCATCGATCGGTACCATCGTTGAGCTTCTCCGACTTTCGGAAGGGTTAGGGTTAGGGTTAGGGATGAAAGCACATAGGAGAAAGAGATATTCTTGAATAACTTTTTTTGTGAAGGTCGGAGAGACTTGCAAGTAGGCTCTACCCCCACTAAATGGGGTAGCGCGCATCGATCGGTACCATCCTTGAGCTTCTCCGACTTTCGGAAGGGTTAGGGTTAGGGTTAGGGATGAAAGCACATAGGAGAAAGAGATATTCTTGAATAACTTTTTTTGTGAAGGTCGGAGAGACTTGGAAAGTGGTTGCATCTGGACTAATTTGGGTCCTGCGGATCGATTGGTACCATCCCCGAGCTTGTACGACCTTCGGAAGAGGTCGACCGACGAAATTCCCCCAAATCTGAGGAGATATTCTTGAATAACTTTTTTTGTGAAGGTCGGAGAGACTTGCAAGTAGGCTCTACCCCCACTAAATGGGGTAGCGCGCATCGATCGGTACCATCCTTGAGCTTCTCCGACTTTCGGAAGGGTTAGGGTTAGGGTTAGGGATGAAAGCACATAGGAGAAAGAGATATTCTTGAATAACTTTTTTTGTGAAGGTCGGAGAGACTTGGAAAGTGGTTGCATCTGGACTAATTTGGGTCCTGCGGATCGATTGGTACCATCCCCGAGCTTGTACGACCTTCGGAAGAGGTCGACCGACGAAATTCCCCCAAATCTGAGGAGATATTCTTGAATAACTTTTTTTGTGAAGGTCGGAGAGACTTGCAAGTAGGCTCTACCCCCACTAAATGGGGTAGCGCGCATCGATCGGTACCATCCTTGAGCTTCTCCGACTTTCGGAAGGGTTAGGGTTAGGGTTAGGGATGAAAGCACATAGGAGAAAGAGATATTCTTGAATAACTTTTTTTGTGAAGGTCGGAGAGACTTGCAAGTAGGCTCTACCCCCACTAAATGGGGTTGCGCGCATCGATCGGTACCATCTTTGAGCTTCTCCGACTTTCGGAAGGGTTAGGGTTAGGGTTAGGGATGAAAGCACATAGGAGAAAGAGATATTCTTGAATAACTTTTTTTGTGAAGGTCGGAGAGACTTGGAAAGTGGTTGCATCTGGACTAATTTGGGTCCTGCAGATCGATTGGTACCATCCCCGAGCTTGTACGACCTTCGGAAAAGGTCGACCGACGAAATTCCCCCAAATCTGAGGAGATATTCTTGAATAACTTTTTTTGTGAAGGTCGGAGAGACTTGCAAGTAGGCTCTACCCCCACTAAATGGGGTAGCGCGCATCGATCGGTACCATCCTTGAGCTTCTCCGACTTTCGGAAGGGTTAGGGTTAGGGTTAGGGATGAAAGCACATAGGAGAAAGAGATATTCTTGAATAACTTTTTTTGTGAAGGTCGGAGAGACTTGCAAGTAGGCTCTACCCCCACTAAATGGGGTAGCGCGCATCGATCGGTACCATCCTTGAGCTTTTCCGACTTTCGGAAGGGTTAGGGTTAGGGTTAGGGATGAAAGCACATAGGAGAAAGAGATATTCTTGAATAACTTTTTTTGTGAAGGTCGGAGAGACTTGCAAGTAGGCTCTACCCCCACTAAATGGGGTAGCGCGCATCGATCGGTACCATCGTTGAGCTTCTCCGACTTTCGGAAGGGTTAGGGTTAGGGTTAGGGATGAAAGCACATAGGAGAAAGAGATATTCTTGAATAACTTTTTTTGTGAAGGTCGGAGAGACTTGGAAAGTGGTTGCATCTGGACTAATTTGGGTCCTGCGGATCGATTGGTACCATCCCCGAGCTTGTACGACCTTCGGAAGAGGTCGACCGACGAAATTCCCCCAAATCTGAGGAGATATTCTTGAATAACTTTTTTTGTGAAGGTCGGAGAGACTTGCAAGTAGGCTCTACCCCCACTAAATGGGGTAGCGCGCATCGATCGGTACCATCCTTGAGCTTCTCCGACTTTCGGAAGGGTTAGGGTTAGGGATGAAAGCACATAGGAGAAAGAGATATTCTTGAATAACTTTTTTTGTGAAGGTCGGAGAGACTTGCAAGTAGGCTCTACCCCCACTAAATGGGGTAGCGCGCATCGATCGGTACCATCCTTGAGCTTCTCCGACTTTCGGAAGGGTTAGGGTTAGGGTTAGGGATGAAAGCACATAGGAGAAAGAGATATTCTTGAATAACTTTTTTTGTGAAGGTCGGAGAGACTTGCAAGTAGGCTCTACCCCCACTAAATGGGGTAGCGCGCATCGATCGGTACCATCCTTGAGCTTCTCCGACTTTCGGAAGGGTTAGGGTTAGGGATGAAAGCACATAGGAGAAAGAGATATTCTTGAATAACTTTTTTTGTGAAGGTCGGAGAGACTTGGAAAGTGGTTGCATCTGGACTAATTTGGGTCCTGCGGATCGATTGGTACCATCCCCGAGCTTGTACGACCTTCGGAAGAGGTCGACCGACGAAATTCCCCCAAATCTGAGGAGATATTCTTGAATAACTTTTTTTGTGAAGGTCGGAGAGACTTGCAAGTAGGCTCTACCCCCACTAAATGGGGTAGCGCGCATCGATCGGTACCATCCTTGAGCTTCTCCGACTTTCGGAAGGGTTAGGGTTAGGGTTAGGGATGAAAGCACATAGGAGAAAGAGATATTCTTGAATAACTTTTTTTGTGAAGGTCGGAGAGACTTGCAAGTAGGCTCTACCCCCACTAAATGGGGTTGCGCGCATCGATCGGTACCATCCTTGAGCTTCTCCGACTTTCGGAAGGGTTAGGGTTAGGGTTAGGGATGAAAGCACATAGGAGAAAGAGATATTCTTGAATAACTTTTTTTGTGAAGGTCGGAGAGACTTGGAAAGTGGTTGCATCTGGACTAATTTGGGTCCTGCAGATCGATTGGTACCATCCCCGAGCTTGTACGACCTTCGGAAAAGGTCGACCGACGAAATTCCCCCAAATCTGAGGAGATATTCTTGAATAACTTTTTTTGTGAAGGTCGGAGAGACTTGCAAGTAGGCTCTACCCCCACTAAATGGGGTAGCGCGCATCGATCGGTACCATCCTTGAGCTTCTCCGACTTTCGGAAGGGTTAGGGTTAGGGATGAAAGCACATAGGAGAAAGAGATATTCTTGAATAACTTTTTTTGTGAAGGTCGGAGAGACTTGGAAAGTGGTTGCATCTGGACTAATTTGGGTCCTGCAGATCGATTGGTACTATCCCCGAGCTTGTACGACCTTCGGAAGAGGTCGACCGACGAAATTCCCCCAAATCTGAGGAGATATTCTTGAATAACTTTTTTTGTGAAGGTCGGAGAGACTTGCAAGTAGGCTCTACCCCCACTAAATGGGGTAGCGCGCATCGATCGGTACCATCCTTGAGCTTCTCCGACTTTCGGAAGGGTTAGGGTTAGGGTTAGGGATGAAAGCACATAGGAGAAAGAGATATTCTTGAATAACTTTTTTTGTGAAGGTCGGAAAGACTTGCAAGTAGGCTCTACCCCCACTAAATGGGGTAGCGCGCATCGATCGGTACCATCCTTGAGCTTCTCCGACTTTCGGAAGGGTTAGGGTTAGGGTTAGGGATGAAAGCACATAGGAGAAAGAGATATTCTTGAATAACTTTTTTTGTGAAGGTCGGAGAGACTTGGAAAGTGGTTGCATCTGGACTAATTTGGGTCCTGCGGATCGATTGGTACCATCCCCGAGCTTGTACGACCTTCGGAAGAGGTCGACCGACGAAATTCCCCCAAATCTGAGGAGATATTCTTGAATAACTTTTTTTGTGAAGGTCGGAGAGACTTGCAAGTAGGCTCTACCCCCACTAAATGGGGTAGCGCGCATCGATCGGTACCATCCTTGAGCTTCTCCGACTTTCGGAAGGGTTAGGGTTAGGGATGAAAGCACATAGGAGAAAGAGATATTCTTGAATAACTTTTTTTGTGAAGGTCGGAGAGACTTGCAAGTAGGCTCTACCCCCACTAAATGGGGTAGCGCGCATCGATCGGTACCATCCTTGAGCTTCTCCGACTTTCGGAAGGGTTAGGGTTAGGGTTAGGGATGAAAGCACATAGGAGAAAGAGATATTCTTGAATAACTTTTTTTGTGAAGGTCGGAGAGACTTGCAAGTAGGCTCTACCCCCACTAAATGGGGTAGCGCGCATCGATCGGTACCATCCTTGAGCTTCTCCGACTTTCGGAAGGGTTAGGGTTAGGGATGAAAGCACATAGGAGAAAGAGATATTCTTGAATAACTTTTTTTGTGAAGGTCGGAGAGACTTGGAAAGTGGTTGCATCTGGACTAATTTGGGTCCTGCGGATCGATTGGTACCATCCCCGAGCTTGTACGACCTTCGGAAGAGGTCGACCGACGAAATTCCCCCAAATCTGAGGAGATATTCTTGAATAACTTTTTTTGTGAAGGTCGGAGAGACTTGCAAGTAGGCTCTACCCCCACTAAATGGGGTAGCGCGCATCGATCGGTACCATCCTTGAGCTTCTCCGACTTTCGGAAGGGTTAGGGTTAGGGTTAGGGATGAAAGCACATAGGAGAAAGAGATATTCTTGAATAACTTTTTTTGTGAAGGTCGGAGAGACTTGCAAGTAGGCTCTACCCCCACTAAATGGGGTTGCGCGCATCGATCGGTACCATCCTTGAGCTTCTCCGACTTTCGGAAGGGTTAGGGTTAGGGTTAGGGATGAAAGCACATAGGAGAAAGAGATATTCTTGAATAACTTTTTTTGTGAAGGTCGGAGAGACTTGGAAAGTGGTTGCATCTGGACTAATTTGGGTCCTGCAGATCGATTGGTACCATCCCCGAGCTTGTACGACCTTCGGAAAAGGTCGACCGACGAAATTCCCCCAAATCTGAGGAGATATTCTTGAATAACTTTTTTTGTGAAGGTCGGAGAGACTTGCAAGTAGGCTCTACCCCCACTAAATGGGGTAGCGCGCATCGATCGGTACCATCCTTGAGCTTCTCCGACTTTCGGAAGGGTTAGGGTTAGGGTTAGGGATGAAAGCACATAGGAGAAAGAGATATTCTTGAATAACTTTTTTTGTGAAGGTCGGAGAGACTTGCAAGTAGGCTCTACCCCCACTAAATGGGGTAGCGCGCATCGATCGGTACCATCCTTGAGCTTCTCCGACTTTCGGAAGGGTTAGGGTTAGGGTTAGGGATGAAAGCACATAGGAGAAAGAGATATTCTTGAATAACTTTTTTTGTGAAGGTCGGAGAGACTTGCAAGTAGGCTCTACCCCCACTAAATGGGGTAGCGCGCATCGATCGGTACCATCCTTGAGCTTCTCCGACTTTCGGAAGGGTTAGGGTTAGGGTTAGGGATGAAAGCACATAGGAGAAAGAGATATTCTTGAATAACTTTTTTTGTGAAGGTCGGAGAGACTTGGAAAGTGGTTGCATCTGGACTAATTTGGGTCCTGCGGATCGATTGGTACCATCCCCGAGCTTGTACGACCTTCGGAAGAGGTCGACCGACGAAATTCCCCCAAATCTGAGGAGATATTCTTGAATAACTTTTTTTGTGAAGGTCGGAGAGACTTGCAAGTAGGCTCTACCCCCACTAAATGGGGTAGCGCGCATCGATCGGTACCATCCTTGAGCTTCTCCGACTTTCGAAAGGGTTAGGGTTAGGGTTAGGGATGAAAGCACATAGGAGAAAGAGATATTCTTGAATAACTTTTTTTGTGAAGGTCGGAGAGACTTGCAAGTAGGCTCTACCCCCACTAAATGGAGTTGCGCGCATCGATCGGTACCATCCTTGAGCTTCTCCGACTTTCGGAAGGGTTAGGGTTAGGGTTAGGGATGAAAGCACATAGGAGAAAGAGATATTCTTGAATAACTTTTTTTGTGAAGGTCGGAGAGACTTGCAAGTAGGCTCTACCCCCACTAAATGGGGTTGCGCGCATCGATCGGTATCATCCTTGAGCTTCTCCGACTTTCGGAAGGGTTAGGGTTAGGGTTAGGGATGAAAGCACATAGGAGAAAGAGATATTCTTGAATAACTTTTTTTGTGAAGGTCGGAGAGACTTGGAAAGTGGTTGCATCTGGACTAATTTGGGTCCTGCGGATCGATTGGTACCATCCCCGAGCTTGTACGACCTTCGGAAGAGGTCGACCGACGAAATTCCCCCAAATCTGAGGAGATATTCTTGAATAACTTTTTTTGTGAAGGTCGGAGAGACTTGCAAGTAGGCTCTACCCCCACTAAATGGGGTAGCGCGCATCGATCAGTACCATCCTTGAGCTTCTCCGACTTTCGGAAGGGTTAGGGTTAGGGTTAGGGATGAAAGCACATAGGAGAAAGAGATATTCTTGAATAACTTTTTTTGTGAAGGTCGGAGAGACTTGGAAAGTGGTTGCATCTGGACTAATTTGGGTCCTGCGGATCGATTGGTACCATCCCCGAGCTTGTACGACCTTCGGAATAGGTCGACCGACGAAATTCCCCCAAATCTGAGGAGATATTCTTGAATAACTTTTTTTGTGAAGGTCGGAGAGACTTGCAAGTAGGCTCTACCCCCACTAAATGGGGTTGCGCGCATCGATCGGTACCATCCTTGAGCTTCTCCGACTTTCGGAAGGGTTAGGGTTAGGGTTAGGGATGAAAGCACATAGGAGAAAGAGATATTCTTGAATAACTTTTTTTGTGAAGGTCGGAGAGACTTGGAAAGTGGTTGCATCTGGACTAATTTGGGTCCTGCAGATCGATTGGTACCATCCCCGAGCTTGTACGACCTTCGGAAGAGGTCGACCGACGAAATTCCCCCAAATCTGAGGAGATATTCTTGAATAACTTTTTTTGTGAAGGTCGGAGAGACTTGCAAGTAGGCTCTACCCCCACTAAATGGGGTAGCGCGCATCGATCGGTACCATCCTTGAGCTTCTCCGACTTTCGGAAGGGTTAGGGTTAGGGTTAGGGATGAAAGCACATAGGAGAAAGAGATATTCTTGAATAACTTTTTTTGTGAAGGTCGGAGAGACTTGCAAGTAGGCTCTACCCCCACTAAATGGGGTAGCGCGCATCGATCGGTACCATCCTTGAGCTTCTCCGACTTTCGGAAGGGTTAGGGTTAGGGTTAGGGATGAAAGCACATAGGAGAAAGAGATATTCTTGAATAACTTTTTTTGTGAAGGTCGGTGAGACTTGCAAGTAGGCTCTACCCCCACTAAATGGGGTAGCGCGCATCGATCGGTACCATCCTTGAGCTTCTCCGACTTTCGGAAGGGTTAGGGTTAGGGTTAGGGATGAAAGCACATAGGAGAAAGAGATATTCTTGAATAACTTTTTTTGTGAAGGTCGGAGAGACTTGGAAAGTGGTTGCATCTGGACTAATTTGGGTCCTGCGGATCGATTGGTACCATCTCCGAGCTTGTACGACCTTCGGAAGAGGTCGACCGACGAAATTCCCCCAAATCTGAGGAGATATTCTTGAATAACTTTTTTTGTGAAGGTCGGAGAGACTTGCAAGTAGGCTCTACCCCCACTAAATGGGGTAGCGCGCATCGATCGGTACCATCCTTGAGCTTCTCCGACTTTCGGAAGGGTTAGGGTTAGGGTTAGGGATGAAAGCACATAGGAGAAAGAGATATTCTTGAATAACTTTTTTTGTGAAGGTCGGAGAGACTTGCAAGTAGGCTCTACCCCCACTAAATGGAGTTGCGCGCATCGATCGGTACCATCCTTGAGCTTCTCCGACTTTCGGAAGGGTTAGGGTTAGGGTTAGGGATGAAAGCACATAGGAGAAAGAGATATTCTTGAATAACTTTTTTTGTGAAGGTCGGAGAGACTTGCAAGTAGGCTCTACCCCCACTAAATGGGGTTGCGCGCATCGATCGGTACCATCCTTGAGCTTCTCCGACTTTCGGAAGGGTTAGGGTTAGGGTTAGGGATGAAAGCACATAGGAGAAAGAGATATTCTTGAATAACTTTTTTTGTGAAGGTCGGAGAGACTTGGAAAGTGGTTGCATCTGGACTAATTTGGGTCCTGCGGATCGATTGGTACCATCCCCGAGCTTGTACGACCTTCGGAAGAGGTCGACCGACGAAATTCCCCCAAATCTGAGGAGATATTCTTGAATAACTTTTTTTGTGAAGGTCGGAGAGACTTGCAAGTAGGCTCTACCCCCACTAAATGGGGTTGCGCGCATCGATCGGTACCATCCTTGAGCTTCTCCGACTTTCGGAAGGGTTAGGGTTAGGGTTAGGGATGAAAGCACATAGGAGAAAGAGATATTCTTGAATAACTTTTTTTGTGAAGGTCGGAGAGACTTGGAAAGTGGTTGCATCTGGACTAATTTGGGTCCTGCAGATCGATTGGTACCATCCCCGAGCTTGTACGACCTTCGGAAGAGGTCGACCGACGAAATTCCCCCAAATCTGAGGAGATATTCTTGAATAACTTTTTTTGTGAAGGTCGGAGAGACTTGCAAGTAGGCTCTACCCCCACTAAATGGGGTAGCGCGCATCGATCGGTACCATCCTTGAGCTTCTCCGACTTTCGGAAGGGTTAGGGTTAGGGTTAGGGATGAAAGCACATAGGAGAAAGAGATATTCTTGAATAACTTTTTTTGTGAAGGTCGGAGAGACTTGCAAGTAGGCTCTACCCCCACTAAATGGGGTAGCGCGCATCGATCGGTACCATCCTTGAGCTTCTCCGACTTTCGGAAGGGTTAGGGTTAGGGTTAGGGATGAAAGCACATAGGAGAAAGAGATATTCTTGAATAACTTTTTTTGTGAAGGTCGGAGAGACTTGCAAGTAGGCTCTACCCCCACTAAATGGGGTAGCGCGCATCGATCGGTACCATCTTTGAGCTTCTCCGACTTTCGGAAGGGTTAGGGTTAGGGTTAGGGATGAAAGCACATAGGAGAAAGAGATATTCTTGAATAACTTTTTTTGTGAAGGTCGGAGAGACTTGGAAAGTGGTTGCATCTGGACTAATTTGGGTCCTGCGGATCGATTGGTACCATCCCCGAGCTTGTACGACCTTCGGAAGAGGTCGACCGACGAAATTCCCCCAAATCTGAGGAGATATTCTTGAATAACTTTTTTTGTGAAGGACGGAGAGACTTGCAAGTAGGCTCTACCCCCACTAAATGGGGTAGCGCGCATCGATCAGTACCATCATTGAGCTTCTCCGACTTTCGGAAGGGTTAGGGTTAGGGTTAGGGATGAAAGCACATAGGAGAAAGAGATATTCTTGAATAACTTTTTTTGTGAAGGTCGGAGAGACTTGCAAGTAGGCTCTACCCCCACTAAATGGGGTTGCGCGCATCGATCGGTACCATCCTTGAGCTTCTCCGACTTTCGGAAGGGTTAGGGTTAGGGTTAGGGATGAAAGCACATAGGAGAAAGAGATATTCTTGAATAACTTTTTTTGTGAAGGTCGGAGAGACTTGGAAAGTGGTTTCATCTGGACTAATTTGGGTCCTGCGGATCGATTGGTACTATCCCCGAGCTTGTACGACCTTCGAAAGAGGTCGACCGACGAAATTCCCCCAAATCTGAGGAGATATTCTTGAATAACTTTTTTTGTGAAGGTCGGAGAGACTTGCAAGTAGGCTCTACCCCCACTAAATGGGGTAGCGCTCATCGATCGGTACCATCCTTGAGCTTCTCCGACTTTCGGAAGGGTTAGGGTTAGGGTTAGGGATGAAAGCACATAGGAGAAAGAGATATTCTTGAATAACTTTTTTTGTGAAGGTCGGAGAGACTTGCAAGTAGGCTCTACCCCCACTAAATGGGGTTGCGCGCATCGATCGGTACCATCCTTGAGCTTCTCCGACTTTCGGAAGGGTTAGGGTTAGGGATGAAAGCACATAGGAGAAAGAGATATTCTTGAATAACTTTTTTTGTGAAGGTCGGAGAGACTTGGAAAGTGGTTGCATCTGGACTAATTTGGGTCCTGCGGATCGATTGGTACCATCCCCGAGCTTGTACGACCTTCGGAAGAGGTCGACCGACGAAATTCCCCCAAATCTGAGGAGATATTCTTGAATAACTTTTTTTGTGAAGGTCGGAGAGACTTGCAAGTAGGCTCTACCCCCACTAAATGGGGTAACGCGCATCGATCGGTACCATCCTTGAGCTTCTCCGACTTTCGGAAGGGTTAGGGTTAGGGTTAGGGATGAAAGCACATAGGAGAAAGAGATATTCTTGAATAACTTTTTTTGTGAAGGTCGGAGAGACTTGCAAGTAGGCTCTACCCCCACTAAATGGGGTAGCGCGCATCGATCGGTACCATCCTTGAGCTTCTCCGACTTTCGGAAGGGTTAGGGTTAGGGTTAGGGATGAAAGCACATAGGAGAAAGAGATATTCTTGAATAACTTTTTTTGTGAAGGTCGGAGAGACTTGCAAGTAGGCTCTACCCCCACTAAATGGGGTAGCGCGCATCGATCGGTACCATCCTTGAGCTTCTCCGACTTTCGGAAGGGTTAGGGTTAGGGTTAGGGATGAAAGCACATAGGAGAAAGAGATATTCTTGAATAACTTTTTTTGTGAAGGTCGGAGAGACTTGCAAGTAGGCTCTACCCCCACTAAATGGGGTAGCGCGCATCGATCGGTACCATCCTTGAGCTTCTCCGACTTTCGGAAGGGTTAGGGTTAGGGTTAGGGATGAAAGCACATAGGAGAAAGAGATATTCTTGAATAACTTTTTTTGTGAAGGTCGGAGAGACTTGCAAGTAGGCTCTACCCCCACTAAATGGGGTAGCGCGCATCGATCGGTACCATCCTTGAGCTTCTCCGACTTTCGGAAGGGTTAGGGTTAGGGTTAGGGATGAAAGCACATAGGAGAAAGAGATATTCTTGAATAACTTTTTTTGTGAAGGTCGGAGAGACTTGCAAGTAGGCTCTACCCCCACTAAATGGGGTAGCGCGCATCGATCGGTACCATCCTTGAGCTTCTCCGACTTTCGGAAGGGTTAGGGTTAGGGTTAGGGATGAAAGCACATAGGAGAAAGAGATATTCTTGAATAACTTTTTTTGTGAAGGTCGGAGAGACTTGCAAGTAGGCTCTACCCCCACTAAATGGGGTTGCGCGCATCGATCGGTACCATCCTTGAGCTTCTCCGACTTTCGGAAGGGTTAGGGTTAGGGATGAAAGCACATAGGAGAAAGAGATATTCTTGAATAACTTTTTTTGTGAAGGTCGGAGAGACTTGGAAAGTGGTTGCATCTGGACTAATTTGGGTCCTGCGGATCGATTGGTACCATCCCCGAGCTTGTACGACCTTCGGAAGAGGTCGACTGACGAAATTCCCCCAAATCTGAGGAGATATTCTTGAATAACTTTTTTTAAGAAGGTCGGAGAGACTTGCAAGTAGGCTCTACCCCCACTAAATGGGGTAACGCGCATCGATCGGTACCATCTTTGAGCTTCTCCGACTTTCGGAAGGGTTAGGGTTAGGGTTAGGGATGAAAGCACATAGGAGAAAGAGATATTCTTGAATAACTTTTTTTGTGAAGGTCGGAGAGACTTGCAAGTAGGCTTTACCCCCACTAAATAGGGTAGCGCGCATCGATCGGTACCATCCTTGAGCTTCTCAGACTTTCGGAAGGGTTAGGGTTAGGGTTAGGGATGAAAGCACATAGGAGAAAGAGATATTCTTGAATAACTTTTTTTGTGAAGGTCGGAGAGACTTGCAAGTAGGCTCTACCCCCACTAAATGGGGTAGCGCGCATCGATCGGTACCATCCTTGAGCTTCTCCGACTTTCGGAAGGGTTAGGGTTAGGGTTAGGGATGAAAGCACATAGGAGAAAGAGATATTCTTGAATAACTTTTTTTGTGAAGGTCGGAGAGACTTGCAAGTAGGCTCTACCCCCACTAAATGGGGTAGCGCGCATCGATCGGTACCATCCTTGAGCTTCTCCGACTTTCGGAAGGGTTAGGGTTAGGGTTAGGGATGAAAGCACATAGGAGAAAGAGATATTCTTGAATAACTTTTTTTGTGAAGGTCGGAGAGACTTGCAAGTAGGCTCTACCCCCACTAAATGGGGTAGCGCGCATCGATCGGTACCATCCTTGAGCTTCTCCGACTTTCGGAAGGGTTAGGGTTAGGGTTAGGGATGAAAGCACATAGGAGAAAGAGATATTCTTGAATAACTTTTTTTGTGAAGGTCGGAGAGACTTGCAAGTAGGCTCTACCCCCACTAAATGGGGTAGCGCGCATCGATCGGTACCATCCTTGAGCTTCTCCGACTTTCGGAAGGGTTAGGGTTAGGGTTAGGGATGAAAGCACATAGGAGAAAGAGATATTCTTGAATAACTTTTTTTGTGAAGGTCGGAGAGACTTGGAAAGTGGTTGCATCTGGACTAATTTGGGTCCTGCGGATCGATTGGTACCATCCCCGAGCTTGTACGACCTTCGGAAGAGGTCGACCGACGAAATTCCCCCAAATCTGAGGAGATATTCTTGAATAACTTTTTTTGTGAAGGTCGGAGAGACTTGCAAGTAGGCTCTACCCCCACTAAATGGGGTAGCGCACATCGATCGGTACCATCCTTGAGCTTCTCCGACTTTCGGAAGGGTTAGGGTTAGGGTTAGGGATGAAAGCACATAGGAGAAAGAGATATTCTTGAATAACTTTTTTTGTGAAGGTCGGAGAGACTTGCAAGTAGGCTCTACCCCCACTAAATGGGGTTGCGCGCATCGATCGGTACCATCCTTGAGCTTCTCCGACTTTCGGAAGGGTTAGGGTTAGGGTTAGGGATGAAAGCACATAGGAGAAAGAGATATTCTTGAATAACTTTTTTTGTGAAGGTCGGAGAGACTTGGAAAGTGGTTTCATCTGGACTAATTTGGGTCCTGCGGATCGATTGGTACTATCCCCGAGCTTGTACGACCTTCGAAAGAGGTCGACCGACGAAATTCCCCCAAATCTGAGGAGATATTCTTGAATAACTTTTTTTGTGAAGGTCGGAGAGACTTGCAAGTAGGCTCTACCCCCACTAAATGGGGTAGCGCTCATCGATCGGTACCATCCTTGAGCTTCTCCGACTTTCGGAAGGGTTAGGGTTAGGGTTAGGGATGAAAGCACATAGGAGAAAGAGATATTCTTGAATAACTTTTTTTGTGAAGGTCGGAGAGACTTGCAAGTAGGCTCTACCCCCACTAAATGGGGTTGCGCGCATCGATCGGTACCATCCTTGAGCTTCTCCGACTTTCGGAAGGGTTAGGGTTAGGGATGAAAGCACATAGGAGAAAGAGATATTCTTGAATAACTTTTTTTGTGAAGGTCGGAGAGACTTGGAAAGTGGTTGCATCTGGACTAATTTGGGTCCTGCGGATCGATTGGTACCATCCCCGAGCTTGTACGACCTTCGGAAGAGGTCGACCGACGAAATTCCCCCAAATCTGAGGAGATATTCTTGAATAACTTTTTTTGTGAAGGTCGGAGAGACTTGCAAGTAGGCTCTACCCCCACTAAATGGGGTAACGCGCATCGATCGGTACCATCCTTGAGCTTCTCCGACTTTCGGAAGGGTTAGGGTTAGGGTTAGGGATGAAAGCACATAGGAGAAAGAGATATTCTTGAATAACTTTTTTTGTGAAGGTCGGAGAGACTTGCAAGTAGGCTCTACCCCCACTAAATGGGGTAGCGCGCATCGATCGGTACCATCCTTGAGCTTCTCCGACTTTCGGAAGGGTTAGGGTTAGGGTTAGGGATGAAAGCACATAGGAGAAAGAGATATTCTTGAATAACTTTTTTTGTGAAGGTCGGAGAGACTTGCAAGTAGGCTCTACCCCCACTAAATGGGGTAGCGCGCATCGATCGGTACCATCCTTGAGCTTCTCCGACTTTCGGAAGGGTTAGGGTTAGGGTTAGGGATGAAAGCACATAGGAGAAAGAGATATTCTTGAATAACTTTTTTGTGAAGGTCGGAGAGACTTGCAAGTAGGCTCTACCCCCACTAAATGGGGTAGCGCGCATCGATCGGTACCATCCTTGAGCTTCTCCGACTTTCGGAAGGGTTAGGGTTAGGGTTAGGGATGAAAGCACATAGGAGAAAGAGATATTCTTGAATAACTTTTTTTGTGAAGGTCGGAGAGACTTGCAAGTAGGCTCTACCCCCACTAAATGGGGTAGCGCGCATCGATCGGTACCATCCTTGAGCTTCTCCGACTTTCGGAAGGGTTAGGGTTAGGGTTAGGGATGAAAGCACATAGGAGAAAGAGATATTCTTGAATAACTTTTTTTGTGAAGGTCGGAGAGACTTGCAAGTAGGCTCTACCCCCACTAAATGGGGTAGCGCGCATCGATCGGTACCATCCTTGAGCTTCTCCGACTTTCGGAAGGGTTAGGGTTAGGGTTAGGGATGAAAGCACATAGGAGAAAGAGATATTCTTGAATAACTTTTTTTGTGAAGGTCGGAGAGACTTGCAAGTAGGCTCTACCCCCACTAAATGGGGTTGCGCGCATCGATCGGTACCATCCTTGAGCTTCTCCGACTTTCGGAAGGGTTAGGGTTAGGGATGAAAGCACATAGGAGAAAGAGATATTCTTGAATAACTTTTTTTGTGAAGGTCGGAGAGACTTGGAAAGTGGTTGCATCTGGACTAATTTGGGTCCTGCGGATCGATTGGTACCATCCCCGAGCTTGTACGACCTTCGGAAGAGGTCGACTGACGAAATTCCCCCAAATCTGAGGAGATATTCTTGAATAACTTTTTTTAAGAAGGTCGGAGAGACTTGCAAGTAGGCTCTACCCCCACTAAATGGGGTAACGCGCATCGATCGGTACCATCTTTGAGCTTCTCCGACTTTCGGAAGGGTTAGGGTTAGGGTTAGGGATGAAAGCACATAGGAGAAAGAGATATTCTTGAATAACTTTTTTTGTGAAGGTCGGAGAGACTTGCAAGTAGGCTCTACCCCCACTAAATAGGGTAGCGCGCATCGATCGGTACCATCCTTGAGCTTCTCAGACTTTCGGAAGGGTTAGGGTTAGGGTTAGGGATGAAAGCACATAGGAGAAAGAGATATTCTTGAATAACTTTTTTTGTGAAGGTCGGAGAGACTTGCAAGTAGGCTCTACCCCCACTAAATGGGGTAGCGCGCATCGATCGGTACCATCCTTGAGCTTCTCCGACTTTCGGAAGGGTTAGGGTTAGGGTTAGGGATGAAAGCACATAGGAGAAAGAGATATTCTTGAATAACTTTTTTTGTGAAGGTCGGAGAGACTTGCAAGTAGGCTCTACCCCCACTAAATGGGGTAGCGCGCATCGATCGGTACCATCCTTGAGCTTCTCCGACTTTCGGAAGGGTTAGGGTTAGGGTTAGGGATGAAAGCACATAGGAGAAAGAGATATTCTTGAATAACTTTTTTTGTGAAGGTCGGAGAGACTTGCAAGTAGGCTCTACCCCCACTAAATGGGGTAGCGCGCATCGATCGGTACCATCCTTGAGCTTCTCCGACTTTCGGAAGGGTTAGGGTTAGGGTTAGGGATGAAAGCACATAGGAGAAAGAGATATTCTTGAATAACTTTTTTTGTGAAGGTCGGAGAGACTTGCAAGTAGGCTCTACCCCCACTAAATGGGGTAGCGCGCATCGATCGGTACCATCCTTGAGCTTCTCCGACTTTCGGAAGGGTTAGGGTTAGGGTTAGGGATGAAAGCACATAGGAGAAAGAGATATTCTTGAATAACTTTTTTTGTGAAGGTCGGAGAGACTTGGAAAGTGGTTGCATCTGGACTAATTTGGGTCCTGCGGATCGATTGGTACCATCCCCGAGCTTGTACGACCTTCGGAAGAGGTCGACCGACGAAATTCCCCCAAATCTGAGGAGATATTCTTGAATAACTTTTTTTGTGAAGGTCGGAGAGACTTGCAAGTAGGCTCTACCCCCACTAAATGGGGTAGCGCGCATCGATCGGTACCATCCTTGAGCTTCTCCGACTTTCGGAAGGGTTAGGGTTAGGGTTAGGGATGAAAGCACATAGGAGAAAGAGATATTCTTGAATAACTTTTTTTGTGAAGGTCGGAGAGACTTGCAAGTAGGCTCTACCCCCACTAAATGGGGTAGCGCGCATCGATCGGTACCATCCTTGAGCTTCTCCGACTTTCGGAAGGGTTAGGGTTAGGGTTAGGGATGAAAGCACATAGGAGAAAGAGATATTCTTGAATAACTTTTTTTGTGAAGGTCGGAGAGACTTGCAAGTAGGCTCTACCCCCACTAAATGGGGTAGCGCGCATCGATCGGTACCATCCTTGAGCTTCTCCGACTTTCGGAAGGGTTAGGGTTAGGGTTAGGGATGAAAGCACATAGGAGAAAGAGATATTCTTGAATAACTTTTTTTGTGAAGGTCGGAGAGACTTGGAAAGTGGTTGCATCTGGACTAATTTGGGTCCTGCGGATCGATTGGTACCATCCCCGAGCTTGTACGACCTTCGGAAGAGGTCGCCCGACGAAATTCCCCCAAATCTGAGGAGATATTCTTGAATAACTTTTTTTGTGAAGGTCGGAGAGACTTGCAAGTAGGCTCTACCCCCACTAAATTGGGTAGTGCACATCGATCGGTACCATCCTTGAGCTTCTCCGACTTTCGGAAGGGTTAGGGTTAGGGTTAGGGATGAAAGCACATAGGAGAAAGAGATATTCTTGAATAATTTTTTTTGTGAAGGTCGGAGAGACTTGCAAGTAGGCTCTACCCCCACTAAATGGGGTTGCGCGCATCGATCGGTACCATCCTTGAGCTTCTCCGACTTTCGGAAGGGTTAGGGTTAGGGTTAGGGATGAAAGCACATAGGAGAAAGAGATATTCTTGAATAACTTTTTTTGTGAAGGTCGGAGAGACTTGGAAAGTGGTTGCATCTGGACTAATTTGGGTCCTGCGGATCGATTGGTACTATCCCCGAGCTTGTACGACCTTCGGAAGAGGTCGACCGACGAAATTCCCCCAAATCTGAGGAGATATTCTTGAATAACTTTTTTTGTGAAGGTCGGAGAGACTTGCAAGTAGGCTCTACCCCCACTAAATGGGGTAGCGCGCATCGATCGGTACCATCTTTGAGCTTCTCCGACTTTCGGAAGGGTTAGGGTTAGGGTTAGGGATGAAAGCACATAGGAGAAAGAGATATTCTTGAATAACTTTTTTTGTGAAGGTCGGAGAGACTTGCAAGTAGGCTCTACCCCCACTAAATGGGGTTGCGCGCATCGATCGGTACCATCCTTGAGCTTCTCCGACTTTCGGAAGGGTTAGGGTTAGGGTTAGGGATGAAAGCACATAGGAGAAAGAGATATTCTTGAATAACTTTTTTTGTGAAGGTCGGAGAGACTTGGAAAGTGGTTGCATCTGGACTAATTGGGTCCTGCAGATCGATTGGTACCATCCCCGAGCTTGTACGACCTTCGGAAGAGGTCGACCGACGAAATTCCCCCAAATCTGAGGAGATATTCTTGAATAACTTTTTTTGTGAAGGTCGGAGAGACTTGCAAGTAGGCTCTACCCCCACTAAATGGGGTAGCGCACATCGATCGGTACCATCCTTGAGCTTCTCCGACTTTCGGAAGGGTTAGGGTTAGGGTTAGGGATGAAAGCACATAGGAGAAAGAGATATTCTTGAATAACTTTTTTTGTGAAGGTCGGAGAGACTTGCAAGTAGGCTCTACCCCCACTAAATGGGGTAGCGCGCATCGATCGGTACCATCCTTGAGCTTCTCCGACTTTCGGAAGGGTTAGGGTTAGGGTTAGGGATGAAAGCACATAGGAGAAAGAGATATTCTTGAATAACTTTTTTTGTGAAGGTCGGAGAGACTTGCAAGTAGGCTCTACCCCCACTAAATGGGGTAGCGCGCATCGATCGGTACCATCCTTGAGCTTCTCCGACTTTCGGAAGGGTTAGGGTTAGGGTTAGGGATGAAAGCACATAGGAGAAAGAGATATTCTTGAATAACTTTTTTTGTGAAGGTCGGAGAGACTTGCAAGTAGGCTCTACCCCCACTAAATGGGGTAGCGCGCATCGATCGGTACCATCCTTGAGCTTCTCCGACTTTCGGAAGGGTTAGGGTTAGGGTTAGGGATGAAAGCACATAGGAGAAAGAGATATTCTTGAATAACTTTTTTTGTGAAGGTCGGAGAGACTTGGAAAGTGGTTGCATCTGGACTAATTTGGGTCCTGCGGATCGATTGGTACTATCCCCGAGCTTGTACGACCTTCGGAAGAGGTCGACCGACGAAATTCCCCCAAATCTGAGGAGATATTCTTGAATAACTTTTTTTGTGAAGGTCGGAGAGACTTGCAAGTAGGCTCTACCCCCACTAAATGGGGTAGCGCGCATCGATCGGTACCATCCTTGAGCTTCTCCGACTTTCGGAAGGGTTAGGGTTAGGGTTAGGGATGAAAGCACATAGGAGAAAGAGATATTCTTGAATAACTTTTTTTGTGAAGGTCGGAGAGACTTGCAAGTAGGCTCTACCCCCACTAAATGGGGTTGCGCGCATCGATCGGTACCATCCTTGAGCTTCTCCGACTTTCGGAAGGGTTAGGGTTAGGGTTAGGGATGAAAGCACATAGGAGAAAGAGATATTCTTGAATAACTTTTTTTGTGAAGGTCGGAGAGACTTGGAAAGTGGTTGCATCTGGACTAATTTGGGTCCTGCAGATCGATTGGTACCATCCCCGAGCTTGTACGACCTTCGGAAGAGGTCGACCGACGAAATTCCCCCAAATCTGAGGAGATATTCTTGAATAACTTTTTTTGTGAAGGTCGGAGAGACTTGCAAGTAGGCTCTACTCCCACTAAATGGGGTAGCGCACATCGATCGGTACCATCCTTGAGCTTCTCCGACTTTCGGAAGGGTTAGGGTTAGGGTTAGGGATGAAAGCACATAGGAGAAAGAGATATTCTTGAATAACTTTTTTTGTGAAGGTCGGAGAGACTTGCAAGTAGGCTCTACCCCCACTAAATGGGGTAGCGCGCATCGATCGGTACCATCCTTGAGCTTCTCCGACTTTCGGAAGGGTTAGGGTTAGGGTTAGGGATGAAAGCACATAGGAGAAAGAGATATTCTTGAATAACTTTTTTTGTGAAGGTCGGAGAGACTTGCAAGTAGGCTCTACCCCCACTAAATGGGGTAGCGCGCATCGATCGGTACCATCCTTGAGCTTCTCCGACTTTCGGAAGGGTTAGGGTTAGGGTTAGGGATGAAAGCACATAGGAGAAAGAGATATTCTTGAATAACTTTTTTTGTGAAGGTCGGAGAGACTTGCAAGTAGGCTCTACCCCCACTAAATGGGGTAGCGCGCATCGATCGGTACCATCCTTGAGCTTCTCCGACTTTCGGAAGGGTTAGGGTTAGGGTTAGGGATGAAAGCACATAGGAGAAAGAGATATTCTTGAATAACTTTTTTTGTGAAGGTCGGAGAGACTTGGAAAGTGGTTGCATCTGGACTAATTTGGGTCCTGCGGATCGATTGGTACCATCCCCGAGCTTGTACGACCTTCGGAAGAGGTCGACCGACGAAATTCCCCCAAATCTGAGGAGATATTCTTGAATAACTTTTTTTGTGAAGGTCGGAGAGACTTGCAAGTAGGCTCTACCCCCACTAAATGGGGTAGCGCACATCGATCGGTACCATCCTTGAGCTTCTCCGACTTTCGGAAGGGTTAGGGTTAGGGTTAGGGATGAAAGCACATAGGAGAAAGAGATATTCTTGAATAACTTTTTTTGTGAAGGTCGGAGAGACTTGCAAGTAGGCTCTACCCCCACTAAATGGGGTAGCGCGCATCGATCGGTACCATCCTTGAGCTTCTCCGACTTTCGGAAGGGTTAGGGTTAGGGTTAGGGATGAAAGCACATAGGAGAAAGAGATATTCTTGAATAACTTTTTTTGTGAAGGTCGGAGAGACTTGCAAGTAGGCTCTACCCCCACTAAATGGAGTAGCGCGCATCGATCGGTACCATCCTTGAGCTTCTCCGACTTTCGGAAGGGTTAGGGTTAGGGATGAAAGCACATAGGAGAAAGAGATATTCTTGAATAACTTTTTTTGTGAAGGTCGGAGAGACTTGGAAAGTGGTTGCATCTGGACTAATTTGGGTCCTGCGGATCGATTGGTACCATCCCCGAGCTTGTACGACCTTCGGAAGAGGTCGACCGACGAAATTCCCCCAAATCTGAGGAGATATTCTTGAATAACTTTTTTTGTGAAGGTCGGAGAGACTTGCAAGTAGGCTCTACCCCCACTAAATGGGGTAGCGCACATCGATCGGTACCATCCTTGAGCTTCTCCGACTTTCGGAAGGGTTAGGGTTAGGGTTAGGGATGAAAGCACATAGGAGAAAGAGATATTCTTGAATAACTTTTTTTGTGAAGGTCGGAGAGACTTGCAAGTAGGCTCTACCCCCACTAAATGGGGTTGCGCGCATCGATCGGTACCATCCTTGAGCTTCTCCGACTTTCGGAAGGGTTAGGGTTAGGGTTAGGGATGAAAGCACATAGGAGAAAGAGATATTCTTGAATAACTTTTTTTGTGAAGGTCGGAGAGACTTGGAAAGTGGTTGCATCTGGACTAATTTGGGTCCTGCAGATCGATTGGTACCATCCCCGAGCTTGTACGACCTTCGGAAGAGGTCGACCGACGAAATTCCCCCAAATCTGAGGAGATATTCTTGAATAACTTTTTTTGTGAAGGTCGGAGAGACTTGCAAGTAGGCTCTACTCCCACTAAATGGGGTAGCGCACATCGATCGGTACCATCCTTGAGCTTCTCCGACTTTCGGAAGGGTTAGGGTTAGGGTTAGGGATGAAAGCACATAGGAGAAAGAGATATTCTTGAATAACTTTTTTTGTGAAGGTCGGAGAGACTTGCAAGTAGGCTCTACCCCCACTAAATGGGGTAGCGCGCATCGATCGGTACCATCCTTGAGCTTCTCCGACTTTCGGAAGGGTTAGGGTTAGGGTTAGGGATGAAAGCACATAGGAGAAAGAGATATTCTTGAATAACTTTTTTTGTGAAGGTCGGAGAGACTTGCAAGTAGGCTCTACCCCCACTAAATGGGGTAGCGCGCATCGATCGGTACCATCCTTGAGCTTCTCCGACTTTCGGAAGGGTTAGGGTTAGGGTTAGGGATGAAAGCACATAGGAGAAAGAGATATTCTTGAATAACTTTTTTTGTGAAGGTCGGAGAGACTTGCAAGTAGGCTCTACCCCCACTAAATGGGGTAGCGCGCATCGATCGGTACCATCCTTGAGCTTCTCCGACTTTCGGAAGGGTTAGGGTTAGGGTTAGGGATGAAAGCACATAGGAGAAAGAGATATTCTTGAATAACTTTTTTTGTGAAGGTCGGAGAGACTTGGAAAGTGGTTGCATCTGGACTAATTTGGGTCCTGCGGATCGATTGGTACCATCCCCGAGCTTGTACGACCTTCGGAAGAGGTCGACCGACGAAATTCCCCCAAATCTGAGGAGATATTCTTGAATAACTTTTTTTGTGAAGGTCGGAGAGACTTGCAAGTAGGCTCTACCCCCACTAAATGGGGTAGCGCACATCGATCGGTACCATCCTTGAGCTTCTCCGACTTTCGGAAGGGTTAGGGTTAGGGTTAGGGATGAAAGCACATAGGAGAAAGAGATATTCTTGAATAACTTTTTTTGTGAAGGTCGGAGAGACTTGCAAGTAGGCTCTACCCCCACTAAATGGGGTAGCGCGCATCGATCGGTACCATCCTTGAGCTTCTCCGACTTTCGGAAGGGTTAGGGTTAGGGTTAGGGATGAAAGCACATAGGAGAAAGAGATATTCTTGAATAACTTTTTTTGTGAAGGTCGGAGAGACTTGCAAGTAGGCTCTACCCCCACTAAATGGAGTAGCGCGCATCGATCGGTACCATCCTTGAGCTTCTCCGACTTTCGGAAGGGTTAGGGTTAGGGTTAGGGATGAAAGCACATAGGAGAAAGAGATATTCTTGAATAACTTTTTTTGTGAAGGTCGGAGAGACTTGGAAAGTGGTTGCATCTGGACTAATTTGGGTCCTGCGGATCGATTGGTACCATCCCCGAGCTTGTACGACCTTCGGAAGAGGTCGACCGACGAAATTCCCCCAAATCTGAGGAGATATTCTTGAATAACTTTTTTTGTGAAGGTCGGAGAGACTTGCAAGTAGGCTCTACCCCCACTAAATGGGGTAGCGCGCATCGATCGGTACCATCCTTGAGCTTCTCCGACTTTCGGAAGGGTTAGGGTTAGGGTTAGGGATGAAAGCACATAGGAGAAAGAGATATTCTTGAATAACTTTTTTTGTGAAGGTCGGAGAGACTTGCAAGTAGGCTCTACCCCCACTAAATGGGGTAGCGCGCATCGATCGGTACTATCCTTGAGCTTCTCCGACTTTCGGAAGGGTTAGGGTTAGGGTTAGGGATGAAAGCACATAGGAGAAAGAGATATTCTTGAATAACTTTTTTTGTGAAGGTCGGAGAGACTTGGAAAGTGGTTGCATCTGTACTAATTTGGGTCCTGCGGATCGATTGGTACCATCCCCGAGCTTGTACGACCTTCGAAAGAGGTCGACCGACGAAATTCCCCCAAATCTGAGGAGATATTCTTGAATAACTTTTTTTGTGAAGGTCGGAGAGACTTGCAAGTAGGCTCTACCCCCACTAAATGGGGTAGCGCGCATCGATCGGTACCATCCTTGAGCTTCTCCGACTTTCGGAAGGGTTAGGGTTAGGGATGAAAGCACATAGGAGAAAGAGATATTCTTGAATAACTTTTTTTGTGAAGGTCGGAGAGACTTGGAAAGTGGTTGCATCTGGACTAATTTGGGTCCTGCGGATCGATTGGTACCATCCCCGAGCTTGTACGACCTTCGGAAGAGGTCGACCGACGAAATTCCCCCAAATCTGAGGAGATATTCTTGAATAACTTTTTTTGTGAAGGTCGGAGAGACTTGCAAGTAGGCTCTACCCCCACTAAATGGGGTAGCGCGCATCGATCGGTACCATCCTTGAGCTTCTCCGACTTTTGGAAGGGTTAGGGTTAGGGTTAGGGATGAAAGCACATAGGAGAAAGAGATATTCTTGAATAACTTTTTTTGTGAAGGTCGGAGAGACTTGCAAGTAGGCTCTACCCCCACTAAATGGGGTTGCGCGCATCGATCAGTACCATCCTTGAGCTTCTCCGACTTTCGGAAGGGTTAGGGTTAGGGTTAGGGATGAAAGCACATAGGAGAAAGAGATATTCTTGAATAACTTTTTTTGTGAAGGTCGGAGAGACTTGCAAGTAGGCTCTACCCCCACTAAATGGGGTAGCGCGCATCGATCGGTACCATCCTTGAGCTTCTCCGACTTTCGGAAGGGTTAGGGTTAGGGATGAAAGCACATAGGAGAAAGAGATATTCTTGAATAACTTTTTTTGTGAAGGTCGGAGAGACTTGCAAGTAGGCTCTACCCCCACTAAATGGGGTAGCGCGCATCGATCGGTACCATCCTTGAGCTTCTCCGACTTTCGGAAGGGTTAGGGTTAGGGTTAGGGATGAAAGCACATAGGAGAAAGAGATATTCTTGAATAACTTTTTTTGTGAAGGTCGGAGAGACTTGGAAAGTGGTTGCATCTGGACTAATTTGGGTCCTGCGGATCGATTGGTACCATCCCCGAGCTTGTACGACCTTCGGAAGAGGTCGACCGACGAAATTCCCCCAAATCTGAGGAGATATTCTTGAATAACTTTTTTTGTGAAGGTCGGAGAGACTTGCAAGTAGGCTCTACCCCCACTAAATTGGGTAGCGCGCATCGATCGGTACCATCCTTGAGCTTCTCCGACTTTCGGAAGGGTTAGGGTTAGGGTTAGGGATGAAAGCACATAGGAGAAAGAGATATTCTTGAATAACTTTTTTTGTGAAGGTCGGAGAGACTTGCAAGTAGGCTCTACCCCCACTAAATGGGGTAGCGCGCATCGATCGGTACTATCCTTGAGCTTCTCCGACTTTCGGAAGGGTTAGGGTTAGGGTTAGGGATGAAAGCACATAGGAGAAAGAGATATTCTTGAATAACTTTTTTTGTGAAGGTCGGAGAGACTTGGAAAGTGGTTGCATCTGGACTAATTTGGGTCCTGCGGATCGATTGGTACCATCCCCGAGCTTGTACGACCTTCGGAAGAGGTCGACCGACGAAATTCCCCCAAATCTGAGGAGATATTCTTGAATAACTTTTTTTGTGAAGGTCGGAGAGACTTGCAAGTAGGCTCTACCCCCACTAAATGGGGTAGCGCGCATCGATCGGTACTATCCTTGAGCTTCTCCGACTTTCGGAAGGGTTAGGGTTAGGGTTAGGGATGAAAGCACATAGGAGAAAGAGATATTCTTGAATAACTTTTTTTGTGAAGGTCGGAGAGACTTGGAAAGTGGTTGCATCTGGACTAATTTGGGTCCTGCGGATCGATTGGTACCATCCCCGAGCTTGTACGACCTTCGGAAGAGGTCGACCGACGAAATTCCCCCAAATCTGAGGAGATATTCTTGAATAACTTTTTTTGTGAAGGTCGGAGAGACTTGCAAGTAGGCTCTACCCCCACTAAATGGGGTAGCGCGCATCGATCGGTACCATCCTTGAGCTTCTCCGACTTTCGGAAGGGTTAGGGTTAGGGATGAAAGCACATAGGAGAAAGAGATATTCTTGAATAACTTTTTTTGTGAAGGTCGGAGAGACTTGGAAAGTGGTTGCATCTGGACTAATTTGGGTCCTGCGGATCGATTGGTACCATCCCCGAGCTTGTACGACCTTCGGAAGAGGTCGACCGACGAAATTCCCCCAAATCTGAGGAGATATTCTTGAATAACTTTTTTTGTGAAGGTCGGAGAGACTTGCAAGTAGGCTCTACCCCCACTAAATGGGGTAGCGCGCATCGATCGGTACCATCCTTGAGCTTCTCCGACTTTCGGAAGGGTTAGGGTTAGGGTTAGGGATGAAAGCACATAGGAGAAAGAGATATTCTTGAATAACTTTTTTTGTGAAGGTCGGAGAGACTTGGAAAGTGGTTGCATCTGGACTAATTTGGGTCCTGCGGATCGATTGGTACCATCCCCGAGCTTGTACGACCTTCGGAAGAGGTCGACCGACGAAATTCCCCCAAATCTGAGGAGATATTCTTGAATAACTTTTTTTGTGAAGGTCGGAGAGACTTGCAAGTAGGCTCTACCCCCACTAAATGGGGTAGCGCGCATCGATCGGTACCATCCTTGAGCTTCTCCGACTTTCGGAAGGGTTAGGGTTAGGGTTAGGGATGAAAGCACATAGGAGAAAGAGATATTCTTGAATAACTTTTTTTGTGAAGGTCGGAGAGACTTGCAAGTAGGCTTTACCCCCACTAAATGGGGTAGCGCGCATCGATCGGTACTATCCTTGAGCTTCTCCGACTTTCGGAAGGGTTAGGGTTAGGGTTAGGGATGAAAGCACATAGGAGAAAGAGATATTCTTGAATAACTTTTTTTGTGAAGGTCGGAGAGACTTGGAAAGTGGTTGCATCTGGACTAATTTGGGTCCTGCGGATCGATTGGTACCATCCCCGAGCTTGTACGACCTTCGAAAGAGGTCGACCGACGAAATTCCCCCAAATCTGAGGAGATATTCTTGAATAACTTTTTTTGTGAAGGTCGGAGAGACTTGCAAGTAGGCTCTACCCCCACTAAATGGGGTAGCGCGCATCGATCGGTACCATCCTTGAGCTTCTCCGACTTTCGGAAGGGTTAGGGTTAGGGATGAAAGCACATAGGAGAAAGAGATATTCTTGAATAACTTTTTTTGTGAAGGTCGGAGAGACTTGGAAAGTGGTTGCATCTGGACTAATTTGGGTCCTGCGGATCGATTGGTACCATCCCCGAGCTTGTACGACCTTCGGAAGAGGTCGACCGACGAAATTCCCCCAAATCTGAGGAGATATTCTTGAATAACTTTTTTTGTGAAGGTCGGAGAGACTTGCAAGTAGGCTCTACCCCCACTAAATGGGGTAGCGCGCATCGATCGGTACCATCCTTGAGCTTCTCCGACTTTCGGAAGGGTTAGGGTTAGGGTTAGGGATGAAAGCACATAGGAGAAAGAGATATTCTTGAATAACTTTTTTTGTGAAGGTCGGAGAGACTTGCAAGTAGGCTCTACCCCCACTAAATGGGGTAGCGCGCATCGATCGGTACTATCCTTGAGCTTCTCCGACTTTCGGAAGGGTTAGGGTTAGGGTTAGGGATGAAAGCACATAGGAGAAAGAGATATTCTTGAATAACTTTTTTTGTGAAGGTCGGAGAGACTTGGAAAGTGGTTGCATCTGGACTAATTTGGGTCCTACGGATCGATTGGTACCATCCCCGAGCTTGTACGACCTTCGAAAGAGGTCGACCGACGAAATTCCCCCAAATCTGAGGAGATATTCTTGAATAACTTTTTTTGTGAAGGTCGGAGAGACTTGCAAGTAGGCTCTACCCCCACTAAATGGGGTAGCGCGCATCGATCGGTACCATCCTTGAGCTTCTCCGACTTTCGGAAGGGTTAGGGTTAGGGATGAAAGCACATAGGAGAAAGAGATATTCTTGAATAACTTTTTTTGTGAAGGTCGGAGAGACTTGGAAAGTGGTTGCATCTGGACTAATTTGGGTCCTGCGGATCGATTGGTACCATCCCCGAGCTTGTACGACCTTCGGAAGAGGTCGACCGACGAAATTCCCCCAAATCTGAGGAGATATTCTTGAATAACTTTTTTTGTGAAGGTCGGAGAGACTTGCAAGTAGGCTCTACCCCCACTAAATGGGGTAGCGCGCATCGATCAGTACCATCCTTGAGCTTCTCCGACTTTTGGAAGGGTTAGGGTTAGGGTTAGGGATGAAAGCACATAGGAGAAAGAGATATTCTTGAATAACTTTTTTTGTGAAGGTCGGAGAGACTTGCAAGTAGGCTCTACCCCCACTAAATGGGGTTGCGCGCATCGATCAGTACCATCCTTGAGCTTCTCCGACTTTCGGAAGGGTTAGGGTTAGGGTTAGGGATGAAAGCACATAGGAGAAAGAGATATTCTTGAATAACTTTTTTTGTGAAGGTCGGAGAGACTTGCAAGTAGGCTCTACCCCCACTAAATGGGGTAGCGCGCATCGATCGGTACCATCCTTGAGCTTCTCCGACTTTCGGAAGGGTTAGGGTTAGGGATGAAAGCACATAGGAGAAAGAGATATTCTTGAATAACTTTTTTTGTGAAGGTCGGAGAGACTTGCAAGTAGGCTCTACCCCCACTAAATGGGGTAGCGCGCATCGATCGGTACCATCCTTGAGCTTCTCCGACTTTCGGAAGGGTTAGGGTTAGGGTTAGGGATGAAAGCACATAGGAGAAAGAGATATTCTTGAATAACTTTTTTTGTGAAGGTCGGAGAGACTTGGAAAGTGGTTGCATCTGGACTAATTTGGGTCCTGCGGATCGATTGGTACCATCCCCGAGCTTGTACGACCTTCGGAAGAGGTCGACCGACGAAATTCCCCCAAATCTGAGGAGATATTCTTGAATAACTTTTTTTGTGAAGGTCGGAGAGACTTGCAAGTAGGCTCTACCCCCACTAAATTGGGTAGCGCGCATCGATCGGTACCATCCTTGAGCTTCTCCGACTTTCGGAAGGGTTAGGGTTAGGGTTAGGGATGAAAGCACATAGGAGAAAGAGATATTCTTGAATAACTTTTTTTGTGAAGGTCGGAGAGACTTGCAAGTAGGCTCTACCCCCACTAAATGGGGTAGCACGCATCGATCGGTACTATCCTTGAGCTTCTCCGACTTTCGGAAGGGTTAGGGTTAGGGTTAGGGATGAAAGCACATAGGAGAAAGAGATATTCTTGAATAACTTTTTTTGTGAAGGTCGGAGAGACTTGGAAAGTGGTTGCATCTGGACTAATTTGGGTCCTGCGGATCGATTGGTACCATCCCCGAGCTTGTACGACCTTCGGAAGAGGTCGACCGACGAAATTCCCCCAAATCTGAGGAGATATTCTTGAATAACTTTTTTTGTGAAGGTCGGAGAGACTTGCAAGTAGGCTCTACCCCCACTAAATGGGGTAGCGCGCATCGATCGGTACTATCCTTGAGCTTCTCCGACTTTCGGAAGGGTTAGGGTTAGGGTTAGGGATGAAAGCACATAGGAGAAAGAGATATTCTTGAATAACTTTTTTTGTGAAGGTCGGAGAGACTTGGAAAGTGGTTGCATCTGGACTAATTTGGGTCCTGCGGATCGATTGGTACCATCCCCGAGCTTGTACGACCTTCGGAAGAGGTCGACCGACGAAATTCCCCCAAATCTGAGGAGATATTCTTGAATAACTTTTTTTGTGAAGGTCGGAGAGACTTGCAAGTAGGCTCTACCCCCACTAAATGGGGTAGCGCGCATCGATCGGTACCATCCTTGAGCTTCTCCGACTTTCGGAAGGGTTAGGGTTAGGGATGAAAGCACATAGGAGAAAGAGATATTCTTGAATAACTTTTTTTGTGAAGGTCGGAGAGACTTGGAAAGTGGTTGCATCTGGACTAATTTGGGTCCTGCGGATCGATTGGTACCATCCCCGAGCTTGTACGACCTTCGGAAGAGGTCGACCGACGAAATTCCCCCAAATCTGAGGAGATATTCTTGAATAACTTTTTTTGTGAAGGTCGGAGAGACTTGCAAGTAGGCTCTACCCCCACTAAATGGGGTAGCGCGCATCGATCGGTACCATCCTTGAGCTTCTCCGACTTTCGGAAGGGTTAGGGTTAGGGTTAGGGATGAAAGCACATAGGAGAAAGAGATATTCTTGAATAACTTTTTTTGTGAAGGTCGGAGAGACTTGGAAAGTGGTTGCATCTGGACTAATTTGGGTCCTGCGGATCGATTGGTACCATCCCCGAGCTTGTACGACCTTCGGAAGAGGTCGACCGACGAAATTCCCCCAAATCTGAGGAGATATTCTTGAATAACTTTTTTTGTGAAGGTCGGAGAGACTTGCAAGTAGGCTCTACCCCCACTAAATGGGGTAGCGCGCATCGATCGGTACCATCCTTGAGCTTCTCCGACTTTCGGAAGGGTTAGGGTTAGGGTTAGGGATGAAAGCACATAGGAGAAAGAGATATTCTTGAATAACTTTTTTTGTGAAGGTCGGAGAGACTTGCAAGTAGGCTTTACCCCCACTAAATGGGGTAGCGCGCATCGATCGGTACTATCCTTGAGCTTCTCCGACTTTCGGAAGGGTTAGGGTTAGGGTTAGGGATGAAAGCACATAGGAGAAAGAGATATTCTTGAATAACTTTTTTTGTGAAGGTCGGAGAGACTTGGAAAGTGGTTGCATCTGGACTAATTTGGGTCCTGCGGATCGATTGGTACCATCCCCGAGCTTGTACGACCTTCGAAAGAGGTCGACCGACGAAATTCCCCCAAATCTGAGGAGATATTCTTGAATAACTTTTTTTGTGAAGGTCGGAGAGACTTGCAAGTAGGCTCTACCCCCACTAAATGGGGTAGCGCGCATCGATCGGTACCATCCTTGAGCTTCTCCGACTTTCGGAAGGGTTAGGGTTAGGGATGAAAGCACATAGGAGAAAGAGATATTCTTGAATAACTTTTTTTGTGAAGGTCGGAGAGACTTGGAAAGTGGTTGCATCTGGACTAATTTGGGTCCTGCGGATCGATTGGTACCATCCCCGAGCTTGTACGACCTTCGGAAGAGGTCGACCGACGAAATTCCCCCAAATCTGAGGAGATATTCTTGAATAACTTTTTTTGTGAAGGTCGGAGAGACTTGCAAGTAGGCTCTACCCCCACTAAATGGGGTAGCGCGCATCGATCGGTACCATCCTTGAGCTTCTCCGACTTTCGGAAGGGTTAGGGTTAGGGTTAGGGATGAAAGCACATAGGAGAAAGAGATATTCTTGAATAACTTTTTTTGTGAAGGTCGGAGAGACTTGCAAGTAGGCTCTACCCCCACTAAATGGGGTTGCGCGCATCGATCGGTACCATCCTTGAGCTTCTCCGACTTTCGGAAGGGTTAGGGTTAGGGTTAGGGATGAAAGCACATAGGAGAAAGAGATATTCTTGAATAACTTTTTTTGTGAAGGTCGGAGAGACTTGCAAGTAGGCTCTACCCCCACTAAATGGGGTAGCGCGCATCGATCGGTACCATCCTTGAGCTTCTCCGACTTTCGGAAGGGTTAGGGTTAGGGTTAGGGATGAAAGCACATAGGAGAAAGAGATATTCTTGAATAACTTTTTTTGTGAAGGTCGGAGAGACTTGCAAGTAGGCTCTACCCCCACTAAATGGGGTAGCGCGCATCGATCGGTACCATCCTTGAGCTTCTCCGACTTTCGGAAGGGTTAGGGTTAGGGTTAGGGATGAAAGCACATAGGAGAAAGAGATATTCTTGAATAACTTTTTTTGTGAAGGTCGGAGAGACTTGGAAAGTGGTTGCATCTGGACTAATTTGGGTCCTGCGGATCGATTGGTACCATCCCCGAGCTTGTACGACCTTCGGAAGAGGTCGACCGACGAAATTCCCCCAAATCTGAGGAGATATTCTTGAATAACTTTTTTTGTGAAGGTCGGAGAGACTTGCAAGTAGGCTCTACCCCCACTAAATTGGGTAGCGCGCATCGATCGGTACCATCCTTGAGCTTCTCCGACTTTCGGAAGGGTTAGGGTTAGGGTTAGGGATGAAAGCACATAGGAGAAAGAGATATTCTTGAATAACTTTTTTTGTGAAGGTCGGAGAGACTTGCAAGTAGGCTCTACTCCCACTAAATGGGGTTGCGCACATCGATCGGTACCATCCTTGAGCTTCTCCGACTTTCGGAAGGGTTAGGGTTAGGGTTAGGGATGAAAGCACATAGGAGAAAGAGATATTCTTGAATAACTTTTTTTGTGAAGGTCGGAGAGACTTGGAAAGTGGTTGCATCTGGACTAATTTGGGTCCTGCGGATCGATTGGTACTATCCCCGAGCTTGTACGACCTTCGGAAGAGGTCGACCGACGAAATTCCCCCAAATCTGAGGAGATATTCTTGAATAACTTTTTTTGTGAAGGTCGGAGAGACTTGCAAGTAGGCTCTACCCCCACTAAATGGGGTAGCGCGCATCGATCGGTACCATCCTTGAGCTTCTCCGACTTTCGGAAGGGTTAGGGTTAGGGTTAGGGATGAAAGCACATAGGAGAAAGAGATATTCTTGAATAACTTTTTTTGTGAAGGTCGGAGAGACTTGCAAGTAGGCTCTACCCCCACTAAATGGGGTTGCGCGCATCGATCGGTACCATCCTTGAGCTTCTCCGACTTTCGGAAGGGTTAGGGTTAGGGTTAGGGATGAAAGCACATAGGAGAAAGAGATATTCTTGAATAACTTTTTTTGTGAAGGTCGGAGAGACTTGGAAAGTGGTTGCATCTGGACTAATTTGGGTCCTGCAGATCGATTGGTACCATCCCCGAGCTTGTACGACCTTCGGAAGAGGTCGACCGACGAAATTCCCCCAAATCTGAGGAGATATTCTTGAATAACTTTTTTTGTGAAGGTCGGAGAGACTTGCAAGTAGGCTCTACCCCCACTAAATGGGGTAGCGCGCATCGATCGGTACCATCCTTGAGCTTCTCCGACTTTCGGAAGGGTTAGGGTTAGGGTTAGGGATGAAAGCACATAGGAGAAAGAGATATTCTTGAATAACTTTTTTTGTGAAGGTCGGAGAGACTTGCAAGTAGGCTCTACCCCCACTAAATGGGGTAGCGCGCATCGATCGGTACCATCTTTGAGCTTCTCCGACTTTCGGAAGGGTTAGGGTTAGGGTTAGGGATGAAAGCACATAGGAGAAAGAGATATTCTTGAATAACTTTTTTTGTGAAGGTCGGAGAGACTTGGAAAGTGGTTGCATCTGGACTAATTTGGGTCCTGCAGATCGATTGGTACCATCCCCGAGCTTGTACGACCTTCGAAAGAGGTCGACCGACGAAATTCCCCCAAATCTGAGGAGATATTCTTGAATAACTTTTTTTGTGAAGGTCGGAGAGACTTGCAAGTAGGCTCTACCCCCACTAAATGGGGTAGCGCGCATCGATCGGTACCATCCTTGAGCTTCTCCGACTTTCGGAAGGGTTAGGGTTAGGGTTAGGGATGAAAGCACATAGGAGAAAGAGATATTCTTGAATAACTTTTTTTGTGAAGGTCGGAGAGACTTGGAAAGTGGTTGCATCTGGACTAATTTGGGTCCTGCGGATCGATTGGTACCATCCCCGAGCTTGTACGACCTTCGGAAGAGGTCGACCGACGAAATTCCCCCAAATCTGAGGAGATATTCTTGAATAACTTTTTTTGTGAAGGTCGGAGAGACTTGCAAGTAGGCTCTACCCCCACTAAATTGGGTAGCGCGCATCGATCGGTACCATCCTTGAGCTTCTCCGACTTTCGGAAGGGTTAGGGTTAGGGTTAGGGATGAAAGCACATAGGAGAAAGAGATATTCTTGAATAACTTTTTTTGTGAAGGTCGGAGAGACTTGCAAGTAGGCTCTACTCCCACTAAATGGGGTTGCGCACATCGATCGGTACCATCCTTGAGCTTCTCCGACTTTCGGAAGGGTTAGGGTTAGGGTTAGGGATGAAAGCACATAGGAGAAAGAGATATTCTTGAATAACTTTTTTTGTGAAGGTCGGAGAGACTTGGAAAGTGGTTGCATCTGGACTAATTTGGGTCCTGCGGATCGATTGGTACTATCCCCGAGCTTGTACGACCTTCGGAAGAGGTCGACCGACGAAATTCCCCCAAATCTGAGGAGATATTCTTGAATAACTTTTTTTGTGAAGGTCGGAGAGACTTGCAAGTAGGCTCTACCCCCACTAAATGGGGTAGCGCGCATCGATCGGTACCATCCTTGAGCTTCTCCGACTTTCGGAAGGGTTAGGGTTAGGGTTAGGGATGAAAGCACATAGGAGAAAGAGATATTCTTGAATAACTTTTTTTGTGAAGGTCGGAGAGACTTGCAAGTAGGCTCTACCCCCACTAAATGGGGTTGCGCGCATCGATCGGTACCATCCTTGAGCTTCTCCGACTTTCGGAAGGGTTAGGGTTAGGGTTAGGGATGAAAGCACATAGGAGAAAGAGATATTCTTGAATAACTTTTTTTGTGAAGGTCGGAGAGACTTGGAAAGTGGTTGCATCTGGACTAATTTGGGTCCTGCAGATCGATTGGTACCATCCCCGAGCTTGTACGACCTTCGGAAGAGGTCGACCGACGAAATTCCCCCAAATCTGAGGAGATATTCTTGAATAACTTTTTTTGTGAAGGTCGGAGAGACTTGCAAGTAGGCTCTACCCCCACTAAATGGGGTAGCGCGCATCGATCGGTACCATCCTTGAGCTTCTCCGACTTTCGGAAGGGTTAGGGTTAGGGTTAGGGATGAAAGCACATAGGAGAAAGAGATATTCTTGAATAACTTTTTTTGTGAAGGTCGGAGAGACTTGCAAGTAGGCTCTACCCCCACTAAATGGGGTAGCGCGCATCGATCGGTACCATCTTTGAGCTTCTCCGACTTTCGGAAGGGTTAGGGTTAGGGTTAGGGATGAAAGCACATAGGAGAAAGAGATATTCTTGAATAACTTTTTTTGTGAAGGTCGGAGAGACTTGGAAAGTGGTTGCATCTGGACTAATTTGGGTCCTGCAGATCGATTGGTACCATCCCCGAGCTTGTACGACCTTCGAAAGAGGTCGACCGACGAAATTCCCCCAAATCTGAGGAGATATTCTTGAATAACTTTTTTTGTGAAGGTCGGAGAGACTTGCAAGTAGGCTCTACCCCCACTAAATGGGGTAGCGCGCATCGATCGGTACCATCCTTGAGCTTCTCCGACTTTCGGAAGGGTTAGGGTTAGGGTTAGGGATGAAAGCACATAGGAGAAAGAGATATTCTTGAATAACTTTTTTTGTGAAGGTCGGAGAGACTTGGAAAGTGGTTGCATCTGGACTAATTTGGGTCCTGCGGATCGATTGGTACCATCCCCGAGCTTGTACGACCTTCGGAAGAGGTCGACCAACGAAATTCCCCCAAATCTGAGGAGATATTCTTGAATAACTTTTTTTGTGAAGGTCGGAGAGACTTGCAAGTAGGCTCTACCCCCACTAAATGGGGTAGCGCGCATCGATCGGTACCATCCTTGAGCTTCTCCGACTTTCGGAAGGGTTAGGGTTAGGGTTAGGGATGAAAGCACATAGGAGAAAGAGATATTCTTGAATAACTTTTTTTGTGAAGGTCGGAGAGACTTGCAAGTAGGCTCTACCCCCACTAAATGGGGTAGCGCGCATCGATCGGTACTATCCTTGAGCTTCTCCGACTTTCGGAAGGGTTAGGGTTAGGGTTAGGGATGAAAGCACATAGGAGAAAGAGATATTCTTGAATAACTTTTTTTGTGAAGGTCGGAGAGACTTGGAAAGTGGTTGCATCTGGACTAATTTGGGTCCTGCGGTTCGATTGGTACCATCCCCGAGCTTGTACGACCTTCGGAAGAGGTCGACCGACGAAATTCCCCCAAATCTGAGGAGATATTCTTGAATAACTTTTTTTGTGAAGGTCGGAGAGACTTGCAAGTAGGCTCTACCCCCACTAAATGGGGTAGCGCGCATCGATCGGTACCATCCTTGAGCTTCTCCAACTTTCGGAAGGGTTAGGGTTAGGGTTAGGGATGAAAGCACATAGGAGAAAGAGATATTCTTGAATAACTTTTTTTGTGAAGGTCGGAGAGACTTGGAAAGTGGTTGCATCTGGACTAATTTGGGTCCTGCAGATCGATTGGTACCATCCCCGAGCTTGTACGACCTTCGGAAGAGGTCGACCGACGAAATTCCCCCAAATCTGAGGAGATATTCTTGAATAACTTTTTTTGTGAAGGTCGGAAAGACTTGCAAGTAGGCTCTACCCCCACTAAATGGGGTAGCGCGCATCGATCGGTACCATCCTTGAGCTTCTCCGACTTTCGGAAGGGTTAGGGTTAGGGTTAGGGATGAAAGCACATAGGAGAAAGAGATATTCTTGAATAACTTTTTTTGTGAAGGTCGGAGAGACTTGCAAGTAGGCTTTACCCCCACTAAATGGGGTAGCGCGCATCGATCGGTACCATCCTTGAGCTTCTCCGACTTTCGGAAGGGTTAGGGTTAGGGTTAGGGATGAAAGCACATAGGAGAAAGAGATATTCTTGAATAACTTTTTTTGTGAAGGTCGGAGAGACTTGCAAGTAGGCTCTACCCCCACTAAATGGGGTAGCGCGCATCGATCGGTACCATCCTTGAGCTTCTCCGACTTTCGGAAGGGTTAGGGTTAGGGTTAGGGATGAAAGCACATAGGAGAAAGAGATATTCTTGAATAACTTTTTTTGTGAAGGTCGGAGAGACTTGGAAAGTGGTTGCATCTGGACTAATTTGGGTCCTGCGGATCGATTGGTACCATCCCCGAGCTTGTACGACCTTCGGAAGAGGTCGACCGACGAAATTCCCCCAAATCTGAGGAGATATTCTTGAATAACTTTTTTTGTGAAGGTCGGAGAGACTTGCAAGTAGGCTCTACCCCCACTAAATGGGGTAGCGCGCATCGATCGGTACCATCCTTGAGCTTCTCCGACTTTCGGAAGGGTTAGGGTTAGGGTTAGGGATGAAAGCACATAGGAGAAAGAGATATTCTTGAATAACTTTTTTTGTGAAGGTCGGAGAGACTTGCAAGTAGGCTCTACCCCCACTAAATGGAGTTGCGCGCATCGATCGGTACCATCCTTGAGCTTCTCCGACTTTCGGAAGGGTTAGGGTTAGGGTTAGGGATGAAAGCACATAGGAGAAAGAGATATTCTTGAATAACTTTTTTTGTGAAGGTCGGAGAGACTTGCAAGTAGGCTCTACCCCCACTAAATGGGGTTGCGCGCATCGATCGGTACCATCCTTGAGCTTCTCCGACTTTCGGAAGGGTTAGGGTTAGGGTTAGGGATGAAAGCACATAGGAGAAAGAGATATTCTTGAATAACTTTTTTTGTGAAGGTCGGAGAGACTTGGAAAGTGGTTGCATCTGGACTAATTTGGGTCCTGCAGATCGATTGGTACCATCCCCGAGCTTGTACGACCTTCGGAAGAGGTCGACCGACGAAATTCCCCCAAATCTGAGGAGATATTCTTGAATAACTTTTTTTGTGAAGGTCGGAGAGACTTGCAAGTAGGCTCTACCCCCACTAAATGGGGTAGCGCGCATCGATCAGTACCATCCTTGAGCTTCTCCGACTTTCGGAAGGGTTAGGGTTAGGGTTAGGGATGAAAGCACATAGGAGAAAGAGATATTCTTGAATAACTTTTTTTGTGAAGGTCGGAGAGACTTGGAAAGTGGTTGCATCTGGACTAATTTGGGTCCTGCGGATCGATTGGTACCATCCCCGAGCTTGTACGACCTTCGGAAGAGGTCGACCGACGAAATTCCCCCAAATCTGAGGAGATATTCTTGAATAACTTTTTTTGTGAAGGTCGGAGAGACTTGCAAGTAGGCTCTACCCCCACTAAATGGGGTAGCGCGCATCGATCGGTACCATCCTTGAGCTTCTCCGACTTTCGGAAGGGTTAGGGTTAGGGTTAGGGATGAAAGCACATAGGAGAAAGAGATATTCTTGAATAACTTTTTTTGTGAAGGTCGGAGAGACTTGCAAGTAGGCTCTACCCCCACTAAATGGAGTTGCGCGCATCGATCGGTACCATCCTTGAGCTTCTCCGACTTTCGGAAGGGTTAGGGTTAGGGTTAGGGATGAAAGCACATAGGAGAAAGAGATATTCTTGAATAACTTTTTTTGTGAAGGTCGGAGAGACTTGCAAGTAGGCTCTACCCCCACTAAATGGGGTTGCGCGCATCGATCGGTACCATCCTTGAGCTTCTCCGACTTTCGGAAGGGTTAGGGTTAGGGTTAGGGATGAAAGCACATAGGAGAAAGAGATATTCTTGAATAACTTTTTTTGTGAAGGTCGGAGAGACTTGGAAAGTGGTTGCATCTGGACTAATTTGGGTCCTGCGGATCGATTGGTACCATCCCCGAGCTTGTACGACCTTCGGAAGAGGTCGACCGACGAAATTCCCCCAAATCTGAGGAGATATTCTTGAATAACTTTTTTTGTGAAGGTCGGAGAGACTTGCAAGTAGGCTCTACCCCCACTAAATGGGGTAGCGCGCATCGATCGGTACCATCCTTGAGCTTCTCCGACTTTCGGAAGGGTTAGGGTTAGGGTTAGGGATGAAAGCACATAGGAGAAAGAGATATTCTTGAATAACTTTTTTTGTGAAGGTCGGAGAGACTTGCAAGTAGGCTCTACCCCCACTAAATGGAGTTGCGCGCATCGATCGGTACCATCCTTGAGCTTCTCCGACTTTCGGAAGGGTTAGGGTTAGGGTTAGGGATGAAAGCACATAGGAGAAAGAGATATTCTTGAATAACTTTTTTTGTGAAGGTCGGAGAGACTTGCAAGTAGGCTCTACCCCCACTAAATGGGGTTGCGCGCATCGATCGGTACCATCCTTGAGCTTCTCCGACTTTCGGAAGGGTTAGGGTTAGGGTTAGGGATGAAAGCACATAGGAGAAAGAGATATTCTTGAATAACTTTTTTTGTGAAGGTCGGAGAGACTTGGAAAGTGGTTGCATCTGGACTAATTTGGGTCCTGCAGATCGATTGGTACCATCCCCGAGCTTGTACGACCTTCGGAAGAGGTCGACCGACGAAATTCCCCCAAATCTGAGGAGATATTCTTGAATAACTTTTTTTGTGAAGGTCGGAGAGACTTGCAAGTAGGCTCTACCCCCACTAAATGGGGTAGCGCGCATCGATCGGTACCATCCTTGAGCTTCTCCGACTTTCGGAAGGGTTAGGGTTAGGGTTAGGGATGAAAGCACATAGGAGAAAGAGATATTCTTGAATAACTTTTTTTGTGAAGGTCGGAGAGACTTGCAAGTAGGCTCTACCCCCACTAAATGGGGTTGCGCGCATCGATCGGTACCATCCTTGAGCTTCTCCGACTTTCGGAAGGGTTAGGGTTAGGGTTAGGGATGAAAGCACATAGGAGAAAGAGATATTCTTGAATAACTTTTTTTGTGAAGGTCGGAGAGACTTGGAAAGTGGTTGCATCTGGACTAATTTGGGTCCTGCGGATCGATTGGTACCATCCCCGAGCTTGTACGACCTTCGAAAGAGGTCGACCGACGAAATTCCCCCAAATCTGAGGAGATATTCTTGAATAACTTTTTTTGTGAAGGTCGGAGAGACTTGCAAGTAGGCTCTACCCCCACTAAATGGGGTAGCGCGCATCGATCGGTACCATCCTTGAGCTTCTCCGACTTTCGGAAGGGTTAGGGTTAAGGATGAAAGCACATAGGAGAAAGAGATATTCTTGAATAACTTTTTTTGTGAAGGTCGGAGAGACTTGCAAGTAGGCTCTACCCCCACTAAATGGGGTAGCGCGCATCGATCGGTACTATCCTTGAGCTTCTCCGACTTTCGGAAGGGTTAGGGTTAGGGTTAGGGATGAAAGCACATAGGAGAAAGAGATATTCTTGAATAACTTTTTTTGTGAAGGTCGGAGAGACTTGGAAAGTGGTTGCATCTGGACTAATTTGGGTCCTGCAGATCGATTGGTACCATCCCCGAGCTTGTACGACCTTCGGAAGAGGTCGACCGACGAAATTCCCCCAAATCTGAGGAGATATTCTTGAATAACTTTTTTTGTGAAGGTCGGAGAGACTTGCAAGTAGGCTCTACCCCCACTAAATGGGGTAGCGCGCATCGATCGGTACCATCCTTGAGCTTCTCCGACTTTCGGAAGGGTTAGGGTTAGGGTTAGGGATGAAAGCACATAGGAGAAAGAGATATTCTTGAATAACTTTTTTTGTGAAGGTCGGAGAGACTTGGAAAGTGGTTGCATCTGGACTAATTTGGGTCCTGCGGATCGATTGGTACCATCCCCGAGCTTGTACGACCTTCGAAAGAGGTCGACCGACGAAATTCCCCCAAATCTGAGGAGATATTCTTGAATAACTTTTTTTGTGAAGGTCGGAGAGACTTGCAAGTAGGCTCTACCCCCACTAAATGGGGTAGCGCGCATCGATCGGTACCATCCTTGAGCTTCTCCGACTTTCGGAAGGGTTAGGGTTAGGGTTAGGGATGAAAGCACATAGGAGAAAGAGATATTCTTGAATAACTTTTTTTGTGAAGGTCGGAGAGACTTGCAAGTAGGCTCTACCCCCACTAAATGGAGTTGCGCGCATCGATCGGTACCATCCTTGAGCTTCTCCGACTTTCGGAAGGGTTAGGGTTAGGGTTAGGGATGAAAGCACATAGGAGAAAGAGATATTCTTGAATAACTTTTTTTGTGAAGGTCGGAGAGACTTGCAAGTAGGCTCTACCCCCACTAAATGGGGTTGCGCGCATCGATCGGTACCATCCTTGAGCTTCTCTGACTTTCGGAAGGGTTAGGGTTAGGGTTAGGGATGAAAGCACATAGGAGAAAGAGATATTCTTGAATAACTTTTTTTGTGAAGGTCGGAGAGACTTGGAAAGTGGTTGCATCTGGACTAATTTGGGTCCTGCGGATCGATTGGTACCATCCCCGAGCTTGTACGACCTTCGGAAGAGGTCGAACGACGAAATTCCCCCAAATCTGAGGAGATATTCTTGAATAACTTTTTTTGTGAAGGTCGGAGAGACTTGCAAGTAGGCTCTACCCCCACTAAATGGGGTAGCGCGCATCGATCGGTACCATCCTTGAGCTTCTCCGACTTTCGGAAGGGTTAGGGTTAGGGTTAGGGATGAAAGCACATAGGAGAAAGAGATATTCTTGAATAACTTTTTTTGTGAAGGTCGGAGAGACTTGCAAGTAGGCTCTACCCCCATTAAATGGGGTTGCGCGCATCGATCGGTACCATCCTTGAGCTTCTCCGACTTTCGGAAGGGTTAGGGTTAGGGTTAGGGATGAAAGCACATAGGAGAAAGAGATATTCTTGAATAACTTTTTTTGTGAAGGTCGGAGAGACTTGGAAAGTGGTTGCATCTGGACTAATTTGGGTCCTGCGGATCGATTGGTACCATCCCCGAGCTTGTACGACCTTCGAAAGAGGTCGACCGACGAAATTCCCCCAAATCTGAGGAGATATTCTTGAATAACTTTTTTTGTGAAGGTCGGAGAGACTTGCAAGTAGGCTCTACCCCCACTAAATGGGGTAGCGCGCATCGATCGGTACCATCCTTGAGCTTCTCCGACTTTCGGAAGGGTTAGGGTTAGGGTTAAGGATGAAAGCACATAGGAGAAAGAGATATTCTTGAATAACTTTTTTTGTGAAGGTCGGAGAGACTTGCAAGTAGGCTCTACCCCCACTAAATGGGGTAGCGCGCATCGATCGGTACTATCCTTGAGCTTCTCCGACTTTTGGAAGGGTTAGGGTTAGGGTTAGGGATGAAAGCACATAGGAGAAAGAGATATTCTTGAATAACTTTTTTTGTGAAGGTCGGAGAGACTTGGAAAGTGGTTGCATCTGGACTAATTTGGGTCCTGCAGATCGATTGGTACTATCCCCGAGCTTGTACGACCTTCGGAAGAGGTCGACCGACGAAATTCCCCCAAATCTGAGGAGATATTCTTGAATAACTTTTTTTGTGAAGGTCGGAGAGACTTGCAAGTAGGCTCTACCCCCACTAAATGGGGTAGCGCGCATCGATCGGTACCATCCTTGAGCTTCTCCGACTTTCGGAAGGGTTAGGGTTAGGGTTAGGGATGAAAGCACATAGGAGAAAGAGATATTCTTGAATAACTTTTTTTGTGAAGGTCGGAGAGACTTGCAAGTAGGCTCTACCCCCACTAAATGGGGTTGCGCGCATCGATCGGTACCATCCTTGAGCTTCTCCGACTTTCGGAAGGGTTAGGGTTAGGGTTAGGGATGAAAGCACATAGGAGAAAGAGATATTCTTGAATAACTTTTTTTGTGAAGGTCGGAGAGACTTGGAAAGTGGTTGCATCTGGACTAATTTGGGTCCTGCGGATCGATTGGTACCATCCCCGAGCTTGTACGACCTTCGAAAGAGGTCGACCGACGAAATTCCCCCAAATCTGAGGAGATATTCTTGAATAACTTTTTTTGTGAAGGTCGGAGAGACTTGCAAGTAGGCTCTACCCCCACTAAATGGGGTAGCGCGCATCGATCGGTACCATCCTTGAGCTTCTCCGACTTTCGGAAGGGTTAGGGTTAGGGTTAGGGATGAAAGCACATAGGAGAAAGAGATATTCTTGAATAACTTTTTTTGTGAAGGTCGGAGAGACTTGGAAAGTGGTTGCATCTGGACTAATTTGGGTCCTGCGGATCGATTGGTACCATCCCCGAGCTTGTACGACCTTCGGAAGAGGTCGACCGACGAAATTCCCCCAAATCTGAGGAGATATTCTTGAATAACTTTTTTTGTGAAGGTCGGAGAGACTTGCAAGTAGGCTCTACTCCCACTAAATGGGGTAGCGCGCATCGATCAGTACCATCCTTGAGCTTCTCCGACTTTCGGAAGGGTTAGGGTTAGGGATGAAAGCACATAGGAGAAAGAGATATTCTTGAATAACTTTTTTTGTGAAGGTCGGAGAGACTTGCAAGTAGGCTCTACCCCCACTAAATGGGGTAGCGCGCATCGATCGGTACCATCCTTGAGCTTCTCCGACTTTCGGAAGGGTTAGGGTTAGGGTTAGGGATGAAAGCACATAGGAGAAAGAGATATTCTTGAATAACTTTTTTTGTGAAGGTCGGAGAGACTTGCAAGTAGGCTCTACCCCCACTAAATGGGGTAGCGCGCATCGATCGGTACCATCCTTGAGCTTCTCCGACTTTCGGAAGGGTTAGGGTTAGGGATGAAAGCACATAGGAGAAAGAGATATTCTTGAATAACTTTTTTTGTGAAGGTCGGAGAGACTTGGAAAGTGGTTGCATCTGGACTAATTTGGGTCCTGCGGATCGATTGGTACCATCCCCGAGCTTGTACGACCTTCGGAAGAGGTCGACCGACGAAATTCCCCCAAATCTGAGGAGATATTCTTGAATAACTTTTTTTGTGAAGGTCGGAGAGACTTGCAAGTAGGCTCTACCCCCACTAAATGGGGTAGCGCGCATCGATCGGTACCATCCTTGAGCTTCTCCGACTTTCGGAAGGGTTAGGGTTAGGGATGAAAGCACATAGGAGAAAGAGATATTCTTGAATAACTTTTTTTGTGAAGGTCGGAGAGACTTGCAAGTAGGCTCTACCCCCACTAAATGGGGTTGCGCGCATCGATCGGTACCATCCTTGAGCTTCTCCGACTTTCGGAAGGGTTAGGGTTAGGGTTAGGGATGAAAGCACATAGGAGAAAGAGATATTCTTGAATAACTTTTTTTGTGAAGGTCGGAGAGACTTGCAAGTAGGCTCTACCCCCACTAAATGGGGTTGCGCGCATCGATCGGTACCATCCTTGAGCTTCTCCGACTTTCGGAAGGGTTAGGGTTAGGGTTAGGGATGAAAGCACATAGGAGAAAGAGATATTCTTGAATAACTTTTTTTGTGAAGGTCGGAGAGACTTGGAAAGTGGTTGCATCTGGACTAATTTGGGTCCTGCAGATCGATTGGTACCATCCCCGAGCTTGTACGACCTTCGGAAAAGGTCGACCGACGAAATTCCCCCAAATCTGAGGAGATATTCTTGAATAACTTTTTTTGTGAAGGTCGGAGAGACTTGCAAGTAGGCTCTACCCCCACTAAATGGGGTAGCGCGCATCGATCGGTACCATCGTTGAGCTTCTCCGACTTTCGGAAGGGTTAGGGTTAGGGTTAGGGATGAAAGCACATAGGAGAAAGAGATATTCTTGAATAACTTTTTTTGTGAAGGTCGGAGAGACTTGCAAGTAGGCTCTACCCCCACTAAATGGGGTAGCGCGCATCGATCGGTACCATCCTTGAGCTTCTCCGACTTTCGGAAGGGTTAGGGTTAGGGTTAGGGATGAAAGCACATAGGAGAAAGAGATATTCTTGAATAACTTTTTTTGTGAAGGTCGGAGAGACTTGGAAAGTGGTTGCATCTGGACTAATTTGGGTCCTGCAGATCGATTGGTACCATCCCCGAGCTTGTACGACCTTCGGAAGAGGTCGACCGACGAAATTCCCCCAAATCTGAGGAGATATTCTTGAATAACTTTTTTTGTGAAGGTCGGAGAGACTTGCAAGTAGGCTCTACCCCCACTAAATGGGGTAGCGCGCATCGATCGGTACCATCCTTGAGCTTCTCCGACTTTCGGAAGGGTTAGGGTTAGGGTTAGGGATGAAAGCACATAGGAGAAAGAGATATTCTTGAATAACTTTTTTTGTGAAGGTCGGAGAGACTTGGAAAGTGGTTGCATCTGGACTAATTTGGGTCCTGCGGATCGATTGCTACCATCCCCGAGCTTGTACGACCTTCGGAAGAGGTCGACCGACGAAATTCCCCCAAATCTGAGGAGATATTCTTGAATAACTTTTTTTGTGAAGGTCGGAGAGACTTGCAAGTAGGCTCTACCCCCACTAAATGGGGTAGCGCGCATCGATCGGTACCATCCTTGAGCTTCTCCGACTTTCGGAAGGGTTAGGGTTAGGGTTAGGGATGAAAGCACATAGGAGAAAGAGATATTCTTGAATAACTTTTTTTGTGAAGGTCGGAGAGACTTGCAAGTAGGCTTTACCCCCACTAAATGGGGTTGCGCGCATCGATCGGTACCATCTTTGAGCTTCTCCGACTTTCGGAAGGGTTAGGGTTAGGGTTAGGGATGAAAGCACATAGGAGAAAGAGATATTCTTGAATAACTTTTTTTGTGAAGGTCGGAGAGACTTGGAAAGTGGTTGCATCTGGACTAATTTGGGTCCTGCAGATCGATTGGTACCATCCCCGAGCTTGTACGACCTTCGGAAAAGGTCGACCGACGAAATTCCCCCAAATCTGAGGAGATATTCTTGAATAACTTTTTTTGTGAAGGTCGGAGAGACTTGCAAGTAGGCTCTACCCCCACTAAATGGGGTAGCGCGCATCGATCGGTACCATCTTTGAGCTTCTCCGACTTTCGGAAGGGTTAGGGTTAGGGTTAGGGATGAAAGCACATAGGAGAAAGAGATATTCTTGAATAACTTTTTTTGTGAAGGTCGGAGAGACTTGCAAGTAGGCTCTACCCCCACTAAATGGGGTTGCGCGCATCGATCGGTACCATCCTTGAGCTTCTCCGACTTTCGGAAGGGTTAGGGTTAGGGTTAGGGATGAAAGCACATAGGAGAAAGAGATATTCTTGAATAACTTTTTTTGTGAAGGTCGGAGAGACTTGCAAGTAGGCTCTACCCCCACTAAATGGGGTAGCGCGCATCGATCGGTACCATCGTTGAGCTTCTCCGACTTTCGGAAGGGTTAGGGTTAGGGTTAGGGATGAAAGCACATAGGAGAAAGAGATATTCTTGAATAACTTTTTTTGTGAAGGTCGGAGAGACTTGGAAAGTGGTTGCATCTGGACTAATTTGGGTCCTGCGGATCGATTGGTACCATCCCAGAGCTTGTACGACCTTCGGAAGAGGTCGACCGACGAAATTCCCCCAAATCTGAGGAGATATTCTTGAATAACTTTTTTTGTGAAGGTCGGAGAGACTTGCAAGTAGGCTCTACCCCCACTAAATGGGGTAGCGCGCATCGATCAGTACCATCCTTGAGCTTCTCCGACTTTCGGAAGGGTTAGGGTTAGGGATGAAAGCACATAGGAGAAAGAGATATTCTTGAATAACTTTTTTTGTGAAGGTCGGAGAGACTTGCAAGTAGGCTCTACCCCCACTAAATGGGGTAGCGCGCATCGATCGGTACCATCCTTGAGCTTCTCCGACTTTCGGAAGGGTTAGGGTTAGGGTTAGGGATGAAAGCACATAGGAGAAAGAGATATTCTTGAATAACTTTTTTTGTGAAGGTCGGAGAGACTTGCAAGTAGGCTCTACCCCCACTAAATGGGGTAGCGCGCATCGATCGGTACCATCCTTGAGCTTCTCCGACTTTCGGAAGGGTTAGGGTTAGGGATGAAAGCACATAGGAGAAAGAGATATTCTTGAATAACTTTTTTTGTGAAGGTCGGAGAGACTTGGAAAGTGGTTGCATCTGGACTAATTTGGGTCCTGCGGATCGATTGGTACCATCCCCGAGCTTGTACGACCTTCGGAAGAGGTCGACCGACGAAATTCCCCCAAATCTGAGGAGATATTCTTGAATAACTTTTTTTGTGAAGGTCGGAGAGACTTGCAAGTAGGCTCTACCCCCACTAAATGGGGTAACGCGCATCGATCGGTACCATCCTTGAGCTTCTCCGACTTTCGGAAGGGTTAGGGTTAGGGTTAGGGATGAAAGCACATAGGAGAAAGAGATATTCTTGAATAACTTTTTTTGTGAAGGTCGGAGAGACTTGCAAGTAGGCTCTACCCCCACTAAATGGGGTTGCGCGCATCGATCGGTACCATCCTTGAGCTTCTCCGACTTTCGGAAGGGTTAGGGTTAGGGTTAGGGATGAAAGCACATAGGAGAAAGAGATATTCTTGAATAACTTTTTTTGTGAAGGTCGGAGAGACTTGGAAAGTGGTTGCATCTGGACTAATTTGGGTCCTGCAGATCGATTGGTACCATCCCCGAGCTTGTACGACCTTCGGAAAAGGTCGACCGACGAAATTCCCCCAAATCTGAGGAGATATTCTTGAATAACTTTTTTTGTGAAGGTCGGAGAGACTTGCAAGTAGGCTCTACCCCCACTAAATGGGGTAGCGCGCATCGATCGGTACCATCCTTGAGCTTCTCCGACTTTCGGAAGGGTTAGGGTTAGGGTTAGGGATGAAAGCACATAGGAGAAAGAGATATTCTTGAATAACTTTTTTTGTGAAGGTCGGAGAGACTTGGAAAGTGGTTGCATCTGGACTAATTTGGGTCCTGCGGATCGATTGGTACCATCCCCGAGCTTGTACGACCTTCGGAAGAGGTCGACCGACGAAATTCCCCCAAATCTGAGGAGATATTCTTGAATAACTTTTTTTGTGAAGGTCGGAGAGACTTGCAAGTAGGCTCTACCCCCACTAAATGGGGTAGCGCGCATCGATCGGTACCATCCTTGAGCTTCTCCGACTTTCGTAAGGGTTAGGGTTAGGGTTAGGGATGAAAGCACATAGGAGAAAGAGATATTCTTGAATAACTTTTTTTGTGAAGGTCGGAGAGACTTGCAAGTAGGCTCTACCCCCACTAAATGGAGTTGCGCGCATCGATCGGTACCATCCTTGAGCTTCTCCGACTTTCGGAAGGGTTAGGGTTAGGGTTAGGGATGAAAGCACATAGGAGAAAGAGATATTCTTGAATAACTTTTTTTGTGAAGGTCGGAGAGACTTGCAAGTAGGCTCTACCCCCACTAAATGGAGTTGCGCGCATCGATCGGTACCATCGTTGAGCTTCTCCGACTTTCGGAAGGGTTAGGGTTAGGGTTAGGGATGAAAGCACATAGGAGAAAGAGATATTCTTGAATAACTTTTTTTGTGAAGGTCGGAGAGACTTGGAAAGTGGTTGCATCTGGACTAATTTGGGTCCTGCGGATCGATTGGTACCATCCCCGAGCTTGTACGACCTTCGGAAGAGGTCGACCGACGAAATTCCCCCAAATCTGAGGAGATATTCTTGAATAACTTTTTTTGTGAAGGTCGGAGAGACTTGCAAGTAGGCTCTACCCCCACTAAATGGGGTAGCGCGCATCGATCAGTACCATCCTTGAGCTTCTCCGACTTTCGGAAGGGTTAGGGTTAGGGATGAAAGCACATAGGAGAAAGAGATATTCTTGAATAACTTTTTTTGTGAAGGTCGGAGAGACTTGCAAGTAGGCTCTACCCCCACTAAATGGGGTAGCGCGCATCGATCGGTACCATCCTTGAGCTTCTCCGACTTTCGGAAGGGTTAGGGTTAGGGTTAGGGATGAAAGCACATAGGAGAAAGAGATATTCTTGAATAACTTTTTTTGTGAAGGTCGGAGAGACTTGCAAGTAGGCTCTACCCCCACTAAATGGGGTAGCGCGCATCGATCGGTACCATCCTTGAGCTTCTCCGACTTTCGGAAGGGTTAGGGTTAGGGATGAAAGCACATAGGAGAAAGAGATATTCTTGAATAACTTTTTTTGTGAAGGTCGGAGAGACTTGGAAAGTGGTTGCATCTGGACTAATTTGGGTCCTGCGGATCGATTGGTACCATCCCCGAGCTTGTACGACCTTCGGAAGAGGTCGACCGACGAAATTCCCCCAAATCTGAGGAGATATTCTTGAATAACTTTTTTTGTGAAGGTCGGAGAGACTTGCAAGTAGGCTCTACCCCCACTAAATGGGGTAACGCGCATCGATCGGTACCATCCTTGAGCTTCTCCGACTTTCGGAAGGGTTAGGGTTAGGGTTAGGGATGAAAGCACATAGGAGAAAGAGATATTCTTGAATAACTTTTTTTGTGAAGGTCGGAGAGACTTGCAAGTAGGCTCTACCCCCACTAAATGGGGTTGCGCGCATCGATCGGTACCATCCTTGAGCTTCTCCGACTTTCGGAAGGGTTAGGGTTAGGGTTAGGGATGAAAGCACATAGGAGAAAGAGATATTCTTGAATAACTTTTTTTGTGAAGGTCGGAGAGACTTGGAAAGTGGTTGCATCTGGACTAATTTGGGTCCTGCAGATCGATTGGTACCATCCCCGAGCTTGTACGACCTTCGGAAAAGGTCGACCGACGAAATTCCCCCAAATCTGAGGAGATATTCTTGAATAACTTTTTTTGTGAAGGTCGGAGAGACTTGCAAGTAGGCTCTACCCCCACTAAATGGGGTAGCGCGCATCGATCGGTACCATCCTTGAGCTTCTCCGACTTTCGGAAGGGTTAGGGTTAGGGATGAAAGCACATAGGAGAAAGAGATATTCTTGAATAACTTTTTTTGTGAAGGTCGGAGAGACTTGGAAAGTGGTTGCATCTGGACTAATTTGGGTCCTGCAGATCGATTGGTACTATCCCCGAGCTTGTACGACCTTCGGAAGAGGTCGACCGACGAAATTCCCCCAAATCTGAGGAGATATTCTTGAATAACTTTTTTTGTGAAGGTCGGAGAGACTTGCAAGTAGGCTCTACCCCCACTAAATGGGGTAGCGCGCATCGATCGGTACCATCCTTGAGCTTCTCCGACTTTCGGAAGGGTTAGGGTTAGGGTTAGGGATGAAAGCACATAGGAGAAAGAGATATTCTTGAATAACTTTTTTTGTGAAGGTCGGAGAGACTTGCAAGTAGGCTCTACCCCCACTAAATGGGGTAGCGCGCATCGATCGGTACCATCCTTGAGCTTCTCCGACTTTCGGAAGGGTTAGGGTTAGGGTTAGGGATGAAAGCACATAGGAGAAAGAGATATTCTTGAATAACTTTTTTTGTGAAGGTCGGAGAGACTTGGAAAGTGGTTGCATCTGGACTAATTTGGGTCCTGCGGATCGATTGGTACCATCCCCGAGCTTGTACGACCTTCGGAAGAGGTCGACCGACGAAATTCCCCCAAATCTGAGGAGATATTCTTGAATAACTTTTTTTGTGAAGGTCGGAGAGACTTGCAAGTAGGCTCTACCCCCACTAAATGGGGTAGCGCGCATCGATCGGTACCATCCTTGAGCTTCTCCGACTTTCGGAAGGGTTAGGGTTAGGGATGAAAGCACATAGGAGAAAGAGATATTCTTGAATAACTTTTTTTGTGAAGGTCGGAGAGACTTGCAAGTAGGCTCTACCCCCACTAAATGGGGTAGCGCGCATCGATCGGTACCATCCTTGAGCTTCTCCGACTTTCGGAAGGGTTAGGGTTAGGGATGAAAGCACATAGGAGAAAGAGATATTCTTGAATAACTTTTTTTGTGAAGGTCGGAGAGACTTGCAAGTAGGCTCTACCCCCACTAAATGGGGTAGCGCGCATCGATCGGTACCATCCTTGAGCTTCTCCGACTTTCGGAAGGGTTAGGGTTAGGGATGAAAGCACATAGGAGAAAGAGATATTCTTGAATAACTTTTTTTGTGAAGGTCGGAGAGACTTGGAAAGTGGTTGCATCTGGACTAATTTGGGTCCTGCGGATCGATTGGTACCATCCCCGAGCTTGTACGACCTTCGGAAGAGGTCGACCGACGAAATTCCCCCAAATCTGAGGAGATATTCTTGAATAACTTTTTTTGTGAAGGTCGGAGAGACTTGCAAGTAGGCTCTACCCCCACTAAATGGGGTAGCGCGCATCGATCGGTACCATCCTTGAGCTTCTCCGACTTTCGGAAGGGTTAGGGTTAGGGTTAGGGATGAAAGCACATAGGAGAAAGAGATATTCTTGAATAACTTTTTTTGTGAAGGTCGGAGAGACTTGCAAGTAGGCTCTACCCCCACTAAATGGGGTTGCGCGCATCGATCGGTACCATCCTTGAGCTTCTCCGACTTTCGGAAGGGTTAGGGTTAGGGTTAGGGATGAAAGCACATAGGAGAAAGAGATATTCTTGAATAACTTTTTTTGTGAAGATCGGAGAGACTTGCAAGTAGGCTCTACCCCCACTAAATGGAGTTGCGCGCATCGATCGGTACCATCCTTGAGCTTCTCCGACTTTCGGAAGGGTTAGGGTTAGGGTTAGGGATGAAAGCACATAGGAGAAAGAGATATTCTTGAATAACTTTTTTTGTGAAGGTCGGAGAGACTTGCAAGTAGGCTCTACCCCCACTAAATGGAGTTGCGCGCATCGATCGGTACCATCGTTGAGCTTCTCCGACTTTCGGAAGGGTTAGGGTTAGGGTTAGGGATGAAAGCACATAGGAGAAAGAGATATTCTTGAATAACTTTTTTTGTGAAGGTCGGAGAGACTTGGAAAGTGGTTGCATCTGGACTAATTTGGGTCCTGCGGATCGATTGGTACCATCCCCGAGCTTGTACGACCTTCGGAAGAGGTCGACCGACGAAATTCCCCCAAATCTGAGGAGATATTCTTGAATAACTTTTTTTGTGAAGGTCGGAGAGACTTGCAAGTAGGCTCTACCCCCACTAAATGGGGTAGCGCGCATCGATCAGTACCATCCTTGAGCTTCTCCGACTTTCGGAAGGGTTAGGGTTAGGGATGAAAGCACATAGGAGAAAGAGATATTCTTGAATAACTTTTTTTGTGAAGGTCGGAGAGACTTGCAAGTAGGCTCTACCCCCACTAAATGGGGTAGCGCGCATCGATCGGTACCATCCTTGAGCTTCTCCGACTTTCGGAAGGGTTAGGGTTAGGGATGAAAGCACATAGGAGAAAGAGATATTCTTGAATAACTTTTTTTGTGAAGGTCGGAGAGACTTGGAAAGTGGTTGCATCTGGACTAATTTGGGTCCTGCGGATCGATTGGTACCATCCCCGAGCTTGTACGACCTTCGGAAGAGGTCGACCGACGAAATTCCCCCAAATCTGAGGAGATATTCTTGAATAACTTTTTTTGTGAAGGTCGGAGAGACTTGCAAGTAGGCTCTACCCCCACTAAATGGGGTAACGCGCATCGATCGGTACCATCCTTGAGCTTCTCCGACTTTCGGAAAGGTTAGGGTTAGGGTTAGGGATGAAAGCACATAGGAGAAAGATATATTCTTGAATAACTTTTTTTGTGAAGGTCGGAGAGACTTGCAAGTAGGCTCTACCCCCACTAAATGGGGTTGCGCGCATCGATCGGTACCATCCTTGAGCTTCTCCGACTTTCGGAAGGGTTAGGGTTAGGGATGAAAGCACATAGGAGAAAGAGATATTCTTGAATAACTTTTTTTGTGAAGGTCGGAGAGACTTGGAAAGTGGTTGCATCTGGACTAATTTGGGTCCTGCAGATCGATTGGTACCATCCCCGAGCTTGTACGACCTTCGGAAAAGGTCGACCGACGAAATTCCCCCAAATCTGAGGAGATATTCTTGAATAACTTTTTTTGTGAAGGTCGGAGAGACTTGCAAGTAGGCTCTACCCCCACTAAATGGGGTAGCGCGCATCGATCGGTACCATCCTTGAGCTTCTCCGACTTTCGGAAGGGTTAGGGTTAGGGATGAAAGCACATAGGAGAAAGAGATATTCTTGAATAACTTTTTTTGTGAAGGTCGGAGAGACTTGGAAAGTGGTTGCATCTGGACTAATTTGGGTCCTGCAGATCGATTGGTACTATCCCCGAGCTTGTACGACCTTCGGAAGAGGTCGACCGACGAAATTCCCCCAAATCTGAGGAGATATTCTTGAATAACTTTTTTTGTGAAGGTCGGAGAGACTTGCAAGTAGGCTCTACCCCCACTAAATGGGGTAGCGCGCATCGATCGGTACCATCCTTGAGCTTCTCCGACTTTCGGAAGGGTTAGGGTTAGGGTTAGGGATGAAAGCACATAGGAGAAAGAGATATTCTTGAATAACTTTTTTTGTGAAGGTCGGAGAGACTTGCAAGTAGGCTCTACCCCCACTAAATGGGGTAGCGCGCATCGATCGGTACTATCCTTGAGCTTCTCCGACTTTCGGAAGGGTTAGGGTTAGGGTTAGGGATGAAAGCACATAGGAGAAAGAGATATTCTTGAATAACTTTTTTTGTGAAGGTCGGAGAGACTTGGAAAGTGGTTGCATCTGGACTAATTTGGGTCCTGCGGATCGATTGGTACCATCCCCGAGCTTGTACGACCTTCGGAAGAGGTCGACCGACGAAATTCCCCCAAATCTGAGGAGATATTCTTGAATAACTTTTTTTGTGAAGGTCGGAGAGACTTGCAAGTAGGCTCTACCCCCACTAAATGGGGTAGCGCGCATCGATCGGTACCATCCTTGAGCTTCTCCGACTTTTGGAAGGGTTAGGGTTAGGGATGAAAGCACATAGGAGAAAGAGATATTCTTGAATAACTTTTTTTGTGAAGGTCGGAGAGACTTGCAAGTAGGCTCTACCCCCACTAAATGGGGTAGCGCGCATCGATCGGTACCATCCTTGAGCTTCTCCGACTTTCGGAAGGGTTAGGGTTAGGGTTAGGGATGAAAGCACATAGGAGAAAGAGATATTCTTGAATAACTTTTTTTGTGAAGGTCGGAGAGACTTGCAAGTAGGCTCTACCCCCACTAAATGGGGTAGCGCGCATCGATCGGTACCATCCTTGAGCTTCTCCGACTTTCGGAAGGGTTAGGGTTAGGGATGAAAGCACATAGGAGAAAGAGATATTCTTGAATAACTTTTTTTGTGAAGGTCGGAGAGACTTGGAAAGTGGTTGCATCTGGACTAATTTGGGTCCTGCGGATCGATTGGTACCATCCCCGAGCTTGTACGACCTTCGGAAGAGGTCGACCGACGAAATTCCCCCAAATCTGAGGAGATATTCTTGAATAACTTTTTTTGTGAAGGTCGGAGAGACTTGCAAGTAGGCTCTACCCCCACTAAATGGGGTAGCGCGCATCGATCGGTACCATCCTTGAGCTTCTCCGACTTTCGGAAGGGTTAGGGTTAGGGTTAGGGATGAAAGCACATAGGAGAAAGAGATATTCTTGAATAACTTTTTTTGTGAAGGTCGGAGAGACTTGCAAGTAGGCTCTACCCCCACTAAATGGGGTTGCGCGCATCGATCGGTACCATCCTTGAGCTTCTCCGACTTTCGGAAGGGTTAGGGTTAGGGTTAGGGATGAAAGCACATAGGAGAAAGAGATATTCTTGAATAACTTTTTTTGTGAAGGTCGGAGAGACTTGGAAAGTGGTTGCATCTGGACTAATTTGGGTCCTGCAGATCGATTGGTACCATCCCCGAGCTTGTACGACCTTCGGAAAAGGTCGACCGACGAAATTCCCCCAAATCTGAGGAGATATTCTTGAATAACTTTTTTTGTGAAGGTCGGAGAGACTTGCAAGTAGGCTCTACCCCCACTAAATGGGGTAGCGCGCATCGATTGGTACCATCCTTGAGCTTCTCCGACTTTCGGAAGGGTTAGGGTTAGGGTTAGGGATGAAAGCACATAGGAGAAAGAGATATTCTTGAATAACTTTTTTTGTGAAGGTCGGAGAGACTTGCAAGTAGGCTCTACCCCCACTAAATGGGGTAGCGCGCATCGATCGGTACCATCCTTGAGCTTCTCCGACTTTCGGAAGGGTTAGGGTTAGGGTTAGGGATGAAAGCACATAGGAGAAAGAGATATTCTTGAATAACTTTTTTTTTGAAGGTCGGAGAGACTTGCAAGTAGGCTCTACCCCCACTAAATGGAGTTGCGCGCATCGATCGGTACCATCCTTGAGCTTCTCCGACTTTCGGAAGGGTTAGGGTTAGGGTTAGGGATGAAAGCACATAGGAGAAAGAGATATTCTTGAATAACTTTTTTTGTGAAGGTCGGAGAGACTTGCAAGTAGGCTCTACCCCCACTAAATGGGGTTGCGCGCATCGATCGGTACCATCCATGAGCTTCTCCGACTTTCGGAAGGGTTAGGGTTAGGGTTAGGGATGAAAGCACATAGGAGAAAGAGATATTCTTGAATAACTTTTTTTGTGAAGGTCGGAGAGACTTGGAAAGTGGTTGCATCTGGACTAATTTGGGTCCTGCGGATCGATTGGTACCATCCCCGAGCTTGTACGACCTTCGGAAGAGGTCGACCGACGAAATTCCCCCAAATCTGAGGAGATATTCTTGAATAACTTTTTTTGTGAAGGTCGGAGAGACTTGCAAGTAGGCTCTACCCCCACTAAATGGGGTTGCGCGCATCGATCGGTACCATCCTTGAGCTTCTCCGACTTTCGGAAGGGTTAGGGTTAGGGTTAGGGATGAAAGCACATAGGAGAAAGAGATATTCTTGAATAACTTTTTTTGTGAAGGTCGGAGAGACTTGGAAAGTGGTTGCATCTGGACTAATTTGGGTCCTGCAGATCGATTGGTACCATCCCCGAGCTTGTACGACCTTCGGAAGAGGTCGACCGACGAAATTCCCCCAAATCTGAGGAGATATTCTTGAATAACTTTTTTTGTGAAGGTCGGAAAGACTTGCAAGTAGGCTCTACCCCCACTAAATGGGGTAGCGCGCATCGATCGGTACCATCCTTGAGCTTCTCCGACTTTCGGAAGGGTTAGGGTTAGGGTTAGGGATGAAAGCACATAGGAGAAAGAGATATTCTAGAATAACTTTTTTTGTGAAGGTCGGAGAGACTTGCAAGTAGGCTCTACCCCCACTAAATGGGGTAGCGCGCATCGATCGGTACCATCCTTGAGCTTCTCCGACTTTCGGAAGGGTTAGGGTTAGGGTTAGGGATGAAAGCACATAGGAGAAAGAGATATTCTTGAATAACTTTTTTTGTGAAGGTCGGAGAGACTTGCAAGTAGGCTCTACCCCCACTAAATGGGGTAGCGCGCATCGATCGGTACCATCCTTGAGCTTCTCCGACTTTCGGAAGGGTTAGGGTTAGGGATGAAAGCACATAGGAGAAAGAGATATTCTTGAATAACTTTTTTTGTGAAGGTCGGAGAGACTTGCAAGTAGGCTCTACCCCCACTAAATGGGGTAGCGCGCATCGATCAGTACCATCCTTGAGCTTCTCCGACTTTCGGAAGGGTTAGGGTTAGGGTTAGGGATGAAAGCACATAGGAGAAAGAGATATTCTTGAATAACTTTTTTTGTGAAGGTCGGAGAGACTTGCAAGTAGGCTCTACCCCCACTAAATGGGGTAGCGCGCATCGATCGGTACCATCCTTGAGCTTCTCCGACTTTCGGAAGGGTTAGGGTTAGGGATGAAAGCACATAGGAGAAAGAGATATTCTTGAATAACTTTTTTTGTGAAGGTCGGAGAGACTTGGAAAGTGGTTGCATCTGGACTAATTTGGGTCCTGCGGATCGATTGGTACCATCCCCGAGCTTGTACGACCTTCGGAAGAGGTCGACCGACGAAATTCCCCCAAATCTGAGGAGATATTCTTGAATAACTTTTTTTGTGAAGGTCGGAGAGACTTGCAAGTAGGCTTTACCCCCACTAAATGGGGTAGCGCGCATCGATCGGTACCATCCTTGAGCTTCTCCGACTTTCGGAAGGGTTAGGGTTAGGGTTAGGGATGAAAGCACATAGGAGAAAGAGATATTCTTGAATAACTTTTTTTGTGAAGGTCGGAGAGACTTGCAAGTAGGCTCTACCCCCACTAAATGGGGTTGCGCGCATCGATCGGTACCATCCTTGAGCTTCTCCGACTTTCGGAAGGGTTAGGGTTAGGGTTAGGGATGAAAGCACATAGGAGAAAGAGATATTCTTGAATAACTTTTTTTGTGAAGGTCGGAGAGACTTGGAAAGTGGTTGCATCTGGACTAATTTGGGTCCTGCAGATCGATTGGTACCATCCCCGAGCTTGTACGACCTTCGGAAAAGGTCGACCGACGAAATTCCCCCAAATCTGAGGAGATATTCTTGAATAACTTTTTTTGTGAAGGTCGGAGAGACTTGCAAGTAGGCTCTACCCCCACTAAATGGGGTAGCGCGCATCGATCGGTACCATCCTTGAGCTTCTCCGACTTTCGGAAGGGTTAGGGTTAGGGTTAGGGATGAAAGCACATAGGAGAAAGAGATATTCTTGAATAACTTTTTTTGTGAAGGTTGGAGAGACTTGCAAGTAGGCTCTACCCCCACTAAATGGGGTAGCGCGCATCGATCGGTACCATCCTTGAGCTTCTCCGACTTTCGGAAGGGTTAGGGTTAGGGTTAGGGATGAAAGCACATAGGAGAAAGAGATATTCTTGAATAACTTTTTTTGTGAAGGTCGGAGAGACTTGCAAGTAGGCTCTACCCCCACTAAATGGGGTAGCGCGCATCGATCGGTACCATCCTTGAGCTTCTCCGACTTTCGGAAGGGTTAGGGTTAGGGTTAGGGATGAAAGCACATAGGAGAAAGAGATATTCTTGAATAACTTTTTTTGTGAAGGTCGGAGAGACTTGGAAAGTGGTTGCATCTGGACTAATTTGGGTCCTGCAGATCGATTGGTACCATCCCCGAGCTTGTACGACCTTCGGAAGAGGTCGACCGACGAAATTCCCCCAAATCTGAGGAGATATTCTTGAATAACTTTTTTTGTGAAGGTCGGAAAGACTTGCAAGTAGGCTCTACCCCCACTAAATGGGGTAGCGCGCATCGATCGGTACCATCCTTGAGCTTCTCCGACTTTCGGAAGGGTTAGGGTTAGGGTTAGGGATGAAAGCACATAGGAGAAAGAGATATTCTTGAATAACTTTTTTTGTGAAGGTCGGAGAGACTTGCAAGTAGGCTCTACCCCCACTAAATGGGGTAGCGCGCATCGATCGGTACCATCCTTGAGCTTCTCCGACTTTCGGAAGGGTTAGGGTTAGGGTTAGGGATGAAAGCACATAGGAGAAAGAGATATTCTTGAATAACTTTTTTTGTGAAGGTCGGAGAGACTTGCAAGTAGGCTCTACCCCCACTAAATGGGGTAGCGCGCATCGATCGGTACCATCCTTGAGCTTCTCCGACTTTCGGAAGGGTTAGGGTTAGGGATGAAAGCACATAGGAGAAAGAGATATTCTTGAATAACTTTTTTTGTGAAGGTCGGAGAGACTTGCAAGTAGGCTCTACCCCCACTAAATGGGGTAGCGCGCATCGATCGGTACCATCCTTGAGCTTCTCCGACTTTCGGAAGGGTTAGGGTTAGGGTTAGGGATGAAAGCACATAGGAGAAAGAGATATTCTTGAATAACTTTTTTTGTGAAGGTCGGAGAGACTTGCAAGTAGGCTCTACCCCCACTAAATGGGGTAGCGCGCATCGATCGGTACCATCCTTGAGCTTCTCCGACTTTCGGAAGGGTTAGGGTTAGGGATGAAAGCACATAGGAGAAAGAGATATTCTTGAATAACTTTTTTTGTGAAGGTCGGAGATACTTGGAAAGTGGTTGCATCTGGACTAATTTGGGTCCTGCGGATCGATTGGTACCATCCCCGAGCTTGTACGACCTTCGGAAGAGGTCGACCGACGAAATTCCCCCAAATCTGAGGAGATATTCTTGAATAACTTTTTTTGTGAAGGTCGGAGAGACTTGCAAGTAGGCTTTACCCCCACTAAATGGGGTAGCGCGCATCGATCGGTACCATCCTTGAGCTTCTCCGACTTTCGGAAGGGTTAGGGTTAGGGTTAGGGATGAAAGCACATAGGAGAAAGAGATATTCTTGAATAACTTTTTTTGTGAAGGTCGGAGAGACTTGCAAGTAGGCTCTACCCCCACTAAATGGGGTTGCGCGCATCGATCGGTACCATCCTTGAGCTTCTCCGACTTTCGGAAGGGTTAGGGTTAGGGTTAGGGATGAAAGCACATAGGAGAAAGAGATATTCTTGAATAACTTTTTTTGTGAAGGTCGGAGAGACTTGGAAAGTGGTTGCATCTGGACTAATTTGGGTCCTGCAGATCGATTGGTACCATCCCCGAGCTTGTACGACCTTCGGAAAAGGTCGACCGACGAAATTCCCCCAAATCTGAGGAGATATTCTTGAATAACTTTTTTTGTGAAGGTCGGAGAGACTTGCAAGTAGGCTTTACCCCCACTAAATGGGGTAGCGCGCATCGATCGGTACCATCCTTGAGCTTCTCCGACTTTCGGAAGGGTTAGGGTTAGGGATGAAAGCACATAGGAGAAAGAGATATTCTTGAATAACTTTTTTTGTGAAGGTCGGAGAGACTTGCAAGTAGGCTCTACCCCCACTAAATGGGGTAGCGCGCATCGATCGGTACCATCCTTGAGCTTCTCCGACTTTCGGAAGGGTTAGGGTTAGGGTTAGGGATGAAAGCACATAGGAGAAAGAGATATTCTTGAATAACTTTTTTTGTGAAGGTCGGAGAGACTTGCAAGTAGGCTCTACCCCCACTAAATGGGGTAGCGCGCATCGATCGGTACCATCTTTGAGCTTCTCCGACTTTCGGAAGGGTTAGGGTTAGGGTTAGGGATGAAAGCACATAGGAGAAAGAGATATTCTTGAATAACTTTTTTTGTGAAGGTCGGAGAGACTTGGAAAGTGGTTGCATCTGGACTAATTTGGGTCCTGCGGATCGATTGGTACCATCCCCGAGCTTGTACGACCTTCGGAAGAGGTCGACCGACGAAATTCCCCCAAATCTGAGGAGATATTCTTGAATAACTTTTTTTGTGAAGGTCGGAGAGACTTGCAAGTAGGCTCTACCCCCACTAAATGGGGTAGCGCGCATCGATCGGTACCATCCTTGAGCTTCTCCGACTTTCGAAAGGGTTAGGGTTAGGGTTAGGGATGAAAGCACATAGGAGAAAGAGATATTCTTGAATAACTTTTTTTGTGAAGGTCGGAGAGACTTGCAAGTAGGCTCTACCCCCACTAAATGGAGTTGCGCGCATCGATCGGTACCATCCTTGAGCTTCTCCGACTTTCGGAAGGGTTAGGGTTAGGGTTAGGGATGAAAGCACATAGGAGAAAGAGATATTCTTGAATAACTTTTTTTGTGAAGGTCGGAGAGACTTGCAAGTAGGCTCTACCCCCACTAAATGGGGTTGCGCGCATCGATCGGTATCATCCTTGAGCTTCTCCGACTTTCGGAAGGGTTAGGGTTAGGGTTAGGGATGAAAGCACATAGGAGAAAGAGATATTCTTGAATAACTTTTTTTGTGAAGGTCGGAGAGACTTGGAAAGTGGTTGCATCTGGACTAATTTGGGTCCTGCGGATCGATTGGTACCATCCCCGAGCTTGTACGACCTTCGGAAGAGGTCGACCGACGAAATTCCCCCAAATCTGAGGAGATATTCTTGAATAACTTTTTTTGTGAAGGTCGGAGAGACTTGCAAGTAGGCTCTACCCCCACTAAATGGGGTAGCGCGCATCGATCGGTACCATCCTTGAGCTTCTCCGACTTTCGGAAGGGTTAGGGTTAGGGTTAGGGATGAAAGCACATAGGAGAAAGAGATATTCTTGAATAACTTTTTTTGTGAAGGTCGGAGAGACTTGCAAGTAGGCTCTACCCCCACTAAATGGGGTAGCGCGCATCGATCGGTACCATCCTTGAGCTTCTCCGACTTTCGGAAGGGTTAGGGTTAGGGTTAGGGATGAAAGCACATAGGAGAAAGAGATATTCTTGAATAACTTTTTTTGTGAAGGTCGGTGAGACTTGCAAGTAGGCTCTACCCCCACTAAATGGGGTAGCGCGCATCGATCGGTACCATCCTTGAGCTTCTCCGACTTTCGGAAGGGTTAGGGTTAGGGTTAGGGATGAAAGCACATAGGAGAAAGAGATATTCTTGAATAACTTTTTTTGTGAAGGTCGGAGAGACTTGGAAAGTGGTTGCATCTGGACTAATTTGGGTCCTGCGGATCGATTGGTACCATCTCCGAGCTTGTACGACCTTCGGAAGAGGTCGACCGACGAAATTCCCCCAAATCTGAGGAGATATTCTTGAATAACTTTTTTTGTGAAGGTCGGAGAGACTTGCAAGTAGGCTCTACCCCCACTAAATGGGGTAGCGCGCATCGATCGGTACCATCCTTGAGCTTCTCCGACTTTCGGAAGGGTTAGGGTTAGGGTTAGGGATGAAAGCACATAGGAGAAAGAGATATTCTTGAATAACTTTTTTTGTGAAGGTCGGAGAGACTTGCAAGTAGGCTCTACCCCCACTAAATGGAGTTGCGCGCATCGATCGGTACCATCCTTGAGCTTCTCCGACTTTCGGAAGGGTTAGGGTTAGGGTTAGGGATGAAAGCACATAGGAGAAAGAGATATTCTTGAATAACTTTTTTTGTGAAGGTCGGAGAGACTTGCAAGTAGGCTCTACCCCCACTAAATGGGGTTGCGCGCATCGATCGGTACCATCCTTGAGCTTCTCCGACTTTCGGAAGGGTTAGGGTTAGGGTTAGGGATGAAAGCACATAGGAGAAAGAGATATTCTTGAATAACTTTTTTTGTGAAGGTCGGAGAGACTTGGAAAGTGGTTGCATCTGGACTAATTTGGGTCCTGCGGATCGATTGGTACCATCCCCGAGCTTGTACGACCTTCGGAAGAGGTCGACCGACGAAATTCCCCCAAATCTGAGGAGATATTCTTGAATAACTTTTTTTGTGAAGGTCGGAGAGACTTGCAAGTAGGCTCTACCCCCACTAAATGGGGTTGCGCGCATCGATCGGTACCATCCTTGAGCTTCTCCGACTTTCGGAAGGGTTAGGGTTAGGGTTAGGGATGAAAGCACATAGGAGAAAGAGATATTCTTGAATAACTTTTTTTGTGAAGGTCGGAGAGACTTGGAAAGTGGTTGCATCTGGACTAATTTGGGTCCTGCAGATCGATTGGTACCATCCCCGAGCTTGTACGACCTTCGGAAGAGGTCGACCGACGAAATTCCCCCAAATCTGAGGAGATATTCTTGAATAACTTTTTTTGTGAAGGTCGGAAAGACTTGCAAGTAGGCTCTACCCCCACTAAATGGGGTAGCGCGCATCGATCGGTACCATCCTTGAGCTTCTCCGACTTTCGGAAGGGTTAGGGTTAGGGTTAGGGATGAAAGCACATAGGAGAAAGAGATATTCTTGAATAACTTTTTTTGTGAAGGTCGGAGAGACTTGGAAAGTGGTTGCATCTGGACTAATTTGGGTCCTGCGGATCGATTGGTACCATCCCCGAGCTTGTACGACCTTCGGAAGAGGTCGACCGACGAAATTCCCCCAAATCTGAGGAGATATTCTTGAATAACTTTTTTTGTGAAGGTCGGAGAGACTTGCAAGTAGGCTCTACCCCCACTAAATGGGGTTGCGCGCATCGATCGGTACCATCCTTGAGCTTCTCCGACTTTCGGAAGGGTTAGGGTTAGGGTTAGGGATGAAAGCACATAGGAGAAAGAGATATTCTTGAATAACTTTTTTTGTGAAGGTCGGAGAGACTTGGAAAGTGGTTGCATCTGGACTAATTTGGGTCCTGCAGATCGATTGGTACCATCCCCGAGCTTGTACGACCTTCGGAAGAGGTCGACCGACGAAATTCCCCCAAATCTGAGGAGATATTCTTGAATAACTTTTTTTGTGAAGGTCGGAAAGACTTGCAAGTAGGCTCTACCCCCACTAAATGGGGTAGCGCGCATCGATCGGTACCATCCTTGAGCTTCTCCGACTTTCGGAAGGGTTAGGGTTAGGGTTAGGGATGAAAGCACATAGGAGAAAGAGATATTCTTGAATAACTTTTTTTGTGAAGGTCGGAGAGACTTGCAAGTAGGCTCTACCCCCACTAAATGGGGTAGCGCGCATCGATCGGTACCATCCTTGAGCTTCTCCGACTTTCGGAAGGGTTAGGGTTAGGGTTAGGGATGAAAGCACATAGGAGAAAGAGATATTCTTGAATAACTTTTTTTGTGAAGGTCGGAGAGACTTGCAAGTAGGCTCTACCCCCACTAAATGGGGTAGCGCGCATCGATCGGTACCATCTTTGAGCTTCTCCGACTTTCGGAAGGGTTAGGGTTAGGGTTAGGGATGAAAGCACATAGGAGAAAGAGATATTCTTGAATAACTTTTTTTGTGAAGGTCGGAGAGACTTGGAAAGTGGTTGCATCTGGACTAATTTGGGTCCTGCAGATCGATTGGTACCATCCCCGAGCTTGTACGACCTTCGGAAGAGGTCGACCGACGAAATTCCCCCAAATCTGAGGAGATATTCTTGAATAACTTTTTTTGTGAAGGTCGGAGAGACTTGCAAGTAGGCTCTACCCCCACTAAATGGGGTAGCGCGCATCGATCGGTACCATCCTTGAGCTTCTCCGACTTTCGGAAGGGTTAGGGTTAGGGTTAGGGATGAAAGCACATAGGAGAAAGAGATATTCTTGAATAACTTTTTTTGTGAAGGTCGGAGAGACTTGCAAGTAGGCTCTACCCCCACTAAATGGGGTTGCGCGCATCGATCGGTACCATCCTTGAGCTTCTCCGACTTTCGGAAGGGTTAGGGTTAGGGTTAGGGATGAAAGCACATAGGAGAAAGAGATATTCTTGAATAACTTTTTTTGTGAAGGTCGGAGAGACTTGGAAAGTGGTTTCATCTGGACTAATTTGGGTCCTGCGGATCGATTGGTACTATCCCCGAGCTTGTACGACCTTCGAAAGAGGTCGACCGACGAAATTCCCCCAAATCTGAGGAGATATTCTTGAATAACTTTTTTTGTGAAGGTCGGAGAGACTTGCAAGTAGGCTCTACCCCCACTAAATGGGGTAGCGCGCATCGATCGGTACCATCCTTGAGCTTCTCCGACTTTCGGAAGGGTTAGGGTTAGGGTTAGGGATGAAAGCACATAGGAGAAAGAGATATTCTTGAATAACTTTTTTTGTGAAGGTCGGAGAGACTTGCAAGTAGGCTCTACCCCCACTAAATGGGGTTGCGCGCATCGATCGGTACCATCCTTGAGCTTCTCCGACTTTCGGAAGGGTTAGGGTTAGGGATGAAAGCACATAGGAGAAAGAGATATTCTTGAATAACTTTTTTTGTGAAGGTCGGAGAGACTTGGAAAGTGGTTGCATCTGGACTAATTTGGGTCCTGCAGATCGATTGGTACCATCCCCGAGCTTGTACGACCTTCGGAAGAGGTCGACCGACGAAATTCCCCCAAATCTGAGGAGATATTCTTGAATAACTTTTTTTGTGAAGGTCGGAGAGACTTGCAAGTAGGCTCTACCCCCACTAAATGGGGTAACGCGCATCGATCGGTACCATCCTTGAGCTTCTCCGACTTTCGGAAGGGTTAGGGTTAGGGTTAGGGATGAAAGCACATAGGAGAAAGAGATATTCTTGAATAACTTTTTTTGTGAAGGTCGGAGAGACTTGCAAGTAGGCTCTACCCCCACTAAATGGGGTAGCGCGCATCGATCGGTACCATCCTTGAGCTTCTCCGACTTTCGGAAGGGTTAGGGTTAGGGTTAGGGATGAAAGCACATAGGAGAAAGAGATATTCTTGAATAACTTTTTTTGTGAAGGTCGGAGAGACTTGCAAGTAGGCTCTACCCCCACTAAATGGGGTAGCGCGCATCGATCGGTACCATCCTTGAGCTTCTCCGACTTTTGGAAGGGTTAGGGTTAGGGTTAGGGATGAAAGCACATAGGAGAAAGAGATATTCTTGAATAACTTTTTTTGTGAAGGTCGGAGAGACTTGCAAGTAGGCTCTACCCCCACTAAATGGGGTAGCGCGCATCGATCGGTACCATCCTTGAGCTTCTCCGACTTTCGGAAGGGTTAGGGTTAGGGTTAGGGATGAAAGCACATAGGAGAAAGAGATATTCTTGAATAACTTTTTTTGTGAAGGTCGGAGAGACTTGCAAGTAGGCTCTACCCCCACTAAATGGGGTAGCGCGCATCGATCGGTACCATCCTTGAGCTTCTCCGACTTTCGGAAGGGTTAGGGTTAGGGTTAGGGATGAAAGCACATAGGAGAAAGAGATATTCTTGAATAACTTTTTTTGTGAAGGTCGGAGAGACTTGGAAAGTGGTTGCATCTGGACTAATTTGGGTCCTGCGGATCGATTGGTACCATCCCCGAGCTTGTACGACCTTCGGAAGAGGTCGACCGACGAAATTCCCCCAAATCTGAGGAGATATTCTTGAATAACTTTTTTTGTGAAGGTCGGAGAGACTTGCAAGTAGGCTCTACCCCCACTAAATGGGGTAGCGCGCATCGATCGGTACCATCCTTGAGCTTCTCCGACTTTCGGAAGGGTTAGGGTTAGGGTTAGGGATGAAAGCACATAGGAGAAAGAGATATTCTTGAATAACTTTTTTTATGAAGGTCGGAGAGACTTGCAAGTAGGCTCTACCCCCACTAAATGGGGTAGCGCGCATCGATCGGTACCATCCTTGAGCTTCTCCGACTTTCGGAAGGGTTAGGGTTAGGGTTAGGGATGAAAGCACATAGGAGAAAGAGATATTCTTGAATAACTTTTTTTGTGAAGGTCGGAGAGACTTGCAAGTAGGCTCTACCCCCACTAAATGGGGTAGCGCGCATCGATCGGTACCATCCTTGAGCTTCTCCGACTTTCGGAAGGGTTAGGGTTAGGGTTAGGGATGAAAGCACATAGGAGAAAGAGATATTCTTGAATAACTTTTTTTGTGAAGGTCGGAGAGACTTGGAAAGTGGTTGCATCTGGACTAATTTGGGTCCTGCGGATCGATTGGTACCATCCCCGAGCTTGTACGACCTTCGGAAGAGGTCGCCCGACGAAATTCCCCCAAATCTGAGGAGATATTCTTGAATAACTTTTTTTGTGAAGGTCGGAGAGACTTGCAAGTAGGCTCTACCCCCACTAAATTGGGTAGCGCACATCGATCGGTACCATCCTTGAGCTTCTCCGACTTTCGGAAAGGTTAGGGTTAGGGTTAGGGATGAAAGCACATAGGAGAAAGAGATATTCTTGAATAACTTTTTTTGTGAAGGTCGGAGAGACTTGCAAGTAGGCTCTACCCCCACTAAATGGGGTTGCGCGCATCGATCGGTACCATCCTTGAGCTTCTCCGACTTTCGGAAGGGTTAGGGTTAGGGATGAAAGCACATAGGAGAAAGAGATATTCTTGAATAACTTTTTTTGTGAAGGTCGGAGAGACTTGGAAAGTGGTTGCATCTGGACTAATTTGGGTCCTGCAGATCGATTGGTACTATCCCCGAGCTTGTACGACCTTCGGAAGAGGTCGACCGACGAAATTCCCCCAAATCTGAGGAGATATTCTTGAATAACTTTTTTTGTGAAGGTCGGAGAGACTTGCAAGTAGGCTCTACCCCCACTAAATGGGGTAGCGCGCATCGATCGGTACCATCTTTGAGCTTCTCCGACTTTCGGAAGGGTTAGGGTTAGGGTTAGGGATGAAAGCACATAGGAGAAAGAGATATTCTTGAATAACTTTTTTTGTGAAGGTCGGAGAGACTTGCAAGTAGGCTCTACCCCCACTAAATGGGGTTGCGCGCATCGATCGGTACCATCCTTGAGCTTCTCCGACTTTCGGAAGGGTTAGGGTTAGGGTTAGGGATGAAAGCACATAGGAGAAAGAGATATTCTTGAATAACTTTTTTTGTGAAGGTCGGAGAGACTTGGAAAGTGGTTGCATCTGGACTAATTTGGGTCCTGCAGATCGATTGGTACCATCCCCGAGCTTGTACGACCTTCGGAAGAGGTCGACCGACGAAATTCCCCCAAATCTGAGGAGATATTCTTGAATAACTTTTTTTGTGAAGGTCGGAGAGACTTGCAAGTAGGCTCTACCCCCACTAAATGGGGTAGCGCACATCGATCGGTACCATCCTTGAGCTTCTCCGTTTTTCGGAAGGGTTAGGGTTAGGGTTAGGGATGAAAGCACATAGGAGAAAGAGATATTCTTGAATAACTTTTTTTGTGAAGGTCGGAGAGACTTGCAAGTAGGCTCTACCCCCACTAAATGGGGTAGCGCGCATCGATCGGTACCATCCTTGAGCTTCTCCGACTTTCGGAAGGGTTAGGGTTAGGGTTAGGGATGAAAGCACATAGGAGAAAGAGATATTCTTGAATAACTTTTTTTGTGAAGGTCGGAGAGACTTGCAAGTAGGCTCTACCCCCACTAAATGGGGTAGCGCGCATCGATCGGTACCATCCTTGAGCTTCTCCGACTTTCGGAAGGGTTAGGGTTAGGGTTAGGGATGAAAGCACATAGGAGAAAGAGATATTCTTGAATAACTTTTTTTGTGAAGGTCGGAGAGACTTGCAAGTAGGCTCTACCCCCACTAAATGGGGTAGCGCGCATCGATCGGTACCATCCTTGAGCTTCTCCGACTTTCGGAAGGGTTAGGGTTAGGGTTAGGGATGAAAGCACATAGGAGAAAGAGATATTCTTGAATAACTTTTTTTGTGAAGGTCGGAGAGACTTGGAAAGTGGTTGCATCTGGACTAATTTGGGTCCTGCGGATCGATTGGTACTATCCCCGAGCTTGTACGACCTTCGGAAGAGGTCGACCGACGAAATTCCCCCAAATCTGAGGAGATATTCTTGAATAACTTTTTTTGTGAAGGTCGGAGAGACTTGCAAGTAGGCTCTACCCCCACTAAATGGGGTAGCGCGCATCGATCGGTACCATCCTTGAGCTTCTCCGACTTTCGGAAGGGTTAGGGTTAGGGTTAGGGATGAAAGCACATAGGAGAAAGAGATATTCTTGAATAACTTTTTTTGTGAAGGTCGGAGAGACTTGCAAGTAGGCTCTACCCCCACTAAATGGGGTTGCGCGCATCGATCGGTACCATCCTTGAGCTTCTCCGACTTTCGGAAGGGTTAGGGTTAGGGTTAGGGATGAAAGCACATAGGAGAAAGAGATATTCTTGAATAACTTTTTTTGTGAAGGTCGGAGAGACTTGGAAAGTGGTTGCATCTGGACTAATTTGGGTCCTGCAGATCGATTGGTACCATCCCCGAGCTTGTACGACCTTCGGAAGAGGTCGACCGACGAAATTCCCCCAAATCTGAGGAGATATTCTTGAATAACTTTTTTTGTGAAGGTCGGAGAGACTTGCAAGTAGGCTCTACTCCCACTAAATGGGGTAGCGCACATCGATCGGTACCATCCTTGAGCTTCTCCGACTTTCGGAAGGGTTAGGGTTAGGGTTAGGGATGAAAGCACATAGGAGAAAGAGATATTCTTGAATAACTTTTTTTGTGAAGGTCGGAGAGACTTGCAAGTAGGCTCTACCCCCACTAAATGGGGTAGCGCGCATCGATCGGTACCATCCTTGAGCTTCTCCGACTTTCGGAAGGGTTAGGGTTAGGGTTAGGGATGAAAGCACATAGGAGAAAGAGATATTCTTGAATAACTTTTTTTGTGAAGGTCGGAGAGACTTGGAAAGTGGTTGCATCTGGACTAATTTGGGTCCTGCAGATCGATTGGTACCATCCCCGAGCTTGTACGACCTTCGGAAGAGGTCGACCGACGAAATTCCCCCAAATCTGAGGAGATATTCTTGAATAACTTTTTTTGTGAAGGTCGGAGAGACTTGCAAGTAGGCTCTACCCCCACTAAATGGGGTAGCGCACATCGATCGGTACCATCCTTGAGCTTCTCCGACTTTCGGAAGGGTTAGGGTTAGGGTTAGGGATGAAAGCACATAGGAGAAAGAGATATTCTTGAATAACTTTTTTTGTGAAGGTCGGAGAGACTTGCAAGTAGGCTCTACCCCCACTAAATGGGGTAGCGCGCATCGATCGGTACCATCCTTGAGCTTCTCCGACTTTCGGAAGGGTTAGGGTTAGGGTTAGGGATGAAAGCACATAGGAGAAAGAGATATTCTTGAATAACTTTTTTTGTGAAGGTCGGAGAGACTTGCAAGTAGGCTCTACCCCCACTAAATGGGGTAGCGCGCATCGATCGGTACCATCCTTGAGCTTCTCCGACTTTCGGAAGGGTTAGGGTTAGGGTTAGGGATGAAAGCACATAGGAGAAAGAGATATTCTTGAATAACTTTTTTTGTGAAGGTCGGAGAGACTTGCAAGTAGGCTCTACCCCCACTAAATGGGGTAGCGCGCATCGATCGGTACCATCCTTGAGCTTCTCCGACTTTCGGAAGGGTTAGGGTTAGGGTTAGGGATGAAAGCACATAGGAGAAAGAGATATTCTTGAATAACTTTTTTTGTGAAGGTCGGAGAGACTTGGAAAGTGGTTGCATCTGGACTAATTTGGGTCCTGCGGATCGATTGGTACTATCCCCGAGCTTGTACGACCTTCGGAATAGGTCGACCGACGAAATTCCCCCAAATCTGAGGAGATATTCTTGAATAACTTTTTTTGTGAAGGTCGGAGAGACTTGCAAGTAGGCTCTACCCCCACTAAATGGGGTAGCGCGCATCGATCGGTACCATCCTTGAGCTTCTCCGACTTTCGGAAGGGTTAGGGTTAGGGTTAGGGATGAAAGCACATAGGAGAAAGAGATATTCTTGAATAACTTTTTTTGTGAAGGTCGGAGAGACTTGCAAGTAGGCTCTACCCCCACTAAATGGGGTTGCGCGCATCGATCGGTACCATCCTTGAGCTTCTCCGACTTTCGGAAGGGTTAGGGTTAGGGTTAGGGATGAAAGCACATAGGAGAAAGAGATATTCTTGAATAACTTTTTTTGTGAAGGTCGGAGAGACTTGGAAAGTGGTTGCATCTGGACTAATTTGGGTCCTGCAGATCGATTGGTACCATCCCCGAGCTTGTACGACCTTCGGAAGAGGTCGACCGACGAAATTCCCCCAAATCTGAGGAGATATTCTTGAATAACTTTTTTTGTGAAGGTCGGAGAGACTTGCAAGTAGGCTCTACTCCCACTAAATGGGGTAGCGCACATCGATCGGTACCATCCTTGAGCTTCTCCGACTTTCGGAAGGGTTAGGGTTAGGGTTAGGGATGAAAGCACATAGGAGAAAGAGATATTCTTGAATAACTTTTTTTGTGAAGGTCGGAGAGACTTGCAAGTAGGCTCTACCCCCACTAAATGGGGTAGCGCGCATCGATCGGTACCATCCTTGAGCTTCTCCGACTTTCGGAAGGGTTAGGGTTAGGGTTAGGGATGAAAGCACATAGGAGAAAGAGATATTCTTGAATAACTTTTTTTGTGAAGGTCGGAGAGACTTGCAAGTAGGCTCTACCCCCACTAAATGGGGTAGCGCGCATCGATCGGTACCATCCTTGAGCTTTTCCGACTTTCGGAAGGGTTAGGGTTAGGGTTAGGGATGAAAGCACATAGGAGAAAGAGATATTCTTGAATAACTTTTTTTGTGAAGGTCGGAGAGACTTGCAAGTAGGCTCTACCCCCACTAAATGGGGTAGCGCGCATCGATCGGTACCATCCTTGAGCTTCTCCGACTTTCGGAAGGGTTAGGGTTAGGGTTAGGGATGAAAGCACATAGGAGAAAGAGATATTCTTGAATAACTTTTTTTGTGAAGGTCGGAGAGACTTGGAAAGTGGTTGCATCTGGACTAATTTGGGTCCTGCGGATCGATTGGTACCATCCCCGAGCTTGTACGACCTTCGGAAGAGGTCGACCGACGAAATTCCCCCAAATCTGAGGAGATATTCTTGAATAACTTTTTTTGTGAAGGTCGGAGAGACTTGCAAGTAGGCTCTACCCCCACTAAATGGGGTAGCGCACATCGATCGGTACCATCCTTGAGCTTCTCCGACTTTCGGAAGGGTTAGGGTTAGGGTTAGGGATGAAAGCACATAGGAGAAAGAGATATTCTTGAATAACTTTTTTTGTGAAGGTCGGAGAGACTTGCAAGTAGGCTCTACCCCCACTAAATGGGGTAGCGCGCATCGATCGGTACCATCCTTGAGCTTCTCCGACTTTCGGAAGGGTTAGGGTTAGGGTTAGGGATGAAAGCACATAGGAGAAAGAGATATTCTTGAATAACTTTTTTTGTGAAGGTCGGAGAGACTTGCAAGTAGGCTCTACCCCCACTAAATGGAGTAGCGCGCATCGATCGGTACCATCCTTGAGCTTCTCCGACTTTCGGAAGGGTTAGGGTTAGGGTTAGGGATGAAAGCACATAGGAGAAAGAGATATTCTTGAATAACTTTTTTTGTGAAGGTCGGAGAGACTTGGAAAGTGGTTGCATCTGGACTAATTTGGGTCCTGCGGATCGATTGGTACCATCCCCGAGCTTGTACGACCTTCGGAAGAGGTCGACCGACGAAATTCCCCCAAATCTGAGGAGATATTCTTGAATAACTTTTTTTGTGAAGGTCGGAGAGACTTGCAAGTAGGCTCTACCCCCACTAAATGGGGTAGCGCGCATCGATCGGTACCATCCTTGAGCTTCTCCGACTTTCGGAAGGGTTAGGGTTAGGGTTAGGGATGAAAGCACATAGGAGAAAGAGATATTCTTGAATAACTTTTTTTGTGAAGGTCGGAGAGACTTGCAAGTAGGCTCTACCCCCACTAAATGGGGTAGCGCGCATCGATCGGTACTATCCTTGAGCTTCTCCGACTTTCGGAAGGGTTAGGGTTAGGGTTAGGGATGAAAGCACATAGGAGAAAGAGATATTCTTGAATAACTTTTTTTGTGAAGGTCGGAGAGACTTGGAAAGTGGTTGCATCTGGACTAATTTGGGTCCTGCGGATCGATTGGTACCATCCCCGAGCTTGTACGACCTTCGAAAGAGGTCGACCGACGAAATTCCCCCAAATCTGAGGAGATATTCTTGAATAACTTTTTTTGTGAAGGTCGGAGAGACTTGCAAGTAGGCTCTACCCCCACTAAATGGGGTAGCGCGCATCGATCGGTACCATCCTTGAGCTTCTCCGACTTTCGGAAGGGTTAGGGTTAGGGATGAAAGCACATAGGAGAAAGAGATATTCTTGAATAACTTTTTTTGTGAAGGTCGGAGAGACTTGGAAAGTGGTTGCATCTGGACTAATTTGGGTCCTGCGGATCGATTGGTACCATCCCCGAGCTTGTACGACCTTCGGAAGAGGTCGACCGACGAAATTCCCCCAAATCTGAGGAGATATTCTTGAATAACTTTTTTTGTGAAGGTCGGAGAGACTTGCAAGTAGGCTCTACCCCCACTAAATGGGGTAGCGCGCATCGATCGGTACCATCCTTGAGCTTCTCCGACTTTCGGAAGGGTTAGGGTTAGGGTTAGGGATGAAAGCACATAGGAGAAAGAGATATTCTTGAATAACTTTTTTTGTGAAGGTCGGAGAGACTTGCAAGTAGGCTCTACCCCCACTAAATGGGGTTGCGCGCATCGATCGGTACCATCCTTGAGCTTCTCCGACTTTCGGAAGGGTTAGGGTTAGGGTTAGGGATGAAAGCACATAGGAGAAAGAGATATTCTTGAATAACTTTTTTTGTGAAGGTCGGAGAGACTTGGAAAGTGGTTTCATCTGGACTAATTTGGGTCCTGCGGATCGATTGGTACTATCCCCGAGCTTGTACGACCTTCGAAAGAGGTCGACCGACGAAATTCCCCCAAATCTGAGGAGATATTCTTGAATAACTTTTTTTGTGAAGGTCGGAGAGACTTGCAAGTAGGCTCTACCCCCACTAAATGGGGTAGCGCGCATCGATCGGTACCATCCTTGAGCTTCTCCGACTTTCGGAAGGGTTAGGGTTAGGGTTAGGGATGAAAGCACATAGGAGAAAGAGATATTCTTGAATAACTTTTTTTGTGAAGGTCGGAGAGACTTGCAAGTAGGCTCTACCCCCACTAAATGGGGTTGCGCGCATCGATCGGTACCATCCTTGAGCTTCTCCGACTTTCGGAAGGGTTAGGGTTAGGGATGAAAGCACATAGGAGAAAGAGATATTCTTGAATAACTTTTTTTGTGAAGGTCGGAGAGACTTGGAAAGTGGTTGCATCTGGACTAATTTGGGTCCTGCGGATCGATTGGTACCATCCCCGAGCTTGTACGACCTTCGGAAGAGGTCGACCGACGAAATTCCCCCAAATCTGAGGAGATATTCTTGAATAACTTTTTTTGTGAAGGTCGGAGAGACTTGCAAGTAGGCTCTACCCCCACTAAATGGGGTAACGCGCATCGATCGGTACCATCCTTGAGCTTCTCCGACTTTCGGAAGGGTTAGGGTTAGGGTTAGGGATGAAAGCACATAGGAGAAAGAGATATTCTTGAATAACTTTTTTTGTGAAGGTCGGAGAGACTTGCAAGTAGGCTCTACCCCCACTAAATGGGGTAGCGCGCATCGATCGGTACCATCCTTGAGCTTCTCCGACTTTCGGAAGGGTTAGGGTTAGGGTTAGGGATGAAAGCACATAGGAGAAAGAGATATTCTTGAATAACTTTTTTTGTGAAGGTCGGAGAGACTTGCAAGTAGGCTCTACCCCCACTAAATGGGGTAGCGCGCATCGATCGGTACCATCCTTGAGCTTCTCCGACTTTCGGAAGGGTTAGGGTTAGGGTTAGGGATGAAAGCACATAGGAGAAAGAGATATTCTTGAATAACTTTTTTTGTGAAGGTCGGAGAGACTTGCAAGTAGGCTCTACCCCCACTAAATGGGGTTGCGCGCATCGATCGGTACCATCCTTGAGCTTCTCCGACTTTCGGAAGGGTTAGGGTTAGGGATGAAAGCACATAGGAGAAAGAGATATTCTTGAATAACTTTTTTTGTGAAGGTCGGAGAGACTTGGAAAGTGGTTGCATCTGGACTAATTTGGGTCCTGCAGATCGATTGGTACCATCCCCGAGCTTGTACGACCTTCGGAAGAGGTCGACCGACGAAATTCCCCCAAATCTGAGGAGATATTCTTGAATAACTTTTTTTGTGAAGGTCGGAGAGACTTGCAAGTAGGCTCTACTCCCACTAAATGGGGTAGCGCACATCGATCGGTACCATCCTTGAGCTTCTCCGACTTTCGGAAGGGTTAGGGTTAGGGTTAGGGATGAAAGCACATAGGAGAAAGAGATATTCTTGAATAACTTTTTTTGTGAAGGTCGGAGAGACTTGCAAGTAGGCTCTACCCCCACTAAATGGGGTAGCGCGCATCGATCGGTACCATCCTTGAGCTTCTCCGACTTTCGGAAGGGTTAGGGTTAGGGTTAGGGATGAAAGCACATAGGAGAAAGAGATATTCTTGAATAACTTTTTTTGTGAAGGTCGGAGAGACTTGCAAGTAGGCTCTACCCCCACTAAATGGGGTAGCGCGCATCGATCGGTACCATCCTTGAGCTTTTCCGACTTTCGGAAGGGTTAGGGTTAGGGTTAGGGATGAAAGCACATAGGAGAAAGAGATATTCTTGAATAACTTTTTTTGTGAAGGTCGGAGAGACTTGCAAGTAGGCTCTACCCCCACTAAATGGGGTAGCGCGCATCGATCGGTACCATCCTTGAGCTTCTCCGACTTTCGGAAGGGTTAGGGTTAGGGTTAGGGATGAAAGCACATAGGAGAAAGAGATATTCTTGAATAACTTTTTTTGTGAAGGTCGGAGAGACTTGGAAAGTGGTTGCATCTGGACTAATTTGGGTCCTGCGGATCGATTGGTACCATCCCCGAGCTTGTACGACCTTCGGAAGAGGTCGACCGACGAAATTCCCCCAAATCTGAGGAGATATTCTTGAATAACTTTTTTTGTGAAGGTCGGAGAGACTTGCAAGTAGGCTCTACCCCCACTAAATGGGGTAGCGCACATCGATCGGTACCATCCTTGAGCTTCTCCGACTTTCGGAAGGGTTAGGGTTAGGGTTAGGGATGAAAGCACATAGGAGAAAGAGATATTCTTGAATAACTTTTTTTGTGAAGGTCGGAGAGACTTGCAAGTAGGCTCTACCCCCACTAAATGGGGTAGCGCGCATCGATCGGTACCATCCTTGAGCTTCTCCGACTTTCGGAAGGGTTAGGGTTAGGGTTAGGGATGAAAGCACATAGGAGAAAGAGATATTCTTGAATAACTTTTTTTGTGAAGGTCGGAGAGACTTGCAAGTAGGCTCTACCCCCACTAAATGGAGTAGCGCGCATCGATCGGTACCATCCTTGAGCTTCTCCGACTTTCGGAAGGGTTAGGGTTAGGGTTAGGGATGAAAGCACATAGGAGAAAGAGATATTCTTGAATAACTTTTTTTGTGAAGGTCGGAGAGACTTGGAAAGTGGTTGCATCTGGACTAATTTGGGTCCTGCGGATCGATTGGTACCATCCCCGAGCTTGTACGACCTTCGGAAGAGGTCGACCGACGAAATTCCCCCAAATCTGAGGAGATATTCTTGAATAACTTTTTTTGTGAAGGTCGGAGAGACTTGCAAGTAGGCTCTACCCCCACTAAATGGGGTAGCGCGCATCGATCGGTACCATCCTTGAGCTTCTCCGACTTTCGGAAGGGTTAGGGTTAGGGTTAGGGATGAAAGCACATAGGAGAAAGAGATATTCTTGAATAACTTTTTTTGTGAAGGTCGGAGAGACTTGCAAGTAGGCTCTACCCCCACTAAATGGGGTAGCGCGCATCGATCGGTACTATCCTTGAGCTTCTCCGACTTTCGGAAGGGTTAGGGTTAGGGTTAGGGATGAAAGCACATAGGAGAAAGAGATATTCTTGAATAACTTTTTTTGTGAAGGTCGGAGAGACTTGGAAAGTGGTTGCATCTGGACTAATTTGGGTCCTGCGGATCGATTGGTACCATCCCCGAGCTTGTACGACCTTCGAAAGAGGTCGACCGACGAAATTCCCCCAAATCTGAGGAGATATTCTTGAATAACTTTTTTTGTGAAGGTCGGAGAGACTTGCAAGTAGGCTCTACCCCCACTAAATGGGGTAGCGCGCATCGATCGGTACCATCCTTGAGCTTCTCCGACTTTCGGAAGGGTTAGGGTTAGGGATGAAAGCACATAGGAGAAAGAGATATTCTTGAATAACTTTTTTTGTGAAGGTCGGAGAGACTTGGAAAGTGGTTGCATCTGGACTAATTTGGGTCCTGCGGATCGATTGGTACCATCCCCGAGCTTGTACGACCTTCGGAAGAGGTCGACCGACGAAATTCCCCCAAATCTGAGGAGATATTCTTGAATAACTTTTTTTGTGAAGGTCGGAGAGACTTGCAAGTAGGCTCTACCCCCACTAAATGGGGTAGCGCGCATCGATCGGTACCATCCTTGAGCTTCTCCGACTTTCGGAAGGGTTAGGGTTAGGGTTAGGGATGAAAGCACATAGGAGAAAGAGATATTCTTGAATAACTTTTTTTGTGAAGGTCGGAGAGACTTGCAAGTAGGCTCTACCCCCACTAAATGGGGTTGCGCGCATCGATCGGTACCATCCTTGAGCTTCTCCGACTTTCGGAAGGGTTAGGGTTAGGGTTAGGGATGAAAGCACATAGGAGAAAGAGATATTCTTGAATAACTTTTTTTGTGAAGGTCGGAGAGACTTGGAAAGTGGTTTCATCTGGACTAATTTGGGTCCTGCGGATCGATTGGTACTATCCCCGAGCTTGTACGACCTTCGAAAGAGGTCGACCGACGAAATTCCCCCAAATCTGAGGAGATATTCTTGAATAACTTTTTTTGTGAAGGTCGGAGAGACTTGCAAGTAGGCTCTACCCCCACTAAATGGGGTAGCGCGCATCGATCGGTACCATCCTTGAGCTTCTCCGACTTTCGGAAGGGTTAGGGTTAGGGTTAGGGATGAAAGCACATAGGAGAAAGAGATATTCTTGAATAACTTTTTTTGTGAAGGTCGGAGAGACTTGCAAGTAGGCTCTACCCCCACTAAATGGGGTTGCGCGCATCGATCGGTACCATCCTTGAGCTTCTCCGACTTTCGGAAGGGTTAGGGTTAGGGATGAAAGCACATAGGAGAAAGAGATATTCTTGAATAACTTTTTTTGTGAAGGTCGGAGAGACTTGGAAAGTGGTTGCATCTGGACTAATTTGGGTCCTGCGGATCGATTGGTACCATCCCCGAGCTTGTACGACCTTCGGAAGAGGTCGACCGACGAAATTCCCCCAAATCTGAGGAGATATTCTTGAATAACTTTTTTTGTGAAGGTCGGAGAGACTTGCAAGTAGGCTCTACCCCCACTAAATGGGGTAACGCGCATCGATCGGTACCATCCTTGAGCTTCTCCGACTTTCGGAAGGGTTAGGGTTAGGGTTAGGGATGAAAGCACATAGGAGAAAGAGATATTCTTGAATAACTTTTTTTGTGAAGGTCGGAGAGACTTGCAAGTAGGCTCTACCCCCACTAAATGGGGTAGCGCGCATCGATCGGTACCATCCTTGAGCTTCTCCGACTTTCGGAAGGGTTAGGGTTAGGGTTAGGGATGAAAGCACATAGGAGAAAGAGATATTCTTGAATAACTTTTTTTGTGAAGGTCGGAGAGACTTGCAAGTAGGCTCTACCCCCACTAAATGGGGTAGCGCGCATCGATCGGTACTATCCTTGAGCTTCTCCGACTTTCGGAAGGGTTAGGGTTAGGGTTAGGGATGAAAGCACATAGGAGAAAGAGATATTCTTGAATAACTTTTTTTGTGAAGGTCGGAGAGACTTGCAAGTAGGCTCTACCCCCACTAAATGGGGTTGCGCGCATCGATCGGTACCATCCTTGAGCTTCTCCGACTTTCGGAAGGGTTAGGGTTAGGGATGAAAGCACATAGGAGAAAGAGATATTCTTGAATAACTTTTTTTGTGAAGGTCGGAGAGACTTGGAAAGTGGTTGCATCTGGACTAATTTGGGTCCTGCGGATCGATTGGTACCATCCCCGAGCTTGTACGACCTTCGGAAGAGGTCGACCGACGAAATTCCCCCAAATCTGAGGAGATATTCTTGAATAACTTTTTTTGTGAAGGTCGGAGAGACTTGCAAGTAGGCTCTACCCCCACTAAATGGGGTAACGCGCATCGATCGGTACCATCCTTGAGCTTCTCCGACTTTCGGAAGGGTTAGGGTTAGGGTTAGGGATGAAAGCACATAGGAGAAAGAGATATTCTTGAATAACTTTTTTTGTGAAGGTCGGAGAGACTTGCAAGTAGGCTCTACCCCCACTAAATGGGGTAGCGCGCATCGATCGGTACCATCCTTGAGCTTCTCCGACTTTCGGAAGGGTTAGGGTTAGGGTTAGGGATGAAAGCACATAGGAGAAAGAGATATTCTTGAATAACTTTTTTTGTGAAGGTCGGAGAGACTTGCAAGTAGGCTCTACCCCCACTAAATGGGGTAGCGCGCATCGATCGGTACCATCCTTGAGCTTCTCCGACTTTCGGAAGGGTTAGGGTTAGGGTTAGGGATGAAAGCACATAGGAGAAAGAGATATTCTTGAATAACTTTTTTTGTGAAGGTCGGAGAGACTTGCAAGTAGGCTCTACCCCCACTAAATGGGGTAGCGCGCATCGATCGGTACCATCCTTGAGCTTCTCCGACTTTCGGAAGGGTTAGGGTTAGGGTTAGGGATGAAAGCACATAGGAGAAAGAGATATTCTTGAATAACTTTTTTTGTGAAGGTCGGAGAGACTTGCAAGTAGGCTCTACCCCCACTAAATGGGGTAGCGCGCATCGATCGGTACCATCCTTGAGCTTCTCCGACTTTCGGAAGGGTTAGGGTTAGGGTTAGGGATGAAAGCACATAGGAGAAAGAGATATTCTTGAATAACTTTTTTTGTGAAGGTCGGAGAGACTTGGAAAGTGGTTGCATCTGGACTAATTTGGGTCCTGCGGATCGATTGGTACCATCCCCGAGCTTGTACGACCTTCGGAAGAGGTCGACCGACGAAATTCCCCCAAATCTGAGGAGATATTCTTGAATAACTTTTTTTGTGAAGGTCGGAGAGACTTGCAAGTAGGCTCTACCCCCACTAAATGGGGTAGCGCGCATCGATCGGTACCATCCTTGAGCTTCTCCGACTTTCGGAAGGGTTAGGGTTAGGGTTAGGGATGAAAGCACATAGGAGAAAGAGATATTCTTGAATAACTTTTTTTATGAAGGTCGGAGAGACTTGCAAGTAGGCTCTACCCCCACTAAATGGGGTAGCGCGCATCGATCGGTACCATCCTTGAGCTTCTCCGACTTTCGGAAGGGTTAGGGTTAGGGTTAGGGATGAAAGCACATAGGAGAAAGAGATATTCTTGAATAACTTTTTTTGTGAAGGTCGGAGAGACTTGCAAGTAGGCTCTACCCCCACTAAATGGGGTAGCGCGCATCGATCGGTACCATCCTTGAGCTTCTCCGACTTTCGGAAGGGTTAGGGTTAGGGTTAGGGATGAAAGCACATAGGAGAAAGAGATATTCTTGAATAACTTTTTTTGTGAAGGTCGGAGAGACTTGGAAAGTGGTTGCATCTGGACTAATTTGGGTCCTGCGGATCGATTGGTACCATCCCCGAGCTTGTACGACCTTCGGAAGAGGTCGCCCGACGAAATTCCCCCAAATCTGAGGAGATATTCTTGAATAACTTTTTTTGTGAAGGTCGGAGAGACTTGCAAGTAGGCTCTACCCCCACTAAATTGGGTAGCGCACATCGATCGGTACCATCCTTGAGCTTCTCCGACTTTCGGAAGGGTTAGGGTTAGGGTTAGGGATGAAAGCACATAGGAGAAAGAGATATTCTTGAATAACTTTTTTTGTGAAGGTCGGAGAGACTTGCAAGTAGGCTCTACCCCCACTAAATGGGGTTGCGCGCATCGATCGGTACCATCCTTGAGCTTCTCCGACTTTCGGAAGGGTTAGGGTTAGGGATGAAAGCACATAGGAGAAAGAGATATTCTTGAATAACTTTTTTTGTGAAGGTCGGAGAGACTTGGAAAGTGGTTGCATCTGGACTAATTTGGGTCCTGCGGATCGATTGGTACTATCCCCGAGCTTGTACGACCTTCGGAAGAGGTCGACCGACGAAATTCCCCCAAATCTGAGGAGATATTCTTGAATAACTTTTTTTGTGAAGGTCGGAGAGACTTGCAAGTAGGCTCTACCCCCACTAAATGGGGTAGCGCGCATCGATCGGTACCATCTTTGAGCTTCTCCGACTTTCGGAAGGGTTAGGGTTAGGGTTAGGGATGAAAGCACATAGGAGAAAGAGATATTCTTGAATAACTTTTTTTGTGAAGGTCGGAGAGACTTGCAAGTAGGCTCTACCCCCACTAAATGGGGTTGCGCGCATCGATCGGTACCATCCTTGAGCTTCTCCGACTTTCGGAAGGGTTAGGGTTAGGGTTAGGGATGAAAGCACATAGGAGAAAGAGATATTCTTGAATAACTTTTTTTGTGAAGGTCGGAGAGACTTGGAAAGTGGTTGCATCTGGACTAATTTGGGTCCTGCAGATCGATTGGTACCATCCCCGAGCTTGTACGACCTTCGGAAGAGGTCGACCGACGAAATTCCCCCAAATCTGAGGAGATATTCTTGAATAACTTTTTTTGTGAAGGTCGGAGAGACTTGCAAGTAGGCTCTACCCCCACTAAATGGGGTAGCGCACATCGATCGGTACCATCCTTGAGCTTCTCCGACTTTCGGAAGGGTTAGGGTTAGGGTTAGGGATGAAAGCACATAGGAGAAAGAGATATTCTTGAATAACTTTTTTTGTGAAGGTCGGAGAGACTTGCAAGTAGGCTCTACCCCCACTAAATGGGGTAGCGCGCATCGATCGGTACCATCCTTGAGCTTCTCCGACTTTCGGAAGGGTTAGGGTTAGGGTTAGGGATGAAAGCACATAGGAGAAAGAGATATTCTTGAATAACTTTTTTTGTGAAGGTCGGAGAGACTTGCAAGTAGGCTCTACCCCCACTAAATGGGGTAGCGCGCATCGATCGGTACCATCCTTGAGCTTCTCCGACTTTCGGAAGGGTTAGGGTTAGGGTTAGGGATGAAAGCACATAGGAGAAAGAGATATTCTTGAATAACTTTTTTTGTGAAGGTCGGAGAGACTTGCAAGTAGGCTCTACCCCCACTAAATGGGGTAGCGCGCATCGATCGGTACCATCCTTGAGCTTCTCCGACTTTCGGAAGGGTTAGGGTTAGGGTTAGGGATGAAAGCACATAGGAGAAAGAGATATTCTTGAATAACTTTTTTTGTGAAGGTCGGAGAGACTTGGAAAGTGGTTGCATCTGGACTAATTTGGGTCCTGCGGATCGATTGGTACTATCCCCGAGCTTGTACGACCTTCGGAAGAGGTCGACCGACGAAATTCCCCCAAATCTGAGGAGATATTCTTGAATAACTTTTTTTGTGAAGGTCGGAGAGACTTGCAAGTAGGCTCTACCCCCACTAAATGGGGTAGCGCGCATCGATCGGTACCATCCTTGAGCTTCTCCGACTTTCGGAAGGGTTAGGGTTAGGGTTAGGGATGAAAGCACATAGGAGAAAGAGATATTCTTGAATAACTTTTTTTGTGAAGGTCGGAGAGACTTGCAAGTAGGCTCTACCCCCACTAAATGGGGTTGCGCGCATCGATCGGTACCATCCTTGAGCTTCTCCGACTTTCGGAAGGGTTAGGGTTAGGGTTAGGGATGAAAGCACATAGGAGAAAGAGATATTCTTGAATAACTTTTTTTGTGAAGGTCGGAGAGACTTGGAAAGTGGTTGCATCTGGACTAATTTGGGTCCTGCAGATCGATTGGTACCATCCCCGAGCTTGTACGACCTTCGGAAGAGGTCGACCGACGAAATTCCCCCAAATCTGAGGAGATATTCTTGAATAACTTTTTTTGTGAAGGTCGGAGAGACTTGCAAGTAGGCTCTACTCCCACTAAATGGGGTAGCGCACATCGATCGGTACCATCCTTGAGCTTCTCCGACTTTCGGAAGGGTTAGGGTTAGGGTTAGGGATGAAAGCACATAGGAGAAAGAGATATTCTTGAATAACTTTTTTTGTGAAGGTCGGAGAGACTTGCAAGTAGGCTCTACCCCCACTAAATGGGGTAGCGCGCATCGATCGGTACCATCCTTGAGCTTCTCCGACTTTCGGAAGGGTTAGGGTTAGGGTTAGGGATGAAAGCACATAGGAGAAAGAGATATTCTTGAATAACTTTTTTTGTGAAGGTCGGAGAGACTTGGAAAGTGGTTGCATCTGGACTAATTTGGGTCCTGCAGATCGATTGGTACCATCCCCGAGCTTGTACGACCTTCGGAAGAGGTCGACCGACGAAATTCCCCCAAATCTGAGGAGATATTCTTGAATAACTTTTTTTGTGAAGGTCGGAGAGACTTGCAAGTAGGCTCTACCCCCACTAAATGGGGTAGCGCACATCGATCGGTACCATCCTTGAGCTTCTCCGACTTTCGGAAGGGTTAGGGTTAGGGTTAGGGATGAAAGCACATAGGAGAAAGAGATATTCTTGAATAACTTTTTTTGTGAAGGTCGGAGAGACTTGCAAGTAGGCTCTACCCCCACTAAATGGGGTAGCGCGCATCGATCGGTACCATCCTTGAGCTTCTCCGACTTTCGGAAGGGTTAGGGTTAGGGTTAGGGATGAAAGCACATAGGAGAAAGAGATATTCTTGAATAACTTTTTTTGTGAAGGTCGGAGAGACTTGCAAGTAGGCTCTACCCCCACTAAATGGGGTAGCGCGCATCGATCGGTACCATCCTTGAGCTTCTCCGACTTTCGGAAGGGTTAGGGTTAGGGTTAGGGATGAAAGCACATAGGAGAAAGAGATATTCTTGAATAACTTTTTTTGTGAAGGTCGGAGAGACTTGCAAGTAGGCTCTACCCCCACTAAATGGGGTAGCGCGCATCGATCGGTACCATCCTTGAGCTTCTCCGACTTTCGGAAGGGTTAGGGTTAGGGTTAGGGATGAAAGCACATAGGAGAAAGAGATATTCTTGAATAACTTTTTTTGTGAAGGTCGGAGAGACTTGGAAAGTGGTTGCATCTGGACTAATTTGGGTCCTGCAGATCGATTGGTACTATCCCCGAGCTTGTACGACCTTCGGAAGAGGTCGACCGACGAAATTCCCCCAAATCTGAGGAGATATTCTTGAATAACTTTTTTTGTGAAGGTCGGAGAGACTTGCAAGTAGGCTCTACCCCCACTAAATGGGGTAGCGCGCATCGATCGGTACCATCCTTGAGCTTCTCCGACTTTCGGAAGGGTTAGGGTTAGGGTTAGGGATGAAAGCACATAGGAGAAAGAGATATTCTTGAATAACTTTTTTTGTGAAGGTCGGAGAGACTTGCAAGTAGGCTCTACCCCCACTAAATGGGGTTGCGCGCATCGATCGGTACCATCCTTGAGCTTCTCCGACTTTCGGAAGGGTTAGGGTTAGGGTTAGGGATGAAAGCACATAGGAGAAAGAGATATTCTTGAATAACTTTTTTTGTGAAGGTCGGAGAGACTTGGAAAGTGGTTGCATCTGGACTAATTTGGGTCCTGCAGATCGATTGGTACCATCCCCGAGCTTGTACGACCTTCGGAAGAGGTCGACCGACGAAATTCCCCCAAATCTGAGGAGATATTCTTGAATAACTTTTTTTGTGAAGGTCGGAGAGACTTGCAAGTAGGCTCTACTCCCACTAAATGGGGTAGCGCACATCGATCGGTACCATCCTTGAGCTTCTCCGACTTTCGGAAGGGTTAGGGTTAGGGTTAGGGATGAAAGCACATAGGAGAAAGAGATATTCTTGAATAACTTTTTTTGTGAAGGTCGGAGAGACTTGCAAGTAGGCTCTACCCCCACTAAATGGGGTAGCGCGCATCGATCGGTACCATCCTTGAGCTTCTCCGACTTTCGGAAGGGTTAGGGTTAGGGTTAGGGATGAAAGCACATAGGAGAAAGAGATATTCTTGAATAACTTTTTTTGTGAAGGTCGGAGAGACTTGCAAGTAGGCTCTACCCCCACTAAATGGGGTAGCGCGCATCGATCGGTACCATCCTTGAGCTTTTCCGACTTTCGGAAGGGTTAGGGTTAGGGTTAGGGATGAAAGCACATAGGAGAAAGAGATATTCTTGAATAACTTTTTTTGTGAAGGTCGGAGAGACTTGCAAGTAGGCTCTACCCCCACTAAATGGGGTAGCGCGCATCGATCGGTACCATCCTTGAGCTTCTCCGACTTTCGGAAGGGTTAGGGTTAGGGTTAGGGATGAAAGCACATAGGAGAAAGAGATATTCTTGAATAACTTTTTTTGTGAAGGTCGGAGAGACTTGGAAAGTGGTTGCATCTGGACTAATTTGGGTCCTGCGGATCGATTGGTACTATCCCCGAGCTTGTACGACCTTCGGAAGAGGTCGACCGACGAAATTCCCCCAAATCTGAGGAGATATTCTTGAATAACTTTTTTTGTGAAGGTCGGAGAGACTTGCAAGTAGGCTCTACCCCCACTAAATGGGGTAGCGCACATCGATCGGTACCATCCTTGAGCTTCTCCGACTTTCGGAAGGGTTAGGGTTAGGGTTAGGGATGAAAGCACATAGGAGAAAGAGATATTCTTGAATAACTTTTTTTGTGAAGGTCGGAGAGACTTGCAAGTAGGCTCTACCCCCACTAAATGGGGTAGCGCGCATCGATCGGTACCATCCTTGAGCTTCTCCGACTTTCGGAAGGGTTAGGGTTAGGGTTAGGGATGAAAGCACATAGGAGAAAGAGATATTCTTGAATAACTTTTTTTGTGAAGGTCGGAGAGACTTGCAAGTAGGCTCTACCCCCACTAAATGGAGTAGCGCGCATCGATCGGTACCATCCTTGAGCTTCTCCGACTTTCGGAAGGGTTAGGGTTAGGGTTAGGGATGAAAGCACATAGGAGAAAGAGATATTCTTGAATAACTTTTTTTGTGAAGGTCGGAGAGACTTGGAAAGTGGTTGCATCTGGACTAATTTGGGTCCTGCGGATCGATTGGTACCATCCCCGAGCTTGTACGACCTTCGGAAGAGGTCGACCGACGAAATTCCCCCAAATCTGAGGAGATATTCTTGAATAACTTTTTTTGTGAAGGTCGGAGAGACTTGCAAGTAGGCTCTACCCCCACTAAATGGGGTAGCGCGCATCGATCGGTACCATCCTTGAGCTTCTCCGACTTTCGGAAGGGTTAGGGTTAGGGTTAGGGATGAAAGCACATAGGAGAAAGAGATATTCTTGAATAACTTTTTTTATGAAGGTCGGAGAGACTTGCAAGTAGGCTCTACCCCCACTAAATGGGGTAGCGCGCATCGATCGGTACCATCCTTGAGCTTCTCCGACTTTCGGAAGGGTTAGGGTTAGGGTTAGGGATGAAAGCACATAGGAGAAAGAGATATTCTTGAATAACTTTTTTTGTGAAGGTCGGAGAGACTTGCAAGTAGGCTCTACCCCCACTAAATGGGGTAGCGCGCATCGATCGGTACCATCCTTGAGCTTCTCCGACTTTCGGAAGGGTTAGGGTTAGGGTTAGGGATGAAAGCACATAGGAGAAAGAGATATTCTTGAATAACTTTTTTTGTGAAGGTCGGAGAGACTTGGAAAGTGGTTGCATCTGGACTAATTTGGGTCCTGCGGATCGATTGGTACCATCCCCGAGCTTGTACGACCTTCGGAAGAGGTCGCCCGACGAAATTCCCCCAAATCTGAGGAGATATTCTTGAATAACTTTTTTTGTGAAGGTCGGAGAGACTTGCAAGTAGGCTCTACCCCCACTAAATTGGGTAGCGCACATCGATCGGTACCATCCTTGAGCTTCTCCGACTTTCGGAAGGGTTAGGGTTAGGGTTAGGGATGAAAGCACATAGGAGAAAGAGATATTCTTGAATAACTTTTTTTGTGAAGGTCGGAGAGACTTGCAAGTAGGCTCTACCCCCACTAAATGGGGTTGCGCGCATCGATCGGTACCATCCTTGAGCTTCTCCGACTTTCGGAAGGGTTAGGGTTAGGGATGAAAGCACATAGGAGAAAGAGATATTCTTGAATAACTTTTTTTTTGAAGGTCGGAGAGACTTGGAAAGTGGTTGCATCTGGACTAATTTGGGTCCTGCGGATCGATTGGTACTATCCCCGAGCTTGTACGACCTTCGGAAGAGGTCGACCGACGAAATTCCCCCAAATCTGAGGAGATATTCTTGAATAACTTTTTTTGTGAAGGTCGGAGAGACTTGCAAGTAGGCTCTACCCCCACTAAATGGGGTAGCGCGCATCGATCGGTACCATCTTTGAGCTTCTCCGACTTTCGGAAGGGTTAGGGTTAGGGTTAGGGATGAAAGCACATAGGAGAAAGAGATATTCTTGAATAACTTTTTTTGTGAAGGTCGGAGAGACTTGCAAGTAGGCTCTACCCCCACTAAATGGGGTTGCGCGCATCGATCGGTACCATCCTTGAGCTTCTCCGACTTTCGGAAGGGTTAGGGTTAGGGTTAGGGATGAAAGCACATAGGAGAAAGAGATATTCTTGAATAACTTTTTTTGTGAAGGTCGGAGAGACTTGGAAAGTGGTTGCATCTGGACTAATTTGGGTCCTGCAGATCGATTGGTACCATCCCCGAGCTTGTACGACCTTCGGAAGAGGTCGACCGACGAAATTCCCCCAAATCTGAGGAGATATTCTTGAATAACTTTTTTTGTGAAGGTCGGAGAGACTTGCAAGTAGGCTCTACCCCCACTAAATGGGGTAGCGCACATCGATCGGTACCATCCTTGAGCTTCTCCGACTTTCGGAAGGGTTAGGGTTAGGGTTAGGGATGAAAGCACATAGGAGAAAGAGATATTCTTGAATAACTTTTTTTGTGAAGGTCGGAGAGACTTGCAAGTAGGCTCTACCCCCACTAAATGGGGTAGCGCGCATCGATCGGTACCATCCTTGAGCTTCTCCGACTTTCGGAAGGGTTAGGGTTAGGGTTAGGGATGAAAGCACATAGGAGAAAGAGATATTCTTGAATAACTTTTTTTGTGAAGGTCGGAGAGACTTGCAAGTAGGCTCTACCCCCACTAAATGGGGTAGCGCGCATCGATCGGTACCATCCTTGAGCTTCTCCGACTTTCGGAAGGGTTAGGGTTAGGGTTAGGGATGAAAGCACATAGGAGAAAGAGATATTCTTGAATAACTTTTTTTGTGAAGGTCGGAGAGACTTGCAAGTAGGCTCTACCCCCACTAAATGGGGTAGCGCGCATCGATCGGTACCATCCTTGAGCTTCTCCGACTTTCGGAAGGGTTAGGGTTAGGGTTAGGGATGAAAGCACATAGGAGAAAGAGATATTCTTGAATAACTTTTTTTGTGAAGGTCGGAGAGACTTGGAAAGTGGTTGCATCTGGACTAATTTGGGTCCTGCGGATCGATTGGTACTATCCCCGAGCTTGTACGACCTTCGGAAGAGGTCGACCGACGAAATTCCCCCAAATCTGAGGAGATATTCTTGAATAACTTTTTTTGTGAAGGTCGGAGAGACTTGCAAGTAGGCTCTACCCCCACTAAATGGGGTAGCGCGCATCGATCGGTACCATCCTTGAGCTTCTCCGACTTTCGGAAGGGTTAGGGTTAGGGTTAGGGATGAAAGCACATAGGAGAAAGAGATATTCTTGAATAACTTTTTTTGTGAAGGTCGGAGAGACTTGCAAGTAGGCTCTACCCCCACTAAATGGGGTTGCGCGCATCGATCGGTACCATCCTTGAGCTTCTCCGACTTTCGGAAGGGTTAGGGTTAGGGTTAGGGATGAAAGCACATAGGAGAAAGAGATATTCTTGAATAACTTTTTTTGTGAAGGTCGGAGAGACTTGGAAAGTGGTTGCATCTGGACTAATTTGGGTCCTGCAGATCGATTGGTACCATCCCCGAGCTTGTACGACCTTCGGAAGAGGTCGACCGACGAAATTCCCCCAAATCTGAGGAGATATTCTTGAATAACTTTTTTTGTGAAGGTCGGAGAGACTTGCAAGTAGGCTCTACTCCCACTAAATGGGGTAGCGCACATCGATCGGTACCATCCTTGAGCTTCTCCGACTTTCGGAAGGGTTAGGGTTAGGGTTAGGGATGAAAGCACATAGGAGAAAGAGATATTCTTGAATAACTTTTTTTGTGAAGGTCGGAGAGACTTGCAAGTAGGCTCTACCCCCACTAAATGGGGTAGCGCGCATCGATCGGTACCATCCTTGAGCTTCTCCGACTTTCGGAAGGGTTAGGGTTAGGGTTAGGGATGAAAGCACATAGGAGAAAGAGATATTCTTGAATAACTTTTTTTGTGAAGGTCGGAGAGACTTGGAAAGTGGTTGCATCTGGACTAATTTGGGTCCTGCAGATCGATTGGTACCATCCCCGAGCTTGTACGACCTTCGGAAGAGGTCGACCGACGAAATTCCCCCAAATCTGAGGAGATATTCTTGAATAACTTTTTTTGTGAAGGTCGGAGAGACTTGCAAGTAGGCTCTACCCCCACTAAATGGGGTAGCGCGCATCGATCGGTACCATCCTTGAGCTTCTCCGACTTTCGGAAGGGTTAGGGTTAGGGTTAGGGATGAAAGCACATAGGAGAAAGAGATATTCTTGAATAACTTTTTTTGTGAAGGTCGGAGAGACTTGCAAGTAGGCTCTACCCCCACTAAATGGGGTAGCGCGCATCGATCGGTACCATCCTTGAGCTTCTCCGACTTTCGGAAGGGTTAGGGTTAGGGTTAGGGATGAAAGCACATAGGAGAAAGAGATATTCTTGAATAACTTTTTTTGTGAAGGTCGGAGAGACTTGGAAAGTGGTTGCATCTGGACTAATTTGGGTCCTGCGGATCGATTGGTACTATCCCCGAGCTTGTACGACCTTCGGAAGAGGTCGACCGACGAAATTCCCCCAAATCTGAGGAGATATTCTTGAATAACTTTTTTTGTGAAGGTCGGAGAGACTTGCAAGTAGGCTCTACCCCCACTAAATGGGGTAGCGCGCATCGATCGGTACCATCCTTGAGCTTCTCCGACTTTCGGAAGGGTTAGGGTTAGGGTTAGGGATGAAAGCACATAGGAGAAAGAGATATTCTTGAATAACTTTTTTTGTGAAGGTCGGAGAGACTTGCAAGTAGGCTCTACCCCCACTAAATGGGGTTGCGCGCATCGATCGGTACCATCCTTGAGCTTCTCCGACTTTCGGAAGGGTTAGGGTTAGGGTTAGGGATGAAAGCACATAGGAGAAAGAGATATTCTTGAATAACTTTTTTTGTGAAGGTCGGAGAGACTTGGAAAGTGGTTGCATCTGGACTAATTTGGGTCCTGCAGATCGATTGGTACCATCCCCGAGCTTGTACGACCTTCGGAAGAGGTCGACCGACGAAATTCCCCCAAATCTGAGGAGATATTCTTGAATAACTTTTTTTGTGAAGGTCGGAGAGACTTGCAAGTAGGCTCTACTCCCACTAAATGGGGTAGCGCACATCGATCGGTACCATCCTTGAGCTTCTCCGACTTTCGGAAGGGTTAGGGTTAGGGTTAGGGATGAAAGCACATAGGAGAAAGAGATATTCTTGAATAACTTTTTTTGTGAAGGTCGGAGAGACTTGCAAGTAGGCTCTACCCCCACTAAATGGGGTAGCGCGCATCGATCGGTACCATCCTTGAGCTTCTCCGACTTTCGGAAGGGTTAGGGTTAGGGTTAGGGATGAAAGCACATAGGAGAAAGAGATATTCTTGAATAACTTTTTTTGTGAAGGTCGGAGAGACTTGCAAGTAGGCTCTACCCCCACTAAATGGGGTAGCGCGCATCGATCGGTACCATCCTTGAGCTTTTCCGACTTTCGGAAGGGTTAGGGTTAGGGTTAGGGATGAAAGCACATAGGAGAAAGAGATATTCTTGAATAACTTTTTTTGTGAAGGTCGGAGAGACTTGCAAGTAGGCTCTACCCCCACTAAATGGGGTAGCGCGCATCGATCGGTACCATCCTTGAGCTTCTCCGACTTTCGGAAGGGTTAGGGTTAGGGTTAGGGATGAAAGCACATAGGAGAAAGAGATATTCTTGAATAACTTTTTTTGTGAAGGTCGGAGAGACTTGGAAAGTGGTTGCATCTGGACTAATTTGGGTCCTGCAGATCGATTGGTACCATCCCCGAGCTTGTACGACCTTCGGAAGAGGTCGACCGACGAAATTCCCCCAAATCTGAGGAGATATTCTTGAATAACTTTTTTTGTGAAGGTCGGAGAGACTTGCAAGTAGGCTCTACCCCCACTAAATGGGGTAGCGCACATCGATCGGTACCATCCTTGAGCTTCTCCGACTTTCGGAAGGGTTAGGGTTAGGGTTAGGGATGAAAGCACATAGGAGAAAGAGATATTCTTGAATAACTTTTTTTGTGAAGGTCGGAGAGACTTGCAAGTAGGCTCTACCCCCACTAAATGGGGTAGCGCGCATCGATCGGTACCATCCTTGAGCTTCTCCGACTTTCGGAAGGGTTAGGGTTAGGGTTAGGGATGAAAGCACATAGGAGAAAGAGATATTCTTGAATAACTTTTTTTGTGAAGGTCGGAGAGACTTGCAAGTAGGCTCTACCCCCACTAAATGGAGTAGCGCGCATCGATCGGTACCATCCTTGAGCTTCTCCGACTTTCGGAAGGGTTAGGGTTAGGGTTAGGGATGAAAGCACATAGGAGAAAGAGATATTCTTGAATAACTTTTTTTGTGAAGGTCGGAGAGACTTGGAAAGTGGTTGCATCTGGACTAATTTGGGTCCTGCGGATCGATTGGTACCATCCCCGAGCTTGTACGACCTTCGGAAGAGGTCGACCGACGAAATTCCCCCAAATCTGAGGAGATATTCTTGAATAACTTTTTTTGTGAAGGTCGGAGAGACTTGCAAGTAGGCTCTACCCCCACTAAATGGGGTAGCGCGCATCGATCGGTACCATCCTTGAGCTTCTCCGACTTTCGGAAGGGTTAGGGTTAGGGTTAGGGATGAAAGCACATAGGAGAAAGAGATATTCTTGAATAACTTTTTTTGTGAAGGTCGGAGAGACTTGCAAGTAGGCTCTACCCCCACTAAATGGGGTAGCGCGCATCGATCGGTACTATCCTTGAGCTTCTCCGACTTTCGGAAGGGTTAGGGTTAGGGTTAGGGATGAAAGCACATAGGAGAAAGAGATATTCTTGAATAACTTTTTTTGTGAAGGTCGGAGAGACTTGGAAAGTGGTTGCATCTGGACTAATTTGGGTCCTGCGGATCGATTGGTACCATCCCCGAGCTTGTACGACCTTCGAAAGAGGTCGACCGACGAAATTCCCCCAAATCTGAGGAGATATTCTTGAATAACTTTTTTTGTGAAGGTCGGAGAGACTTGCAAGTAGGCTCTACCCCCACTAAATGGGGTAGCGCGCATCGATCGGTACCATCCTTGAGCTTCTCCGACTTTCGGAAGGGTTAGGGTTAGGGATGAAAGCACATAGGAGAAAGAGATATTCTTGAATAACTTTTTTTGTGAAGGTCGGAGAGACTTGGAAAGTGGTTGCATCTGGACTAATTTGGGTCCTGCGGATCGATTGGTACCATCCCCGAGCTTGTACGACCTTCGGAAGAGGTCGACCGACGAAATTCCCCCAAATCTGAGGAGATATTCTTGAATAACTTTTTTTGTGAAGGTCGGAGAGACTTGCAAGTAGGCTCTACCCCCACTAAATGGGGTAGCGCGCATCGATCGGTACCATCCTTGAGCTTCTCCGACTTTCGGAAGGGTTAGGGTTAGGGTTAGGGATGAAAGCACATAGGAGAAAGAGATATTCTTGAATAACTTTTTTTGTGAAGGTCGGAGAGACTTGCAAGTAGGCTCTACCCCCACTAAATGGGGTTGCGCGCATCGATCGGTACCATCCTTGAGCTTCTCCGACTTTCAGAAGGGTTAGGGTTAGGGTTAGGGATGAAAGCACATAGGAGAAAGAGATATTCTTGAATAACTTTTTTTGTGAAGGTCGGAGAGACTTGCAAGTAGGCTCTACCCCCACTAAATGGGGTAGCGCGCATCGATCGGTACCATCCTTGAGCTTCTCCGACTTTCGGAAGGGTTAGGGTTAGGGTTAGGGATGAAAGCACATAGGAGAAAGAGATATTCTTGAATAACTTTTTTTGTGAAGGTCGGAGAGACTTGCAAGTAGGCTCTACCCCCACTAAATGGGGTAGCGCGCATCGATCGGTACCATCCTTGAGCTTCTCCGACTTTCGGAAGGGTTAGGGTTAGGGTTAGGGATGAAAGCACATAGGAGAAAGAGATATTCTTGAATAACTTTTTTTGTGAAGGTCGGAGAGACTTGGAAAGTGGTTGCATCTGGACTAATTTGGGTCCTGCGGATCGATTGGTACCATCCCCGAGCTTGTACGACCTTTGGAAGAGGTCGACCGACGAAATTCCCCCAAATCTGAGGAGATATTCTTGAATAACTTTTTTTGTGAAGGTCGGAGAGACTTGCAAGTAGGCTCTACCCCCACTAAATGGGGTAGCGCGCATCGATCGGTACCATCCTTGAGCTTCTCCGACTTTCGGAAGGGTTAGGGTTAGGGTTAGGGATGAAAGCACATAGGAGAAAGAGATATTCTTGAATAACTTTTTTTGTGAAGGTCGGAGAGACTTGGAAAGTGGTTGCATCTGGACTAATTTGGGTCCTGCGGATCGATTGGTACTATCCCCGAGCTTGTACGACCTTCGGAAGAGGTCGACCGACGAAATTCCCCCAAATCTGAGGAGATATTCTTGAATAACTTTTTTTGTGAAGGTCGGAGAGACTTGCAAGTAGGCTCTACCCCCACTAAATGGGGTAGCGCGCATCGATCGGTACCATCCTTGAGCTTCTCCGACTTTCGGAAGGGTTAGGGTTAGGGTTAGGGATGAAAGCACATAGGAGAAAGAGATATTCTTGAATAACTTTTTTTGTGAAGGTCGGAGAGACTTGCAAGTAGGCTCTACCCCCACTAAATGGGGTTGCGCGCATCGATCGGTACCATCCTTGAGCTTCTCCGACTTTTGGAAGGGTTAGGGTTAGGGTTAGGGATGAAAGCACATAGGAGAAAGAGATATTCTTGAATAACTTTTTTTGTGAAGGTCGGAGAGACTTGGAAAGTGGTTGCATCTGGACTAATTTGGGTCCTGCAGATCGATTGGTACCATCCCCGAGCTTGTACGACCTTCGGAAGAGGTCGACCGACGAAATTCCCCCAAATCTGAGGAGATATTCTTGAATAACTTTTTTTGTGAAGGTCGGAGAGACTTGCAAGTAGGCTCTACTCCCACTAAATGGGGTAGCGCACATCGATCGGTACCATCCTTGAGCTTCTCCGACTTTCGGAAGGGTTAGGGTTAGGGTTAGGGATGAAAGCACATAGGAGAAAGAGATATTCTTGAATAACTTTTTTTGTGAAGGTCGGAGAGACTTGCAAGTAGGCTCTACCCCCACTAAATGGGGTAGCGCGCATCGATCGGTACCATCCTTGAGCTTCTCCGACTTTCGGAAGGGTTAGGGTTAGGGTTAGGGATGAAAGCACATAGGAGAAAGAGATATTCTTGAATAACTTTTTTTGTGAAGGTCGGAGAGACTTGCAAGTAGGCTCTACCCCCACTAAATGGGGTAGCGCGCATCGATCGGTACCATCCTTGAGCTTTTCCGACTTTCGGAAGGGTTAGGGTTAGGGTTAGGGATGAAAGCACATAGGAGAAAGAGATATTCTTGAATAACTTTTTTTGTGAAGGTCGGAGAGACTTGCAAGTAGGCTCTACCCCCACTAAATGGGGTAGCGCGCATCGATCGGTACCATCCTTGAGCTTCTCCGACTTTCGGAAGGGTTAGGGTTAGGGTTAGGGATGAAAGCACATAGGAGAAAGAGATATTCTTGAATAACTTTTTTTGTGAAGGTCGGAGAGACTTGGAAAGTGGTTGCATCTGGACTAATTTGGGTCCTGCGGATCGATTGGTACCATCCCCGAGCTTGTACGACCTTCGGAAGAGGTCGACCGACGAAATTCCCCCAAATCTGAGGAGATATTCTTGAATAACTTTTTTTGTGAAGGTCGGAGAGACTTGCAAGTAGGCTCTACCCCCACTAAATGGGGTAGCGCACATCGATCGGTACCATCCTTGAGCTTCTCCGACTTTCGGAAGGGTTAGGGTTAGGGTTAGGGATGAAAGCACATAGGAGAAAGAGATATTCTTGAATAACTTTTTTTGTGAAGGTCGGAGAGACTTGCAAGTAGGCTCTACCCCCACTAAATGGGGTAGCGCGCATCGATCGGTACCATCCTTGAGCTTCTCCGACTTTCGGAAGGGTTAGGGTTAGGGTTAGGGATGAAAGCACATAGGAGAAAGAGATATTCTTGAATAACTTTTTTTGTGAAGGTCGGAGAGACTTGCAAGTAGGCTCTACCCCCACTAAATGGAGTAGCGCGCATCGATCGGTACCATCCTTGAGCTTCTCCGACTTTCGGAAGGGTTAGGGTTAGGGTTAGGGATGAAAGCACATAGGAGAAAGAGATATTCTTGAATAACTTTTTTTGTGAAGGTCGGAGAGACTTGGAAAGTGGTTGCATCTGGACTAATTTGGGTCCTGCGGATCGATTGGTACCATCCCCGAGCTTGTACGACCTTCGGAAGAGGTCGACCGACGAAATTCCCCCAAATCTGAGGAGATATTCTTGAATAACTTTTTTTGTGAAGGTCGGAGAGACTTGCAAGTAGGCTCTACCCCCACTAAATGGGGTAGCGCGCATCGATCGGTACCATCCTTGAGCTTCTCCGACTTTCGGAAGGGTTAGGGTTAGGGTTAGGGATGAAAGCACATAGGAGAAAGAGATATTCTTGAATAACTTTTTTTGTGAAGGTCGGAGAGACTTGCAAGTAGGCTCTACCCCCACTAAATGGGGTAGCGCGCATCGATCGGTACTATCCTTGAGCTTCTCCGACTTTCGGAAGGGTTAGGGTTAGGGTTAGGGATGAAAGCACATAGGAGAAAGAGATATTCTTGAATAACTTTTTTTGTGAAGGTCGGAGAGACTTGGAAAGTGGTTGCATCTGGACTAATTTGGGTCCTGCGGATCGATTGGTACCATCCCCGAGCTTGTACGACCTTCGAAAGAGGTCGACCGACGAAATTCCCCCAAATCTGAGGAGATATTCTTGAATAACTTTTTTTGTGAAGGTCGGAGAGACTTGCAAGTAGGCTCTACCCCCACTAAATGGGGTAGCGCGCATCGATCGGTACCATCCTTGAGCTTCTCCGACTTTCGGAAGGGTTAGGGTTAGGGATGAAAGCACATAGGAGAAAGAGATATTCTTGAATAACTTTTTTTGTGAAGGTCGGAGAGACTTGGAAAGTGGTTGCATCTGGACTAATTTGGGTCCTGCGGATCGATTGGTACCATCCCCGAGCTTGTACGACCTTCGGAAGAGGTCGACCGACGAAATTCCCCCAAATCTGAGGAGATATTCTTGAATAACTTTTTTTGTGAAGGTCGGAGAGACTTGCAAGTAGGCTCTACCCCCACTAAATGGGGTAGCGCGCATCGATCGGTACCATCCTTGAGCTTCTCCGACTTTCGGAAGGGTTAGGGTTAGGGTTAGGGATGAAAGCACATAGGAGAAAGAGATATTCTTGAATAACTTTTTTTGTGAAGGTCGGAGAGACTTGCAAGTAGGCTCTACCCCCACTAAATGGGGTTGCGCGCATCGATCGGTACCATCCTTGAGCTTCTCCGACTTTCAGAAGGGTTAGGGTTAGGGTTAGGGATGAAAGCACATAGGAGAAAGAGATATTCTTGAATAACTTTTTTTGTGAAGGTCGGAGAGACTTGCAAGTAGGCTCTACCCCCACTAAATGGGGTAGCGCGCATCGATCGGTACCATCCTTGAGCTTCTCCGACTTTCGGAAGGGTTAGGGTTAGGGTTAGGGATGAAAGCACATAGGAGAAAGAGATATTCTTGAATAACTTTTTTTGTGAAGGTCGGAGAGACTTGCAAGTAGGCTCTACCCCCACTAAATGGGGTAGCGCGCATCGATCGGTACCATCCTTGAGCTTCTCCGACTTTCGGAAGGGTTAGGGTTAGGGTTAGGGATGAAAGCACATAGGAGAAAGAGATATTCTTGAATAACTTTTTTTGTGAAGGTCGGAGAGACTTGGAAAGTGGTTGCATCTGGACTAATTTGGGTCCTGCGGATCGATTGGTACCATCCCCGAGCTTGTACGACCTTCGGAAGAGGTCGACCGACGAAATTCCCCCAAATCTGAGGAGATATTCTTGAATAACTTTTTTTGTGAAGGTCGGAGAGACTTGCAAGTAGGCTCTACCCCCACTAAATTGGGTAGCGCGCATCGATCGGTACCATCCTTGAGCTTCTCCGACTTTCGGAAGGGTTAGGGTTAGGGTTAGGGATGAAAGCACATAGGAGAAAGAGATATTCTTGAATAACTTTTTTTGTGAAGGTCGGAGAGACTTGCAAGTAGGCTCTACCCCCACTAAATGGGGTAGCGCGCATCGATCGGTACTATCCTTGAGCTTCTCCGACTTTCGGAAGGGTTAGGGTTAGGGTTAGGGATGAAAGCACATAGGAGAAAGAGATATTCTTGAATAACTTTTTTTGTGAAGGTCGGAGAGACTTGGAAAGTGGTTGCATCTGGACTAATTTGGGTCCTGCAGATCGATTGGTACCATCCCCGAGCTTGTACGACCTTCGGAAGAGGTCGACCGACGAAATTCCCCCAAATCTGAGGAGATATTCTTGAATAACTTTTTTTGTGAAGGTCGGAGAGACTTGCAAGTAGGCTCTACCCCCACTAAATGGGGTAGCGCGCATCGATCGGTACCATCCTTGAGCTTCTCCGACTTTCGGAAGGGTTAGGGTTAGGGATGAAAGCACATAGGAGAAAGAGATATTCTTGAATAACTTTTTTTGTGAAGGTCGGAGAGACTTGGAAAGTGGTTGCATCTGGACTAATTTGGGTCCTGCGGATCGATTGGTACCATCCCCGAGCTTGTACGACCTTCGGAAGAGGTCGACCGACGAAATTCCCCCAAATCTGAGGAGATATTCTTGAATAACTTTTTTTGTGAAGGTCGGAGAGACTTGCAAGTAGGCTCTACCCCCACTAAATGGGGTAGCGCGCATCGATCGGTACCATCCTTGAGCTTCTCCGACTTTCGGAAGGGTTAGGGTTAGGGTTAGGGATGAAAGCACATAGGAGAAAGAGATATTCTTGAATAACTTTTTTTGTGAAGGTCGGAGAGACTTGGAAAGTGGTTGCATCTGGACTAATTTGGGTCCTGCGGATCGATTGGTACCATCCCCGAGCTTGTACGACCTTCGGAAGAGGTCGACCGACGAAATTCCCCCAAATCTGAGGAGATATTCTTGAATAACTTTTTTTGTGAAGGTCGGAGAGACTTGCAAGTAGGCTCTACCCCCACTAAATGGGGTAGCGCGCATCGATCGGTACCATCCTTGAGCTTCTCCGACTTTCGGAAGGGTTAGGGTTAGGGTTAGGGATGAAAGCACATAGGAGAAAGAGATATTCTTGAATAACTTTTTTTGTGAAGGTCGGAGAGACTTGCAAGTAGGCTCTACCCCCACTAAATGGGGTAGCGCGCATCGATCGGTACTATCCTTGAGCTTCTCCGACTTTCGGAAGGGTTAGGGTTAGGGTTAGGGATGAAAGCACATAGGAGAAAGAGATATTCTTGAATAACTTTTTTTGTGAAGGTCGGAGAGACTTGGAAAGTGGTTGCATCTGGACTAATTTGGGTCCTGCGGATCGATTGGTACCATCCCCGAGCTTGTACGACCTTCGAAAGAGGTCGACTGACGAAATTCCCCCAAATCTGAGGAGATATTCTTGAATAACTTTTTTTGTGAAGGTCGGAGAGACTTGCAAGTAGGCTCTACCCCCACTAAATGGGGTAGCGCGCATCGATCGGTACTATCCTTGAGCTTCTCCGACTTTCGGAAGGGTTAGGGTTAGGGATGAAAGCACATAGGAGAAAGAGATATTCTTGAATAACTTTTTTTGTGAAGGTCGGAGAGACTTGGAAAGTGGTTGCATCTGGACTAATTTGGGTCCTGCGGATCGATTGGTACCATCCCCGAGCTTGTACGACCTTCGGAAGAGGTCGACCGACGAAATTCCCCCAAATCTGAGGAGATATTCTTGAATAACTTTTTTTGTGAAGGTCGGAGAGACTTGCAAGTAGGCTCTACCCCCACTAAATGGGGTAGCGCGCATCGATCGGTACCATCCTTGAGCTTCTCCGACTTTCGGAAGGGTTAGGGTTAGGGTTAGGGATGAAAGCACATAGGAGAAAGAGATATTCTTGAATAACTTTTTTTGTGAAGGTCGGACAGACTTGCAAGTAGGCTCTACCCCCACTAAATGGGGTAGCGCGCATCGATCGGTACCATCCTTGAGCTTCTCCGACTTTCGGAAGGGTTAGGGTTAGGGTTAGGGATGAAAGCACATAGGAGAAAGAGATATTCTTGAATAACTTTTTTTGTGAAGGTCGGAGAGACTTGCAAGTAGGCTCTACCCCCACTAAATGGGGTAGCGCGCATCGATCGGTACCATCCTTGAGCTTCTCCGACTTTCGGAAGGGTTAGGGTTAGGGTTAGGGATGAAAGCACATAGGAGAAAGAGATATTCTTGAATAACTTTTTTTGTGAAGGTCGGAGAGACTTGGAAAGTGGTTGCATCTGGACTAATTTGGGTCCTGCGGATCGATTGGTACCATCCCCGAGCTTGTACGACCTTTGGAAGAGGTCGACCGACGAAATTCCCCCAAATCTGAGGAGATATTCTTGAATAACTTTTTTTGTGAAGGTCGGAGAGACTTGCAAGTAGGCTCTACCCCCACTAAATTGGGTAGCGCGCATCGATCGGTACCATCCTTGAGCTTCTCCGACTTTCGGAAGGGTTAGGGTTAGGGTTAGGGATGAAAGCACATAGGAGAAAGAGATATTCTTGAATAACTTTTTTTGTGAAGGTCGGAGAGACTTGCAAGTAGGCTCTACTCCCACTAAATGGGGTTGCGCGCATCGATCGGTACCATCCTTGAGCATCTCCGACTTTCGGAAGGGTTAGGGTTAGGGTTAGGGATGAAAGCACATAGGAGAAAGAGATATTCTTGAATAACTTTTTTTGTGAAGGTCGGAGAGACTTGGAAAGTGGTTGCATCTGGACTAATTTGGGTCCTGCGGATCGATTGGTACCATCCCCGAGCTTGTACGACCTTCGAAAGAGGTCGACCGACGAAATTCCCCCAAATCTGAGGAGATATTCTTGAATAACTTTTTTTGTGAAGGTCGGAGAGACTTGCAAGTAGGCTCTACCCCCACTAAATGGGGTAGCGCGCATCGATCGGTACCATCCTTGAGCTTCTCCGACTTTCGGAAGGGTTAGGGTTAGGGATGAAAGCACATAGGAGAAAGAGATATTCTTGAATAACTTTTTTTGTGAAGGTCGGAGAGACTTGGAAAGTGGTTGCATCTGGACTAATTTGGGTCCTGCGGATCGATTGGTACCATCCCCGAGCTTGTACGACCTTCGGAAGAGGTCGACCGACGAAATTCCCCCAAATCTGAGGAGATATTCTTGAATAACTTTTTTTGTGAAGGTCGGAGAGACTTGCAAGTAGGCTCTACCCCCACTAAATGGGGTAGCGCGCATCGATCGGTACCATCCTTGAGCTTCTCCGACTTTCGGAAGGGTTAGGGTTAGGGTTAGGGATGAAAGCACATAGGAGAAAGAGATATTCTTGAATAACTTTTTTTGTGAAGGTCGGAGAGACTTGGAAAGTGGTTGCATCTGGACTAATTTGGGTCCTGCGGATCGATTGGTACTATCCCCGAGCTTGTACGACCTTCGGAAGAGGTCGACCGACGAAATTCCCCCAAATCTGAGGAGATATTCTTGAATAACTTTTTTTGTGAAGGTCGGAGAGACTTGCAAGTAGGCTCTACCCCCACTAAATGGGGTAGCACGCATCGATCGGTACCATCCTTGAGCTTCTCCGACTTTCGGAAGGGTTAGGGTTAGGGTTAGGGATGAAAGCACATAGGAGAAAGAGATATTCTTGAATAACTTTTTTTGTGAAGGTCGGAGAGACTTGCAAGTAGGCTCTACCCCCACTAAATGGGGTTGCGCGCATCGATCGGTACCATCCTTGAGCTTCTCCGACTTTCGGAAGGGTTAGGGTTAGGGTTAGGGATGAAAGCACATAGGAGAAAGAGATATTCTTGAATAACTTTTTTTGTGAAGGTCGGAGAGACTTGGAAAGTGGTTGCATCTGGACTAATTTGGGTCCTGCAGATCGATTGGTACCATCCCCGAGCTTGTACGACCTTCGGAAGAGGTCGACCGACGAAATTCCCCCAAATCTGAGGAGATATTCTTGAATAACTTTTTTTGTGAAGGTCGGAGAGACTTGCAAGTAGGCTCTACTCCCACTAAATGGGGTAGCGCACATCGATCGGTACCATCCTTGAGCTTCTCCGACTTTCGGAAGGGTTAGGGTTAGGGTTAGGGATGAAAGCACATAGGAGAAAGAGATATTCTTGAATAACTTTTTTTGTGAAGGTCGGAGAGACTTGCAAGTAGGCTCTACCCCCACTAAATGGGGTAGCGCGCATCGATCGGTACCATCCTTGAGCTTCTCCGACTTTCGGAAGGGTTAGGGTTAGGGTTAGGGATGAAAGCACATAGGAGAAAGAGATATTCTTGAATAACTTTTTTTGTGAAGGTCGGAGAGACTTGCAAGTAGGCTCTACCCCCACTAAATGGGGTAGCGCGCATCGATCGGTACCATCCTTGAGCTTTTCCGACTTTCGGAAGGGTTAGGGTTAGGGTTAGGGATGAAAGCACATAGGAGAAAGAGATATTCTTGAATAACTTTTTTTGTGAAGGTCGGAGAGACTTGCAAGTAGGCTCTACCCCCACTAAATGGGGTAGCGCGCATCGATCGGTACCATCCTTGAGCTTCTCCGACTTTCGGAAGGGTTAGGGTTAGGGTTAGGGATGAAAGCACATAGGAGAAAGAGATATTCTTGAATAACTTTTTTTGTGAAGGTCGGAGAGACTTGGAAAGTGGTTGCATCTGGACTAATTTGGGTCCTGCGGATCGATTGGTACCATCCCCGAGCTTGTACGACCTTCGGAAGAGGTCGACCGACGAAATTCCCCCAAATCTGAGGAGATATTCTTGAATAACTTTTTTTGTGAAGGTCGGAGAGACTTGCAAGTAGGCTCTACCCCCACTAAATGGGGTAGCGCACATCGATCGGTACCATCCTTGAGCTTCTCCGACTTTCGGAAGGGTTAGGGTTAGGGTTAGGGATGAAAGCACATAGGAGAAAGAGATATTCTTGAATAACTTTTTTTGTGAAGGTCGGAGAGACTTGCAAGTAGGCTCTACCCCCACTAAATGGGGTAGCGCGCATCGATCGGTACCATCCTTGAGCTTCTCCGACTTTCGGAAGGGTTAGGGTTAGGGTTAGGGATGAAAGCACATAGGAGAAAGAGATATTCTTGAATAACTTTTTTTGTGAAGGTCGGAGAGACTTGCAAGTAGGCTCTACCCCCACTAAATGGAGTAGCGCGCATCGATCGGTACCATCCTTGAGCTTCTCCGACTTTCGGAAGGGTTAGGGTTAGGGTTAGGGATGAAAGCACATAGGAGAAAGAGATATTCTTGAATAACTTTTTTTGTGAAGGTCGGAGAGACTTGGAAAGTGGTTGCATCTGGACTAATTTGGGTCCTGCGGATCGATTGGTACCATCCCCGAGCTTGTACGACCTTCGGAAGAGGTCGACCGACGAAATTCCCCCAAATCTGAGGAGATATTCTTGAATAACTTTTTTTGTGAAGGTCGGAGAGACTTGCAAGTAGGCTCTACCCCCACTAAATGGGGTAGCGCGCATCGATCGGTACCATCCTTGAGCTTCTCCGACTTTCGGAAGGGTTAGGGTTAGGGTTAGGGATGAAAGCACATAGGAGAAAGAGATATTCTTGAATAACTTTTTTTGTGAAGGTCGGAGAGACTTGCAAGTAGGCTCTACCCCCACTAAATGGGGTAGCGCGCATCGATCGGTACTATCCTTGAGCTTCTCCGACTTTCGGAAGGGTTAGGGTTAGGGTTAGGGATGAAAGCACATAGGAGAAAGAGATATTCTTGAATAACTTTTTTTGTGAAGGTCGGAGAGACTTGGAAAGTGGTTGCATCTGGACTAATTTGGGTCCTGCGGATCGATTGGTACCATCCCCGAGCTTGTACGACCTTCGAAAGAGGTCGACCGACGAAATTCCCCCAAATCTGAGGAGATATTCTTGAATAACTTTTTTTGTGAAGGTCGGAGAGACTTGCAAGTAGGCTCTACCCCCACTAAATGGGGTAGCGCGCATCGATCGGTACCATCCTTGAGCTTCTCCGACTTTCGGAAGGGTTAGGGTTAGGGTTAGGGATGAAAGCACATAGGAGAAAGAGATATTCTTGAATAACTTTTTTTGTGAAGGTCGGAGAGACTTGCAAGTAGGCTCTACCCCCACTAAATGGGGTAGCGCGCATCGATCGGTACTATCCTTGAGCTTCTCCGACTTTCGGAAGGGTTAGGGTTAGGGTTAGGGATGAAAGCACATAGGAGAAAGAGATATTCTTGAATAACTTTTTTTGTGAAGGTCGGAGAGACTTGGAAAGTGGTTGCATCTGGACTAATTTGGGTCCTGCGGATCGATTGGTACCATCCCCGAGCTTGTACGACCTTCGAAAGAGGTCGACCGACGAAATTCCCCCAAATCTGAGGAGATATTCTTGAATAACTTTTTTTGTGAAGGTCGGAGAGACTTGCAAGTAGGCTCTACCCCCACTAAATGGGGTAGCGCGCATCGATCGGTACCATCCTTGAGCTTCTCCGACTTTCGGAAGGGTTAGGGTTAGGGATGAAAGCACATAGGAGAAAGAGATATTCTTGAATAACTTTTTTTGTGAAGGTCGGAGAGACTTGGAAAGTGGTTGCATCTGGACTAATTTGGGTCCTGCGGATCGATTGGTACCATCCCCGAGCTTGTACGACCTTCGGAAGAGGTCGACCGACGAAATTCCCCCAAATCTGAGGAGATATTCTTGAATAACTTTTTTTGTGAAGGTCGGAGAGACTTGCAAGTAGGCTCTACCCCCACTAAATGGGGTAGCGCGCATCGATCGGTACCATCCTTGAGCTTCTCCGACTTTCGGAAGGGTTAGGGTTAGGGATGAAAGCACATAGGAGAAAGAGATATTCTTGAATAACTTTTTTTGTGAAGGTCGGAGAGACTTGCAAGTAGGCTCTACCCCCACTAAATGGGGTTGCGCGCATCGATCGGTACCATCCTTGAGCTTCTCCGACTTTCAGAAGGGTTAGGGTTAGGGTTAGGGATGAAAGCACATAGGAGAAAGAGATATTCTTGAATAACTTTTTTTGTGAAGGTCGGAGAGACTTGCAAGTAGGCTCTACCCCCACTAAATGGGGTAGCGCGCATCGATCGGTACCATCCTTGAGCTTCTCCGACTTTCGGAAGGGTTAGGGTTAGGGTTAGGGATGAAAGCACATAGGAGAAAGAGATATTCTTGAATAACTTTTTTTGTGAAGGTCGGAGAGACTTGCAAGTAGGCTCTACCCCCACTAAATGGGGTAGCGCGCATCGATCGGTACCATCCTTGAGCTTCTCCGACTTTCGGAAGGGTTAGGGTTAGGGTTAGGGATGAAAGCACATAGGAGAAAGAGATATTCTTGAATAACTTTTTTTGTGAAGGTCGGAGAGACTTGGAAAGTGGTTGCATCTGGACTAATTTGGGTCCTGCGGATCGATTGGTACCATCCCCGAGCTTGTACGACCTTCGGAAGAGGTCGACCGACGAAATTCCCCCAAATCTGAGGAGATATTCTTGAATAACTTTTTTTGTGAAGGTCGGAGAGACTTGCAAGTAGGCTCTACCCCCACTAAATTGGGTAGCGCGCATCGATCGGTACCATCCTTGAGCTTCTCCGACTTTCGGAAGGGTTAGGGTTAGGGTTAGGGATGAAAGCACATAGGAGAAAGAGATATTCTTGAATAACTTTTTTTGTGAAGGTCGGAGAGACTTGCAAGTAGGCTCTACCCCCACTAAATGGGGTAGCGCGCATCGATCGGTACTATCCTTGAGCTTCTCCGACTTTCGGAAGGGTTAGGGTTAGGGTTAGGGATGAAAGCACATAGGAGAAAGAGATATTCTTGAATAACTTTTTTTGTGAAGGTCGGAGAGACTTGGAAAGTGGTTGCATCTGGACTAATTTGGGTCCTGCGGATCGATTGGTACCATCCCCGAGCTTGTACGACCTTCGGAAGAGGTCGACCGACGAAATTCCCCCAAATCTGAGGAGATATTCTTGAATAACTTTTTTTGTGAAGGTCGGAGAGACTTGCAAGTAGGCTCTACCCCCACTAAATGGGGTAGCGCGCATCGATCGGTACCATCCTTGAGCTTCTCCGACTTTCGGAAGGGTTAGGGTTAGGGATGAAAGCACATAGGAGAAAGAGATATTCTTGAATAACTTTTTTTGTGAAGGTCGGAGAGACTTGGAAAGTGGTTGCATCTGGACTAATTTGGGTCCTGCGGATCGATTGGTACCATCCCCGAGCTTGTACGACCTTCGGAAGAGGTCGACCGACGAAATTCCCCCAAATCTGAGGAGATATTCTTGAATAACTTTTTTTGTGAAGGTCGGAGAGACTTGCAAGTAGGCTCTACCCCCACTAAATGGGGTAGCGCGCATCGATCGGTACCATCCTTGAGCTTCTCCGACTTTCGGAAGGGTTAGGGTTAGGGTTAGGGATGAAAGCACATAGGAGAAAGAGATATTCTTGAATAACTTTTTTTGTGAAGGTCGGAGAGACTTGGAAAGTGGTTGCATCTGGACTAATTTGGGTCCTTCGGATCGATTGGTACCATCCCCGAGCTTGTACGACCTTCGGAAGAGGTCGACCGACGAAATTCCCCCAAATCTGAGGAGATATTCTTGAATAACTTTTTTTGTGAAGGTCGGAGAGACTTGCAAGTAGGCTCTACCCCCACTAAATGGGGTAGCGCGCATCGATCGGTACCATCCTTGAGCTTCTCCGACTTTCGGAAGGGTTAGGGTTAGGGTTAGGGATGAAAGCACATAGGAGAAAGAGATATTCTTGAATAACTTTTTTTGTGAAGGTCGGAGAGACTTGCAAGTAGGCTCTACCCCCACTAAATGGGGTAGCGCGCATCGATCGGTACTATCCTTGAGCTTCTCCGACTTTCGGAAGGGTTAGGGTTAGGGTTAGGGATGAAAGCACATAGGAGAAAGAGATATTCTTGAATAACTTTTTTTGTGAAGGTCGGAGAGACTTGGAAAGTGGTTGCATCTGGACTAATTTGGGTCCTGCGGATCGATTGGTACCATCCCCGAGCTTGTACGACCTTCGAAAGAGGTCGACCGACGAAATTCCCCCAAATCTGAGGAGATATTCTTGAATAACTTTTTTTGTGAAGGTCGGAGAGACTTGCAAGTAGGCTCTACCCCCACTAAATGGGGTAGCGCGCATCGATCGGTACTATCCTTGAGCTTCTCCGACTTTCGGAAGGGTTAGGGTTAGGGATGAAAGCACATAGGAGAAAGAGATATTCTTGAATAACTTTTTTTGTGAAGGTCGGAGAGACTTGGAAAGTGGTTGCATCTGGACTAATTTGGGTCCTGCGGATCGATTGGTACCATCCCCGAGCTTGTACGACCTTCGGAAGAGGTCGACCGACGAAATTCCCCCAAATCTGAGGAGATATTCTTGAATAACTTTTTTTGTGAAGGTCGGAGAGACTTGCAAGTAGGCTCTACCCCCACTAAATAGGGTAGCGCGCATCGATCGGTACCATCCTTGAGCTTCTCCGACTTTCGGAAGGGTTAGGGTTAGGGTTAGGGATGAAAGCACATAGGAGAAAGAGATATTCTTGAATAACTTTTTTTGTGAAGGTCGGAGAGACTTGCAAGTAGGCTCTACCCCCACTAAATGGGGTAGCGCGCATCGATCGGTACCATCCTTGAGCTTCTCCGACTTTCGGAAGGGTTAGGGTTAGGGTTAGGGATGAAAGCACATAGGAGAAAGAGATATTCTTGAATAACTTTTTTTGTGAAGGTCGGAGAGACTTGCAAGTAGGCTCTACCCCCACTAAATGGGGTAGCGCGCATCGATCGGTACCATCCTTGAGCTTCTCCGACTTTCGGAAGGGTTAGGGTTAGGGTTAGGGATGAAAGCACATAGGAGAAAGAGATATTCTTGAATAACTTTTTTTGTGAAGGTCGGAGAGACTTGGAAAGTGGTTGCATCTGGACTAATTTGGGTCCTTCGGATCGATTGGTACCATCCCCGAGCTTGTACGACCTTTGGAAGAGGTCGACCGACGAAATTCCCCCAAATCTGAGGAGATATTCTTGAATAACTTTTTTTGTGAAGGTCGGAGAGACTTGCAAGTAGGCTCTACCCCCACTAAATTGGGTAGCGCGCATCGATCGGTACCATCCTTGAGCTTCTCCGACTTTCGGAAGGGTTAGGGTTAGGGTTAGGGATGAAAGCACATAGGAGAAAGAGATATTCTTGAATAACTTTTTTTGTGAAGGTCGGAGAGACTTGCAAGTAGGCTCTACTCCCACTAAATGGGGTTGCGCGCATCGATCGGTACCATCCTTGAGCTTCTCCGACTTTCGGAAGGGTTAGGGTTAGGGTTAGGGATGAAAGCACATAGGAGAAAGAGATATTCTTGAATAACTTTTTTTGTGAAGGTCGGAGAGACTTGGAAAGTGGTTGCATCTGGACTAATTTGGGTCCTGCGGATCGATTGGTACTATCCCCGAGCTTGTACGACCTTCGGAAGAGGTCGACCGACGAAATTCCCCCAAATCTGAGGAGATATTCTTGAATAACTTTTTTTGTGAAGGTCGGAGAGACTTGCAAGTAGGCTCTACCCCCACTAAATGGGGTAGCGCGCATCGATCGGTACCATCCTTGAGCTTCTCCGACTTTCGGAAGGGTTAGGGTTAGGGTTAGGGATGAAAGCACATAGGAGAAAGAGATATTCTTGAATAACTTTTTTTGTGAAGGTCGGAGAGACTTGCAAGTAGGCTCTACCCCCACTAAATGGGGTTGCGCGCATCGATCGGTACCATCCTTGAGCTTCTCCGACTTTCGGAAGGGTTAGGGTTAGGGTTAGGGATGAAAGCACATAGGAGAAAGAGATATTCTTGAATAACTTTTTTTGTGAAGGTCGGAGAGACTTGGAAAGTGGTTGCATCTGGACTAATTTGGGTCCTGCAGATCGATTGGTACCATCCCCGAGCTTGTACGACCTTCGGAAGAGGTCGACCGACGAAATTCCCCCAAATCTGAGGAGATATTCTTGAATAACTTTTTTTGTGAAGGTCGGAGAGACTTGCAAGTAGGCTCTACCCCCACTAAATGGGGTAGCGCGCATCGATCGGTACCATCCTTGAGCTTCTCCGACTTTCGGAAGGGTTAGGGTTAGGGTTAGGGATGAAAGCACATAGGAGAAAGAGATATTCTTGAATAACTTTTTTTGTGAAGGTCGGAGAGACTTGCAAGTAGGCTCTACCCCCACTAAATGGGGTAGCGCGCATCGATCGGTACCATCCTTGAGCTTCTCCGACTTTCGGAAGGGTTAGGGTTAGGGTTAGGGATGAAAGCACATAGGAGAAAGAGATATTCTTGAATAACTTTTTTTGTGAAGGTCGGAGAGACTTGCAAGTAGGCTCTACCCCCACTAAATGGGGTTGCGCGCATCGATCGGTACCATCATTGAGCTTCTCCGACTTTCGGAAGGGTTAGGGTTAGGGATGAAAGCACATAGGAGAAAGAGATATTCTTGAATAACTTTTTTTGTGAAGGTCGGAGAGACTTGGAAAGTGGTTGCATCTGGACTAATTTGGGTCCTGCGGATCGATTGGTACCATCCCCGAGCTTGTACGACCTTCGGAAGAGGTCGACCGACGAAATTCCCCCAAATCTGAGGAGATATTCTTGAATAACTTTTTTTGTGAAGGTCGGAGAGACTTGCAAGTAGGCTCTACCCCCACTAAATGGGGTAGCGCGCATCGATCGGTACCATCCTTGAGCTTCTCCGACTTTCGGAAGGGTTAGTGTTAGGGTTAGGGATGAAAGCACATAGGAGAAAGAGATATTCTTGAATAACTTTTTTTGTGAAGGTCGGAGAGACTTGCAAGTAGGCTCTACCCCCACTAAATGGGGTTGCGCGCATCGATCGGTACCATCCTTGAGCTTCTCCGACTTTCGGAAGGGTTAGGGTTAGGGATGAAAGCACATAGGAGAAAGAGATATTCTTGAATAACTTTTTAGTGAAGGTCGGAGAGACTTGGAAAGTGGTTGCATCTGGACTAATTTGGGTCCTGCGGATCGATTGGTACCATCCCCGAGCTTGTACGACCTTCGAAAGAGGTCGACCGACGAAATTCCCCCAAATCTGAGGAGATATTCTTGAATAACTTTTTTTGTGAAGGTCGGAGAGACTTGCAAGTAGGCTCTACCCCCACTAAATGGGGTAGCGCGCATCGATCGGTACCATCCTTGAGCTTCTCCGACTTTCGGAAGGGTTAGGGATGAAAGCACATAGGAGAAAGAGATATTCTTGAATAACTTTTTTTGTGAAGGTCGGAGAGACTTGCAAGTAGGCTCTACCCCCACTAAATGGGGTAGCGCGCATCGATCGGTACTATCTTTGAGCTTCTCCGACTTTCGGAAGGGTTAGGGTTAGGGTTAGGGATGAAAGCACATAGGAGAAAGAGATATTCTTGAATAACTTTTTTTGTGAAGGTCGGAGAGACTTGCAAGTAGGCTCTACCCCCACTAAATGGGGTTGCGCGCATCGATCGGTACCATCCTTGAGCTTCTCCGACTTTCGGAAGGGTTAGGGTTAGGGTTAGGGATGAAAGCACATAGGAGAAAGAGATATTCTTGAATAACTTTTTTTGTGAAGGTCGGAGAGACTTGGAAAGTGGTTGCATCTGGACTAATTTGGGTCCTGCGGATCGATTGGTACCATCCCCGAGCTTGTACGACCTTCGAAAGAGGTCGACCGACGAAATTCCCCCAAATCTGAGGAGATATTCTTGAATAACTTTTTTTGTGAAGGTCGGAGAGACTTGCAAGTAGGCTCTACCCCCACTAAATGGGGTAGCGCGCATCGATCGGTACCATCCTTGAGCTTCTCCGACTTTCGGAAGGGTTAGGGTTAGGGTTAGGGATGAAAGCACATAGGAGAAAGAGATATTCTTGAATAACTTTTTTTGTGAAGGTCGGAGAGACTTGCAAGTAGGCTCTACCCCCACTAAATGGGGTTGCGCGCATCGATCGGTACCATCCTTGAGCTTCTCCGACTTTCGGAAGGGTTAGGGTTAGGGATGAAAGCACATAGGAGAAAGAGATATTCTTGAATAACTTTTTTTGTGAAGGTCGGAGAGACTTGGAAAGTGGTTGCATCTGGACTAATTTGGGTCCTGCGGATCGATTGGTACCATCCCCGAGCTTGTACGACCTTCGGAAGAGGTCGACCGACGAAATTCCCCCAAATCTGAGGAGATATTCTTGAATAACTTTTTTTGTGAAGGTCGGAGAGACTTGCAAGTAGGCTCTACCCCCACTAAATGGGGTAGCGCGCATCGATCGGTACCATCCTTGAGCTTCTCCGACTTTCGGAAGGGTTAGGGTTAGGGTTAGGGATGAAAGCACATAGGAGAAAGAGATATTCTTGAATAACTTTTTTTGTGAAGGTCGGAGAGACTTGCAAGTAGGCTCTACCCCCACTAAATGGGGTTGCGCGCATCGATCGGTACCATCCTTGAGCTTCTCCGACTTTCGGAAGGGTTAGGGTTAGGGTTAGGGATGAAAGCACATAGGAGAAAGAGATATTCTTGAATAACTTTTTTTGTGAAGGTCGGAGAGACTTGCAAGTAGGCTCTACCCCCACTAAATGGGGTAGCGCGCATCGATCGGTACCATCCTTGAGCTTCTCCGACTTTCGGAAGGGTTAGGGTTAGGGTTAGGGATGAAAGCACATAGGAGAAAGAGATATTCTTGAATAACTTTTTTTGTGAAGGTCGGAGAGACTTGCAAGTAGGCTCTACCCCCACTAAATGGGGTAGCGCGCATCGATCGGTACCATCCTTGAGCTTCTCCGACTTTCGGAAGGGTTAGGGTTAGGGTTAGGGATGAAAGCACATAGGAGAAAGAGATATTCTTGAATAACTTTTTTTGTGAAGGTCGGAGAGACTTGGAAAGTGGTTGCATCTGGACTAATTTGGGTCCTGCGGATCGATTGGTACCATCCCCGAGCTTGTACGACCTTTGGAAGAGGTCGACCGACGAAATTCCCCCAAATCTGAGGAGATATTCTTGAATAACTTTTTTTGTGAAGGTCGGAGAGACTTGCAAGTAGGCTCTACCCCCACTAAATTGGGTAGCGCGCATCGATCGGTACCATCCTTGAGCTTCTCCGACTTTCGGAAGGGTTAGGGTTAGGGTTAGGGATGAAAGCACATAGGAGAAAGAGATATTCTTGAATAACTTTTTTTGTGAAGGTCGGAGAGACTTGCAAGTAGGCTCTACTCCCACTAAATGGGGTTGCGCGCATCGATCGGTACCATCCTTGAGCTTCTCCGACTTTCGGAAGGGTTAGGGTTAGGGTTAGGGATGAAAGCACATAGGAGAAAGAGATATTCTTGAATAACTTTTTTTGTGAAGGTCGGAGAGACTTGGAAAGTGGTTGCATCTGGACTAATTTGGGTCCTGCGGATCGATTGGTACTATCCCCGAGCTTGTACGACCTTCGGAAGAGGTCGACCGACGAAATTCCCCCAAATCTGAGGAGATATTCTTGAATAACTTTTTTTGTGAAGGTCGGAGAGACTTGCAAGTAGGCTCTACCCCCACTAAATGGGGTAGCGCGCATCGATCGGTACCATCCTTGAGCTTCTCCGACTTTCGGAAGGGTTAGGGTTAGGGTTAGGGATGAAAGCACATAGGAGAAAGAGATATTCTTGAATAACTTTTTTTGTGAAGGTCGGAGAGACTTGCAAGTAGGCTCTACCCCCACTAAATGGGGTTGCGCGCATCTATCGGTACCATCCTTGAGCTTCTCCGACTTTCGGAAGGGTTAGGGTTAGGGTTAGGGATGAAAGCACATAGGAGAAAGAGATATTCTTGAATAACTTTTTTTGTGAAGGTCGGAGAGACTTGGAAAGTGGTTGCATCTGGACTAATTTGGGTCCTGCGGATCGATTGGTACTATCCCCGAGCTTGTACGACCTTCGGAAGAGGTCGACCGACGAAATTCCCCCAAATCTGAGGAGATATTCTTGAATAACTTTTTTTGTGAAGGTCGGAGAGACTTGCAAGTAGGCTCTACCCCCACTAAATGGGGTAGCGCGCATCGATCGGTACCATCCTTGAGCTTCTCCGACTTTCGGAAGGGTTAGGGTTAGGGTTAGGGATGAAAGCACATAGGAGAAAGAGATATTCTTGAATAACTTTTTTTGTGAAGGTCGGAGAGACTTGCAAGTAGGCTCTACCCCCACTAAATGGGGTTGCGCGCATCGATCGGTACCATCCTTGAGCTTCTCCGACTTTCGGAAGGGTTAGGGTTAGGGTTAGGGATGAAAGCACATAGGAGAAAGAGATATTCTTGAATAACTTTTTTTGTGAAGGTCGGAGAGACTTGGAAAGTGGTTGCATCTGGACTAATTTGGGTCCTGCAGATCGATTGGTACCATCCCCGAGCTTGTACGACCTTCGGAAGAGGTCGACCGACGAAATTCCCCCAAATCTGAGGAGATATTCTTGAATAACTTTTTTTGTGAAGGTCGGAGAGACTTGCAAGTAGGCTCTACCCCCACTAAATGGGGTAGCGCGCATCGATCGGTACCATCCTTGAGCTTCTCCGACTTTCGGAAGGGTTAGGGTTAGGGTTAGGGATGAAAGCACATAGGAGAAAGAGATATTCTTGAATAACTTTTTTTGTGAAGGTCGGAGAGACTTGCAAGTAGGCTCTACCCCCACTAAATGGGGTAGCGCGCATCGATCGGTACCATCCTTGAGCTTCTCCGACTTTCGGAAGGGTTAGGGTTAGGGTTAGGGATGAAAGCACATAGGAGAAAGAGATATTCTTGAATAACTTTTTTTGTGAAGGTCGGAGAGACTTGCAAGTAGGCTCTACCCCCACTAAATGGGGTAGCGCGCATCGATCGGTACCATCCTTGAGCTTCTCCGACTTTCGGAAGGGTTAGGGTTAGGGATGAAAGCACATAGGAGAAAGAGATATTCTTGAATAACTTTTTTTGTGAAGGTCGGAGAGACTTGCAAGTAGGCTCTACCCCCACTAAATGGGGTAGCACGCATCGATCGGTACCATCCTTGAGCTTCTCCGACTTTCGGAAGGGTTAGGGTTAGGGTTAGGGATGAAAGCACATAGGAGAAAGAGATATTCTTGAATAACTTTTTTTGTGAAGGTCGGAGAGACTTGGAAAGTGGTTGCATCTGGACTAATTTGGGTCCTGCGGATCGATTGGTACCATCCCCGAGCTTGTACGACCTTCGAAAGAGGTCGACCGACGAAATTCCCCCAAATCTGAGGAGATATTCTTGAATAACTTTTTTTGTGAAGGTCGGAGAGACTTGCAAGTAGGCTCTCCCCCCACTAAATGGGGTAGCGCGCATCGATCGGTACCATCCTTGAGCTTTTCCGACTTTCGGAAGGGTTAGTGTTAGGGTTAGGGATGAAAGCACATAGGAGAAAGAGATATTCTTGAATAACTTTTTTTGTGAAGGTCGGAGAGACTTGCAAGTAGGCTCTACCCCCACTAAATGGGGTTGCGCGCATCGATCAGTACCATCCCCGAGCTTCTCCGACTTTCGGAAGGGTTAGGGTTAGGGATGAAAGCACATAGGAGAAAGAGATATTCTTGAATAACTTTTTTTGTGAAGGTCGGAGAGACTTGTAAAGTGGTTGCATCTGGACTAATTTGGGTCCTGCGGATCGATTGGTACCATCCCCGAGCTTGTACGACCTTCGGAAGAGGTCGACCGACGAAATTCCCCCAAATCTGAGGAGATATTCTTGAATAACTTTTTTTGTGAAGGTCGGAGAGACTTGCAAGTAGGCTCTACTCCCACTAAATGGGGTAGCGCGCATCGATCGGTACCATCTTTGAGCTTCTCCGACTTTCGGAAGGGTTAGGGTTAGGGTTAGGGATGAAAGCACATAGGAGAAAGAGATATTCTTGAATAACTTTTTTTGTGAAGGTCGGAGAGACTTGCAAGTAGGCTCTACCCCCACTAAATGGGGTTGCGCGCATCGATCGGTACCATCCTTGAGCTTCTCCGACTTTCGGAAGGGTTAGGGTTAGGGTTAGGGATGAAAGCACATAGGAGAAAGAGATATTCTTGAATAACTTTTTTTGTGAAGGTCGGAGAGACTTGGAAAGTGGTTGCATCTGGACTAATTTGGGTCCTGCGGATCGATTGGTACTATCCCCGAGCTTGTACGACCTTCGGAAGAGGTCGACCGACGAAATTCCCCCAAATCTGAGGAGATATTCTTGAATAACTTTTTTTGTGAAGGTCGGAGAGACTTGCAAGTAGGCTCTACCCCCACTAAATGGGGTTGCGCGCATCGATCGGTACCATCCTTGAGCTTCTCCGACTTTCGGAAGGGTTAGGGTTAGGGTTAGGGATGAAAGCACATAGGAGAAAGAGATATTCTTGAATAACTTTTTTTGTGAAGGTCGGAGAGACTTGGAAAGTGGTTGCATCTGGACTAATTTGGGTCCTGCGGATCGATTGGTACTATCCCCGAGCTTGTACGACCTTCGGAAGAGGTCGACCGACGAAATTCCCCCAAATCTGAGGAGATATTCTTGAATAACTTTTTTTGTGAAGGTCGGAGAGACTTGCAAGTAGGCTCTACCCCCACTAAATGGGGTAGCGCGCATCGATCGGTACCATCCTTGAGCTTCTCCGACTTTCGGAAGGGTTAGGGTTAGGGTTAGGGATGAAAGCACATAGGAGAAAGAGATATTCTTGAATAACTTTTTTTGTGAAGGTCGGAGAGACTTGCAAGTAGGCTCTACCCCCACTAAATGGGGTTGCGCGCATCGATCGGTACCATCCTTGAGCTTCTCCGACTTTCGGAAGGGTTAGGGTTAGGGTTAGGGATGAAAGCACATAGGAGAAAGAGATATTCTTGAATAACTTTTTTTGTGAAGGTCGGAGAGACTTGGAAAGTGGTTGCATCTGGACTAATTTGGGTCCTGCAGATCGATTGGTACCATCCCCGAGCTTGTACGACCTTCGGAAGAGGTCGACCGACGAAATTCCCCCAAATCTGAGGAGATATTCTTGAATAACTTTTTTTGTGAAGGTCGGAGAGACTTGCAAGTAGGCTCTACCCCCACTAAATGGGGTAGCGCGCATCGATCGGTACCATCCTTGAGCTTCTCCGACTTTCGGAAGGGTTAGGGTTAGGGTTAGGGATGAAAGCACATAGGAGAAAGAGATATTCTTGAATAACTTTTTTTGTGAAGGTCGGAGAGACTTGCAAGTAGGCTCTACCCCCACTAAATGGGGTAGCGCGCATCGATCGGTACCATCCTTGAGCTTCTCCGACTTTCGGAAGGGTTAGGGTTAGGGTTAGGGATGAAAGCACATAGGAGAAAGAGATATTCTTGAATAACTTTTTTTGTGAAGGTCGGAGAGACTTGCAAGTAGGCTCTACCCCCACTAAATGGGGTAGCGCGCATCGATCGGTACCATCCTTGAGCTTCTCCGACTTTCGGAAGGGTTAGGGTTAGGGATGAAAGCACATAGGAGAAAGAGATATTCTTGAATAACTTTTTTTGTGAAGGTCGGAGAGACTTGCAAGTAGGCTCTACCCCCACTAAATGGGGTAGCACGCATCGATCGGTACCATCCTTGAGCTTCTCCGACTTTCGGAAGGGTTAGGGTTAGGGTTAGGGATGAAAGCACATAGGAGAAAGAGATATTCTTGAATAACTTTTTTTGTGAAGGTCGGAGAGACTTGGAAAGTGGTTGCATCTGGACTAATTTGGGTCCTGCGGATCGATTGGTACCATCCCCGAGCTTGTACGACCTTCGAAAGAGGTCGACCGACGAAATTCCCCCAAATCTGAGGAGATATTCTTGAATAACTTTTTTTGTGAAGGTCGGAGAGACTTGCAAGTAGGCTCTCCCCCCACTAAATGGGGTAGCGCGCATCGATCGGTACCATCCTTGAGATATTTCCGACTTTCGGAAGGGTTAGTGTTAGGGTTAGGGATGAAAGCACATAGGAGAAAGAGATATTCTTGAATAACTTTTTTTGTGAAGGTCGGAGAGACTTGCAAGTAGGCTCTACCCCCACTAAATGGGGTTGCGCGCATCGATCAGTACCATCCCCGAGCTTCTCCGACTTTCGGAAGGGTTAGGGTTAGGGATGAAAGCACATAGGAGAAAGAGATATTCTTGAATAACTTTTTTTGTGAAGGTCGGAGAGACTTGTAAAGTGGTTGCATCTGGACTAATTTGGGTCCTGCGGATCGATTGGTACCATCCCCGAGCTTGTACGACCTTCGGAAGAGGTCGACCGACGAAATTCCCCCAAATCTGAGGAGATATTCTTGAATAACTTTTTTTGTGAAGGTCGGAGAGACTTGCAAGTAGGCTCTACTCCCACTAAATGGGGTAGCGCGCATCGATCGGTACCATCTTTGAGCTTCTCCGACTTTCGGAAGGGTTAGGGTTAGGGTTAGGGATGAAAGCACATAGGAGAAAGAGATATTCTTGAATAACTTTTTTTGTGAAGGTCGGAGAGACTTGCAAGTAGGCTCTACCCCCACTAAATGGGGTTGCGCGCATCGATCGGTACCATCCTTGAGCTTCTCCGACTTTCGGAAGGGTTAGGGTTAGGGTTAGGGATGAAAGCACATAGGAGAAAGAGATATTCTTGAATAACTTTTTTTGTGAAGGTCGGAGAGACTTGGAAAGTGGTTGCATCTGGACTAATTTGGGTCCTGCGGATCGATTGGTACTATCCCCGAGCTTGTACGACCTTCGGAAGAGGTCGACCGACGAAATTCCCCCAAATCTGAGGAGATATTCTTGAATAACTTTTTTTGTGAAGGTCGGAGAGACTTGCAAGTAGGCTCTACCCCCACTAAATGGGGTAGCGCGCATCGATCGGTACCATCCTTGAGCTTCTCCGACTTTTGGAAGGGTTAGGGTTAGGGTTAGGGATGAAAGCACATAGGAGAAAGAGATATTCTTGAATAACTTTTTTTGTGAAGGTCGGAGAGACTTGCAAGTAGGCTCTACCCCCACTAAATGGGGTTGCGCGCATCGATCGGTACCATCCTTGAGCTTCTCCGACTTTCGGAAGGGTTAGGGTTAGGGTTAGGGATGAAAGCACATAGGAGAAAGAGATATTCTTGAATAACTTTTTTTGTGAAGGTCGGAGAGACTTGGAAAGTGGTTGCATCTGGACTAATTTGGGTCCTGCAGATCGATTGGTACCATCCCCGAGCTTGTACGACCTTCGGAAGAGGTCGACCGACGAAATTCCCCCAAATCTGAGGAGATATTCTTGAATAACTTTTTTTGTGAAGGTCGGAGAGACTTGCAAGTAGGCTCTACCCCCACTAAATGGGGTAGCGCGCATCGATCGGTACCATCCTTGAGCTTCTCCGACTTTCGGAAGGGTTAGGGTTAGGGTTAGGGATGAAAGCACATAGGAGAAAGAGATATTCTTGAATAACTTTTTTTGTGAAGGTCGGAGAGACTTGCAAGTAGGCTCTACCCCCACTAAATGGGGTAGCGCGCATCGATCGGTACCATCCTTGAGCTTCTCCGACTTTCGGAAGGGTTAGGGTTAGGGTTAGGGATGAAAGCACATAGGAGAAAGAGATATTCTTGAATAACTTTTTTTGTGAAGGTCGGAGAGACTTGCAAGTAGGCTCTACCCCCACTAAATGGGGTAGCGCGCATCGATCGGTACCATCCTTGAGCTTCTCCGACTTTCGGAAGGGTTAGGGTTAGGGTTAGGGATGAAAGCACATAGGAGAAAGAGATATTCTTGAATAACTTTTTTTGTGAAGGTCGGAGAGACTTGGAAAGTGGTTGCATCTGGACTAATTTGGGTCCTGCGGATCGATTGGTACCATCCCCGAGCTTGTACGACCTTCGGAAGAGGTCGACCGACGAAATTCCCCCAAATCTGAGGAGATATTCTTGAATAACTTTTTTTGTGAAGGTCGGAGAGACTTGCAAGTAGGCTCTACCCCCACTAAATGGGGTAGCACGCATCGATCAGTACCATCCTTGAGCTTCTCCGACTTTCGGAAGGGTTAGGGTTAGGGTTAGGGATGAAAGCACATAGGAGAAAGAGATATTCTTGAATAACTTTTTTTGTGAAGGTCGGAGAGACTTGCAAGTAGGCTCTACCCCCACTAACTGGGGTAGCGCGCATCGATCGGTACCATCCTTGAGCTTCTCCGACTTTCGGAAGGGTTAGGGTTAGGGTTAGGGATGAAAGCACATAGGAGAAAGAGATATTCTTGAATAACTTTTTTTGTGAAGGTCGGAGAGACTTGGAAAGTGGTTGCATCTGGACTAATTTGGGTCCTGCAGATCGATTGGTACCATCCCCGAGCTTGTACGACCTTCGGAAGAGGTCGACCGACGAAATTCCCCCAAATCTGAGGAGATATTCTTGAATAACTTTTTTTGTGAAGGTCGGAGAGACTTGCAAGTAGGCTCTACCCCCACTAAATGGGGTAGCGCGCATCGATCGGTACCATCCTTGAGCTTCTCCGACTTTCGGAAGGGTTAGGGTTAGGGTTAGGGATGAAAGCACATAGGAGAAAGAGATATTCTTGAATAACTTTTTTTGTGAAGGTCGGAGAGACTTGCAAGTAGGCTCTACCCCCACTAAATGGGGTAGCGCGCATCGATCGGTACCATCCTTGAGCTTCTCCGACTTTCGGAAGGGTTAGGGTTAGGGTTAGGGATGAAAGCACATAGGAGAAAGAGATATTCTTGAATAACTTTTTTTGTGAAGGTCGGAGAGACTTGCAAGTAGGCTCTACCCCCACTAAATGGGGTAGCGCGCATCGATCGGTACCATCCTTGAGCTTCTCCGACTTTCGGAAGGGTTAGGGTTAGGGTTAGGGATGAAAGCACATAGGAGAAAGAGATATTCTTGAATAACTTTTTTTGTGAAGGTCGGAGAGACTTGGAAAGTGGTTGCATCTGGACTAATTTGGGTCCTGCGGATCGATTGGTACCATCCCCGAGCTTGTACGACCTTCGGAAGAGGTCGACCGACGAAATTCCCCCAAATCTGAGGAGATATTCTTGAATAACTTTTTTTGTGAAGGTCGGAGAGACTTGCAAGTAGGCTCTACCCCCACTAAATGGGGTAGCAAGCATCGATCAGCACCATCCTTGAGCTTCTCCGACTTTCGGAAGGGTTAGGGTTAGGGTTAGGGATGAAAGCACATAGGAGAAAGAGATATTCTTGAATAACTTTTTTTGTGAAGGTCGGAGAGACTTGCAAGTAGGCTCTACCCCCACTAACTGGGGTAGCGCGCATCGATCGGTACCATCCTTGAGCTTCTCCGACTTTCGGAAGGGTTAGGGTTAGGGTTAGGGATGAAAGCACATAGGAGAAAGAGATATTCTTGAATAACTTTTTTTGTGAAGGTCGGAGAGACTTGCAAGTAGGCTCTACCCCCACTAAATGGGGTAGCACGCATCGATCGGTACCATCCTTGAGCTTCTCCGACTTTCGGAAGGGTTAGGGTTAGGGTTAGGGATGAAAGCACATAGGAGAAAGAGATATTCTTGAATAACTTTTTTTGTGAAGGTCGGAGAGACTTGGAAAGTGGTTGCATCTGGACTAATTTGGGTCCTGCGGATCGATTGGTACCATCCCCGAGCTTGTACGACCTTCGAAAGAGGTCGACCGACGAAATTCCCCCAAATCTGAGGAGATATTCTTGAATAACTTTTTTTGTGAAGGTCGGAGAGACTTGCAAGTAGGCTCTACCCCCACTAAATGGGGTAGCGCGCATCGATCGGTACCATCCTTGAGCTTCTCCGACTTTCGGAAGGGTTAGGGTTAGGGTTAGGGATGAAAGCACATAGGAGAAAGAGATATTCTTGAATAACTTTTTTTGTGAAGGTCGGAGAGACTTGCAAGTAGGCTCTACCCCCACTAAATGGGGTTGCGCGCATCGATCGGTACCATCCTTGAGCTTCTCCGTCTTTCGGAAGGGTTAGGGTTAGGGATGAAAGCACATAGGAGAAAGAGATATTCTTGAATAACTTTTTTTGTGAAGGTCGGAGAGACTTGCAAGTAGGCTCTACCCCCACTAAATGGGGTAGCGCGCATCGATCGGTACCATCCTTGAGCTTCTCCGACTTTCGGAAGGGTTAGGGTTAGGGTTAGGGATGAAAGCACATAGGAGAAAGAGATATTCTTGAATAACTTTTTTTGTGAAGGTCGGAGAGACTTGCAAGTAGGCTCTACCCCCACTAAATGGGGTAGCGCGCATCGATCGGTACCATCCTTGAGCTTCTCCGACTTTCGGAAGGGTTAGGGTTAGGGTTAGGGATGAAAGCACATAGGAGAAAGAGATATTCTTGAATAACTTTTTTTGTGAAGGTCGGAGAGACTTGGAAAGTGGTTGCATCTGGACTAATTTGGGTCCTGCGGATCGATTGGTACCATCCCCGAGCTTGTACGACCTTCGGAAGAGGTCGACCGACGAAATTCCCCCAAATCTGATGAGATATTCTTGAATAACTTTTTTTGTGAAGGTCGGAGAGACTTGCAAGTAGGCTCTACCCCCACTAAATGGGGTAGCGCGCATCGATCGGTACCATCCTTGAGCTTCTCCGACTTTCGGAAGGGTTAGGGTTAGGGTTAGGGATGAAAGCACATAGGAGAAAGAGATATTCTTGAATAACTTTTTTTGTGAAGGTCGGAGAGACTTGGAAAGTGGTTGCATCTGGACTAATTTGGGTCCTGCGGATCGATTGGTACCATCCCCGAGCTTGTACGACCTTCGGAAGAGGTCGACCGACGAAATTCCCCCAAATCTGAGGAGATATTCTTGAATAACTTTTTTTGTGAAGGTCGGAGAGACTTGCAAGTAGGCTCTACCCCCACTAAATGTGGTAGCGCGCATCGATCGGTACCATCCTTGAGCTTCTCCGACTTTCGGAAGGGTTAGGGTTAGGGTTAGGGATGAAAGCACATAGGAGAAAGAGATATTCTTGAATAACTTTTTTTGTGAAGGTCGGAGAGACTTGCAAGTAGGCTCTACCCCCACTAAATGGGGTAGCGCGCATCGATCGGTACTATCCTTGAGCTTCTCCGACTTTCGGAAGGGTTAGGGTTAGGGTTAGGGATGAAAGCACATAGGAGAAAGAGATATTCTTGAATAACTTTTTTTGTGAAGGTCGGAGAGACTTGAAAAGTGGTTGCATCTGGACTAATTTGGGTCCTGCTGATCGATTGGTACCATCCCCGAGCTTGTACGACCTTCGAAAGAGGTCGACCGACGAAATTCCCCCAAATCTGAGGAGATATTCTTGAATAACTTTTTTTGTGAAGGTCGGAGAGACTTGCAAGTAGGCTCTACCCCCACTAAATGGGGTAGCGCGCATCGATCGGTACCATCCTTGAGCTTCTCCGACTTTCGGAAGGGTTAGGGTTAGGGTTAGGGATGAAAGCACATAGGAGAAAGAGATATTCTTGAATAACTTTTTTTGTGAAGGTCGGAGAGACTTGCAAGTAGGCTCTACCCCCACTAAATGGGGTTGCGCGCATCGATCGGTACCATCCTTGAGCTTCTCCGACTTTCGGAAGGGTTAGGGTTAGGGATGAAAGCACATAGGAGAAAGAGATATTCTTGAATAACTTTTTTTGTGAAGGTCGGAGAGACTTGCAAGTAGGCTCTACCCCCACTAAATGGGGTAGCGCGCATCGATCGGTACCATCCTTGAGCTTCTCCGACTTTCGGAAGGGTTAGGGTTAGGGTTAGGGATGAAAGCACATAGGAGAAAGAGATATTCTTGAATAACTTTTTTTGTGAAGGTCGGAGAGACTTGCAAGTAGGCTCTACCCCCACTAAATGGGGTTGCGCGCATCGATCGGTACCATCCTTGAGCTTCTCCGACTTTCGGAAGGGTTAGGGTTAGGGTTAGGGATGAAAGCACATAGGAGAAAGAGATATTCTTGAATAACTTTTTTTGTGAAGGTCGGAGAGACTTGCAAGTAGGCTCTACCCCCACTAAATGGGGTTGCGCGCATCGATCGGTACCATCCTTGAGCTTCTCCGACTTTCGGAAGGGTTAGGGTTAGGGTTAGGGATGAAAGCACATAGGAGAAAGAGATATTCTTGAATAACTTTTTTTGTGAAGGTCGGAGAGACTTGGAAAGTGGTTGCATCTGGACTAATTTGGGTCCTGCGGATCGATTGGTACCATCCCCGAGCTTGTACGACCTTCGAAAGAGGTCGACCGACGAAATTCCCCCAAATCTGAGGAGATATTCTTGAATAACTTTTTTTGTGAAGGTCGGAGAGACTTGCAAGTAGGCTCTACCCCCACTAAATGGGGTAGCGCGCATCGATCGGTACCATCCTTGAGCTTCTCCGACTTTCGGAAGGGTTAGGGTTAGGGTTAGGGATGAAAGCACATAGGAGAAAGAGATATTCTTGAATAACTTTTTTTGTGAAGGTCGGAGAGACTTGCAAGTAGGCTCTACCCCCACTAAATGGGGTTGCGCGCATCGATCGGTACCATCCTTGAGCTTCTCCGACTTTCGGAAGGGTTAGGGTTAGGGATGAAAGCACATAGGAGAAAGAGATATTCTTGAATAACTTTTTTTGTGAAGGTCGGAGAGACTTGCAAGTAGGCTCTACCCCCACTAAATGGGGTAGCGCGCATCGATCGGTACCATCCTTGAGCTTCTCCGACTTTCGGAAGGGTTAGGGTTAGGGTTAGGGATGAAAGCACATAGGAGAAAGAGATATTCTTGAATAACTTTTTTTGTAAAGGTCGGAGAGACTTGCAAGTAGGCTCTACCCCCACTAAATGGGGTTGCGCGCATCGATCGGTACCATCCTTGAGCTTCTCCGACTTTAGGAAGGGTTAGGGTTAGGGATGAAAGCACATAGGAGAAAGAGATATTCTTGAATAACTTTTTTTGTGAAGGTCGGAGAGACTTGCAAGTAGGCTCTACCCCCACTAAATGGGGTAGCGCGCATCGATCGGTACCATCCTTGAGCTTCTCCGACTTTCGGAAGGGTTAGGGTTAGGGTTAGGGATGAAAGCACATAGGAGAAAGAGATATTCTTGAATAACTTTTTTTGTAAAGGTCGGAGAGACTTGCAAGTAGGCTCTACCCCCACTAAATGGGGTTGCGCGCATCGATCGGTACCATCCTTGAGCTTCTCCGACTTTCGGAAGGGTTAGGGTTAGGGATGAAAGCACATAGGAGAAAGAGATATTCTTGAATAACTTTTTTTGTGAAGGTCGGAGAGACTTGGAAAGTGGTTGCATCTGGACTAATTTGGGTCCTGCGGATCGATTGGTACCATCCCCGAGCTTGTACGACCTTTGGAAGAGGTCGACCGACGAAATTCCCCCAAATCTGAGGAGATATTCTTGAATAACTTTTTTTGTGAAGGTCGGAGAGACTTGCAAGTAGGCTTTACCCCCACTAAATGGGGTAGCGCGCATCGATCGGTACCATCCTTGAGCTTCTCCGACTTTCGGAAGGGTTAGGGTTAGGGTTAGGGATGAAAGCACATAGGAGAAAGAGATATTCTTGAATAACTTTTTTTGTGAAGGTCGGAGAGACTTGGAAAGTGGTTGCATCTGGACTAATTTGGGTCCTGCGGATCGATTGGTACCATCCCCGAGCTTGTACGACCTTCGGAAGAGGTCGACCGACGAAATTCCCCCAAATCTGAGGAGATATTCTTGAATAACTTTTTTTGTGAAGGTCGGAGAGACTTGCAAGTAGGCTCTACCCCCACTAAATGGGGTAGCGCGCATCGATCGGTACCATCCTTGAGCTTCTCCGACTTTCGGAAGGGTTAGGGTTAGGGTTAGGGATGAAAGCACATAGGAGAAAGAGATATTCTTGAATAACTTTTTTTGTGAAGGTCGGAGAGACTTGGAAAGTGGTTGCATCTGGACTAATTTGGGTCCTGCGGATCGATTGGTACCATCCCCGAGCTTGTACGACCTTCGAAAGAGGTCGACCGACGAAATTCCCCCAAATCTGAGGAGATATTCTTGAATAACTTTTTTTGTGAAGGTCGGAGAGACTTGCAAGTAGGCTCTACCCCCACTAAATGGGGTAGCGCGCATCGATCGGTACCATCCTTGAGCTTCTCCGACTTTCGGAAGGGTTAGGGTTAGGGTTAGGGATGAAAGCACATAGGAGAAAGAGATATTCTTGAATAACTTTTTTTGTGAAGGTCGGAGAGACTTGCAAGTAGGCTCTACCCCCACTAAATGGGGTTGCGCGCATCGATCGGTACCATCCTTGAGCTTCTCCGACTTTCGGAAGGGTTAGGGTTAGGGATGAAAGCACATAGGAGAAAGAGATATTCTTGAATAACTTTTTTTGTGAAGGTCGGAGAGACTTGGAAAGTGGTTGCATCTGGACTAATTTGGGTCCTGCGGATCGATTGGTACCATCCCCGAGCTTGTACGACCTTCGGAAGAGGTCGACCGACGAAATTCCCCCAAATCTGAGGAGATATTCTTGAATAACTTTTTTTGTGAAGGTCGGAGAGACTTGCAAGTAGGCTCTACCCCCACTAAATGGGGTAGCGCGCATCGATCGGTACCATCCTTGAGCTTCTCCGACTTTCGGAAGGGTTAGGGTTAGGGTTAGGGATGAAAGCACATAGGAGAAAGAGATATTCTTGAATAACTTTTTTTGTGAAGGTCGGAGAGACTTGCAAGTAGGCTCTACCCCCACTAAATGGGGTTGCGCGCATCGATCGGTACCATCCTTGAGCTTCTCCGACTTTCGGAAGGGTTAGGGTTAGGGATGAAAGCACATAGGAGAAAGAGATATTCTTGAATAACTTTTTTTGTGAAGGTCGGAGAGACTTGGAAAGTGGTTGCATCTGGACTAATTTGGGTCCTGCGGATCGATTGGTACCATCCCCGAGCTTGTACGACCTTCGGAAGAGGTCGACCGACGAAATTCCCCCAAATCTGAGGAGGTATTCTTGAATAACTTTTTTTGTGAAGGTCGGAGAGACTTGCAAGTAGGCTCTACCCCCACTAAATGGGGTAGCGCGCATCGATCAGTACCATCCTTGAGCTTCTCCGACTTTCGGAAGGGTTAGGGTTAGGGTTAGGGATGAAAGCACATAGGAGAAAGAGATATTCTTGAATAACTTTTTTTGTGAAGGTCGGAGAGACTTGCAAGTAGGCTCTACCCCCACTAAATGGGGTAGCGCACATCGATCGGTACCATCCTTGAGCTTCTCCGACTTTCGGAAGGGTTAGGGTTAGGGTTAGGGATGAAAGCACATAGGAGAAAGAGATATTCTTGAATAACTTTTTTTGTGAAGGTCGGAGAGACTTGCAAGTAGGCTCTACCCCCACTAAATGGGGTAGCGCGCATCGATCGGTACCATCCTTGAGCTTCTCCGACTTTCGGAAGGGTTAGGGTTAGGGTTAGGGATGAAAGCACATAGGAGAAAGAGATATTCTTGAATAACTTTTTTTGTGAAGGTCGGAGAGACTTGGAAAGTGGTTGCATCTGGACTAATTTGGGTCCTGCGGATCGATTGGTACCATCCCCGAGCTTGTACGACCTTCGAAAGAGGTCGACCGACGAAATTCCCCCAAATCTGAGGAGATATTCTTGAATAACTTTTTTTGTGAAGGTCGGAGAGACTTGCAAGTAGGCTCTACCCCCACTAAATGGGGTAGCGCGCATCGATCGGTACCATCCTTGAGCTTCTCCGACTTTCGGAAGGGTTAGGGTTAGGGTTAGGGATGAAAGCACATAGGAGAAAGAGATATTCTTGAATAACTTTTTTTGTGAAGGTCGGAGAGACTTGCAAGTAGGCTCTACCCCCACTAAATGGGGTTGCGCGCATCGATCGGTACCATCCTTGAGCTTCTCCGACTTTCGGAAGGGTTAGGGTTAGGGATGAAAGCACATAGGAGAAAGAGATATTCTTGAATAACTTTTTTTGTGAAGGTCGGAGAGACTTGCAAGTAGGCTCTACCCCCACTAAATGGGGTAGCGCGCATCGATCAGTACCATCCTTGAGCTTCTCAGACTTTTGGAAGGGTTAGGGTTAGGGTTAGGGATGAAAGCACATAGGAGAAAGAGATATTCTTGAATAACTTTTTTTGTAAAGGTCGGAGAGACTTGCAAGTAGGCTCTACCCCCACTAAATGGGGTTGCGCGCATCGATCGGTACCATCCTTGAGCTTCTCCGACTTTCGGAAGGGTTAGGGTTAGGGATGAAAGCACATAGGAGAAAGAGATATTCTTGAATAACTTTTTTTGTGAAGGTCGGAGAGACTTGGAAAGTGGTTGCATCTGGACTAATTTGGGTCCTGCGGATCGATTGGTACCATCCCCGAGCTTGTACGACCTTCGGAAGAGGTCGACCGACGAAATTCCCCCAAATCTGAGGAGATATTCTTGAATAACTTTTTTTGTGAAGGTCGGAGAGACTTGCAAGTAGGCTCTACCCCCACTAAATGGGGTAGCGCGCATCGATCGGTACCATCCTTGAGCTTCTCCGACTTTCGGAAGGGTTAGGGTTAGGGTTAGGGATGAAAGCACATAGGAGAAAGAGATATTCTTGAATAACTTTTTTTGTGAAGGTCGGAGAGACTTGGAAAGTGGTTGCATCTGGACTAATTTGGGTCCTGCGGATCGATTGGTACCATCCCCGAGCTTGTACGACCTTCGGAAGAGGTCGACCGACGAAATTCCCCCAAATCTGAGGAGATATTCTTGAATAACTTTTTTTGTGAAGGTCGGAGAGACTTGCAAGTAGGCTCTACCCCCACTAAATGGGGTAGCGCGCATCGATCGGTACCATCCTTGAGCTTCTCCGACTTTCGGAAGGGTTAGGGTTAGGGTTAGGGATGAAAGCACATAGGAGAAAGAGATATTCTTGAATAACTTTTTTTGTGAAGGTCGGAGAGACTTGGAAAGTGGTTGCATCTGGACTAATTTGGGTCCTGCGGATCGATTGGTACCATCCCCGAGCTTGTACGACCTTCGAAAGAGGTCGACCGACGAAATTCCCCCAAATCTGAGGAGATATTCTTGAATAACTTTTTTTGTGAAGGTCGGAGAGACTTGCAAGTAGGCTCTACCCCCACTAAATGGGGTAGCGCGCATTGATCGGTACCATCCTTGAGCTTCTCCGACTTTCGGAAGGGTTAGGGTTAGGGTTAGGGATGAAAGCACATAGGAGAAAGAGATATTCTTGAATAACTTTTTTTGTGAAGGTCGGAGAGACTTGCAAGTAGGCTCTACCCCCACTAAATGGGGTTGCGCGCATCGATCGGTACCATCCTTGAGCTTCTCCGACTTTCGGAAGGGTTAGGGTTAGGGTTAGGGATGAAAGCACATAGGAGAAAGAGATATTCTTGAATAACTTTTTTTGTGAAGGTCGGAGAGACTTGGAAAGTGGTTGCATCTGGACTAATTTGGGTCCTGCGGATCGATTGGTACCATCCCCGAGCTTGTACGACCTTCGAAAGAGGTCGACCGACGAAATTCCCCCAAATCTGAGGAGATATTCTTGAATAACTTTTTTTGTGAAGGTCGGAGAGACTTGCAAGTAGGCTCTACCCCCACTAAATGGGGTAGCGCGCATCGATCGGTACCATCCTTGAGCTTCTCCGACTTTCGGAAGGGTTAGGGTTAGGGTTAGGGATGAAAGCACATAGGAGAAAGAGATATTCTTGAATAACTTTTTTTGTGAAGGTCGGAGAGACTTGCAAGTAGGCTCTACCCCCACTAAATGGGGTTGCGCGCATCGATCGGTACCATCCTTGAGCTTCTCCGACTTTCGGAAGGGTTAGGGTTAGGGATGAAAGCACATAGGAGAAAGAGATATTCTTGAATAACTTTTTTTGTGAAGGTCGGAGAGACTTGCAAGTAGGCTCTACCCCCACTAAATGGGGTAGCGCGCATCGATCGGTACCATCCTTGAGCTTCTCCGACTTTCGGAAGGGTTAGGGTTAGGGTTAGGGATGAAAGCACATAGGAGAAAGAGATATTCTTGAATAACTTTTTTTGTAAAGGTCGGAGAGACTTGCAAGTAGGCTCTACCCCCACTAAATGGGGTTGCGCGCATCGATCGGTACCATCCTTGAGCTTCTCCGACTTTCGGAAGGGTTAGGGTTAGGGATGAAAGCACATAGGAGAAAGAGATATTCTTGAATAACTTTTTTTGTGAAGGTCGGAGAGACTTGGAAAGTGGTTGCATCTGGACTAATTTGGGTCCTGCGGATCGATTGGTACCATCCCCGAGCTTGTACGACCTTTGGAAGAGGTCGACCGACGAAATTCCCCCAAATCTGAGGAGATATTCTTGAATAACTTTTTTTGTGAAGGTCGGAGAGACTTGCAAGTAGGCTTTACCCCCACTAAATGGGGTAGCGCGCATCGATCGGTACCATCCTTGAGCTTCTCCGACTTTCGGAAGGGTTAGGGTTAGGGTTAGGGATGAAAGCACATAGGAGAAAGAGATATTCTTGAATAACTTTTTTTGTGAAGGTCGGAGAGACTTGGAAAGTGGTTGCATCTGGACTAATTTGGGTCCTGCGGATCGATTGGTACCATCCCCGAGCTTGTACGACCTTCGGAAGAGGTCGACCGACGAAATTCCCCCAAATCTGAGGAGATATTCTTGAATAACTTTTTTTGTGAAGGTCGGAGAGACTTGCAAGTAGGCTCTACCCCCACTAAATGGGGTAGCGCGCATCGATCGGTACCATCCTTGAGCTTCTCCGACTTTCGGAAGGGTTAGGGTTAGGGTTAGGGATGAAAGCACATAGGAGAAAGAGATATTCTTGAATAACTTTTTTTGTGAAGGTCGGAGAGACTTGGAAAGTGGTTGCATCTGGACTAATTTGGGTCCTGCGGATCGATTGGTACCATCCCCGAGCTTGTACGACCTTCGAAAGAGGTCGACCGACGAAATTCCCCCAAATCTGAGGAGATATTCTTGAATAACTTTTTTTGTGAAGGTCGGAGAGACTTGCAAGTAGGCTCTACCCCCACTAAATGGGGTAGCGCGCATCGATCGGTACCATCCTTGAGCTTCTCCGACTTTCGGAAGGGTTAGGGTTAGGGTTAGGGATGAAAGCACATAGGAGAAAGAGATATTCTTGAATAACTTTTTTTGTGAAGGTCGGAGAGACTTGCAAGTAGGCTCTACCCCCACTAAATGGGGTTGCGCGCATCGATCGGTACCATCCTTGAGCTTCTCCGACTTTCGGAAGGGTTAGGGTTAGGGATGAAAGCACATAGGAGAAAGAGATATTCTTGAATAACTTTTTTTGTGAAGGTCGGAGAGACTTGGAAAGTGGTTGCATCTGGACTAATTTGGGTCCTGCGGATCGATTGGTACCATCCCCGAGCTTGTACGACCTTCGGAAGAGGTCGACCGACGAAATTCCCCCAAATCTGAGGAGATATTCTTGAATAACTTTTTTTGTGAAGGTCGGAGAGACTTGCAAGTAGGCTCTACCCCCACTAAATGGGGTAGCGCGCATCGATCGGTACCATCCTTGAGCTTCTCCGACTTTCGGAAGGGTTAGGGTTAGGGTTAGGGATGAAAGCACATAGGAGAAAGAGATATTCTTGAATAACTTTTTTTGTGAAGGTCGGAGAGACTTGCAAGTAGGCTCTACCCCCACTAAATGGGGTTGCGCGCATCGATCGGTACCATCCTTGAGCTTCTCCGACTTTCGGAAGGGTTAGGGTTAGGGATGAAAGCACATAGGAGAAAGAGATATTCTTGAATAACTTTTTTTGTGAAGGTCGGAGAGACTTGGAAAGTGGTTGCATCTGGACTAATTTGGGTCCTGCGGATCGATTGGTACCATCCCCGAGCTTGTACGACCTTCGGAAGAGGTCGACCGACGAAATTCCCCCAAATCTGAGGAGGTATTCTTGAATAACTTTTTTTGTGAAGGTCGGAGAGACTTGCAAGTAGGCTCTACCCCCACTAAATGGGGTAGCGCGCATCGATCAGTACCATCCTTGAGCTTCTCCGACTTTCGGAAGGGTTAGGGTTAGGGTTAGGGATGAAAGCACATAGGAGAAAGAGATATTCTTGAATAACTTTTTTTGTGAAGGTCGGAGAGACTTGCAAGTAGGCTCTACCCCCACTAAATGGGGTAGCGCACATCGATCGGTACCATCCTTGAGCTTCTCCGACTTTCGGAAGGGTTAGGGTTAGGGTTAGGGATGAAAGCACATAGGAGAAAGAGATATTCTTGAATAACTTTTTTTGTGAAGGTCGGAGAGACTTGCAAGTAGGCTCTACCCCCACTAAATGGGGTAGCGCGCATCGATCGGTACCATCCTTGAGCTTCTCCGACTTTCGGAAGGGTTAGGGTTAGGGTTAGGGATGAAAGCACATAGGAGAAAGAGATATTCTTGAATAACTTTTTTTGTGAAGGTCGGAGAGACTTGGAAAGTGGTTGCATCTGGACTAATTTGGGTCCTGCGGATCGATTGGTACCATCCCCGAGCTTGTACGACCTTCGAAAGAGGTCGACCGACGAAATTCCCCCAAATCTGAGGAGATATTCTTGAATAACTTTTTTTGTGAAGGTCGGAGAGACTTGCAAGTAGGCTCTACCCCCACTAAATGGGGTAGCGCGCATCGATCGGTACCATCCTTGAGCTTCTCCGACTTTCGGAAGGGTTAGGGTTAGGGTTAGGGATGAAAGCACATAGGAGAAAGAGATATTCTTGAATAACTTTTTTTGTGAAGGTCGGAGAGACTTGCAAGTAGGCTCTACCCCCACTAAATGGGGTTGCGCGCATCGATCGGTACCATCCTTGAGCTTCTCCGACTTTCGGAAGGGTTAGGGTTAGGGATGAAAGCACATAGGAGAAAGAGATATTCTTGAATAACTTTTTTTGTGAAGGTCGGAGAGACTTGCAAGTAGGCTCTACCCCCACTAAATGGGGTAGCGCGCATCGATCAGTACCATCCTTGAGCTTCTCAGACTTTTGGAAGGGTTAGGGTTAGGGTTAGGGATGAAAGCACATAGGAGAAAGAGATATTCTTGAATAACTTTTTTTGTAAAGGTCGGAGAGACTTGCAAGTAGGCTCTACCCCCACTAAATGGGGTTGCGCGCATCGATCGGTACCATCCTTGAGCTTCTCCGACTTTCGGAAGGGTTAGGGTTAGGGATGAAAGCACATAGGAGAAAGAGATATTCTTGAATAACTTTTTTTGTGAAGGTCGGAGAGACTTGGAAAGTGGTTGCATCTGGACTAATTTGGGTCCTGCGGATCGATTGGTACCATCCCCGAGCTTGTACGACCTTCGGAAGAGGTCGACCGACGAAATTCCCCCAAATCTGAGGAGATATTCTTGAATAACTTTTTTTGTGAAGGTCGGAGAGACTTGCAAGTAGGCTCTACCCCCACTAAATGGGGTAGCGCGCATCGATCGGTACCATCCTTGAGCTTCTCCGACTTTCGGAAGGGTTAGGGTTAGGGTTAGGGATGAAAGCACATAGGAGAAAGAGATATTCTTGAATAACTTTTTTTGTGAAGGTCGGAGAGACTTGGAAAGTGGTTGCATCTGGACTAATTTGGGTCCTGCGGATCGATTGGTACCATCCCCGAGCTTGTACGACCTTCGGAAGAGGTCGACCGACGAAATTCCCCCAAATCTGAGGAGATATTCTTGAATAACTTTTTTTGTGAAGGTCGGAGAGACTTGCAAGTAGGCTCTACCCCCACTAAATGGGGTAGCGCGCATCGATCGGTACCATCCTTGAGCTTCTCCGACTTTCGGAAGGGTTAGGGTTAGGGTTAGGGATGAAAGCACATAGGAGAAAGAGATATTCTTGAATAACTTTTTTTGTGAAGGTCGGAGAGACTTGGAAAGTGGTTGCATCTGGACTAATTTGGGTCCTGCGGATCGATTGGTACCATCCCCGAGCTTGTACGACCTTCGAAAGAGGTCGACCGACGAAATTCCCCCAAATCTGAGGAGATATTCTTGAATAACTTTTTTTGTGAAGGTCGGAGAGACTTGCAAGTAGGCTCTACCCCCACTAAATGGGGTAGCGCGCATTGATCGGTACCATCCTTGAGCTTCTCCGACTTTCGGAAGGGTTAGGGTTAGGGTTAGGGATGAAAGCACATAGGAGAAAGAGATATTCTTGAATAACTTTTTTTGTGAAGGTCGGAGAGACTTGCAAGTAGGCTCTACCCCCACTAAATGGGGTTGCGCGCATCGATCGGTACCATCCTTGAGCTTCTCCGACTTTCGGAAGGGTTAGGGTTAGGGTTAGGGATGAAAGCACATAGGAGAAAGAGATATTCTTGAATAACTTTTTTTGTGAAGGTCGGAGAGACTTGGAAAGTGGTTGCATCTGGACTAATTTGGGTCCTGCGGATCGATTGGTACCATCCCCGAGCTTGTACGACCTTCGAAAGAGGTCGACCGACGAAATTCCCCCAAATCTGAGGAGATATTCTTGAATAACTTTTTTTGTGAAGGTCGGAGAGACTTGCAAGTAGGCTCTACCCCCACTAAATGGGGTAGCGCGCATCGATCGGTACCATCCTTGAGCTTCTCCGACTTTCGGAAGGGTTAGGGTTAGGGTTAGGGATGAAAGCACATAGGAGAAAGAGATATTCTTGAATAACTTTTTTTGTGAAGGTCGGAGAGACTTGCAAGTAGGCTCTACCCCCACTAAATGGGGTTGCGCGCATCGATCGGTACCATCCTTGAGCTTCTCCGACTTTCGGAAGGGTTAGGGTTAGGGATGAAAGCACATAGGAGAAAGAGATATTCTTGAATAACTTTTTTTGTGAAGGTCGGAGAGACTTGCAAGTAGGCTCTACCCCCACTAAATGGGGTAGCGCGCATCGATCGGTACCATCCTTGAGCTTCTCCGACTTTCGGAAGGGTTAGGGTTAGGGTTAGGGATGAAAGCACATAGGAGAAAGAGATATTCTTGAATAACTTTTTTTGTAAAGGTCGGAGAGACTTGCAAGTAGGCTCTACCCCCACTAAATGGGGTTGCGCGCATCGATCGGTACCATCCTTGAGCTTCTCCGACTTTCGGAAGGGTTAGGGTTAGGGATGAAAGCACATAGGAGAAAGAGATATTCTTGAATAACTTTTTTTGTGAAGGTCGGAGAGACTTGGAAAGTGGTTGCATCTGGACTAATTTGGGTCCTGCGGATCGATTGGTACCATCCCCGAGCTTGTACGACCTTTGGAAGAGGTCGACCGACGAAATTCCCCCAAATCTGAGGAGATATTCTTGAATAACTTTTTTTGTGAAGGTCGGAGAGACTTGCAAGTAGGCTTTACCCCCACTAAATGGGGTAGCGCGCATCGATCGGTACCATCCTTGAGCTTCTCCGACTTTCGGAAGGGTTAGGGTTAGGGTTAGGGATGAAAGCACATAGGAGAAAGAGATATTCTTGAATAACTTTTTTTGTGAAGGTCGGAGAGACTTGGAAAGTGGTTGCATCTGGACTAATTTGGGTCCTGCGGATCGATTGGTACCATCCCCGAGCTTGTACGACCTTCGGAAGAGGTCGACCGACGAAATTCCCCCAAATCTGAGGAGATATTCTTGAATAACTTTTTTTGTGAAGGTCGGAGAGACTTGCAAGTAGGCTCTACCCCCACTAAATGGGGTAGCGCGCATCGATCGGTACCATCCTTGAGCTTCTCCGACTTTCGGAAGGGTTAGGGTTAGGGTTAGGGATGAAAGCACATAGGAGAAAGAGATATTCTTGAATAACTTTTTTTGTGAAGGTCGGAGAGACTTGGAAAGTGGTTGCATCTGGACTAATTTGGGTCCTGCGGATCGATTGGTACCATCCCCGAGCTTGTACGACCTTCGAAAGAGGTCGACCGACGAAATTCCCCCAAATCTGAGGAGATATTCTTGAATAACTTTTTTTGTGAAGGTCGGAGAGACTTGCAAGTAGGCTCTACCCCCACTAAATGGGGTAGCGCGCATCGATCGGTACCATCCTTGAGCTTCTCCGACTTTCGGAAGGGTTAGGGTTAGGGTTAGGGATGAAAGCACATAGGAGAAAGAGATATTCTTGAATAACTTTTTTTGTGAAGGTCGGACAGACTTGCAAGTAGGCTCTACCCCCACTAAATGGGGTTGCGCGCATCGATCGGTACCATCCTTGAGCTTCTCCGACTTTCGGAAGGGTTAGGGTTAGGGATGAAAGCACATAGGAGAAAGAGATATTCTTGAATAACTTTTTTTGTGAAGGTCGGAGAGACTTGGAAAGTGGTTGCATCTGGACTAATTTGGGTCCTGCGGATCGATTGGTACCATCCCCGAGCTTGTACGACCTTCGGAAGAGGTCGACCGACGAAATTCCCCCAAATCTGAGGAGATATTCTTGAATAACTTTTTTTGTGAAGGTCGGAGAGACTTGCAAGTAGGCTCTACCCCCACTAAATGGGGTAGCGCGCATCGATCGGTACCATCCTTGAGCTTCTCCGACTTTCGGAAGGGTTAGGGTTAGGGTTAGGGATGAAAGCACATAGGAGAAAGAGATATTCTTGAATAACTTTTTTTGTGAAGGTCGGAGAGACTTGCAAGTAGGCTCTACCCCCACTAAATGGGGTTGCGCGCATCGATCGGTACCATCCTTGAGCTTCTCCGACTTTCGGAAGGGTTAGGGTTAGGGATGAAAGCACATAGGAGAAAGAGATATTCTTGAATAACTTTTTTTGTGAAGGTCGGAGAGACTTGGAAAGTGGTTGCATCTGGACTAATTTGGGTCCTGCGGATCGATTGGTACCATTCCCGAGCTTGTACGACCTTCGGAAGAGGTCGACCGACGAAATTCCCCCAAATCTGAGGAGATATTCTTGAATAACTTTTTTTGTGAAGGTCGGAGAGACTTGCAAGTAGGCTCTACCCCCACTAAATGGGGTAGCGCGCATCGATCAGTACCATCCTTGAGCTTCTCCGACTTTCGGAAGGGTTAGGGTTAGGGTTAGGGATGAAAGCACATAGGAGAAAGAGATATTCTTGAATAACTTTTTTTGTGAAGGTCGGAGAGACTTGCAAGTAGGCTCTACCCCCACTAAATGGGGTAGCGCACATCGATCGGTACCATCCTTGAGCTTCTCCGACTTTCGGAAGGGTTAGGGTTAGGGTTAGGGATGAAAGCACATAGGAGAAAGAGATATTCTTGAATAACTTTTTTTGTGAAGGTCGGAGAGACTTGCAAGTAGGCTCTACCCCCACTAAATGGGGTAGCGCGCATCGATCGGTACCATCCTTGAGCTTCTCCGACTTTCGGAAGGGTTAGGGTTAGGGTTAGGGATGAAAGCACATAGGAGAAAGAGATATTCTTGAATAACTTTTTTTGTGAAGGTCGGAGAGACTTGCAAGTAGGCTCTACCCCCACTAAATGGGGTTGCGCGCATCGATCGGTACCATCCTTGAGCTTCTCCGACTTTCGGAAGGGTTAGGGTTAGGGATGAAAGCACATAGGAGAAAGAGATATTCTTGAATAACTTTTTTTGTGAAGGTCGGAGAGACTTGCAAGTAGGCTCTACCCCCACTAAATGGGGTAGCGCGCATCGATCGGTACCATCCTTGAGCTTCTCCGACTTTCGGAAGGGTTAGGGTTAGGGTTAGGGATGAAAGCACATAGGAGAAAGAGATATTCTTGAATAACTTTTTTTGTAAAGGTCGGAGAGACTTGCAAGTAGGCTCTACCCCCACTAAATGGGGTTGCGCGCATCGATCGGTACCATCCTTGAGCTTCTCCGACTTTCGGAAGGGTTAGGGTTAGGGATGAAAGCACATAGGAGAAAGAGATATTCTTGAATAACTTTTTTTGTGAAGGTCGGAGAGACTTGGAAAGTGGTTGCATCTGGACTAATTTGGGTCCTGCAGATCGATTGGTACCATCCCCGAGCTTGTACGACCTTTGGAAGAGGTCGACCGACGAAATTCCCCCAAATCTGAGGAGATATTCTTGAATAACTTTTTTTGTGAAGGTCGGAGAGACTTGCAAGTAGGCTTTACCCCCACTAAATGGGGTAGCGCGCATCGATCGGTACCATCCTTGAGCTTCTCCGACTTTCGGAAGGGTTAGGGTTAGGGTTAGGGATGAAAGCACATAGGAGAAAGAGATATTCTTGAATAACTTTTTTTGTGAAGGTCGGAGAGACTTGGAAAGTGGTTGCATCTGGACTAATTTGGGTCCTGCGGATCGATTGGTACCATCCCCGAGCTTGTACGACCTTCGGAAGAGGTCGACCGACGAAATTCCCCCAAATCTGAGGAGATATTCTTGAATAACTTTTTTTGTGAAGGTCGGAGAGACTTGCAAGTAGGCTCTACCCCCACTAAATGGGGTAGCGCGCATCGATCGGTACCATCCTTGAGCTTCTCCGACTTTCGGAAGGGTTAGGGTTAGGGTTAGGGATGAAAGCACATAGGAGAAAGAGATATTCTTGAATAACTTTTTTTGTGAAGGTCGGAGAGACTTGGAAAGTGGTTGCATCTGGACTAATTTGGGTCCTGCGGATCGATTGGTACCATCCCCGAGCTTGTACGACCTTCGAAAGAGGTCGACCGACGAAATTCCCCCAAATCTGAGGAGATATTCTTGAATAACTTTTTTTGTGAAGGTCGGAGAGACTTGCAAGTAGGCTCTACCCCCACTAAATGGGGTAGCGCGCATCGATCGGTACCATCCTTGAGCTTCTCCGACTTTCGGAAGGGTTAGGGTTAGGGTTAGGGATGAAAGCACATAGGAGAAAGAGATATTCTTGAATAACTTTTTTTGTGAAGGTCGGAGAGACTTGCAAGTAGGCTCTACCCCCACTAAATGGGGTTGCGCGCATCGATCGGTACCATCCTTGAGCTTCTCCGACTTTCGGAAGGGTTAGGGTTAGGGATGAAAGCACATAGGAGAAAGAGATATTCTTGAATAACTTTTTTTGTGAAGGTCGGAGAGACTTGGAAAGTGGTTGCATCTGGACTAATTTGGGTCCTGCGGATCGATTGGTACCATCCCCGAGCTTGTACGACCTTCGGAAGAGGTCGACCGACGAAATTCCCCCAAATCTGAGGAGATATTCTTGAATAACTTTTTTTGTGAAGGTCGGAGAGACTTGCAAGTAGGCTCTACCCCCACTAAATGGGGTAGCGCGCATCGATCGGTACCATCCTTGAGCTTCTCCGACTTTCGGAAGGGTTAGGGTTAGGGTTAGGGATGAAAGCACATAGGAGAAAGAGATATTCTTGAATAACTTTTTTTGTGAAGGTCGGAGAGACTTGCAAGTAGGCTCTACCCCCACTAAATGGGGTTGCGCGCATCGATCGGTACCATCCTTGAGCTTCTCCGACTTTCGGAAGGGTTAGGGTTAGGGATGAAAGCACATAGGAGAAAGAGATATTCTTGAATAACTTTTTTTGTGAAGGTCGGAGAGACTTGGAAAGTGGTTGCATCTGGACTAATTTGGGTCCTGCGGATCGATTGGTACCATCCCCGAGCTTGTACGACCTTCGGAAGAGGTCGACCGACGAAATTCCCCCAAATCTGAGGAGATATTCTTGAATAACTTTTTTTGTGAAGGTCGGAGAGACTTGCAAGTAGGCTCTACCCCCACTAAATGGGGTAGCGCGCATCGATCAGTACCATCCTTGAGCTTCTCCGACTTTCGGAAGGGTTAGGGTTAGGGTTAGGGATGAAAGCACATAGGAGAAAGAGATATTCTTGAATAACTTTTTTTGTGAAGGTCGGAGAGACTTGCAAGTAGGCTCTACCCCCACTAAATGGGGTAGCGCACATCGATCGGTACCATCCTTGAGCTTCTCCGACTTTCGGAAGGGTTAGGGTTAGGGTTAGGGATGAAAGCACATAGGAGAAAGAGATATTCTTGAATAACTTTTTTTGTGAAGGTCGGAGAGACTTGCAAGTAGGCTCTACCCCCACTAAATGGGGTAGCGCGCATCGATCGGTACCATCCTTGAGCTTCTCCGACTTTCGGAAGGGTTAGGGTTAGGGTTAGGGATGAAAGCACATAGGAGAAAGAGATATTCTTGAATAACTTTTTTTGTGAAGGTCGGAGAGACTTGGAAAGTGGTTGCATCTGGACTAATTTGGGTCCTGCGGATCGATTGGTACCATCCCCGAGCTTGTACGACCTTCGGAAGAGGTCGACCGACGAAATTCCCCCAAATCTGAGGAGATATTCTTGAATAACTTTTTTTGTGAAGGTCGGAGAGACTTGCAAGTAGGCTCTACCCCCACTAAATGGGGTAGCGCGCATCGATTGGTACCATCCTTGAGCTTCTCCGACTTTCGGAAGGGTTAGGGTTAGGGTTAGGGATGAAAGCACATAGGAGAAAGAGATATTCTTGAATAACTTTTTTTGTGAAGGTCGGAGAGACTTGCAAGTAGGCTCTACCCCCACTAAATGGGGTTGCGCGCATCGATCGGTACCATCCTTTAGCTTCTCCGACTTTCGGAAGGGTTAGGGTTAGGGATGAAAGCACATAGGAGAAAGAGATATTCTTGAATAACTTTTTTTGTGAAGGTCGGAGAGACTTGCAAGTAGGCTCTACCCCCACTAAATGGGGTAGCGCGCATCGATCGGTACCATCCTTGAGCTTCTCCGACTTTCGGAAGGGTTAGGGTTAGGGTTAGGGATGAAAGCACATAGGAGAAAGAGATATTCTTGAATAACTTTTTTTGTAAAGGTCGGAGAGACTTGCAAGTAGGCTCTACCCCCACTAAATGGGGTTGCGCGCATCGATCGGTACCATCCTTGAGCTTCTCCGACTTTCGGAAGGGTTAGGGTTAGGGATGAAAGCACATAGGAGAAAGAGATATTCTTGAATAACTTTTTTTGTGAAGGTCGGAGAGACTTGCAAGTAGGCTCTACCCCCACTAAATGGGGTAGCGCGCATCGATCGGTACCATCCTTGAGCTTCTCCGACTTTCGGAAGGGTTAGGGTTAGGGTTAGGGATGAAAGCACATAGGAGAAAGAGATATTCTTGAATAACTTTTTTTGTGAAGGTCGGAGAGACTTGGAAAGTGGTTGCATCTGGACTAATTTGGGTCCTGCGGATCGATTGGTACCATCCCCGAGCTTGTACGACCTTCGGAAGAGGTCGACCGACGAAATTCCCCCAAATCTGAGGAGATATTCTTGAATAACTTTTTTTGTGAAGGTCGGAGAGACTTGCAAGTAGGCTCTACCCCCACTAAATGGGGTAGCGCGCATCGATCGGTACCATCCTTGAGCTTCTCCGACTTTCGGAAGGGTTAGGGTTAGGGTTAGGGATGAAAGCACATAGGAGAAAGAGATATTCTTGAATAACTTTTTTTGTGAAGGTCGGAGAGACTTGGAAAGTGGTTGCATCTGGACTAATTTGGGTCCTGCGGATCGATTGGTACCATCCCCGAGCTTGTACGACCTTCGAAAGAGGTCGACCGACGAAATTCCCCCAAATCTGAGGAGATATTCTTGAATAACTTTTTTTGTGAAGGTCGGAGAGACTTGCAAGTAGGCTCTACCCCCACTAAATGGGGTAGCGCGCATCGATCGGTACCATCCTTGAGCTTCTCCGACTTTCGGAAGGGTTAGGGTTAGGGTTAGGGATGAAAGCACATAGGAGAAAGAGATATTCTTGAATAACTTTTTTTGTGAAGGTCGGAGAGACTTGCAAGTAGGCTCTACCCCCACTAAATGGGGTTGCGCGCATCGATCGGTACCATCCTTGAGCTTCTCCGACTTTCGGAAGGGTTAGGGTTAGGGATGAAAGCACATAGGAGAAAGAGATATTCTTGAATAACTTTTTTTGTGAAGGTCGGAGAGACTTGGAAAGTGGTTGCATCTGGACTAATTTGGGTCCTGCGGATCGATTGGTACCATCCCCGAGCTTGTACGACCTTCGGAAGAGGTCGACCGACGAAATTCCCCCAAATCTGAGGAGATATTCTTGAATAACTTTTTTTGTGAAGGTCGGAGAGACTTGCAAGTAGGCTCTACCCCCACTAAATGGGGTAGCGCGCATCGATCGGTACCATCCTTGAGCTTCTCCGACTTTCGGAAGGGTTAGGGTTAGGGTTAGGGATGAAAGCACATAGGAGAAAGAGATATTCTTGAATAACTTTTTTTGTGAAGGTCGGAGAGACTTGCAAGTAGGCTCTACCCCCACTAAATGGGGTTGCGCGCATCGATCGGTACCATCCTTGAGCTTTTCCGACTTTCGGAAGGGTTAGGGTTAGGGATGAAAGCACATAGGAGAAAGAGATATTCTTGAATAACTTTTTTTGTGAAGGTCGGAGAGACTTGGAAAGTGGTTGCATCTGGACTAATTTGGGTCCTGCGGATCGATTGGTACCATCCCCGAGCTTGTACGACCTTCGGAAGAGGTCGACCGACGAAATTCCCCCAAATCTGAGGAGATATTCTTGAATAACTTTTTTTGTGAAGGTCGGAGAGACTTGCAAGTAGGCTCTACCCCCACTAAATGGGGTAGCGCGCATCGATCAGTACCATCCTTGAGCTTCTCCGACTTTCGGAAGGGTTAGGGTTAGGGTTAGGGATGAAAGCACATAGGAGAAAGAGATATTCTTGAATAACTTTTTTTGTGAAGGTCGGAGAGACTTGCAAGTAGGCTCTACCCCCACTAAATGGGGTAGCGCACATCGATCGGTACCATCCTTGAGCTTCTCCGACTTTCGGAAGGGTTAGGGTTAGGGTTAGGGATGAAAGCACATAGGAGAAAGAGATATTCTTGAATAACTTTTTTTGTGAAGGTCGGAGAGACTTGCAAGTAGGCTCTACCCCCACTAAATGGGGTAGCGCGCATCGATCGGTACCATCCTTGAGCTTCTCCGACTTTCGGAAGGGTTAGGGTTAGGGTTAGGGATGAAAGCACATAGGAGAAAGAGATATTCTTGAATAACTTTTTTTGTGAAGGTCGGAGAGACTTGGAAAGTGGTTGCATCTGGACTAATTTGGGTCCTGCGGATCGATTGGTACCATCCCCGAGCTTGTACGACCTTCGGAAGAGGTCGACCGACGAAATTCCCCCAAATCTGAGGAGATATTCTTGAATAACTTTTTTTGTGAAGGTCGGAGAGACTTGCAAGTAGGCTCTACCCCCACTAAATGGGGTAGCGCGCATCGATTGGTACCATCCTTGAGCTTCTCCGACTTTCGGAAGGGTTAGGGTTAGGGTTAGGGATGAAAGCACATAGGAGAAAGAGATATTCTTGAATAACTTTTTTTGTGAAGGTCGGAGAGACTTGCAAGTAGGCTCTACCCCCACTAAATGGGGTTGCGCGCATCGATCGGTACCATCCTTGAGCTTCTCCGACTTTCGGAAGGGTTAGGGTTAGGGATGAAAGCACATAGGAGAAAGAGATATTCTTGAATAACTTTTTTTGTGAAGGTCGGAGAGACTTGCAAGTAGGCTCTACCCCCACTAAATGGGGTAGCGCGCATCGATCGGTACCATCCTTGAGCTTCTCCGACTTTCGGAAGGGTTAGGGTTAGGGTTAGGGATGAAAGCACATAGGAGAAAGAGATATTCTTGAATAACTTTTTTTGTAAAGGTCGGAGAGACTTGCAAGTAGGCTCTACCCCCACTAAATGGGGTTGCGCGCATCGATCGGTACCATCCTTGAGCTTCTCCGACTTTCGGAAGGGTTAGGGTTAGGGATGAAAGCACATAGGAGAAAGAGATATTCTTGAATAACTTTTTTTGTGAAGGTCGGAGAGACTTGCAAGTAGGCTCTACCCCCACTAAATGGGGTAGCGCGCATCGATCGGTACCATCCTTGAGCTTCTCCGACTTTCGGAAGGGTTAGGGTTAGGGTTAGGGATGAAAGCACATAGGAGAAAGAGATATTCTTGAATAACTTTTTTTGTGAAGGTCGGAGAGACTTGCAAGTAGGCTCTACCCCCACTAAATGGGGTTGCGCGCATCGATCGGTACCATCCTTGAGCTTCTCCGACTTTCGGAAGGGTTAGGGTTAGGGATGAAAGCACATAGGAGAAAGAGATATTCTTGAATAACTTTTTTTGTGAAGGTCGGAGAGACTTGGAAAGTGGTTGCATCTGGACTAATTTGGGTCCTGCGGATCGATTGGTACCATCTCCGAGCTTGGACGACCTTCGGAAGAGGTCGACCGACGAAATTCCCCCAAATCTGAGGAGATATTCTTGAATAACTTTTTTTGTGAAGGTCGGAGAGACTTGCAAGTAGGCTCTACCCCCACTAAATGGGGTAGCGCGCATCGATCAGTACCATCCTTGAGCTTCTCCGACTTTCGGAAGGGTTAGGGTTAGGGTTAGGGATGAAAGCACATAGGAGAAAGAGATATTCTTGAATAACTTTTTTTGTGAAGGTCGGAGAGACTTGCAAGTAGGCTCTACCCCCACTAAATGGGGTAGCGCGCATCGATCGGTACCATCCTTGAGCTTCTCCGACTTTCGGAAGGGTTAGGGTTAGGGTTAGGGATGAAAGCACATAGGAGAAAGAGATATTCTTGAATAACTTTTTTTGTGAAGGTCGGAGAGACTTGCAAGTAGGCTCTACCCCCACTAAATGGGGTAGCGCGCATCGATCGGTACCATCCTTGAGCTTCTCCGACTTTCGGAAGGGTTAGGGTTAGGGTTAGGGATGAAAGCACATAGGAGAAAGAGATATTCTTGAATAACTTTTTTTGTGAAGGTCGGAGAGACTTGGAAAGTGGTTGCATCTGGACTAATTTGGGTCCTGCGGATCGATTGGTACCATCCCCGAGCTTGTACGACCTTCGGAAGAGGTCGACCGACGAAATTCCCCCAAATCTGAGGAGATATTCTTGAATAACTTTTTTTGTGAAGGTCGGAGAGACTTGCAAGTAGGCTCTACCCCCACTAAATGGGGTAGCGCGCATCGATCGGTACCATCCTTGAGCTTCTCCGACTTTCGGAAGGGTTAGGGTTAGGGTTAGGGATGAAAGCACATAGGAGAAAGAGATATTCTTGAATAACTTTTTTTGTGAAGGTCGGAGAGACTTGCAAGTAGGCTCTACCCCCACTAAATGGGGTTGCGCGCATCGATCGGTACCATCCTTGAGCTTCTCCGACTTTCGGAAGGGTTAGGGTTAGGGATGAAAGCACATAGGAGAAAGAGATATTCTTGAATAACTTTTTTTGTGAAGGTCGGAGAGACTTGCAAGTAGGCTCTACCCCCACTAAATGGGGTAGCGCGCATCGATCGGTACCATCCTTGAGCTTCTCCGACTTTCGGAAGGGTTAGGGTTAGGGTTAGGGATGAAAGCACATAGGAGAAAGAGATATTCTTGAATAACTTTTTTTGTAAAGGTCGGAGAGACTTGCAAGTAGGCTCTACCCCCACTAAATGGGGTTGCGCGCATCGATCGGTACCATCCTTGAGCTTCTCCGACTTTCGGAAGGGTTAGGGTTAGGGATGAAAGCACATAGGAGAAAGAGATATTCTTGAATAACTTTTTTTGTGAAGGTCGGAGAGACTTGGAAAGTGGTTGCATCTGGACTAATTTGGGTCCTGCGGATCGATTGGTACCATCCCCGAGCTTGTACGACCTTTGGAAGAGGTCGACCGACGAAATTCCCCCAAATCTGAGGAGATATTCTTGAATAACTTTTTTTGTGAAGGTCGGAGAGACTTGCAAGTAGGCTTTACCCCCACTAAATGGGGTAGCGCGCATCGATCGGTACCATCCTTGAGCTTCTCCGACTTTCGGAAGGGTTAGGGTTAGGGTTAGGGATGAAAGCACATAGGAGAAAGAGATATTCTTGAATAACTTTTTTTGTGAAGGTCGGAGAGACTTGGAAAGTGGTTGCATCTGGACTAATTTGGGTCCTGCGGATCGATTGGTACCATCCCCGAGCTTGTACGACCTTCGGAAGAGGTCGACCGACGAAATTCCCCCAAATCTGAGGAGATATTCTTGAATAACTTTTTTTGTGAAGGTCGGAGAGACTTGCAAGTAGGCTCTACCCCCACTAAATGGGGTAGCGCGCATCGATCGGTACCATCCTTGAGCTTCTCCGACTTTCGGAAGGGTTAGGGTTAGGGTTAGGGATGAAAGCACATAGGAGAAAGAGATATTCTTGAATAACTTTTTTTGTGAAGGTCGGAGAGACTTGGAAAGTGGTTGCATCTGGACTAATTTGGGTCCTGCGGATCGATTGGTACCATCCCCGAGCTTGTACGACCTTCGAAAGAGGTCGACCGACGAAATTCCCCCAAATCTGAGGAGATATTCTTGAATAACTTTTTTTGTGAAGGTCGGAGAGACTTGCAAGTAGGCTCTACCCCCACTAAATGGGGTAGCGCGCATCGATCGGTACCATCCTTGAGCTTCTCCGACTTTCGGAAGGGTTAGGGTTAGGGTTAGGGATGAAAGCACATAGGAGAAAGAGATATTCTTGAATAACTTTTTTTGTGAAGGTCGGAGAGACTTGCAAGTAGGCTCTACCCCCACTAAATGGGGTTGCGCGCATCGATCGGTACCATCCTTGAGCTTCTCCGACTTTCGGAAGGGTTAGGGTTAGGGATGAAAGCACATAGGAGAAAGAGATATTCTTGAATAACTTTTTTTGTGAAGGTCGGAGAGACTTGGAAAGTGGTTGCATCTGGACTAATTTGGGTCCTGCGGATCGATTGGTACCATCCCCGAGCTTGTACGACCTTCGGAAGAGGTCGACCGACGAAATTCCCCCAAATCTGAGGAGATATTCTTGAATAACTTTTTTTGTGAAGGTCGGAGAGACTTGCAAGTAGGCTCTACCCCCACTAAATGGGGTAGCGCGCATCGATCGGTACCATCCTTGAGCTTCTCCGACTTTCGGAAGGGTTAGGGTTAGGGTTAGGGATGAAAGCACATAGGAGAAAGAGATATTCTTGAATAACTTTTTTTGTGAAGGTCGGAGAGACTTGCAAGTAGGCTCTACCCCCACTAAATGGGGTTGCGCGCATCGATCGGTACCATCCTTGAGCTTCTCCGACTTTCGGAAGGGTTAGGGTTAGGGATGAAAGCACATAGGAGAAAGAGATATTCTTGAATAACTTTTTTTGTGAAGGTCGGAGAGACTTGGAAAGTGGTTGCATCTGGACTAATTTGGGTCCTGCGGATCGATTGGTACCATCCCCGAGCTTGTACGACCTTCGGAAGAGGTCGACCGACGAAATTCCCCCAAATCTGAGGAGATATTCTTGAATAACTTTTTTTGTGAAGGTCGGAGAGACTTGCAAGTAGGCTCTACCCCCACTAAATGGGGTAGCGCGCATCGATCAGTACCATCCTTGAGCTTCTCCGACTTTCGGAAGGGTTAGGGTTAGGGTTAGGGATGAAAGCACATAGGAGAAAGAGATATTCTTGAATAACTTTTTTTGTGAAGGTCGGAGAGACTTGCAAGTAGGCTCTACCCCCACTAAATGGGGTAGCGCACATCGATCGGTACCATCCTTGAGCTTCTCCGACTTTCGGAAGGGTTAGGGTTAGGGTTAGGGATGAAAGCACATAGGAGAAAGAGATATTCTTGAATAACTTTTTTTGTGAAGGTCGGAGAGACTTGCAAGTAGGCTCTACCCCCACTAAATGGGGTAGCGCGCATCGATCGGTACCATCCTTGAGCTTCTCCGACTTTCGGAAGGGTTAGGGTTAGGGTTAGGGATGAAAGCACATAGGAGAAAGAGATATTCTTGAATAACTTTTTTTGTGAAGGTCGGAGAGACTTGGAAAGTGGTTGCATCTGGACTAATTTGGGTCCTGCGGATCGATTGGTACCATCCCCGAGCTTGTACGACCTTCGGAAGAGGTCGACCGACGAAATTCCCCCAAATCTGAGGAGATATTCTTGAATAACTTTTTTTGTGAAGGTCGGAGAGACTTGCAAGTAGGCTCTACCCCCACTAAATGGGGTAGCGCGCATCGATTGGTACCATCCTTGAGCTTCTCCGACTTTCGGAAGGGTTAGGGTTAGGGTTAGGGATGAAAGCACATAGGAGAAAGAGATATTCTTGAATAACTTTTTTTGTGAAGGTCGGAGAGACTTGCAAGTAGGCTCTACCCCCACTAAATGGGGTTGCGCGCATCGATCGGTACCATCCTTGAGCTTCTCCGACTTTCGGAAGGGTTAGGGTTAGGGATGAAAGCACATAGGAGAAAGAGATATTCTTGAATAACTTTTTTTGTGAAGGTCGGAGAGACTTGCAAGTAGGCTCTACCCCCACTAAATGGGGTAGCGCGCATCGATCGGTACCATCCTTGAGCTTCTCCGACTTTCGGAAGGGTTAGGGTTAGGGTTAGGGATGAAAGCACATAGGAGAAAGAGATATTCTTGAATAACTTTTTTTGTAAAGGTCGGAGAGACTTGCAAGTAGGCTCTACCCCCACTAAATGGGGTTGCGCGCATCGATCGGTACCATCCTTGAGCTTCTCCGACTTTCGGAAGGGTTAGGGTTAGGGATGAAAGCACATAGGAGAAAGAGATATTCTTGAATAACTTTTTTTGTGAAGGTCGGAGAGACTTGCAAGTAGGCTCTACCCCCACTAAATGGGGTAGCGCGCATCGATCGGTACCATCCTTGAGCTTCTCCGACTTTCGGAAGGGTTAGGGTTAGGGTTAGGGATGAAAGCACATAGGAGAAAGAGATATTCTTGAATAACTTTTTTTGTGAAGGTCGGAGAGACTTGCAAGTAGGCTCTACCCCCACTAAATGGGGTTGCGCGCATCGATCGGTACCATCCTTGAGCTTCTCCGACTTTCGGAAGGGTTAGGGTTAGGGATGAAAGCACATAGGAGAAAGAGATATTCTTGAATAACTTTTTTTGTGAAGGTCGGAGAGACTTGGAAAGTGGTTGCATCTGGACTAATTTGGGTCCTGCGGATCGATTGGTACCATCCCCGAGCTTGGACGACCTTCGGAAGAGGTCGACCGACGAAATTCCCCCAAATCTGAGGAGATATTCTTGAATAACTTTTTTTGTGAAGGTCGGAGAGACTTGCAAGTAGGCTCTACCCCCACTAAATGGGGTAGCGCGCATCGATCGGTACCATCCTTGAGCTTCTCCGACTTTCGGAAGGGTTAGGGTTAGGGTTAGGGATGAAAGCACATAGGAGAAAGAGATATTCTTGAATAACTTTTTTTGTGAAGGTCGGAGAGACTTGCAAGTAGGCTCTACCCCCACTAAATGGGGTTGCGCGCATCGATCGGTACCATCCTTGAGCTTCTCCGACTTTCGGAAGGGTTAGGGTTAGGGATGAAAGCACATAGGAGAAAGAGATATTCTTGAATAACTTTTTTTGTGAAGGTCGGAGAGACTTGGAAAGTGGTTGCATCTGGACTAATTTGGGTCCTGCAGATCGATTGGTACCATCCCCGAGCTTGTACGACCTTCGGAAGAGGTCGACCGACGAAATTCCCCCAAATCTGAGGAGATATTCTTGAATAACTTTTTTTGTGAAGGTCGGAGAGACTTGCAAGTAGGCTCTACCCCCACTAAATGGGGTAGCGCGCATCGATCAGTACCATCCTTGAGCTTCTCCGACTTTCGGAAGGGTTAGGGTTAGGGTTAGGGATGAAAGCACATAGGAGAAAGAGATATTCTTGAATAACTTTTTTTGTGAAGGTCGGAGAGACTTGCAAGTAGGCTCTACCCCCACTAAATGGGGTAGCGCGCATCGATCGGTACCATCCTTGAGCTTCTCCGACTTTCGGAAGGGTTAGGGTTAGGGTTAGGGATGAAAGCACATAGGAGAAAGAGATATTCTTGAATAACTTTTTTTGTGAAGGTCGGAGAGACTTGCAAGTAGGCTCTACCCCCACTAAATGGGGTAGCGCGCATCGATCGGTACCATCCTTGAGCTTCTCCGACTTTCGGAAGGGTTAGGGTTAGGGTTAGGGATGAAAGCACATAGGAGAAAGAGATATTCTTGAATAACTTTTTTTGTGAAGGTCGGAGAGACTTGGAAAGTGGTTGCATCTGGACTAATTTGGGTCCTGCGGATCGATTGGTACCATCCCCGAGCTTGTACGACCTTCGGAAGAGGTCGACCGACGAAATTCCCCCAAATCTGAGGAGATATTCTTGAATAACTTTTTTTGTGAAGGTCGGAGAGACTTGCAAGTAGGCTCTACCCCCACTAAATGGGGTAGCGCGCATCGATCGGTACCATCCTTGAGCTTCTCCGACTTTCGGAAGGGTTAGGGTTAGGGTTAGGGATGAAAGCACATAGGAGAAAGAGATATTCTTGAATAACTTTTTTTGTGAAGGTCGGAGAGACTTGCAAGTAGGCTCTACCCCCACTAAATGGGGTTGCGCGCATCGATCGGTACCATCCTTGAGCTTCTCCGACTTTCGGAAGGGTTAGGGTTAGGGATGAAAGCACATAGGAGAAAGAGATATTCTTGAATAACTTTTTTTGTGAAGGTCGGAGAGACTTGCAAGTAGGCTCTACCCCCACTAAATGGGGTAGCGCGCATCGATCGGTACCATCCTTGAGCTTCTCCGACTTTCGGAAGGGTTAGGGTTAGGGTTAGGGATGAAAGCACATAGGAGAAAGAGATATTCTTGAATAACTTTTTTTGTAAAGGTCGGAGAGACTTGCAAGTAGGCTCTACCCCCACTAAATGGGGTTGCGCGCATCGATCGGTACCATCCTTGAGCTTCTCCGACTTTCGGAAGGGTTAGGGTTAGGGATGAAAGCACATAGGAGAAAGAGATATTCTTGAATAACTTTTTTTGTGAAGGTCGGAGAGACTTGGAAAGTGGTTGCATCTGGACTAATTTGGGTCCTGCGGATCGATTGGTACCATCCCCGAGCTTGTACGACCTTCAGAAGAGGTCGACCGACGAAATTCCCCCAAATCTGAGGAGATATTCTTGAATAACTTTTTTTGTGAAGGTCGGAGAGACTTGCAAGTAGGCTCTACCCCCACTAAATGGGGTAGCGCGCATCGATCGGTACCATCTTTGAGCTTCTCCGACTTTCGGAAGGGTTAGGGTTAGGGTTAGGGATGAAAGCACATAGGAGAAAGAGATATTCTTGAATAACTTTTTTTGTGAAGGTCGGAGAGACTTGGAAAGCGGTTGCATCTGGACTAATTTGGGTCCTGCGGATCGATTGGTACCATCCCCGAGCTTGTACGACCTTCGGAAGAGGTCGACCGACGAAATTCCCCCAAATCTGAGGAGATATTCTTGAATAACTTTTTTTGTGAAGGTCGGAGAGACTTGCAAGTAGGCTCTACCCCCACTAAATGGGGTAGCGCGCATCGATCGGTACCATCCTTGAGCTTCTCCGACTTTCGGAAGGGTTAGGGTTAGGGTTAGGGATGAAAGCACATAGGAGAAAGAGATATTCTTGAATAACTTTTTTTGTGAAGGTCGGAGAGACTTGGAAAGTGGTTGCATCTGGACTAATTTGGGTCCTGCGGATCGATTGGTACCATCCCCGAGCTTGTACGACCTTCGGAAGAGGTCGACCGACGAAATTCCCCCAAATCTGAGGAGATATTCTTGAATAACTTTTTTTGTGAAGGTCGGAGAGACTTGCAAGTAGGCTCTACCCCCACTAAATGGGGTAGCGCGCATCGATCGGTACCATCCTTGAGCTTCTCCGACTTTCGGAAGGGTTAGGGTTAGGGTTAGGGATGAAAGCACATAGGAGAAAGAGATATTCTTGAATAACTTTTTTTGTGAAGGTCGGAGAGACTTGGAAAGTGGTTGCATCTGGACTAATTTGGGTCCTGCGGATCGATTGGTACCATCCCCGAGCTTTTACGACCTTCGAAAGAGGTCGACCGACGAAATTCCCCCAAATCTGAGGAGATATTCTTGAATAACTTTTTTTGTGAAGGTCGGAGAGACTTGCAAGTAGGCTCTACCCCCACTAAATGGGGTAGCGCGCATCGATCGGTACCATCCTTGAGCTTCTCCAACTTTCGGAAGGGTTAGGGTTAGGGTTAGGGATGAAAGCACATAGGAGAAAGAGATATTCTTGAATAACTTTTTTTGTGAAGGTCGGAGAGACTTGCAAGTAGGCTCTACCCCCACTAAATGGGGTTGCGCGCATCGATCGGTACCATCCTTGAGCTTCTCCGACTTTCGGAAGGGTTAGGGTTAGGGTTAGGGATGAAAGCACATAGGAGAAAGAGATATTCTTGAATAACTTTTTTTGTGAAGGTCGGAGAGACTTGGAAAGTGGTTGCATCTGGACTAATTTGGGTCCTGCGGATCGATTGGTACCATCCCCGAGCTTGTACGACCTTCGAAAGAGGTCGACCGACGAAATTCCCCCAAATCTGAGGAGATATTCTTGAATAACTTTTTTTGTGAAGGTCGGAGAGACTTGCAAGTAGGCTCTACCCCCACTAAATGGGGTAGCGCGCATCGATCGGTACCATCCTTGAGCTTCTCCGACTTTCGGAAGGGTTAGGGTTAGGGTTAGGGATGAAAGCACATAGGAGAAAGAGATATTCTTGAATAACTTTTTTTGTGAAGGTCGGAGAGACTTGCAAGTAGGCTCTACCCCCACTAAATGGGGTTGCGCGCATCGATCGGTACCATCCTTGAGCTTCTCCGACTTTCGGAAGGGTTAGGGTTAGGGATGAAAGCACATAGGAGAAAGAGATATTCTTGAATAACTTTTTTTGTGAAGGTCGGAGAGACTTGCAAGTAGGCTCTACCCCCACTAAATGGGGTAGCGCGCATCGATCGGTACCATCCTTGAGCTTCTCCGACTTTCGGAAGGGTTAGGGTTAGGGTTAGGGATGAAAGCACATAGGAGAAAGAGATATTCTTGAATAACTTTTTTTGTAAAGGTCGGAGAGACTTGCAAGTAGGCTCTACCCCCACTAAATGGGGTTGCGCGCATCGATCGGTACCATCCTTGAGCTTCTCCGACTTTCGGAAGGGTTAGGGTTAGGGATGAAAGCACATAGGAGAAAGAGATATTCTTGAATAACTTTTTTTGTGAAGGTCGGAGAGACTTGGAAAGTGGTTGCATCTGGACTAATTTGGGTCCTGCGGATCGATTGGTACCATCCCCGAGCTTGTACGACCTTTGGAAGAGGTCGACCGACGAAATTCCCCCAAATCTGAGGAGATATTCTTGAATAACTTTTTTTGTGAAGGTCGGAGAGACTTGCAAGTAGGCTCTACCCCCACTAAATGGGGTAGCGCGCATCGATCGGTACCATCCTTGAGCTTCTCCGACTTTCGGAAGGGTTAGGGTTAGGGTTAGGGATGAAAGCACATAGGAGAAAGAGATATTCTTGAATAACTTTTTTTGTGAAGGTCGGAGAGACTTGGAAAGTGGTTGCATCAGGACTAATTTGGGTCCTGCGGATCGATTGGTACCATCCCCGAGCTTGTACGACCTTCGGAAGAGGTCGACCGACGAAATTCCCCCAAATCTGAGGAGATATTCTTGAATAACTTTTTTTGTGAAGGTCGGAGAGACTTGCAAGTAGGCTCTACCCCCACTAAATGGGGTAGCGCGCATCGATCGGTACCATCCTTGAGCTTCTCCGACTTTCGGAAGGGTTAGGGTTAGGGTTAGGGATGAAAGCACATAGGAGAAAGAGATATTCTTGAATAACTTTTTTTGTGAAGGTCGGAGAGACTTGCAAGTAGGCTCTACCCCCACTAAATGGGGTTGCGCGCATCGATCGGTACCATCCTTGAGCTTCTCCGACTTTCGGAAGGGTTAGGGTTAGGGATGAAAGCACATAGGAGAAAGAGATATTCTTGAATAACTTTTTTTGTGAAGGTCGGAGAGACTTGGAAAGTGGTTGCATCTGGACTAATTTGGGTCCTGCGGATCGATTGGTACCATCCCCGAGCTTGTACGACCTTCGGAAGAGGTCGACCGACGAAATTCCCCCAAATCTGAGGAGATATTCTTGAATAACTTTTTTTGTGAAGGTCGGAGAGACTTGCAAGTAGGCTCTACCCCCACTAAATGGGGTAGCGCGCATCGATCGGTACCATCCTTGAGCTTCTCCGACTTTCGGAAGGGTTAGGGTTAGGGTTAGGGATGAAAGCACATAGGAGAAAGAGATATTCTTGAATAACTTTTTTTGTGAAGGTCGGAGAGACTTGCAAGTAGGCTCTACCCCCACTAAATGGGGTTGCGCGCATCGATCGGTACCATCCTTGAGCTTCTCCGACTTTCGGAAGGGTTAGGGTTAGGGATGAAAGCACATAGGAGAAAGAGATATTCTTGAATAACTTTTTTTGTGAAGGTCGGAGAGACTTGGAAAGTGGTTGCATCTGGACTAATTTGGGTCCTGCGGATCGATTGGTACCATCCCCGAGCTTGTACGACCTTCGGAAGAGGTCGACCGACGAAATTCCCCCAAATCTGAGGAGATATTCTTGAATAACTTTTTTTGTGAAGGTCGGAGAGACTTGCAAGTAGGCTCTACCCCCACTAAATGGGGTAGCGCGCATCGATCGGTACCATCCTTGAGCTTCTCCGACTTTCGGAAGGGTTAGGGTTAGGGATGAAAGCACATAGGAGAAAGAGATATTCTTGAATAACTTTTTTTGTGAAGGTCGGAGAGACTTGCAAGTAGGCTCTACCCCCACTAAATGGGGTTGCGCGCATCGATCGGTACCATCCTTGAGCTTCTCCGACTTTCGGAAGGGTTAGGGTTAGGGATGAAAGCACATAGGAGAAAGAGATATTCTTGAATAACTTTTTTTGTGAAGGTCGGAGAGACTTGGAAAGTGGTTGCATCTGGACTAATTTGGGTCCTGCGGATCGATTGGTACCATCCCCGAGCTTGTACGACCTTCGGAAGAGGTCGACCGACGAAATTCCCCCAAATCTGAGGAGATATTCTTGAATAACTTTTTTTGTGAAGGTCGGAGAGACTTGCAAGTAGGCTCTACCCCCACTAAATGGGGTAGCGCGCATCGATCAGTACCATCCTTGAGCTTCTCCGACTTTCGGAAGGGTTAGGGTTAGGGTTAGGGATGAAAGCACATAGGAGAAAGAGATATTCTTGAATAACTTTTTTTGTGAAGGTCGGAGAGACTTGCAAGTAGGCTCTACCCCCACTAAATGGGGTAGCGCACATCGATCGGTACCATCCTTGAGCTTCTCCGACTTTCGGAAGGGTTAGGGTTAGGGTTAGGGATGAAAGCACATAGGAGAAAGAGATATTCTTGAATAACTTTTTTTGTGAAGGTCGGAGAGACTTGCAAGTAGGCTCTACCCCCACTAAATGGGGTAGCGCGCATCGATCGGTACCATCCTTGAGCTTCTCCGACTTTCGGAAGGGTTAGGGTTAGGGTTAGGGATGAAAGCACATAGGAGAAAGAGATATTCTTGAATAACTTTTTTTGTGAAGGTCGGAGAGACTTGGAAAGTGGTTGCATCTGGACTAATTTGGGTCCTGCGGATCGATTGGTACCATCCCCGAGCTTGTACGACCTTCGGAAGAGGTCGACCGACGAAATTCCCCCAAATCTGAGGAGATATTCTTGAATAACTTTTTTTGTGAAGGTCGGAGAGACTTGCAAGTAGGCTCTACCCCCACTAAATGGGGTAGCGCGCATCGATTGGTACCATCCTTGAGCTTCTCCGACTTTCGGAAGGGTTAGGGTTAGGGTTAGGGATGAAAGCACATAGGAGAAAGAGATATTCTTGAATAACTTTTTTTGTGAAGGTCGGAGAGACTTGCAAGTAGGCTCTACCCCCACTAAATGGGGTTGCGCGCATCGATCGGTACCATCCTTGAGCTTCTCCGACTTTCGGAAGGGTTAGGGTTAGGGATGAAAGCACATAGGAGAAAGAGATATTCTTGAATAACTTTTTTTGTGAAGGTCGGAGAGACTTGCAAGTAGGCTCTACCCCCACTAAATGGGGTAGCGCGCATCGATCGGTACCATCCTTGAGCTTCTCCGACTTTCGGAAGGGTTAGGGTTAGGGTTAGGGATGAAAGCACATAGGAGAAAGAGATATTCTTGAATAACTTTTTTTGTAAAGGTCGGAGAGACTTGCAAGTAGGCTCTACCCCCACTAAATGGGGTTGCGCGCATCGATCGGTACCATCCTTGAGCTTCTCCGACTTTCGGAAGGGTTAGGGTTAGGGATGAAAGCACATAGGAGAAAGAGATATTCTTGAATAACTTTTTTTGTGAAGGTCGGAGAGACTTGCAAGTAGGCTCTACCCCCACTAAATGGGGTAGCGCGCATCGATCGGTACCATCCTTGAGCTTCTCCGACTTTCGGAAGGGTTAGGGTTAGGGTTAGGGATGAAAGCACATAGGAGAAAGAGATATTCTTGAATAACTTTTTTTGTGAAGGTCGGAGAGACTTGCAAGTAGGCTCTACCCCCACTAAATGGGGTTGCGCGCATCGATCGGTACCATCCTTGAGCTTCTCCGACTTTCGGAAGGGTTAGGGTTAGGGATGAAAGCACATAGGAGAAAGAGATATTCTTGAATAACTTTTTTTGTGAAGGTCGGAGAGACTTGGAAAGTGGTTGCATCTGGACTAATTTGGGTCCTGCGGATCGATTGGTACCATCCCCGAGCTTGGACGACCTTCGGAAGAGGTCGACCGACGAAATTCCCCCAAATCTGAGGAGATATTCTTGAATAACTTTTTTTGTGAAGGTCGGAGAGACTTGCAAGTAGGCTCTACCCCCACTAAATGGGGTAGCGCGCATCGATCGGTACCATCCTTGAGCTTCTCCGACTTTCGGAAGGGTTAGGGTTAGGGATGAAAGCACATAGGAGAAAGAGATATTCTTGAATAACTTTTTTTGTGAAGGTCGGAGAGACTTGCAAGTAGGCTCTACCCCCACTAAATGGGGTTGCGCGCATCGATCGGTACCATCCTTGAGCTTCTCCGACTTTCGGAAGGGTTAGGGTTAGGGATGAAAGCACATAGGAGAAAGAGATATTCTTGAATAACTTTTTTTGTGAAGGTCGGAGAGACTTGGAAAGTGGTTGCATCTGGACTAATTTGGGTCCTGCAGATCGATTGGTACCATCCCCGAGCTTGTACGACCTTCGGAAGAGGTCGACCGACGAAATTCCCCCAAATCTGAGGAGATATTCTTGAATAACTTTTTTTGTGAAGGTCGGAGAGACTTGCAAGTAGGCTCTACCCCCACTAAATGGGGTAGCGCGCATCGATCAGTACCATCCTTGAGCTTCTCCGACTTTCGGAAGGGTTAGGGTTAGGGTTAGGGATGAAAGCACATAGGAGAAAGAGATATTCTTGAATAACTTTTTTTGTGAAGGTCGGAGAGACTTGCAAGTAGGCTCTACCCCCACTAAATGGGGTAGCGCGCATCGATCGGTACCATCCTTGAGCTTCTCCGACTTTCGGAAGGGTTAGGGTTAGGGTTAGGGATGAAAGCACATAGGAGAAAGAGATATTCTTGAATAACTTTTTTTGTGAAGGTCGGAGAGACTTGCAAGTAGGCTCTACCCCCACTAAATGGGGTAGCGCGCATCGATCGGTACCATCCTTGAGCTTCTCCGACTTTCGGAAGGGTTAGGGTTAGGGTTAGGGATGAAAGCACATAGGAGAAAGAGATATTCTTGAATAACTTTTTTTGTGAAGGTCGGAGAGACTTGGAAAGTGGTTGCATCTGGACTAATTTGGGTCCTGCGGATCGATTGGTACCATCCCCGAGCTTGTACGACCTTCGGAAGAGGTCGACCGACGAAATTCCCCCAAATCTGAGGAGATATTCTTGAATAACTTTTTTTGTGAAGGTCGGAGAGACTTGCAAGTAGGCTCTACCCCCACTAAATGGGGTAGCGCGCATCGATCGGTACCATCCTTGAGCTTCTCCGACTTTCGGAAGGGTTAGGGTTAGGGTTAGGGATGAAAGCACATAGGAGAAAGAGATATTCTTGAATAACTTTTTTTGTGAAGGTCGGAGAGACTTGCAAGTAGGCTCTACCCCCACTAAATGGGGTTGCGCGCATCGATCGGTACCATCCTTGAGCTTCTCCGACTTTCGGAAGGGTTAGGGTTAGGGATGAAAGCACATAGGAGAAAGAGATATTCTTGAATAACTTTTTTTGTGAAGGTCGGAGAGACTTGCAAGTAGGCTCTACCCCCACTAAATGGGGTAGCGCGCATCGATCGGTACCATCCTTGAGCTTCTCCGACTTTCGGAAGGGTTAGGGTTAGGGTTAGGGATGAAAGCACATAGGAGAAAGAGATATTCTTGAATAACTTTTTTTGTAAAGGTCGGAGAGACTTGCAAGTAGGCTCTACCCCCACTAAATGGGGTTGCGCGCATCGATCGGTACCATCCTTGAGCTTCTCCGACTTTCGGAAGGGTTAGGGTTAGGGATGAAAGCACATAGGAGAAAGAGATATTCTTGAATAACTTTTTTTGTGAAGGTCGGAGAGACTTGGAAAGTGGTTGCATCTGGACTAATTTGGGTCCTGCGGATCGATTGGTACCATCCCCGAGCTTGTACGACCTTCGGAAGAGGTCGACCGACGAAATTCCCCCAAATCTGAGGAGATATTCTTGAATAACTTTTTTTGTGAAGGTCGGAGAGACTTGCAAGTAGGCTCTACCCCCACTAAATGGGGTAGCGCGCATCGATCGGTACCATCTTTGAGCTTCTCCGACTTTCGGAAGGGTTAGGGTTAGGGTTAGGGATGAAAGCACATAGGAGAAAGAGATATTCTTGAATAACTTTTTTTGTGAAGGTCGGAGAGACTTGGAAAGCGGTTGCATCTGGACTAATTTGGGTCCTGCGGATCGATTGGTACCATCCCCGAGCTTGTACGACCTTCGGAAGAGGTCGACCGACGAAATTCCCCCAAATCTGAGGAGATATTCTTGAATAACTTTTTTTGTGAAGGTCGGAGAGACTTGCAAGTAGGCTCTACCCCCACTAAATGGGGTAGCGCGCATCGATCGGTACCATCCTTGAGCTTCTCCGACTTTCGGAAGGGTTAGGGTTAGGGTTAGGGATGAAAGCACATAGGAGAAAGAGATATTCTTGAATAACTTTTTTTGTGAAGGTCGGAGAGACTTGGAAAGTGGTTGCATCTGGACTAATTTGGGTCCTGCGGATCGATTGGTACCATCCCCGAGCTTGTACGACCTTCGGAAGAGGTCGACCGACGAAATTCCCCCAAATCTGAGGAGATATTCTTGAATAACTTTTTTTGTGAAGGTCGGAGAGACTTGCAAGTAGGCTCTACCCCCACTAAATGGGGTAGCGCGCATCGATCGGTACCATCCTTGAGCTTCTCCGACTTTCGGAAGGGTTAGGGTTAGGGTTAGGGATGAAAGCACATAGGAGAAAGAGATATTCTTGAATAACTTTTTTTGTGAAGGTCGGAGAGACTTGGAAAGTGGTTGCATCTGGACTAATTTGGGTCCTGCGGATCGATTGGTACCATCCCCGAGCTTTTACGACCTTCGAAAGAGGTCGACCGACGAAATTCCCCCAAATCTGAGGAGATATTCTTGAATAACTTTTTTTGTGAAGGTCGGAGAGACTTGCAAGTAGGCTCTACCCCCACTAAATGGGGTAGCGCGCATCGATCGGTACCATCCTTGAGCTTCTCCAACTTTCGGAAGGGTTAGGGTTAGGGTTAGGGATGAAAGCACATAGGAGAAAGAGATATTCTTGAATAACTTTTTTTGTGAAGGTCGGAGAGACTTGCAAGTAGGCTCTACCCCCACTAAATGGGGTTGCGCGCATCGATCGGTACCATCCTTGAGCTTCTCCGACTTTCGGAAGGGTTAGGGTTAGGGTTAGGGATGAAAGCACATAGGAGAAAGAGATATTCTTGAATAACTTTTTTTGTGAAGGTCGGAGAGACTTGGAAAGTGGTTGCATCTGGACTAATTTGGGTCCTGCGGATCGATTGGTACCATCCCCGAGCTTGTACGACCTTCGAAAGAGGTCGACCGACGAAATTCCCCCAAATCTGAGGAGATATTCTTGAATAACTTTTTTTGTGAAGGTCGGAGAGACTTGCAAGTAGGCTCTACCCCCACTAAATGGGGTTGCGCGCATCGATCGGTACCATCCTTGAGCTTCTCCGACTTTCGGAAGGGTTAGGGTTAGGGATGAAAGCACATAGGAGAAAGAGATATTCTTGAATAACTTTTTTTGTGAAGGTCGGAGAGACTTGGAAAGTGGTTGCATCTGGACTAATTTGGGTCCTGCAGATCGATTGGTACCATCCCCGAGCTTGTACGACCTTCGGAAGAGGTCGACCGACGAAATTCCCCCAAATCTGAGGAGATATTCTTGAATAACTTTTTTTGTGAAGGTCGGAGAGACTTGCAAGTAGGCTCTACCCCCACTAAATGGGGTAGCGCGCATCGATCAGTACCATCCTTGAGCTTCTCCGACTTTCGGAAGGGTTAGGGTTAGGGTTAGGGATGAAAGCACATAGGAGAAAGAGATATTCTTGAATAACTTTTTTTGTGAAGGTCGGAGAGACTTGCAAGTAGGCTCTACCCCCACTAAATGGGGTAGCGCGCATCGATCGGTACCATCCTTGAGCTTCTCCGACTTTCGGAAGGGTTAGGGTTAGGGTTAGGGATGAAAGCACATAGGAGAAAGAGATATTCTTGAATAACTTTTTTTGTGAAGGTCGGAGAGACTTGCAAGTAGGCTCTACCCCCACTAAATGGGGTAGCGCGCATCGATCGGTACCATCCTTGAGCTTCTCCGACTTTCGGAAGGGTTAGGGTTAGGGTTAGGGATGAAAGCACATAGGAGAAAGAGATATTCTTGAATAACTTTTTTTGTGAAGGTCGGAGAGACTTGGAAAGTGGTTGCATCTGGACTAATTTGGGTCCTGCGGATCGATTGGTACCATCCCCGAGCTTGTACGACCTTCGGAAGAGGTCGACCGACGAAATTCCCCCAAATCTGAGGAGATATTCTTGAATAACTTTTTTTGTGAAGGTCGGAGAGACTTGCAAGTAGGCTCTACCCCCACTAAATGGGGTAGCGCGCATCGATCGGTACCATCCTTGAGCTTCTCCGACTTTCGGAAGGGTTAGGGTTAGGGTTAGGGATGAAAGCACATAGGAGAAAGAGATATTCTTGAATAACTTTTTTTGTGAAGGTCGGAGAGACTTGCAAGTAGGCTCTACCCCCACTAAATGGGGTTGCGCGCATCGATCGGTACCATCCTTGAGCTTCTCCGACTTTCGGAAGGGTTAGGGTTAGGGATGAAAGCACATAGGAGAAAGAGATATTCTTGAATAACTTTTTTTGTGAAGGTCGGAGAGACTTGCAAGTAGGCTCTACCCCCACTAAATGGGGTAGCGCGCATCGATCGGTACCATCCTTGAGCTTCTCCGACTTTCGGAAGGGTTAGGGTTAGGGTTAGGGATGAAAGCACATAGGAGAAAGAGATATTCTTGAATAACTTTTTTTGTAAAGGTCGGAGAGACTTGCAAGTAGGCTCTACCCCCACTAAATGGGGTTGCGCGCATCGATCGGTACCATCCTTGAGCTTCTCCGACTTTCGGAAGGGTTAGGGTTAGGGATGAAAGCACATAGGAGAAAGAGATATTCTTGAATAACTTTTTTTGTGAAGGTCGGAGAGACTTGGAAAGTGGTTGCATCTGGACTAATTTGGGTCCTGCGGATCGATTGGTACCATCCCCGAGCTTGTACGACCTTCGGAAGAGGTCGACCGACGAAATTCCCCCAAATCTGAGGAGATATTCTTGAATAACTTTTTTTGTGAAGGTCGGAGAGACTTGCAAGTAGGCTCTACCCCCACTAAATGGGGTAGCGCGCATCGATCGGTACCATCTTTGAGCTTCTCCGACTTTCGGAAGGGTTAGGGTTAGGGTTAGGGATGAAAGCACATAGGAGAAAGAGATATTCTTGAATAACTTTTTTTGTGAAGGTCGGAGAGACTTGGAAAGCGGTTGCATCTGGACTAATTTGGGTCCTGCGGATCGATTGGTACCATCCCCGAGCTTGTACGACCTTCGGAAGAGGTCGACCGACGAAATTCCCCCAAATCTGAGGAGATATTCTTGAATAACTTTTTTTGTGAAGGTCGGAGAGACTTGCAAGTAGGCTCTACCCCCACTAAATGGGGTAGCGCGCATCGATCGGTACCATCCTTGAGCTTCTCCGACTTTCGGAAGGGTTAGGGTTAGGGTTAGGGATGAAAGCACATAGGAGAAAGAGATATTCTTGAATAACTTTTTTTGTGAAGGTCGGAGAGACTTGGAAAGTGGTTGCATCTGGACTAATTTGGGTCCTGCGGATCGATTGGTACCATCCCCGAGCTTGTACGACCTTCGGAAGAGGTCGACCGACGAAATTCCCCCAAATCTGAGGAGATATTCTTGAATAACTTTTTTTGTGAAGGTCGGAGAGACTTGCAAGTAGGCTCTACCCCCACTAAATGGGGTAGCGCGCATCGATCGGTACCATCCTTGAGCTTCTCCGACTTTCGGAAGGGTTAGGGTTAGGGTTAGGGATGAAAGCACATAGGAGAAAGAGATATTCTTGAATAACTTTTTTTGTGAAGGTCGGAGAGACTTGGAAAGTGGTTGCATCTGGACTAATTTGGGTCCTGCGGATCGATTGGTACCATCCCCGAGCTTTTACGACCTTCGAAAGAGGTCGACCGACGAAATTCCCCCAAATCTGAGGAGATATTCTTGAATAACTTTTTTTGTGAAGGTCGGAGAGACTTGCAAGTAGGCTCTACCCCCACTAAATGGGGTAGCGCGCATCGATCGGTACCATCCTTGAGCTTCTCCAACTTTCGGAAGGGTTAGGGTTAGGGTTAGGGATGAAAGCACATAGGAGAAAGAGATATTCTTGAATAACTTTTTTTGTGAAGGTCGGAGAGACTTGCAAGTAGGCTCTACCCCCACTAAATGGGGTTGCGCGCATCGATCGGTACCATCCTTGAGCTTCTCCGACTTTCGGAAGGGTTAGGGTTAGGGTTAGGGATGAAAGCACATAGGAGAAAGAGATATTCTTGAATAACTTTTTTTGTGAAGGTCGGAGAGACTTGGAAAGTGGTTGCATCTGGACTAATTTGGGTCCTGCGGATCGATTGGTACCATCCCCGAGCTTGTACGACCTTCGAAAGAGGTCGACCGACGAAATTCCCCCAAATCTGAGGAGATATTCTTGAATAACTTTTTTTGTGAAGGTCGGAGAGACTTGCAAGTAGGCTCTACCCCCACTAAATGGGGTAGCGCGCATCGATCGGTACCATCCTTGAGCTTCTCCGACTTTCGGAAGGGTTAGGGTTAGGGTTAGGGATGAAAGCACATAGGAGAAAGAGATATTCTTGAATAACTTTTTTTGTGAAGGTCGGAGAGACTTGCAAGTAGGCTCTACCCCCACTAAATGGGGTTGCGCGCATCGATCGGTACCATCCTTGAGCTTCTCCGACTTTCGGAAGGGTTAGGGTTAGGGATGAAAGCACATAGGAGAAAGAGATATTCTTGAATAACTTTTTTTGTGAAGGTCGGAGAGACTTGCAAGTAGGCTCTACCCCCACTAAATGGGGTAGCGCGCATCGATCGGTACCATCCTTGAGCTTCTCCGACTTTCGGAAGGGTTAGGGTTAGGGTTAGGGATGAAAGCACATAGGAGAAAGAGATATTCTTGAATAACTTTTTTTGTAAAGGTCGGAGAGACTTGCAAGTAGGCTCTACCCCCACTAAATGGGGTTGCGCGCATCGATCGGTACCATCCTTGAGCTTCTCCGACTTTCGGAAGGGTTAGGGTTAGGGATGAAAGCACATAGGAGAAAGAGATATTCTTGAATAACTTTTTTTGTGAAGGTCGGAGAGACTTGGAAAGTGGTTGCATCTGGACTAATTTGGGTCCTGCGGATCGATTGGTACCATCCCCGAGCTTGTACGACCTTTGGAAGAGGTCGACCGACGAAATTCCCCCAAATCTGAGGAGATATTCTTGAATAACTTTTTTTGTGAAGGTCGGAGAGACTTGCAAGTAGGCTCTACCCCCACTAAATGGGGTAGCGCGCATCGATCGGTACCATCCTTGAGCTTCTCCGACTTTCGGAAGGGTTAGGGTTAGGGTTAGGGATGAAAGCACATAGGAGAAAGAGATATTCTTGAATAACTTTTTTTGTGAAGGTCGGAGAGACTTGGAAAGTGGTTGCATCAGGACTAATTTGGGTCCTGCGGATCGATTGGTACCATCCCCGAGCTTGTACGACCTTCGGAAGAGGTCGACCGACGAAATTCCCCCAAATCTGAGGAGATATTCTTGAATAACTTTTTTTGTGAAGGTCGGAGAGACTTGCAAGTAGGCTCTACCCCCACTAAATGGGGTAGCGCGCATCGATCGGTACCATCCTTGAGCTTCTCCGACTTTCGGAAGGGTTAGGGTTAGGGTTAGGGATGAAAGCACATAGGAGAAAGAGATATTCTTGAATAACTTTTTTTGTGAAGGTCGGAGAGACTTGGAAAGTGGTTGCATCTGGACTAATTTGGGTCCTGCGGATCGATTGGTACATCCCCGAGCTTGTACGACCTTCGAAAGAGGTCGACCGACGAAATTCCCCCAAATCTGAGGAGATATTCTTGAATAACTTTTTTTGTGAAGGTCGGAGAGACTTGCAAGTAGGCTCTACCCCCACTAAATGGGGTAGCGCGCATCGATCGGTACCATCCTTGAGCTTCTCCGACTTTCGGAAGGGTTAGGGTTAGGGTTAGGGATGAAAGCACATAGGAGAAAGAGATATTCTTGAATAACTTTTTTTGTGAAGGTCGGAGAGACTTGCAAGTAGGCTCTACCCCCACTAAATGGGGTTGCGCGCATCGATCGGTACCATCCTTGAGCTTCTCCGACTTTCGGAAGGGTTAGGGTTAGGGATGAAAGCACATAGGAGAAAGAGATATTCTTGAATAACTTTTTTTGTGAAGGTCGGAGAGACTTGGAAAGTGGTTGCATCTGGACTAATTTGGGTCCTGCAGATCGATTGGTACCATCCCCGAGCTTGTACGACCTTCGGAAGAGGTCGACCGACGAAATTCCCCCAAATCTGAGGAGATATTCTTGAATAACTTTTTTTGTGAAGGTCGGAGAGACTTGCAAGTAGGCTCTACCCCCACTAAATGGGGTAGCGCGCATCGATCAGTACCATCCTTGAGCTTCTCCGACTTTCGGAAGGGTTAGGGTTAGGGTTAGGGATGAAAGCACATAGGAGAAAGAGATATTCTTGAATAACTTTTTTTGTGAAGGTCGGAGAGACTTGCAAGTAGGCTCTACCCCCACTAAATGGGGTAGCGCGCATCGATCGGTACCATCCTTGAGCTTCTCCGACTTTCGGAAGGGTTAGGGTTAGGGTTAGGGATGAAAGCACATAGGAGAAAGAGATATTCTTGAATAACTTTTTTTGTGAAGGTCGGAGAGACTTGCAAGTAGGCTCTACCCCCACTAAATGGGGTAGCGCGCATCGATCGGTACCATCCTTGAGCTTCTCCGACTTTCGGAAGGGTTAGGGTTAGGGTTAGGGATGAAAGCACATAGGAGAAAGAGATATTCTTGAATAACTTTTTTTGTGAAGGTCGGAGAGACTTGGAAAGTGGTTGCATCTGGACTAATTTGGGTCCTGCGGATCGATTGGTACCATCCCCGAGCTTGTACGACCTTCGGAAGAGGTCGACCGACGAAATTCCCCCAAATCTGAGGAGATATTCTTGAATAACTTTTTTTGTGAAGGTCGGAGAGACTTGCAAGTAGGCTCTACCCCCACTAAATGGGGTAGCGCGCATCGATCGGTACCATCCTTGAGCTTCTCCGACTTTCGGAAGGGTTAGGGTTAGGGTTAGGGATGAAAGCACATAGGAGAAAGAGATATTCTTGAATAACTTTTTTTGTGAAGGTCGGAGAGACTTGCAAGTAGGCTCTACCCCCACTAAATGGGGTTGCGCGCATCGATCGGTACCATCCTTGAGCTTCTCCGACTTTCGGAAGGGTTAGGGTTAGGGATGAAAGCACATAGGAGAAAGAGATATTCTTGAATAACTTTTTTTGTGAAGGTCGGAGAGACTTGCAAGTAGGCTCTACCCCCACTAAATGGGGTAGCGCGCATCGATCGGTACCATCCTTGAGCTTCTCCGACTTTCGGAAGGGTTAGGGTTAGGGTTAGGGATGAAAGCACATAGGAGAAAGAGATATTCTTGAATAACTTTTTTTGTAAAGGTCGGAGAGACTTGCAAGTAGGCTCTACCCCCACTAAATGGGGTTGCGCGCATCGATCGGTACCATCCTTGAGCTTCTCCGACTTTCGGAAGGGTTAGGGTTAGGGATGAAAGCACATAGGAGAAAGAGATATTCTTGAATAACTTTTTTTGTGAAGGTCGGAGAGACTTGGAAAGTGGTTGCATCTGGACTAATTTGGGTCCTGCGGATCGATTGGTACCATCCCCGAGCTTGTACGACCTTCGGAAGAGGTCGACCGACGAAATTCCCCCAAATCTGAGGAGATATTCTTGAATAACTTTTTTTGTGAAGGTCGGAGAGACTTGCAAGTAGGCTCTACCCCCACTAAATGGGGTAGCGCGCATCGATCGGTACCATCTTTGAGCTTCTCCGACTTTCGGAAGGGTTAGGGTTAGGGTTAGGGATGAAAGCACATAGGAGAAAGAGATATTCTTGAATAACTTTTTTTGTGAAGGTCGGAGAGACTTGGAAAGCGGTTGCATCTGGACTAATTTGGGTCCTGCGGATCGATTGGTACCATCCCCGAGCTTGTACGACCTTCGGAAGAGGTCGACCGACGAAATTCCCCCAAATCTGAGGAGATATTCTTGAATAACTTTTTTTGTGAAGGTCGGAGAGACTTGCAAGTAGGCTCTACCCCCACTAAATGGGGTAGCGCGCATCGATCGGTACCATCCTTGAGCTTCTCCGACTTTCGGAAGGGTTAGGGTTAGGGTTAGGGATGAAAGCACATAGGAGAAAGAGATATTCTTGAATAACTTTTTTTGTGAAGGTCGGAGAGACTTGGAAAGTGGTTGCATCTGGACTAATTTGGGTCCTGCGGATCGATTGGTACCATCCCCGAGCTTGTACGACCTTCGGAAGAGGTCGACCGACGAAATTCCCCCAAATCTGAGGAGATATTCTTGAATAACTTTTTTTGTGAAGGTCGGAGAGACTTGCAAGTAGGCTCTACCCCCACTAAATGGGGTAGCGCGCATCGATCGGTACCATCCTTGAGCTTCTCCGACTTTCGGAAGGGTTAGGGTTAGGGTTAGGGATGAAAGCACATAGGAGAAAGAGATATTCTTGAATAACTTTTTTTGTGAAGGTCGGAGAGACTTGGAAAGTGGTTGCATCTGGACTAATTTGGGTCCTGCGGATCGATTGGTACCATCCCCGAGCTTTTACGACCTTCGAAAGAGGTCGACCGACGAAATTCCCCCAAATCTGAGGAGATATTCTTGAATAACTTTTTTTGTGAAGGTCGGAGAGACTTGCAAGTAGGCTCTACCCCCACTAAATGGGGTAGCGCGCATCGATCGGTACCATCCTTGAGCTTCTCCAACTTTCGGAAGGGTTAGGGTTAGGGTTAGGGATGAAAGCACATAGGAGAAAGAGATATTCTTGAATAACTTTTTTTGTGAAGGTCGGAGAGACTTGCAAGTAGGCTCTACCCCCACTAAATGGGGTTGCGCGCATCGATCGGTACCATCCTTGAGCTTCTCCGACTTTCGGAAGGGTTAGGGTTAGGGTTAGGGATGAAAGCACATAGGAGAAAGAGATATTCTTGAATAACTTTTTTTGTGAAGGTCGGAGAGACTTGGAAAGTGGTTGCATCTGGACTAATTTGGGTCCTGCGGATCGATTGGTACCATCCCCGAGCTTGTACGACCTTCGAAAGAGGTCGACCGACGAAATTCCCCCAAATCTGAGGAGATATTCTTGAATAACTTTTTTTGTGAAGGTCGGAGAGACTTGCAAGTAGGCTCTACCCCCACTAAATGGGGTAGCGCGCATCGATCGGTACCATCCTTGAGCTTCTCCGACTTTCGGAAGGGTTAGGGTTAGGGTTAGGGATGAAAGCACATAGGAGAAAGAGATATTCTTGAATAACTTTTTTTGTGAAGGTCGGAGAGACTTGCAAGTAGGCTCTACCCCCACTAAATGGGGTTGCGCGCATCGATCGGTACCATCCTTGAGCTTCTCCGACTTTCGGAAGGGTTAGGGTTAGGGATGAAAGCACATAGGAGAAAGAGATATTCTTGAATAACTTTTTTTGTGAAGGTCGGAGAGACTTGCAAGTAGGCTCTACCCCCACTAAATGGGGTAGCGCGCATCGATCGGTACCATCCTTGAGCTTCTCCGACTTTCGGAAGGGTTAGGGTTAGGGTTAGGGATGAAAGCACATAGGAGAAAGAGATATTCTTGAATAACTTTTTTTGTAAAGGTCGGAGAGACTTGCAAGTAGGCTCTACCCCCACTAAATGGGGTTGCGCGCATCGATCGGTACCATCCTTGAGCTTCTCCGACTTTCGGAAGGGTTAGGGTTAGGGATGAAAGCACATAGGAGAAAGAGATATTCTTGAATAACTTTTTTTGTGAAGGTCGGAGAGACTTGGAAAGTGGTTGCATCTGGACTAATTTGGGTCCTGCGGATCGATTGGTACCATCCCCGAGCTTGTACGACCTTTGGAAGAGGTCGACCGACGAAATTCCCCCAAATCTGAGGAGATATTCTTGAATAACTTTTTTTGTGAAGGTCGGAGAGACTTGCAAGTAGGCTCTACCCCCACTAAATGGGGTAGCGCGCATCGATCGGTACCATCCTTGAGCTTCTCCGACTTTCGGAAGGGTTAGGGTTAGGGTTAGGGATGAAAGCACATAGGAGAAAGAGATATTCTTGAATAACTTTTTTTGTGAAGGTCGGAGAGACTTGGAAAGTGGTTGCATCAGGACTAATTTGGGTCCTGCGGATCGATTGGTACCATCCCCGAGCTTGTACGACCTTCGGAAGAGGTCGACCGACGAAATTCCCCCAAATCTGAGGAGATATTCTTGAATAACTTTTTTTGTGAAGGTCGGAGAGACTTGCAAGTAGGCTCTACCCCCACTAAATGGGGTAGCGCGCATCGATCGGTACCATCCTTGAGCTTCTCCGACTTTCGGAAGGGTTAGGGTTAGGGTTAGGGATGAAAGCACATAGGAGAAAGAGATATTCTTGAATAACTTTTTTTGTGAAGGTCGGAGAGACTTGGAAAGTGGTTGCATCTGGACTAATTTGGGTCCTGCGGATCGATTGGTACATCCCCGAGCTTGTACGACCTTCGAAAGAGGTCGACCGACGAAATTCCCCCAAATCTGAGGAGATATTCTTGAATAACTTTTTTTGTGAAGGTCGGAGAGACTTGCAAGTAGGCTCTACCCCCACTAAATGGGGTAGCGCGCATCGATCGGTACCATCCTTGAGCTTCTCCGACTTTCGGAAGGGTTAGGGTTAGGGTTAGGGATGAAAGCACATAGGAGAAAGAGATATTCTTGAATAACTTTTTTTGTGAAGGTCGGAGAGACTTGCAAGTAGGCTCTACCCCCACTAAATGGGGTTGCGCGCATCGATCGGTACCATCCTTGAGCTTCTCCGACTTTCGGAAGAGTTAGGGTTAGGGATGAAAGCACATAGGAGAAAGAGATATTCTTGAATAACTTTTTTTGTGAAGGTCGGAGAGACTTGGAAAGTGGTTGCATCTGGACTAATTTGGGTCCTGCGGATCGATTGGTACCATCCCCGAGCTTGTACGACCTTCGGAAGAGGTCGACCGACGAAATTCCCCCAAATCTGAGGAGATATTCTTGAATAACTTTTTTTGTGAAGGTCGGAGAGACTTGCAAGTAGGCTCTACCCCCACTAAATGGGGTAGCGCGCATCGATCGGTACCATCCTTGAGCTTCTCCGACTTTCGGAAGGGTTAGGGTTAGGGTTAGGGATGAAAGCACATAGGAGAAAGAGATATTCTTGAATAACTTTTTTTGTGAAGGTCGGAGAGACTTGCAAGTAGGCTCTACCCCCACTAAATGGGGTTGCGCGCATCGATCGGTACCATCCTTGAGCTTCTCCGACTTTCGGAAGGGTTAGGGTTAGGGATGAAAGCACATAGGAGAAAGAGATATTCTTGAATAACTTTTTTTGTGAAGGTCGGAGAGACTTGGAAAGTGGTTGCATCTGGACTAATTTGGGTCCTGCGGATCGATTGGTACCATCCCCGAGCTTGTACGACCTTCGGAAGAGGTCGACCGACGAAATTCCCCCAAATCTGAGGAGATATTCTTGAATAACTTTTTTTGTGAAGGTCGGAGAGACTTGCAAGTAGGCTCTACCCCCACTAAATGGGGTAGCGCGCATCGATCAGTACCATCCTTGAGCTTCTCCGACTTTCGGAAGGGTTAGGGTTAGGGTTAGGGATGAAAGCACATAGGAGAAAGAGATATTCTTGAATAACTTTTTTTGTGAAGGTCGGAGAGACTTGCAAGTAGGCTCTACCCCCACTAAATGGGGTAGCGCGCATCGATCGGTACCATCCTTGAGCTTCTCCGACTTTCGGAAGGGTTAGGGTTAGGGTTAGGGATGAAAGCACATAGGAGAAAGAGATATTCTTGAATAACTTTTTTTGTGAAGGTCGGAGAGACTTGCAAGTAGGCTCTACCCCCACTAAATGGGGTAGCGCGCATCGATCGGTACTATCCTTGAGCTTCTCCGACTTTCGGAAGGGTTAGGGTTAGGGTTAGGGATGAAAGCACATAGGAGAAAGAGATATTCTTGAATAACTTTTTTTGTGAAGGTCGGAGAGACTTGGAAAGTGGTTGCATCTGGACTAATTTGGGTCCTGCGGATCGATTGGTACCATCCCCGAGCTTGTACGACCTTCGGAAGAGGTCGACCGACGAAATTCCCCCAAATCTGAGGAGATATTCTTGAATAACTTTTTTTGTGAAGGTCGGAGAGACTTGCAAGTAGGCTCTACCCCCACTAAATGGGGTAGCGCGCATCGATCGGTACCATCCTTGAGCTTCTCCGACTTTCGGAAGGGTTAGGGTTAGGGATGAAAGCACATAGGAGAAAGAGATATTCTTGAATAACTTTTTTTGTGAAGGTCGGAGAGACTTGCAAGTAGGCTCTACCCCCACTAAATGGGGTAGCGCGCATCGATCGGTACCATCCTTGAGCTTCTCCGACTTTCGGAAGGGTTAGGGTTAGGGTTAGGGATGAAAGCACATAGGAGAAAGAGATATTCTTGAATAACTTTTTTTGTAAAGGTCGGAGAGACTTGCAAGTAGGCTCTACCCCCACTAAATGGGGTTGCGCGCATCGATCGGTACCATCCTTGAGCTTCTCCGACTTTCGGAAGGGTTAGGGTTAGGGATGAAAGCACATAGGAGAAAGAGATATTCTTGAATAACTTTTTTTGTGAAGGTCGGAGAGACTTGGAAAGTGGTTGCATCTGGACTAATTTGGGTCCTGCGGATCGATTGGTACCATCCCCGAGCTTGTACGACCTTTGGAAGAGGTCGACCGACGAAATTCCCCCAAATCTGAGGAGATATTCTTGAATAACTTTTTTTGTGAAGGTCGGAGAGACTTGCAAGTAGGCTCTACCCCCACTAAATGGGGTAGCGCGCATCGATCGGTACCATCCTTGAGCTTCTCCGACTTTCGGAAGGGTTAGGGTTAGGGTTAGGGATGAAAGCACATAGGAGAAAGAGATATTCTTGAATAACTTTTTTTGTGAAGGTCGGAGAGACTTGGAAAGTGGTTGCATCTGGACTAATTTGGGTCCTGCGGATCGATTGGTACCATCCCCGAGCTTGTACGACCTTCGGAAGAGGTCGACCGACGAAATTCCCCCAAATCTGAGGAGATATTCTTGAATAACTTTTTTTGTGAAGGTCGGAGAGACTTGCAAGTAGGCTCTACCCCCACTAAATGGGGTAGCGCGCATCGATCGGTACCATCCTTGAGCTTCTCCGACTTTCGGAAGGGTTAGGGTTAGGGTTAGGGATGAAAGCACATAGGAGAAAGAGATATTCTTGAATAACTTTTTTTGTGAAGGTCGGAGAGACTTGGAAAGTGGTTGCATCTGGACTAATTTGGGTCCTGCGGATCGATTGGTACCATCCCCGAGCTTGTACGACCTTCGAAAGAGGTCGACCGACGAAATTCCCCCAAATCTGAGGAGATATTCTTGAATAACTTTTTTTGTGAAGGTCGGAGAGACTTGCAAGTAGGCTCTACCCCCACTAAATGGGGTAGCGCGCATCGATCGGTACCATCCTTGAGCTTCTCCGACTTTCGGAAGGGTTAGGGTTAGGGTTAGGGATGAAAGCACATAGGAGAAAGAGATATTCTTGAATAACTTTTTTTGTGAAGGTCGGAGAGACTTGCAAGTAGGCTCTACCCCCACTAAATGGGGTTGCGCGCATCGATCGGTACCATCCTTGAGCTTCTCCGACTTTCGGAAGAGTTAGGGTTAGGGATGAAAGCACATAGGAGAAAGAGATATTCTTGAATAACTTTTTTTGTGAAGGTCGGAGAGACTTGGAAAGTGGTTGCATCTGGACTAATTTGGGTCCTGCGGATCGATTGGTACCATCCCCGAGCTTGTACGACCTTCGGAAGAGGTCGACCGACGAAATTCCCCCAAATCTGAGGAGATATTCTTGAATAACTTTTTTTGTGAAGGTCGGAGAGACTTGCAAGTAGGCTCTACCCCCACTAAATGGGGTAGCGCGCATCGATCGGTACCATCCTTGAGCTTCTCCGACTTTCGGAAGGGTTAGGGTTAGGGTTAGGGATGAAAGCACATAGGAGAAAGAGATATTCTTGAATAACTTTTTTTGTGAAGGTCGGAGAGACTTGCAAGTAGGCTCTACCCCCACTAAATGGGGTTGCGCGCATCGATCGGTACCATCCTTGAGCTTCTCCGACTTTCGGAAGGGTTAGGGTTAGGGATGAAAGCACATAGGAGAAAGAGATATTCTTGAATAACTTTTTTTGTGAAGGTCGGAGAGACTTGGAAAGTGGTTGCATCTGGACTAATTTGGGTCCTGCGGATCGATTGGTACCATCCCCGAGCTTGTACGACCTTCGGAAGAGGTCGACCGACGAAATTCCCCCAAATCTGAGGAGATATTCTTGAATAACTTTTTTTGTGAAGGTCGGAGAGACTTGCAAGTAGGCTCTACCCCCACTAAATGGGGTAGCGCGCATCGATCAGTACCATCCTTGAGCTTCTCCGACTTTCGGAAGGGTTAGGGTTAGGGTTAGGGATGAAAGCACATAGGAGAAAGAGATATTCTTGAATAACTTTTTTTGTGAAGGTCGGAGAGACTTGCAAGTAGGCTCTACCCCCACTAAATGGGGTAGCGCGCATCGATCGGTACCATCCTTGAGCTTCTCCGACTTTCGGAAGGGTTAGGGTTAGGGTTAGGGATGAAAGCACATAGGAGAAAGAGATATTCTTGAATAACTTTTTTTGTGAAGGTCGGAGAGACTTGCAAGTAGGCTCTACCCCCACTAAATGGGGTAGCGCGCATCGATCGGTACCATCCTTGAGCTTCTCCGACTTTCGGAAGGGTTAGGGTTAGGGTTAGGGATGAAAGCACATAGGAGAAAGAGATATTCTTGAATAACTTTTTTTGTGAAGGTCGGAGAGACTTGGAAAGTGGTTGCATCTGGACTAATTTGGGTCCTGCGGATCGATTGGTACCATCCCCGAGCTTGTACGACCTTCGGAAGAGGTCGACCGACGAAATTCCCCCAAATCTGAGGAGATATTCTTGAATAACTTTTTTTGTGAAGGTCGGAGAGACTTGCAAGTAGGCTCTACCCCCACTAAATGGGGTAGCGCGCATCGATCGGTACCATCCTTGAGCTTCTCCGACTTTCGGAAGGGTTAGGGTTAGGGTTAGGGATGAAAGCACATAGGAGAAAGAGATATTCTTGAATAACTTTTTTTGTGAAGGTCGGAGAGACTTGCAAGTAGGCTCTACCCCCACTAAATGGGGTTGCGCGCATCGATCGGTACCATCCTTGAGCTTCTCCGACTTTCGGAAGGGTTAGGGTTAGGGATGAAAGCACATAGGAGAAAGAGATATTCTTGAATAACTTTTTTTGTGAAGGTCGGAGAGACTTGCAAGTAGGCTCTACCCCCACTAAATGGGGTAGCGCGCATCGATCGGTACCATCCTTGAGCTTCTCCGACTTTCGGAAGGGTTAGGGTTAGGGTTAGGGATGAAAGCACATAGGAGAAAGAGATATTCTTGAATAACTTTTTTTGTAAAGGTCGGAGAGACTTGCAAGTAGGCTCTACCCCCACTAAATGGGGTTGCGCGCATCGATCGGTACCATCCTTGAGCTTCTCCGACTTTCGGAAGAGTTAGGGTTAGGGATGAAAGCACATAGGAGAAAGAGATATTCTTGAATAACTTTTTTTGTGAAGGTCGGAGAGACTTGGAAAGTGGTTGCATCTGGACTAATTTGGGTCCTGCGGATCGATTGGTACCATCCCCGAGCTTGTACGACCTTCGGAAGAGGTCGACCGACGAAATTCCCCCAAATCTGAGGAGATATTCTTGAATAACTTTTTTTGTGAAGGTCGGAGAGACTTGCAAGTAGGCTCTACCCCCACTAAATGGGGTAGCGCGCATCGATCGGTACCATCCTTGAGCTTCTCCGACTTTCGGAAGGGTTAGGGTTAGGGTTAGGGATGAAAGCACATAGGAGAAAGAGATATTCTTGAATAACTTTTTTTGTGAAGGTCGGAGAGACTTGCAAGTAGGCTCTACCCCCACTAAATGGGGTTGCGCGCATCGATCGGTACCATCCTTGAGCTTCTCCGACTTTCGGAAGGGTTAGGGTTAGGGATGAAAGCACATAGGAGAAAGAGATATTCTTGAATAACTTTTTTTGTGAAGGTCGGAGAGACTTGGAAAGTGGTTGCATCTGGACTAATTTGGGTCCTGCGGATCGATTGGTACCATCCCCGAGCTTGTACGACCTTCGGAAGAGGTCGACCGACGAAATTCCCCCAAATCTGAGGAGATATTCTTGAATAACTTTTTTTGTGAAGGTCGGAGAGACTTGCAAGTAGGCTCTACCCCCACTAAATGGGGTAGCGCGCATCGATCAGTACCATCCTTGAGCTTCTCCGACTTTCGGAAGGGTTAGGGTTAGGGTTAGGGATGAAAGCACATAGGAGAAAGAGATATTCTTGAATAACTTTTTTTGTGAAGGTCGGAGAGACTTGCAAGTAGGCTCTACCCCCACTAAATGGGGTAGCGCGCATCGATCGGTACCATCCTTGAGCTTCTCCGACTTTCGGAAGGGTTAGGGTTAGGGTTAGGGATGAAAGCACATAGGAGAAAGAGATATTCTTGAATAACTTTTTTTGTGAAGGTCGGAGAGACTTGCAAGTAGGCTCTACCCCCACTAAATGGGGTTGCGCGCATCGATCGGTACCATCCTTGAGCTTCTCCGACTTTCGGAAGAGTTAGGGTTAGGGATGAAAGCACATAGGAGAAAGAGATATTCTTGAATAACTTTTTTTGTGAAGGTCGGAGAGACTTGGAAAGTGGTTGCATCTGGACTAATTTGGGTCCTGCGGATCGATTGGTACCATCCCCGAGCTTGTACGACCTTCGGAAGAGGTCGACCGACGAAATTCCCCCAAATCTGAGGAGATATTCTTGAATAACTTTTTTTGTGAAGGTCGGAGAGACTTGCAAGTAGGCTCTACCCCCACTAAATGGGGTAGCGCGCATCGATCGGTACCATCCTTGAGCTTCTCCGACTTTCGGAAGGGTTAGGGTTAGGGTTAGGGATGAAAGCACATAGGAGAAAGAGATATTCTTGAATAACTTTTTTTGTGAAGGTCGGAGAGACTTGCAAGTAGGCTCTACCCCCACTAAATGGGGTTGCGCGCATCGATCGGTACCATCCTTGAGCTTCTCCGACTTTCGGAAGGGTTAGGGTTAGGGATGAAAGCACATAGGAGAAAGAGATATTCTTGAATAACTTTTTTTGTGAAGGTCGGAGAGACTTGGAAAGTGGTTGCATCTGGACTAATTTGGGTCCTGCGGATCGATTGGTACCATCCCCGAGCTTGTACGACCTTCGGAAGAGGTCGACCGACGAAATTCCCCCAAATCTGAGGAGATATTCTTGAATAACTTTTTTTGTGAAGGTCGGAGAGACTTGCAAGTAGGCTCTACCCCCACTAAATGGGGTAGCGCGCATCGATCAGTACCATCCTTGAGCTTCTCCGACTTTCGGAAGGGTTAGGGTTAGGGTTAGGGATGAAAGCACATAGGAGAAAGAGATATTCTTGAATAACTTTTTTTGTGAAGGTCGGAGAGACTTGCAAGTAGGCTCTACCCCCACTAAATGGGGTAGCGCGCATCGATCGGTACCATCCTTGAGCTTCTCCGACTTTCGGAAGGGTTAGGGTTAGGGTTAGGGATGAAAGCACATAGGAGAAAGAGATATTCTTGAATAACTTTTTTTGTGAAGGTCGGAGAGACTTGCAAGTAGGCTCTACCCCCACTAAATGGGGTTGCGCGCATCGATCGGTACCATCCTTGAGCTTCTCCGACTTTCGGAAGAGTTAGGGTTAGGGATGAAAGCACATAGGAGAAAGAGATATTCTTGAATAACTTTTTTTGTGAAGGTCGGAGAGACTTGGAAAGTGGTTGCATCTGGACTAATTTGGGTCCTGCGGATCGATTGGTACCATCCCCGAGCTTGTACGACCTTCGGAAGAGGTCGACCGACGAAATTCCCCCAAATCTGAGGAGATATTCTTGAATAACTTTTTTTGTGAAGGTCGGAGAGACTTGCAAGTAGGCTCTACCCCCACTAAATGGGGTAGCGCGCATCGATCGGTACCATCCTTGAGCTTCTCCGACTTTCGGAAGGGTTAGGGTTAGGGTTAGGGATGAAAGCACATAGGAGAAAGAGATATTCTTGAATAACTTTTTTTGTGAAGGTCGGAGAGACTTGCAAGTAGGCTCTACCCCCACTAAATGGGGTTGCGCGCATCGATCGGTACCATCCTTGAGCTTCTCCGACTTTCGGAAGGGTTAGGGTTAGGGATGAAAGCACATAGGAGAAAGAGATATTCTTGAATAACTTTTTTTGTGAAGGTCGGAGAGACTTGGAAAGTGGTTGCATCTGGACTAATTTGGGTCCTGCGGATCGATTGGTACCATCCCCGAGCTTGTACGACCTTCGGAAGAGGTCGACCGACGAAATTCCCCCAAATCTGAGGAGATATTCTTGAATAACTTTTTTTGTGAAGGTCGGAGAGACTTGCAAGTAGGCTCTACCCCCACTAAATGGGGTAGCGCGCATCGATCAGTACCATCCTTGAGCTTCTCCGACTTTCGGAAGGGTTAGGGTTAGGGTTAGGGATGAAAGCACATAGGAGAAAGAGATATTCTTGAATAACTTTTTTTGTGAAGGTCGGAGAGACTTGCAAGTAGGCTCTACCCCCACTAAATGGGGTAGCGCGCATCGATCGGTACCATCCTTGAGCTTCTCCGACTTTCGGAAGGGTTAGGGTTAGGGTTAGGGATGAAAGCACATAGGAGAAAGAGATATTCTTGAATAACTTTTTTTGTGAAGGTCGGAGAGACTTGCAAGTAGGCTCTACCCCCACTAAATGGGGTAGCGCGCATCGATCGGTACCATCCTTGAGCTTCTCCGACTTTCGGAAGGGTTAGGGTTAGGGTTAGGGATGAAAGCACATAGGAGAAAGAGATATTCTTGAATAACTTTTTTTGTGAAGGTCGGAGAGACTTGGAAAGTGGTTGCATCTGGACTAATTTGGGTCCTGCGGATCGATTGGTACCATCCCCGAGCTTGTACGACCTTCGGAAGAGGTCGACCGACGAAATTCCCCCAAATCTGAGGAGATATTCTTGAATAACTTTTTTTGTGAAGGTCGGAGAGACTTGCAAGTAGGCTCTACCCCCACTAAATGGGGTAGCGCGCATCGATCGGTACCATCCTTGAGCTTCTCCGACTTTCGGAAGGGTTAGGGTTAGGGTTAGGGATGAAAGCACATAGGAGAAAGAGATATTCTTGAATAACTTTTTTTGTGAAGGTCGGAGAGACTTGCAAGTAGGCTCTACCCCCACTAAATGGGGTTGCGCGCATCGATCGGTACCATCCTTGAGCTTCTCCGACTTTCGGAAGGGTTAGGGTTAGGGATGAAAGCACATAGGAGAAAGAGATATTCTTGAATAACTTTTTTTGTGAAGGTCGGAGAGACTTGCAAGTAGGCTCTACCCCCACTAAATGGGGTAGCGCGCATCGATCGGTACCATCCTTGAGCTTCTCCGACTTTCGGAAGGGTTAGGGTTAGGGTTAGGGATGAAAGCACATAGGAGAAAGAGATATTCTTGAATAACTTTTTTTGTAAAGGTCGGAGAGACTTGCAAGTAGGCTCTACCCCCACTAAATGGGGTTGCGCGCATCGATCGGTACCATCCTTGAGCTTCTCCGACTTTCGGAAGGGTTAGGGTTAGGGATGAAAGCACATAGGAGAAAGAGATATTCTTGAATAACTTTTTTTGTGAAGGTCGGAGAGACTTGGAAAGTGGTTGCATCTGGACTAATTTGGGTCCTGCGGATCGATTGGTACCATCCCCGAGCTTGTACGACCTTCGGAAGAGGTCGACCGACGAAATTCCCCCAAATCTGAGGAGATATTCTTGAATAACTTTTTTTGTGAAGGTCGGAGAGACTTGCAAGTAGGCTCTACCCCCACTAAATGGGGTAGCGCGCATCGATCGGTACCATCCTTGAGCTTCTCCGACTTTCGGAAGGGTTAGGGTTAGGGTTAGGGATGAAAGCACATAGGAGAAAGAGATATTCTTGAATAACTTTTTTTGTGAAGGTCGGAGAGACTTGCAAGTAGGCTCTACCCCCACTAAATGGGGTTGCGCGCATCGATCGGTACCATCCTTGAGCTTCTCCGACTTTCGGAAGGGTTAGGGTTAGGGATGAAAGCACATAGGAGAAAGAGATATTCTTGAATAACTTTTTTTGTGAAGGTCGGAGAGACTTGGAAAGTGGTTGCATCTGGACTAATTTGGGTCCTGCGGATCGATTGGTACCATCCCCGAGCTTGTACGACCTTCGGAAGAGGTCGACCGACGAAATTCCCCCAAATCTGAGGAGATATTCTTGAATAACTTTTTTTTTGAAGGTCGGAGAGACTTGCAAGTAGGCTCTACCCCCACTAAATGGGGTAGCGCGCATCGATCAGTACCATCCTTGAGCTTCTCCGACTTTCGGAAGGGTTAGGGTTAGGGTTAGGGATGAAAGCACATAGGAGAAAGAGATATTCTTGAATAACTTTTTTTGTGAAGGTCGGAGAGACTTGCAAGTAGGCTCTACCCCCACTAAATGGGGTAGCGCACATCGATCGGTACCATCCTTGAGCTTCTCCGACTTTCGGAAGGGTTAGGGTTAGGGTTAGGGATGAAAGCACATAGGAGAAAGAGATATTCTTGAATAACTTTTTTTGTGAAGGTCGGAGAGACTTGCAAGTAGGCTCTACCCCCACTAAATGGGGTAGCGCGCATCGATCGGTACCATCCTTGAGCTTCTCCGACTTTCGGAAGGGTTAGGGTTAGGGTTAGGGATGAAAGCACATAGGAGAAAGAGATATTCTTGAATAACTTTTTTTGTGAAGGTCGGAGAGACTTGGAAAGTGGTTGCATCTGGACTAATTTGGGTCCTGCGGATCGATTGGTACCATCCCCGAGCTTGTACGACCTTCGGAAGAGGTCGACCGACGAAATTCCCCCAAATCTGAGGAGATATTCTTGAATAACTTTTTTTTTGAAGGTCGGAGAGACTTGCAAGTAGGCTCTACCCCCACTAAATGGGGTAGCGCGCATCGATCGGTACCATCCTTGAGCTTCTCCGACTTTCGGAAGGGTTAGGGTTAGGGTTAGGGATGAAAGCACATAGGAGAAAGAGATATTCTTGAATAACTTTTTTTGTGAAGGTCGGAGAGACTTGCAAGTAGGCTCTACCCCCACTAAATGGGGTTGCGCGCATCGATCGGTACCATCCTTGAGCTTCTCCGACTTTCGGAAGGGTTAGGGTTAGGGATGAAAGCACATAGGAGAAAGAGATATTCTTGAATAACTTTTTTTGTGAAGGTCGGAGAGACTTGCAAGTAGGCTCTACCCCCACTAAATGGGGTAGCGCGCATCGATCGGTACCATCCTTGAGCTTCTCCGACTTTCGGAAGGGTTAGGGTTAGGGTTAGGGATGAAAGCACATAGGAGAAAGAGATATTCTTGAATAACTTTTTTTGTAAAGGTCGGAGAGACTTGCAAGTAGGCTCTACCCCCACTAAATGGGGTTGCGCGCATCGATCGGTACCATCCTTGAGCTTCTCCGACTTTCGGAAGGGTTAGGGTTAGGGATGAAAGCACATAGGAGAAAGAGATATTCTTGAATAACTTTTTTTGTGAAGGTCGGAGAGACTTGCAAGTAGGCTCTACCCCCACTAAATGGGGTAGCGCGCATCGATCGGTACCATCCTTGAGCTTCTCCGACTTTCGGAAGGGTTAGGGTTAGGGTTAGGGATGAAAGCACATAGGAGAAAGAGATATTCTTGAATAACTTTTTTTGTGAAGGTCGGAGAGACTTGCAAGTAGGCTCTACCCCCACTAAATGGGGTTGCGCGCATCGATCGGTACCATCCTTGAGCTTCTCCGACTTTCGGAAGGGTTAGGGTTAGGGATGAAAGCACATAGGAGAAAGAGATATTCTTGAATAACTTTTTTTGTGAAGGTCGGAGAGACTTGGAAAGTGGTTGCATCTGGACTAATTTGGGTCCTGCGGATCGATTGGTACCATCCCCGAGCTTGTACGACCTTCGGAAGAGGTCGACCGACGAAATTCCCCCAAATCTGAGGAGATATTCTTGAATAACTTTTTTTGTGAAGGTCGGAGAGACTTGCAAGTAGGCTCTACCCCCACTAAATGGGGTAGCGCGCATCGATCGGTACCATCCTTGAGCTTCTCCGACTTTCGGAAGGGTTAGGGTTAGGGTTAGGGATGAAAGCACATAGGAGAAAGAGATATTCTTGAATAACTTTTTTTGTGAAGGTCGGAGAGACTTGCAAGTAGGCTCTACCCCCACTAAATGGGGTAGCGCGCATCGATCGGTACCATCCTTGAGCTTCTCCGACTTTCGGAAGGGTTAGGGTTAGGGATGAAAGCACATAGGAGAAAGAGATATTCTTGAATAACTTTTTTTGTGAAGGTCGGAGAGACTTGGAAAGTGGTTGCATCTGGACTAATTTGGGTCCTGCGGATCGATTGGTACCATCCCCGAGCTTGTACGACCTTCGGAAGAGGTCGACCGACGAAATTCCCCCAAATCTGAGGAGATATTCTTGAATAACTTTTTTTGTGAAGGTCGGAGAGACTTGCAAGTAGGCTCTACCCCCACTAAATGGGGTAGCGCGCATCGATCAGTACCATCCTTGAGCTTCTCCGACTTTCGGAAGGGTTAGGGTTAGGGTTAGGGATGAAAGCACATAGGAGAAAGAGATATTCTTGAATAACTTTTTTTGTGAAGGTCGGAGAGACTTGCAAGTAGGCTCTACCCCCACTAAATGGGGTAGCGCGCATCGATCGGTACCATCCTTGAGCTTCTCCGACTTTCGGAAGGGTTAGGGTTAGGGTTAGGGATGAAAGCACATAGGAGAAAGAGATATTCTTGAATAACTTTTTTTGTGAAGGTCGGAGAGACTTGCAAGTAGGCTCTACCCCCACTAAATGGGGTAGCGCGCATCGATCGGTACCATCCTTGAGCTTCTCCGACTTTCGGAAGGGTTAGGGTTAGGGTTAGGGATGAAAGCACATAGGAGAAAGAGATATTCTTGAATAACTTTTTTTGTGAAGGTCGGAGAGACTTGGAAAGTGGTTGCATCTGGACTAATTTGGGTCCTGCGGATCGATTGGTACCATCCCCGAGCTTGTACGACCTTCGGAAGAGGTCGACCGACGAAATTCCCCCAAATCTGAGGAGATATTCTTGAATAACTTTTTTTGTGAAGGTCGGAGAGACTTGCAAGTAGGCTCTACCCCCACTAAATGGGGTAGCGCGCATCGATCGGTACCATCCTTGAGCTTCTCCGACTTTCGGAAGGGTTAGGGTTAGGGTTAGGGATGAAAGCACATAGGAGAAAGAGATATTCTTGAATAACTTTTTTTGTGAAGGTCGGAGAGACTTGCAAGTAGGCTCTACCCCCACTAAATGGGGTTGCGCGCATCGATCGGTACCATCCTTGAGCTTCTCCGACTTTCGGAAGGGTTAGGGTTAGGGATGAAAGCACATAGGAGAAAGAGATATTCTTGAATAACTTTTTTTGTGAAGGTCGGAGAGACTTGCAAGTAGGCTCTACCCCCACTAAATGGGGTAGCGCGCATCGATCGGTACCATCCTTGAGCTTCTCCGACTTTCGGAAGGGTTAGGGTTAGGGTTAGGGATGAAAGCACATAGGAGAAAGAGATATTCTTGAATAACTTTTTTTGTAAAGGTCGGAGAGACTTGCAAGTAGGCTCTACCCCCACTAAATGGGGTTGCGCGCATCGATCGGTACCATCCTTGAGCTTCTCCGACTTTCGGAAGGGTTAGGGTTAGGGATGAAAGCACATAGGAGAAAGAGATATTCTTGAATAACTTTTTTTGTGAAGGTCGGAGAGACTTGAAAAGTGGTTGCATCTGGACTAATTTGGGTCCTGCGGATCGATTGGTACCATCCCCGAGCTTGTACGACCTTCGGAAGAGGTCGACCGACGAAATTCCCCCAAATCTGAGGAGATATTCTTGAATAACTTTTTTTGTGAAGGTCGGAGAGACTTGCAAGTAGGCTCTACCCCCACTAAATGGGGTAGCGCGCATCGATCGGTACCATCTTTGAGCTTCTCCGACTTTCGGAAGGGTTAGGGTTAGGGTTAGGGATGAAAGCACATAGGAGAAAGAGATATTCTTGAATAACTTTTTTTGTGAAGGTCGGAGAGACTTGGAAAGTGGTTGCATCTGGACTAATTTGGGTCCTGCGGATCGATTGGTACCATCCCCGAGCTTGTACGACCTTCGGAAGAGGTCGACCGACGAAATTCCCCCAAATCTGAGGAGATATTCTTGAATAACTTTTTTTGTGAAGGTCGGAGAGACTTGCAAGTAGGCTCTACCCCCACTAAATGGGGTAGCGCGCATCGATCGGTACCATCCTTGAGCTTCTCCGACTTTCGGAAGGGTTAGGGTTAGGGTTAGGGATGAAAGCACATAGGAGAAAGAGATATTCTTGAATAACTTTTTTTGTGAAGGTCGGAGAGACTTGGAAAGTGGTTGCATCTGGACTAATTTGGGTCCTGCGGATCGATTGGTACCATCCCCGAGCTTGTACGACCTTCGAAAGAGGTCGACCGACGAAATTCCCCCAAATCTGAGGAGATATTCTTGAATAACTTTTTTTGTGAAGGTCGGAGAGACTTGCAAGTAGGCTCTACCCCCACTAAATGGGGTAGCGCGCATCGATCGGTACCATCCTTGAGCTTCTCCGACTTTCGGAAGGGTTAGGGTTAGGGTTAGGGATGAAAGCACATAGGAGAAAGAGATATTCTTGAATAACTTTTTTTGTGAAGGTCGGAGAGACTTGCAAGTAGGCTCTACCCCCACTAAATGGGGTTGCGCGCATCGATCGGTACCATCCTTGAGCTTCTCCGACTTTCGGAAGGGTTAGGGTTAGGGATGAAAGCACATAGGAGAAAGAGATATTCTTGAATAACTTTTTTTGTGAAGGTCGGAGAGACTTGGAAAGTGGTTGCATCTGGACTAATTTGGGTCCTGCGGATCGATTGGTACCATCCCCGAGCTTGTACGACCTTCGGAAGAGGTCGACCGACGAAATTCCCCCAAATCTGAGGAGATATTCTTGAATAACTTTTTTTGTGAAGGTCGGAGAGACTTGCAAGTAGGCTCTACTCCCACTAAATGGGGTAGCGCGCATCGATCGGTACCATCCTTGAGCTTCTCCGACTTTCGGAAGGGTTAGGGTTAGGGTTAGGGATGAAAGCACATAGGAGAAAGAGATATTCTTGAATAACTTTTTTTGTGAAGGTCGGAGAGACTTGCAAGTAGGCTCTACCCCCACTAAATGGGGTTGCGCGCATCGATCGGTACCATCCTTGAGCTTCTCCGACTTTCGGAAGGGTTAGGGTTAGGGATGAAAGCACATAGGAGAAAGAGATATTCTTGAATAACTTTTTTTGTGAAGGTCGGAGAGACTTGGAAAGTGGTTGCATCTGGACTAATTTGGGTCCTGCGGATCGATTGGTACCATCCCCGAGCTTGTACGACCTTCGGAAGAGGTCGACCGACGAAATTCCCCCAAATCTGAGGAGATATTCTTGAATAACTTTTTTTGTGAAGGTCGGAGAGACTTGCAAGTAGGCTCTACCCCCACTAAATGGGGTAGCGCGCATCGATCAGTACCATCCTTGAGCTTCTCCGACTTTCGGAAGGGTTAGGGTTAGGGTTAGGGATGAAAGCACATAGGAGAAAGAGATATTCTTGAATAACTTTTTTTGTGAAGGTCGGAGAGACTTGCAAGTAGGCTCTACCCCCACTAAATGGGGTAGCGCGCATCGATCGGTACCATCCTTGAGCTTCTCCGACTTTCGGAAGGGTTAGGGTTAGGGTTAGGGATGAAAGCACATAGGAGAAAGAGATATTCTTGAATAACTTTTTTTGTGAAGGTCGGAGAGACTTGGAAAGTGGTTGCATCTGGACTAATTTGGGTCCTGCGGATCGATTGGTACCATCCCCAAGCTTGTACGACCTTCGGAAGAGGTCGACCGACGAAATTCCCCCAAATCTGAGGAGATATTCTTGAATAACTTTTTTTGTGAAGGTCGGAGAGACTTGCAAGTAGGCTCTACCCCCACTAAATGGGGTAGCGCGCATCGATCGGTACCATCCTTGAGCTTCTCCGACTTTCGGAAGGGTTAGGGTTAGGGTTAGGGATGAAAGCACATAGGAGAAAGAGATATTCTTGAATAACTTTTTTTGTGAAGGTCGGAGAGACTTGGAAAGTGGTTGCATCTGGACTAATTTGGGTCCTGCGGATCGATTGGTACCATCCCCGAGCTTGTACGACCTTCGAAAGAGGTCGACCGACGAAATTCCCCCAAATCTGAGGAGATATTCTTGAATAACTTTTTTTGTGAAGGTCGGAGAGACTTGCAAGTAGGCTCTACCCCCACTAAATGGGGTAGCGCGCATCGATCGGTACCATCCTTGAGCTTCTCCGACTTTCGGAAGGGTTAGGGTTAGGGTTAGGGATGAAAGCACATAGGAGAAAGAGATATTCTTGAATAACTTTTTTTGTGAAGGTCGGAGAGACTTGCAAGTAGGCTCTACCCCCACTAAATGGGGTTGCGCGCATCGATCGGTACCATCCTTGAGCTTCTCCGACTTTCGGAAGGGTTAGGGTTAGGGATGAAAGCACATAGGAGAAAGAGATATTCTTGAATAACTTTTTTTGTGAAGGTCGGAGAGACTTGGAAAGTGGTTGCATCTGGACTAATTTGGGTCCTGCGGATCGATTGGTACCATCCCCGAGCTTGTACGACCTTCGGAAGAGGTCGACCGACGAAATTCCCCCAAATCTGAGGAGATATTCTTGAATAACTTTTTTTGTGAAGGTCGGAGAGACTTGCAAGTAGGCTCTACCCCCACTAAATGGGGTAGCGCGCATCGATCGGTACCATCCTTGAGCTTCTCCGACTTTCGGAAGGGTTAGGGTTAGGGTTAGGGATGAAAGCACATAGGAGAAAGAGATATTCTTGAATAACTTTTTTTGTGAAGGTCGGAGAGACTTGCAAGTAGGCTCTACCCCCACTAAATGGGGTTGCGCGCATCGATCGGTACCATCCTTGAGCTTCTCCGACTTTCGGAAGGGTTAGGGTTAGGGATGAAAGCACATAGGAGAAAGAGATATTCTTGAATAACTTTTTTTGTGAAGGTCGGAGAGACTTGGAAAGTGGTTGCATCTGGACTAATTTGGGTCCTGCGGATCGATTGGTACCATCCCCGAGCTTGTACGACCTTCGGAAGAGGTCGACCGACGAAATTCCCCCAAATCTGAGGAGATATTCTTGAATAACTTTTTTTGTGAAGGTCGGAGAGACTTGCAAGTAGGCTCTACCCCCACTAAATGGGGTAGCGCGCATCGATCAGTACCATCCTTGAGCTTCTCCGACTTTCGGAAGGGTTAGGGTTAGGGTTAGGGATGAAAGCACATAGGAGAAAGAGATATTCTTGAATAACGTTTTTTGTGAAGGTCGGAGAGACTTGCAAGTAGGCTCTACCCCCACTAAATGGGGTAGCGCGCATCGATCGGTACCATCCTTGAGCTTCTCCGACTTTCGGAAGGGTTAGGGTTAGGGTTAGGGATGAAAGCACATAGGAGAAAGAGATATTCTTGAATAACTTTTTTTGTGAAGGTCGGAGAGACTTGCAAGTAGGCTCTACCCCCACTAAATGGGGTAGCGCGCATCGATCGGTACCATCCTTGAGCTTCTCCGACTTTCGGAAGGGTTAGGGTTAGGGTTAGGGATGAAAGCACATAGGAGAAAGAGATATTCTTGAATAACTTTTTTTGTGAAGGTCGGAGAGACTTGGAAAGTGGTTGCATCTGGACTAATTTGGGTCCTGCGGATCGATTGGTACCATCCCCGAGCTTGTACGACCTTCGGAAGAGGTCGACCGACGAAATTCCCCCAAATCTGAGGAGATATTCTTGAATAACTTTTTTTGTGAAGGTCGGAGAGACTTGCAAGTAGGCTCTACCCCCACTAAATGGGGTAGCGCGCATCGATCGGTACCATCCTTGAGCTTCTCCGACTTTCGGAAGGGTTAGGGTTAGGGTTAGGGATGAAAGCACATAGGAGAAAGAGATATTCTTGAATAACTTTTTTTGTGAAGGTCGGAGAGACTTGCAAGTAGGCTCTACCCCCACTAAATGGGGTTGCGCGCATCGATCGGTACCATCCTTGAGCTTCTCCGACTTTCGGAAGGGTTAGGGTTAGGGATGAAAGCACATAGGAGAAAGAGATATTCTTGAATAACTTTTTTTGTGAAGGTCGGAGAGACTTGGAAAGTGGTTGCATCTGGACTAATTTGGGTCCTGCGGATCGATTGGTACCATCCCCGAGCTTGTACGACCTTCGGAAGAGGTCGACCGACGAAATTCCCCCAAATCTGAGGAGATATTCTTGAATAACTTTTTTTGTGAAGGTCGGAGAGACTTGCAAGTAGGCTCTACCCCCACTAAATGGGGTAGCGCGCATCGATCAGTACCATCCTTGAGCTTCTCCGACTTTCGGAAGGGTTAGGGTTAGGGTTAGGGATGAAAGCACATAGGAGAAAGAGATATTCTTGAATAACTTTTTTTGTGAAGGTCGGAGAGACTTGCAAGTAGGCTCTACCCCCACTAAATGGGGTAGCGCGCATCGATCGGTACCATCCTTGAGCTTCTCCGACTTTCGGAAGGGTTAGGGTTAGGGTTAGGGATGAAAGCACATAGGAGAAAGAGATATTCTTGAATAACTTTTTTTGTGAAGGTCGGAGAGACTTGGAAAGTGGTTGCATCTGGACTAATTTGGGTCCTGCGGATCGATTGGTACCATCCCCAAGCTTGTACGACCTTCGGAAGAGGTCGACCGACGAAATTCCCCCAAATCTGAGGAGATATTCTTGAATAACTTTTTTTGTGAAGGTCGGAGAGACTTGCAAGTAGGCTCTACCCCCACTAAATGGGGTAGCGCGCATCGATCGGTACCATCCTTGAGCTTCTCCGACTTTCGGAAGGGTTAGGGTTAGGGTTAGGGATGAAAGCACATAGGAGAAAGAGATATTCTTGAATAACTTTTTTTGTGAAGGTCGGAGAGACTTGGAAAGTGGTTGCATCTGGACTAATTTGGGTCCTGCGGATCGATTGGTACCATCCCCGAGCTTGTACGACCTTCGAAAGAGGTCGACCGACGAAATTCCCCCAAATCTGAGGAGATATTCTTGAATAACTTTTTTTGTGAAGGTCGGAGAGACTTGCAAGTAGGCTCTACCCCCACTAAATGGGGTAGCGCGCATCGATCGGTACCATCCTTGAGCTTCTCCGACTTTCGGAAGGGTTAGGGTTAGGGTTAGGGATGAAAGCACATAGGAGAAAGAGATATTCTTGAATAACTTTTTTTGTGAAGGTCGGAGAGACTTGCAAGTAGGCTCTACCCCCACTAAATGGGGTTGCGCGCATCGATCGGTACCATCCTTGAGCTTCTCCGACTTTCGGAAGGGTTAGGGTTAGGGATGAAAGCACATAGGAGAAAGAGATATTCTTGAATAACTTTTTTTGTGAAGGTCGGAGAGACTTGGAAAGTGGTTGCATCTGGACTAATTTGGGTCCTGCGGATCGATTGGTACCATCCCCGAGCTTGTACGACCTTCGGAAGAGGTCGACCGACGAAATTCCCCCAAATCTGAGGAGATATTCTTGAATAACTTTTTTTGTGAAGGTCGGAGAGACTTGCAAGTAGGCTCTACCCCCACTAAATGGGGTAGCGCGCATCGATCGGTACCATCCTTGAGCTTCTCCGACTTTCGGAAGGGTTAGGGTTAGGGTTAGGGATGAAAGCACATAGGAGAAAGAGATATTCTTGAATAACTTTTTTTGTGAAGGTCGGAGAGACTTGCAAGTAGGCTCTACCCCCACTAAATGGGGTTGCGCGCATCGATCGGTACCATCCTTGAGCTTCTCCGACTTTCGGAAGGGTTAGGGTTAGGGATGAAAGCACATAGGAGAAAGAGATATTCTTGAATAACTTTTTTTGTGAAGGTCGGAGAGACTTGGAAAGTGGTTGCATCTGGACTAATTTGGGTCCTGCGGATCGATTGGTACCATCCCCGAGCTTGTACGACCTTCGGAAGAGGTCGACCGACGAAATTCCCCCAAATCTGAGGAGATATTCTTGAATAACTTTTTTTGTGAAGGTCGGAGAGACTTGCAAGTAGGCTCTACCCCCACTAAATGGGGTAGCGGCATCGATCAGTACCATCCTTGAGCTTCTCCGACTTTCGGAAGGGTTAGGGTTAGGGTTAGGGATGAAAGCACATAGGAGAAAGAGTATTCTTGAATAACGTTTTTTGTGAAGGTCGGAGAGACTTGCAAGTAGGCTCTACCCCCACTAAATGGGGTAGCGCGCATCGATCGGTACCATCCTTGAGCTTCTCCGACTTTCGGAAGGGTTAGGGTTAGGGTTAGGGATGAAAGCACATAGGAGAAAGAGATATTCTTGAATAACTTTTTTTGTGAAGGTCGGAGAGACTTGCAAGTAGGCTCTACCCCCACTAAATGGGGTAGCACGCATCGATCGGTACCATCCTTGAGCTTCTCCGACTTTCGGAAGGGTTAGGGTTAGGGTTAGGGATGAAAGCACATAGGAGAAAGAGATATTCTTGAATAACTTTTTTTGTGAAGGTCGGAGAGACTTGGAAAGTGGTTGCATCTGGACTAATTTGGGTCCTGCGGATCGATTGGTACCATCCCCGAGCTTGTACGACCTTCGGAAGAGGTCGACCGACGAAATTCCCCCAAATCTGAGGAGATATTCTTGAATAACTTTTTTTGTGAAGGTCGGAGAGACTTGCAAGTAGGCTCTACCCCCACTAAATGGGGTAGCGCGCATCGATCGGTACCATCCTTGAGCTTCTCCGACTTTCGGAAGGGTTAGGGTTAGGGTTAGGGATGAAAGCACATAGGAGAAAGAGATATTCTTGAATAACTTTTTTTGTGAAGGTCGGAGAGACTTGCAAGTAGGCTCTACCCCCACTAAATGGGGTTGCGCGCATCGATCGGTACCATCCTTGAGCTTCTCCGACTTTCGGAAGGGTTAGGGTTAGGGATGAAAGCACATAGGAGAAAGAGATATTCTTGAATAACTTTTTTTGTGAAGGTCGGAGAGACTTGGAAAGTGGTTGCATCTGGACTATTTGGGTCCTGCGGATCGATTGGTACCATCCCCGAGCTTGTACGACCTTCGGAAGAGGTCGACCGACGAAATTCCCCCAAATCTGAGGAGATATTCTTGAATAACTTTTTTGTGAAGGTCGGAGAGACTTGCAAGTAGGCTCTACCCCACTAAATGGGGTAGCGCGCATCGATCAGTACCATCCTTGAGCTTCTCCGACTTTTCGGAAGGGTTAGGGTTAGGGTTAGGGATGAAAGCACATAGGAGAAAGAGATATTCTTGAATAACGTTTTTTGTGAAGGTCGGAGAGACTTGCAAGTAGGCTCTACCCCCACTAAATGGGGTAGCGCGCATCGATCGGTACCATCCTTGAGCTTCTCCGACTTTCGGAAGGGTTAGGGTTAGGGTTAGGGATGAAAGCACATAGGAGAAAGAGATATTCTTGAATAACTTTTTTTGTGAAGGTCGGAGAGACTTGCAAGTAGGCTCTACCCCCACTAAATGGGGTAGCGCGCATCGATCGGTACCATCCTTGAGCTTCTCCGACTTTCGGAAGGGTTAGGGTTAGGGTTAGGGATGAAAGCACATAGGAGAAAGAGATATTCTTGAATAACTTTTTTTTGTGAAGGTCGGAGAGACTTGGAAAGTGGTTGCATCTGGACTAATTTGGGTCCTGCGGATCGATTGGTACCATCCCCGAGCTTGTACGACCTTCGGAAGAGGTCGACCGACGAAATTCCCCCCAAATCTGAGGAGATATTCTTGAATAACT